>NC_080689.1:38471958-39096958 GCF_030445035.2 Dasypus novemcinctus
AGCATAAAAATTTCTTTGCAGGAGGAGGGCACTACACCTAGAATTAAATGAGTGCTCAAAGTAGATACAAACTGCCTTCTGTGCCTCTCACATAAATTCCCTGCACAGGCTTCTTCCCTGAGAAATGCAAAAACGCTTTCAAGAATTTTATGCCTACATGGAGAAAATTGCTATTGTGTACAATTAGCCTATTTATGAAGGTTTGTCATTACTTTTGGTAATTAAAATCGTACAAAGAGAGACATATCCAATTCAAGGAAATTACAAAGTACAGTAATACAATCATAACGGTCACCTCACAATTATTAAAATACACCAAATTCTTCCTTACAGTTAAAGTATTCACCAGAGTAGCTTCTGAATAAGATCACTGCAGTGCTTTCTATTTAAATGTTTTTCTGCACAGAAAATTATAATTACATTTGCATAACTATTATAATCAATCTAGAATTATGGCTCAAATTTTTATTCTTCAAATGGCTGTACTTTCTAAGACACCAGGAGCTCTGATGCATAATCTGCATTCTTGGACCAAAATTCTAATTTGTAACATCATTAAATTTATTTTTGTACTTTCTTTATATTTATTAGTCATTCTAGGGAGATAATCTAACCACATTGTGCAATTTTTTTGTTTCTCTCTTGAAAAATAAGGTTTCATTTATCAAATCCCTAATGCCCAAAAAAGGAAAACAAAACACACACATGTAAAAAAAAAATCATTCAAATTCACAAAAGGAGAATACCATGTGCTATTTGCATTAAACAGAGTTCCATTAGGAAGTCAGGCATTTGTGACCTATACTTACTGAGATTAGCTGGGTTGGCTGAGCTAATTTCTGTCCCATCTTGGCAACACTGGTTACCATAAAGCAAAGATTTCTCTTGAACGTTTTCCTTTACTGCTGCTGAATTCAACAGATTTCCTTGGGGCCTGATGTTACAGCCATATCTTTTTTAAAATCCACATCAGATTTTATGAAAACAATGAATAGACCTGAAAACATTAACCTGTAACTAGCCTTCTGCAACCATGGACCAGGAGCATATCTCTTTGAGAACTTCCTGTTAGTCCCTTCTTCTGACGAGCCATGGATAATGTGAAGTTCCCACAGGGACTTTCTCTGTGGGACCCTGCCTCAGGAGGGCAGGGACTGAGGAACTGTAGTGCTAGGGCATGAGGTATTCTCAAACCCTGAAAGCTTCTGGGCCTGTCGCACAGTGTTTTCGTTACCAGGGCCAGTTCCTCAAGGGAACAGCATCCCCAGGGGCCAGGCCCACACAAAAGGAATTCTCAATAGCGCATACACCTTGCCTTTCCTCAGAGGTACAATATGAAATCACTACAGAAAGAAACCCTGAAGCATTTCTCAAACATTGAGATTTCAAAATCATTTCCAAGTGAAAAACTGGTTAAACCTAACTCAATCTTTTCAATGTTTTCTATTTTGGGATTTTTGGAACTTTGCTGAGAATTGCACAAGGAAACTGTTTTAATGACCAATTAATTCGGATTGGCAGGCACACAGGAATAAACATGTTCAGTGAGGAACACCAAGGTCACGTGGATGCCCAAAGGATTATGTATTGACTTGAGGAGAGAAATTGAGATAAGCTGAGGACAAACATTAGATCAGCAGTAGAATTAGACCTTAGTTAACTGTGTACTCAACTGTTTACTTTTAAACACTGATAATGGTTACCCAGGAAAATGGAGCCCAGCAGGCAACTAGGCTTGTATTTACATAACTTCATAAAGCTA
Source organism: Dasypus novemcinctus (assembly GCF_030445035.2). Lineage (NCBI taxonomy): Eukaryota > Metazoa > Chordata > Mammalia > Cingulata > Dasypodidae > Dasypus > Dasypus novemcinctus. The sequence continues at coordinate 38,473,721 of NC_080689.1, forward strand.
CGTTCTTGCCTCATTATTTAGAGGAAGTATAGGAGAAGCTGAGTTTCCAGCCTCAAGAAAGCACAGAGAGCTTTAGGTGGAGGTTCAATCTCATTTGGAAGGTGTGTGGATCAAAAATGACCTTCAAATTTCTTTTCTTTAAATAAGGGGGGAACATTTATTTTAGAGGCAGAGAAACAGGTAAAGAGAAGCAGGTGAAGAATTGTAGACAACTGGAGTTAGGTGGCATTAAAAACATATTAATTGTTTATTTTTATTCTTTTCTTGTTCTCATTTTATATATGTGAAAATGAGGCTCAAAGAAATGAATTTTCTTGGTTATGATTACTCAGCTAACCAGGGACATTGATGGGTCTAGAACTAAATCATTGCCCATTGCATGACACTAACTTTGAAGAAATAAGGTCACATTATGTATAAGTTAGATATGTATCATAATCTAGGGTCAAAATGGGCAGAATAGTTGACATATTTCTATTTTTAATAGTATTGATAAAATTATATAGAGAAAACCCTGCACACCCCTCAGAGCCAAACAAACAAACAAATAAAAATATGCCCTTCTTCCACTTGGATTTCCTTTTGAGTTCCATCTGGATGTCTTTTGAAATTTAAAATCTCCTCCAAGGCAGCTGGTCCAGATAGCTACTCAAGACCCAAGTTCATTACATTTGACCCAATACTAAATAAAACCCACATGCCCTAAACCGGCCCTAATAACATGGACAAAGCCTTGTCCAAACAATAGAAGTCAAAGATAACTTCCTCTCTATGTCTACCAAAATCATTTGCCCTCTCTAGAACCTCAAAGATACTTCTATTCATACAAGTGATCTGGCTTCCTTTGCTGCAGCAAAAATTTGGTGTCCTGAGTAGTCTGCAAACTTGACTCTGATTTGTCCAGTATTCTGGAGTTCTTTTTGCAGCTTCAGAAGGTTGGTAGAAATGGCATGGCCAATGAATGACCTAGACTATTTCACATTTAAGCTAGAGTCTTTTCTCATGAAAAATGTACCACCCATGTTCTGATTAAAATGGGCATAAATTACTAGATAGGGAAGCAAATGTGGGTCAACGGATAGAGTGTCTGCCTACCACATGGAGGATCCAGTGTTTGATACCCAGGGCCTCCTGACTCATGTGGTGAGCTGGTCCACATGCAGTGCTGCTGTGCACAAGGACGGCACATAGGGGTACCCCACATGCAAGGAGTGCACCCCACAAGGAAAGCTGCCCTGCATAAAAAAATCCCAGGCCGCCCAAGAGTGACACCGCACACACAGAGAGCTGACGCAGCAAGATGACGCAACAAAAAGAAACACAGATTATCGTGCAGCTGACAACAACAGAAGCAAACAAAGAAGAAGACACAGCAAACAGACACAGAGAAGAGACAACTGGGGTGAGGGGGGGAAAGGGGAGATAGATACATAAATAAGTAAATAAGTAAGTAAATAAATAAATAAATCTTTTTTAAAAAAAGAAAGCAGTTTCCCAGTGCTGCCTGACAATACAAGCAGATGCAGAAGAACACACAGTGAATGGACACAGCAGACACTGAGGCAGAGGGAGAGAATAAACAAAAATAAGTCTTTAAAAAAAATTACTAGAATAGTAAAAGCAAAGAAGAAATAGACATGAAATACATGAAATAAATTTTCAAGTCAAGGCCTGTGTTACCTCTATTACATATTATATCTCTATCGTATTTTTATAAGTCCTTTCAAAATCTGCGTTTGGAGTGGAGAGTGGGGATTAGCATTTTTATGGAACGAATGTATTTGTTTGCTTCCCTACTCTTGTTTAAAACAAATGAATTAAACTCTTACAAAATATCAGTCACCAATTCCATCTCCATAAACTATATTTGGCATCATTTAACTTTAAATGAGACAAGGGAAATTGAATAGATATATAATTTCATAGATTTTACCATAAAAGACCCTTTCACCTCCATTCATCCTTTAGACCTTGAAATTTGGCTGATGTTGCTTCACTAGGGGAATTTTGTCCTGGGTGTTTTACTTTGAGTTCCATATGCCTCTTGGCATAAAAGTCTATTTAAAAATTCGTTCATTTTTAAAATTCACTAATTCAACAAATGAAACTCTTTTGAGGCACCAGGCACTGTGGTGTGCCTGGGTATACAGTTACAAATGAGAAAGACAGGTACTTGGTCCCTTAGAATTTACATTATGGTGAATGGGAAAAAAAAACTCATTTCTTTTATCAGTGTCCCTATTAGTCTTCCTCAAAACTGGTTTTCATTTGATTTTTGTTCTTATTAGTTAACCTATGGAATGAAAATGGCTGCAAGCCTGCCAACTTCTGTGGGGGTCTTTACTGCTAAAGCTGCCTCCATTCTCACTGTGCTGTAGCTGGGGGAGTGGAAAGGGCTGTTAAGTCCTTGGGTTGGGAAGAATCCCTACCTGCTTGGAATCCTCTCCAAAAATACTGCATTTGCTCATCACCATGATCTCCTCTATAAGGCCCAAGAATGGCCACTCAAGATCATGATTTCATACTTCATACTCAATGAGGTATTGGCTTCAGTTTCATGAATTCTCACTTGTGTGATTTTTAAAGTATTCTAAGCAAAGGTTATCATCAGATCCTCTGGAAGAAGATGCTCTTTAAACACTCTAGAGGGTTGTCTTTTCTTTTCTTTCTTTCCTTTTTATTTTATTTTAAAATTTTTATTACAGTTATATTGAGTAACCTGAATTTATTTCCCATTCCAGTGTGTGAACTTACCCTTCTGGACACATGATTTTATTGACTTCATAAACACCCAACTTAAAGAATCTCGTTTGGATGAATCTTACCTGATCAGTTGATTTATTGGTCTGATGCCAGAGTTCCAAATTCTGTTTTATAAGGCTTACTTTTATCTGGTGTATTATACTTTAGCATCATACACTGAGTTGATATTATTCCAGAATAAAAGCAAAGCCAAGTCATAATTTGGTTAAGCTCTTTAGATGAATACAAACACATTTATTTTTTAAGGGCCACATGTATGAGAGAATTTACATTGTCTATTTGATGTACTGAAATGTGTGTTACTGCTTCCACCCCTTAGAATATAGAGAGCCCAGGTTAGGAACAACTGGGCTCAATAGTCTTTAAGGTTTCTTCTGATAACAAACAGCAGCAACAACAGAGAAACTCCATGACCCATTGAGCATCAATTTGGGGCAAATTTCTAAAGGCAGGCACAGGATAAATCAAAGACATTCCTTAACTCTCAGATATAATATTCCACATGAAGAGGCACTTAGAAGACATGTGCACTAGCTGCAATTCTGCCGATGGAAGTGATATGGAGTGGTATAATGGAATTATGGAGCCGGTTGGGTAAATTACAAAGGGTTATGTGGGGATGAGCCTTGAATCAGAATTTAAAGAAAAGAAGTGGCATGGATAGGTTAGTAGGAGGATGAACCTATTGTGGCAGAAATAAGAAACCAAAGTAGTAGGGACAGCAAAAATATGTTTCAAAAACAAAATAAGAAATGAAAATGGTAACACAGTGGCAAAGGCTGAGTGTGAATAGAGTTGAAGTACCAGTAGGGAATTTTTATGTAATAAGTAGACGTAGTTCCTTTATCAAGAGTAGCAACCCAAAAGTGCTTTTTGAAGAAGACTAGTTACCAAGGCAACTAAACTTTAGTAATGGCTATCACTTACTAAGACATTACTCTGCAGTGCCACTCTTTCAGGTGTTTTCATTTAATCTAGTTTCTCAATCTCAGCACTACTGACATTTTGGGTTGGATAATTCTTTGTTTTGGGGGGCTTTGTAGGATGTTTAGCAGCATCCCTGGCTCTACCCACTATGTTAGTATCAACCCCATCCCTAGTCTGACGATTGAAAATGCAGCCAGACACTGCCAAATGTCCCGAGGGCAACATTTTCCAGGTTGAGCCCAGTGATTTATTCTTAACAATAAGCCATGAGTTAAATTCCATTCATCTTTTTATTGACGAAGCAAAAGGATGTTAATTAACTTGCCACCATCACACAGTTAATCAGTGTTTGAGCCTGCCTCTGAACTCAGGCAACTTGATTCTAAGGCCCACATCCTTAACCACTACTGTCTATTCCTTCCCCAAAATCTTTCTGGTCACGAATCTAATAATAGCATAAAGCCCTATTAAAAAATAATTGTAACCCAATGTAATATGTCTCTATTTTAGCTCAAATATTTAAAAAATGGCCAGATTTCTTTATTTTAGGTAATGATATCGCAGTCACGAATCCTGACTCTTATTTTTCAATTTATCCAGAGGCTGACTTTCTCATCTAATGATATTTCATTGACATGTTCTACATAATGTTAAAGAGATTTTTTTTTTAACTGACCTTAAATTGACATTGAAGCAGCTATTATAATTTTTCAGAGTCTCTATTTCTTCAGGCTTTGACTGTGTGGAGGGAATAAGACTCTTGCTTTTCCACAACTATAAAAAAATGAAATTATGAGCATATTTTGTACCTTCCAAGTATCCTTAGATTGAATAATATGCTTAAGTGTCCTAGCAAGAGGGGACAATCCACCTGTGCATCTTGCTCCATTTTCCTTTCATTTAAAAAATTTTTTATTTATTTCTCTCCCCTCCCTCCCCGCCCCACCCCCCAGTTGTCTCCTCTCCGTGTCTATTCACTGCATGTTCTTCTGTGTCCGCTTGTATTCTTGTCAGTGGCACCTGGAATCTGTGTCTCGTTTTGTTATGTCATCTTGCTGCGTCAGCTCTCCGAGTGTGCGACGTCATTCCTGGGCAGGCTGCACTTTTTTGGCAGCCTTCTTACGGGGTGCACGCCTTGAGCATGGGGCTCCCCTACACAGGGGACACCCATGCATGGCACGGCACTCCTTGTGCGCATCAGTACTGCGCGTGCGCCAGCTGCACACAGGTCAGGAGGCCCTGGGTTGAACCTTGGACCTCCCAGGTGGTAGGCGGACACCCTATCCTTTGGGGCATATCTGCTTCCCCATTTCCCTTTAATGACATGGGGAAAGTAGGGAGGGGAATGCCAGGAGGGAAGGGAAAGTCCACCCTTTCTTTGATGTGGAAGCTTTGCAATCATATAGTAAGAACTCCTCTGAGCTCATCTCACTCTGGGCAGCCGGGAAACTGGATGAACTTAAGAGGAGGAAATAGGAATAACTTATAAATGACAATAAATGGGCACAGGCTCCCTGCTGCCAGAAGAGTAAACAGGAATTGCTGGTACAGGATAATGCCCCAGCCTAGGTAGGAAGCAGACTGGCCCTGTGTATGTGGCCTTGCTTTCCCATCACTATAATATTTATGAAAGGCATTTTAAATGCTAATATTCCATGCATCAGTAATAATAAGTGAAGAAGAAAGAATGTGAGGGTTCCTTTATTACTTTGAATCATTAAAAATCATCGAAGAGGCAGCAGGTAAGAAAGACAAAAAAGAATTACAGATTACTATGACACAAATCACACTAACTGCCCAAAATATGCATATTGCTCTCCAGAAAATTGTACCTGTGAATTTCATCCTTAACCTGAGACTCTGCTTTTTCATCTGTAAAATGGAATGAAACTATTTTTCTTGTGGAATTCTGTGAGGCTTAGCCTGAAATCCCTAAGCAAATGATATTTTCAACAGTATCTGCTACATTATGGGCAATAAACTAATTTGAGTTATTTTATTCAAATTAACTTGAATAAGAACTGTATTCATTTAAATGAATGGATAAAGTTTTGAAGTGAAAATGTAATTGTGCACTGAGGTTGACTTCCCTTTCCCTTCCTGTGGTTTTACTGAGTAAGGAAAAAAGTGAAGATTATTTTTTAATTAAAGAAGACCCACGGCCTAAAGGGAAAGTGAAGAAGAACACAAACCAAAGGATCAAGACAACCGCAAAGGCAAAGTTCAGAAAGTAGGGGCACAGAAAACCAGAAACCAAAGGAAAAGTCTGAGCTTACGGTAAAGCCCAGGATTTCGCCATCACTCAAGGCAAGATGTCTTTTCCTACCATTGTAGGGGCATTCCGTTGAGTTTCAGTGAACAAAGTAAGAGAAGGAAGTCAAATAGCTTACATTTCATTGGTGTTGGTGGAGTGGGGTTCACTGTACCCACATAAATCTATACATTGGCTCCCATTATTCACGGTAGTTATGCTCTAAAAAGTCACCATGAACACCAAATTAGCAAACACTGAACTACTGCTTGTAGGGGAAACTCAGGGTTAGTTTCCTACAAGCCTCCGGTCACATTTTTGTTAATCAATACAGAACTTTGTTTTATGTGTGTTTCTGTTTAAAAGACACCTTATTTAATATATATAGCTGATTTAGTAACATTGAACTCATAGCCATCAGCACTAGAACCTTCACACACATATTTTCTCCATAAGGCCTTCTTGGGCTTAGGAACACTAGACAGTATTAGTGCTTAGTGGCTATTTTAAACAGTCAAATCACCAAAAAAAGCACACAAAAAATATGAAAACTATGGTATTAAATATACTGCAAAAAAGACACTTGATAATAGTATGAGAGCTAAAAGAGGTAGGCAGAGGGTTGCCTTGCTCAGCCTCAAATGGGAACACATATGTTGCATACCTTAATTTTTTCACTGCTTTGTGTGTGTTTGAGAGCGACCATGAAAATGCCGAGAGCATTGATTTTGGAGTTACATATAAATTTAGTGAGTAAGCAAATATGAAAATATGAGGATTGGATATATGTATATAATAAAGCAAGGAAGTTTATCCCTAGGCACAGGTTTAGATGAAGCAAATTGGTATTCTAAGGCCCTCTAAAATGAATTGAGGGGGCTGTTACTTTCCCTCCTGCCTTGAAGACTTAGCAATTGGCAGAGCAATAATATTTGCAACAAAGCCCCAGCCTGTTGAGATTGCCCCACCCAACCTTCCAGACTATCTTCATCGGTTCTTTTTTTGCCAGTTTTGGAGATAGAGAATGGATCTCCACTCACGGTCTCAGGCATAATACTGGAAATTGATGTTTGGTCGACATTTTATGCAGTATAATCTTATAAACCTTTAGGCATGCTGTATAATAATCCTTCCCTGTTGTTTGCTGAGCACTTTGGGTCCTTCTGGATGATAGATGTGATATGAATGGGAGGCATTATTATTATTTATGCTTCATAATGTGTCAACTCTATGTCCTCTGCCACAACAGATACTTTTTCCAAATGTACAGTAACAGCCCCCCAGTGTTGCACTGCCAAAATATTTTTGAAATGAAAAAGCAAAATTAACCGCAAATTGCTCCCAATGTCTCCATGAAAATAGCACTATGATACTACCAGGGAAAAATCAATGTTAAATAATAAAAGCTACAAAAATAAAAATAAAAACCTAAAAATTATAATGAGCCCTGTGCTCTCTGATGAAGTATGTTTTTAAAATTCCAACAATGGTAATTTTACATTCCAATTAAAGTGTAATAGTGAAAAAGCACATTACCTAGAGTATCCTCAAGAATAGCTTCATGAATTTTACTTTACTTAATAAGACGTAAAGTTTTGAGCCATCTCCCTGGATGAAGATTTGACATGCAGAGACACAGCAAAATTGTTTTTCTCTTTAAATTACCCTCATCAATGACTCATAAATTTATAAAGACCTTTAAGACTGAAACACATATTTAAATATATAGTGGTCAACAAGTAACAAATGACAGACTCTGACGTTTTGTTTTGTTTTGTTTTTTTAAAGATTTATTTATTTATTTAATTCCCCCCCCATCCCCTGGTTGTCTGTTCTTGGTGTCTATTTGCTGCGTCTTGTTTCTTTGTCTGCTTCTGTTGTCGTCAGCGGCACGGGAAGTGTGGGCGGCGCCATTCCTGGGCAGGCTGCACTTTCTTTTCACGCTGGGCGGCTTTCCTCACGGGCGCACTCCTTGCGCGTGGGGCTCCCCCACGCGGGGGACACCCTTGCGTGGCATGGCACTCCTTGCGCGCATCAGCACTGCGCATGGCCAGCTCCACAAGGGTCAAGGAGGCCTGGGTTTGAACCGCGGACCTCCCATATGGTAGACAGACGCCCTAACCACTGGGCCAAAGTCCGTTTCCCGACTCTGATCTTTTTATAGGTAAAATCCTTTTCTAACATTGAAGAATTTCTGAAAGCAAGGAGTTTACTCCTTAGGGTATTTAGCAGAGACAGAAACATTAGTTCTCAGACAGAAACTCTTTCCAGAACACTGCTTAATTAGTGTGATTCTGAAAATCTGAATCAGGTTGCTACAGTATTTTAAGATGTGAAGATGTCAATTGAAATGTGATAGAAACTTGGCTCTCCAAACTTTGGTAAACTTCTATCAGACTGTAACCTGACGCATCCCCGCAGGAGGAATGCATCAAAGGGAAGCCTTTGGACTGAAAAAGCAAATGTACTTCTCTAAGCATTTTGAGTCTGGAAGACTTTGAAACAACAACCAAAAAATAACATTTCCTGATTTATATACTAGTCAAAATGTCATTCCCATAAAGTCCTAGCATATAAGGCTGGACTTTTCAGATGATTATTTATTGGGCTGGTTTATGTCCCCTTGTCTTGATATTAATGAGCTATGTATTCAGGGAAATAGAAGATTTCATTGCCAAGTGAGCTTCCTTTCAAATTGCCGAAGTTTACTTTTGTCCTGCTCAAAGAGCAAGCAGGGACTTCTGGTAATATAGGGCTGGGGGTGGGGTGGTGAGGGGGTGAAGAATGGAATATTCAATGAAAGGAGTCACAAAAATTAACGTGAAGACAATGGATCGGTTCCAACCATGACTTCATGATAAAATGCTATGACTTCAGCATTTCATTACTTGTCAATGGTACTCCTTTGTATTATTATCATACACCCCACCCCCACTTTCTGGGTACTTAAATCTTTGTTGAAAAAGAAGATAAAAAATAAAAGTAAAAATTTCTGCAAGTTGTAGGGTATCTTATCCCAAAATGCAGACACTGCTTACTCGATATGAAAAACAATGTTTTATAGAGCAAAGCTGCTAGTTATGTGCATCCATTTTGGAGGAAAATTTTTTTTCTTGAGCATTTCCTGGTATTTAATTCTCTACCAGAGCTTCAGCAATAGGCTGCAACTGATGGTTTCACCAACACTTAATTTCCCATTTTTGTGGAATAAGCTGAATGTATTAACAAAACTATACAGCAAGAGGAATGGGACAGGGAACCCTCTGTTTTAATGGTCTCAGCATCCTGTCTGAGCCTTAGTGGAGGTGTAGGGAGGAAAAAACCAGGGAAAGAATGAGTTAGCAGGGTTTGACATATAGAAAAATATTACTAGAAAATACTTAATAGGTAAATTATAGATGACAGAATAGACACAAGGTAGAAAGCAAACTGAATTCCATATTTCTTAATCACTCCCTCTGCTTTGCAAATCCTTCCAAAACATTACCTCATCTGCGCCTTCATCATCCCCAGTGTATAGGGTTCGATTACTCATCCCATCCCTTAGCACAAATGAGAGATTTATATTTATTCAGCTCTAGTTCCCCGTATAGTCATTCCCTCAGTTTAGCATATTGGTTTTCTTATTTTGGTTGTTGTCTGGTCTCACTAACCAGTTTGAAAGCTGTTTAAGGGCAGGGATTATGTCTTCTCTTATAGCCTCCCTTCAATCCTTAGTCCTTCGTTAATAGGTTTTAACTGGTTATAAAGAGGTAGTCTCAGAGCATGTGTAACATTACTGAAGCCAGGTTTGTCATTCAAGGCATACTCATAAGTATTTGCTAAATACACTACAGAATGGTCACATGCCATGTCACAGTCAAAATGCAAATAACTGGGACACCAAATTTTTTAAAATTTTGATTTATAAAGAGCAGGAAAGCAATGTAGTTTATTATTTTATAATTGAAAATGGTATGTATCTTTATACGAAGCACTTATAAATACATTCTTATCTTTTTAATAAATGGTTTTGCTGTTTGTTATATTCATTCTAATTAAACGTGTTTAATGCACATTGCTAAAGCAATTTCTGCTGTTCCTTTTTTTTTTTCACTAAAATTATTCTTTCCTGCATATTAGAATTGTACATAAGGCACATTGTTGATTTGAAAATAAACATGTTTTGAAACATAGCTGTTCATCTGTAAACACTACAACCTCCTGGACATATTTCCAAACAAGGCTTATTCTCAGAGTATGATTTTTGTAGTCAATATTCCAAAGAATTAAATATAATTCAAATATAAACCAGTGGTGAAAATTAATAGGCAATCATGTCATTTATTTGATAATTCCATTTAAACTTTAAAAAATCAGAATGCCCTGGTTCATGTCTCAGCAGTACTAGATTTTACATTTTGGGTAGATTTGGGATAAGGCAGTCATGAGTAGAAGAAAAATGTTTAGTGCCTGCTTAGGCTTCTCAATTTTTAGAGGAAAAATAAATAGACATTTTCAAATTATTTGTATTAAATATATATAATATTTATATTTTAATTAAAATGGAAAGGTCATTAGATCTCTACTAAATTCTCTTCTACCCCATTCCTTCATCTTTCCGCTTGAGCATAAATTAGAATTTTCCATTTTTTTCCAAAAGAAAAAAAAAACATGCACTCAATTTGATCTCACAAACGCATTTTTCTGGGAAGCGGATTTGGCACAATGGATAGGGCATCCACCTACCACATGGGAGGTCCAAGGTTCAAACCCAGGGCCCCCTGACCCATGTGATGAACCAGCCCACGCACAGGGTGATGCGTGCAAGGAGTGCTGTGCCACGCAGGGGTGTCCCCTGAGTAGGGGAGCCCCACGCTCAAGAAGTGTACCCCATAAGGAGAGCTGCCCAGTGTGAAAAAAGTACAGCCTGCTCAGGAGTGGAGCCGCACACACAGAGAGCTGATGCAGCAAAATGATGCAACAAAACAAGACAGGGATTCTGGGTGCCACTGACAAGAATACAAGTGGGCACAGAAGAACATACAATGAATGGACACAGAGAGCAGACACTAGGGGGTAGGGAGAGGAGAGAATAAAATAAAAAATAAACATAAAAAAAAATTTTTAGAAAGCATTTTTCTTATCCTAATTTACTTAGGTTAGCAATTGTAAAACATGTTGAATTAAAATTTCAATTTAATAATTAGGCAGGAGGTTAAAGTGTACATCACACAAATTAAGACTTTTCTATATTATTAATAGATACTGATTCAAATCCTGCCTGGCAGCCACATCAAGTTTTGCAAAGGGCTGAACTCTAATAAGCACTTTAAGAAGAGAAAAAGCAAAACAAACCAAACCAAAGCACTGTCATCTATTTGAGGTCTTAATTCTGCATAAGTCATAATAATCTGAGATGTCTTCTAGAGTTTTTAAGCATAGGTTGTTTTTTCTAGTTTAAGGACCATGCTGCTTAGTCCACTTCTCTAGTTTGTTGATGGAGATTATCTATAAAATTTCACTGTGCTACATGCCTGGGATCTGGGTAAGCTGCACATGGCTAGTGGAGCAGAATGGGAAGTCAAATAGATTGAAAATATGAGTAGATGCAAGTCATAAAATCAAGTGTAAGCAAAGACAGGTAGTGAGTATATTGGTGATTCTTCTGGCAAGGAAAGAATTTTGGTTTTCTTTTGGATGTCTCCTACAGAAAATATCAAATAGTTACCAATACTTCTGCTGTTGAAATATTGAAAGTATTTTTTCAGAAATAAATTATTAAAGATTCAAATGTTAGCTTTTATTTCAGTAGAGAGCTATAATTAAAGGAACCAAGGATGCTAGTTAAAATTAAGAATTCTTCAATACTCTCTTCCTAGATTTTAGGATTTCTAAAATATGTTCAATAACCGAAACATTTTGGAAACATCTTTAAAATATAGTATCAGGGAAATGGACTTTGGCCCAGTGGTTAGGGCGTCCGTCTACCATATGGGAGGTCCACGGTTCAAACCCCGGGCCTCCTTGACCCGTGTGGAGCTGGCTATGCGCAGTGCTGATGCGCGCAAGGAGTGCCGTGCCACGCAAGGGTGTCCCCCGCGTGGGGGAGCCCCACGCGCAAGGAGTGCGCCCGTGAGGAAAGCCGCCCAGCGTGTAAAGAAAGAGCAGCCTGCCCAGGAATGGCGCCGCCCACACTTCCCGTGCCGCTGACGACAACAGAAGCGGACAAAGAAACAAGACGCAGCAAATAGACACCAAGAACAGACAACCAGGGGAGGGGGGGAATTAAATAAATAAATAAAATCTTTAAAAATAAATAAATAAATAAAATAAAATAAAATAAAATATAGTATCAGTCACCTTTAACATATATTGGTAAATCAACTATCCCAGTGCCTTCTACTTTCTTTATGACCCTTTATAAAGGATAATTCAAATCCTATGATACAAAACAAATGTTAGCAGCCAACTAAAAGAAAGCATTTTTATTTATTATTATTATTCCAATCCTGGATTCTGACTCTGAGAGTATAAAAAAAAGTGGCATCTAATGTAAAAAACACATTAATTCTTATACTTAATGACTGGATAAATAAAACAATATTAAATATTTTAATACAATTAACTTCCTAACATGACTCTTCTTTCCAATATATAGATCATTTAGAAAAACAGAGAATTAAACTTAACTTTGATTCAAAGATCTTGTAAATTTTTTTCAAAGAATATGTATAAATTTCAGAACTCAGATACAAACTTAATAGAATCATTGCTAAAAAATCGCTGATGAAAGTAAAGAATGTGTTCCCATCCATGAAGCTTTGGAATATAATCAGAGAGTCAGTATAAAACAATCTTAAATTCTTTATTTTAAAATAAAAGGAGATAAGGGTTGTATTTAGTTGAGGCCTACATTTTTATTTCACAATTTGTCTGAAATTTGTGTGGAATAGTTGCTGAAATGTCAAGGAATGAAAATGTTAGGTTTTTATTCACTGACCTGTAAATTTACTGGTTGTCAGAATGTCTTATGTAGTAGGTAGAAATAAAGGTTTATGGCTATCAAATTCCATTCTTAATTAATGCTTGGTTTCAGTCTCTCTCTATATATCCTTCAGTTCTTGCTTAACTCAAGTAGTGCCACATCACTCTGTGGTCTTCCAAGAGACTGTCTGTCCTTCCCTCCTCACTGACACACACAGAAAAAACAAGGATACACTGAAGACAGTGATTTGTCGCAGTTGCAGAGTCTGGCTTGATATATGTGTATATGCATGTCAGACTCAATAATATACTAGAATACACAAGAAAGAACAGAAATCATTGCCAAGAGTTTTTCTTGTCCTTTTTGGAAAAGTAGTCACACTACTTTACCTGGCTTAGTAAATCCATGTGCTGCTTTCTTTTAAATGAAGTTTTGATTGAGAATTAGTATATCTGAAAGTCCTTTGGCCTCCATCACTTATCCTTTCTAATGGCATTTCAAAACATGTGCTATAAATTACAGAAAACATTGATGAGATTACATTTGCCCTGGCACTAACTAAATCCAATAGAAAATGAACCCAAGAATATTAGAGAGTCTGCGGTCAAATTTTTTTTTCTGTAAAAACTCATGAAATTTTCCCTTGTAAATGTTTTCAACCTGGTGACCAATGACAGGTTTGCAACAAAAATCTGAGATGGTTTTTGCTTACACTGAATAAAAGGTTAATACAAGGCTTCATGGCTGTTTAACCAGCATTACATTCATAAATGAGGGAGGCAAAGGCACAGCTAATGGATTAACCTTTTAAAAAGCTGTTCAGTGGGATAATTGCCACAGTAGCATTCACTGCAGGGCTGAATTTGTTCATCTGGCTAGTCTCTCTTGGATCTTCCTGAAAGAAATTGAAATATTTAAGTACCAAAATCATGGTGGGATAGATGAGATAGAGAACTACATTGCATACAATGTAGTGAGTCTGAAATATACTTTTTAGAAAACTAAAGCCACCTCTTATACATAATTTTAACCCAATAAGCCAGCTCATATATGCCATCCAGAAATACTAAAGGCAATATTAACAGCATATAATATTATTTTGCTAAATGCATTTTTCTACTGTACCATATAACCCTCACAGCACCACAGGGATTAAGTGCTATGATTCTCACTTTACAGAGAGAGTGAGGTCTCTACATATATTCCAGTTCTTGCTTGAGTCAAGTAGTAATACATCATTCTATTGTCTTTCAAGGGACTGCATGCCCTTCCTCCCTCCCTGCTACCCAGGGAGAGAACAAGGATACACTGAGGACAGTGATTTGTTGCAGGTTGTGAGGCTGGTGTGATGGATGCGATGTATGTGATGGCATGCATAGCAGGTGAGGGAGGCTTAAGTAACGTGCCTGATATTCCACAGCAGATCAGATGAGGAGCTGATTCTGTGAACCCAGGTCTGACTCAAGAATTTCGGCCCTGCCTACTCAGCTGTAATACCTTTCCATACAAGGGACAGGTCTGTCTTGAGTGTTTTTCTAAAATATCTTACATTAGAAGTATTCTAAGGTTAAACTCAAGAGAACTAATAGGGCTCCCCTCTGTCTTATGCCCTACTTTCCATGGATACATTTCCTAACACTTTATATTTGGGAGGAAATGACAATATAGGGGCTACCATATAGGATGATGGTAAGAGTGTCCTTTAAAGGGGAGGAAATTATTCAGATTTATCAATTACAGGTTTTGCTAAAGGATAACATTTGGAGGGCAGAGAATCAGGTTCTAGTCTCATTTCTGAAACTGCTACATTATTAGGGTAAGTTGTATAATTCTTTAGGGTACTCAGCTGTAAAATAAAGGTTTTGAATTAGCTGGTGAATTAGATTCACAGTAGTTTTAAGAGTATGTGATACTCAATAATATTCACTCAGTCTATATATTTGCAAACATTGCACTTGATACCATGAAGAGATATACAATAATAACAGTAGCTGAGAAGGTGTAGATCAATTCTCAATGAAATTCATAAATTGGTATTTGGAGAGGTGACTGGGGTGACTGAGGAGTGGAGGAAGAGCAAAAATGTATGTGCTTATTTGGGGGAGTGAAAATATGTTCTTTAACAAAAATGACCCCTACTGATCCACTCCACATAGGATGCTCCTTTTAACTGGCTCTGCAATAGACACGGATAAGCTGTATCTCACCATGACCTCCCAGCCACTCCCAGAAGATGATTATGAACAAGGCTTTGAGAGTAGGAATAAATGTGAGTGGGTAAAGAAATGAGGTTTTAAGAAGACTCACATGCATCAAGACACAGAAGTAGGGATGAGGAGCCAGATGTATGCAAATGGAATGGAGTTTAAATTTAGGAGTGGAGAAATTAGACGTGCAGAGTGTCATGGAATGAGGCTGCTATAGGCACTGGAAGCTGTGAGCTTCAAGTCGGTGTCTAAAGATAATGAGTGGGGGAAACGGACTTGGCCCAATGGATAGGGTGCCCATCTACCACATGGCAGGTCTACAGTTCAAACCCCAGGCCTCCTTGACCCATGTGGAGCTGGCCCATGCTCAGTGCTGATGCGCACAAGGAGAACCGTGCCACGCGGGCGTCTCCCCCGCATAGGGGAGCCCCATACGCAAGGAGTGTGCCCTGTAAGGAGAGCCACCCAGCATGAAAGAAAGTGCAGCCTGCCCAAGAATGGTACTGCACACACGGAGAGCTGACGCAACAAGATGACGCAACAAAAAAGAAACACAGATTCCTGGTGCTGCTGATAAGGATAGAAGCGGTCACAGAAGAACACACAGCAAATGGACACAGAGAGCAGACAACTGGGGGCGGGGGGTGGACGGAGAGCAGAGTTTGTGAAAATAGGAAAATTTGAAAAGGTCATGCAGGAGAAAATTTTGAAAATGCTTAGAGGTATCAATACTTTTTAACATTTTGTGGAAAATAGTATCTTTTTTTTTTTGGAGAACTGGAGATTTAACAAGGGACTCAACCACTGAGCTACATCTGCTCCCCTAGTATCCTCTTAAGCATCTCTGGAATGTTATATGTATCGTCTGTTTTATTTTTTGCAATAGCTTTGCAAACCAGCTTGTAGTTTTCCCATTACATGGATGCTTAATTATAGGTTAAACAGCTAGGTAAAGGTCACCAGCTAGTAACTAATTAAGCCAGGACTGGAACACAGGTCTTCTCTGTAGCTAGCACCATTTCAACCCTCAGCCCCTGACTAATTTTGCGAATGTGCATAGAAGGTGACTTTAGCCTTTGTGACCCCATTTCAGGTCAGCCTCAACTGCGGACATTTTATAACTTCTTGGAAATTACTTCTGGCTTTCTCTTACTGGTTCAGTGGTAGAGATGAATCTTTTTATTTTCAATATCCAGGCATATGACTTGCAGTCATGGCATACTGAATACATGAAATGCTTCCTAAGAAAAAAGTCAACCAAGTCAAATTACTGATTGCCATTTGTTAAAGCAGAAAATTCATCTTTCCACCATCCCAAACCCACTATCTGCCTGCAAGATTAGAAAAAGTGCACTTGATTAGAACTTAGAACATCTATTCAATTTTTGATGCGCATACCTAATCAAAACATCAGAAATGTTGTGTCTAGAACAGAAACTTTTTAGTAAATATAGTCCTGAAATGTCCTCCAATTTCTAAGTCAGGAGGTTTACTGCATTGGTATGGAAAGCCTAGTTCATCATGAAAATGTGCCTTATTTTTCAACACCAAATGAATATATCTTTCCTACATTTTGATCACAATGGCCATTTCCTTCACACTGATATGTTTTATTATTCATGTCATCAGATCCAGCAATGTGAGATTTATTTAGGGGGAGCATTTCATCAATTACAAAACATAAAGCATGCTCTGACTCTCAAAGGGTTCAGTGAAACTTAAATAAGTCCTCAACTATTGGGAGAATTACAAAGAATATACTTCTGAAAACCATTAAAATTGCATACTCAGATTTTTTAAAATTGGATGGCTAAAATTTACAAAGGGCACACTTCTCCTTGTGGCTCATTAAGTATGCTATTATTTTGACACAGAGAAGTGAATTTTTCCACATCCTTTTTAGAGTATGATCCTAGGAGTATATCATTCAGATGCTGGAGCATGGGACACAAGACAGCTTGAGAACTACTTGCAGAAAGTAGCTGATTTCATGATATTTATGTGCTACCCACTTGCTTTGACACGCTTTCTTCCTTTCATGTCTCACTTAAATCTATTTTCCATGCAATACCCAAAGTAATTTTAAATTATAAATCATATCATGAATTCTTTGCTTACCTCCCTAAACTCATGTCCTACAGGGCTATGCATATTCTCATCTCTGTCTCCTAAATGGGAAATTTAGTCTCTGTTTGCTAAATAGGGGAAATTTTTACCCTAACACCTTTTCTCAAATTACTCTTACCTTCTAGGATATCTTTCCAAATGCCCACCTGTCAGAATATTGCTCAAACATAAAGGTCCCTCACAAAACCTACCTCTCCCATGAAGCTTTCCCTGATTGCTCCCATGGTAAAAAATCTCTCCTTCTATGACTCTGGTTCATTTTCAGTGAGCTGTGACACTGTCTTCAAGATCTTTGTGTCTGTACCTTTAGTGCTCTCTATAGTGTCTTGGGAATAATAGATATGAGACTGTAGGGTGTAGGTGAGGGGCTTAGAAGAGAAAAAGCTTGTTGGTTAATACAGAAGTTCCTTTGCCCCTTCTACCTCTCAGCTCTCTTACTTCTGCCCTTGACCATGATCACACAAAGTGCTGATAGGAGTTTTTTCAGAGAAATCCATTAAAATGTTTCCCTTTAAAACTCTTTTGTGGGGCTACATTTATAATCCTATAAATATAGAGAATTATGTGTATATTTCTTCCTAAAAGACTGTTTTTTTTACCCAGTCTTCCCAGCTACTTAATACTAAGGCATTGAGACATTTTAAAACAGATCCAGATCCAAAAATAATCATGTCTTTTTTTATTCTCAAGATTCCAAACATATTCTGACTTTCAGCAGTCTTGTGTTAGGCCGCCTCATTTCCTATTGAAAGCAAATCAACAACACTGTATGCCCAACTGAATGCTACAGAAGTTGCCAGTATGAGAGTCAAAACAAGGGACTCTTCCTCCTGGATCTCTGCCCCACCTCCACCAAACGCCACTTGGGCCCCATCATCAGCCCACTCCCCAGGTCAGGGCAATGCCTGGCAGGTAGTGAACTAACAACAAACGAGCCAGTAAATGGAAGAATATGCTGCAAGATATTCTTCACCAGCCACCAGGTAGAGTTGGCTGGAGTATCTGACTCTTACTCTTCCTTTGCCCACTCTACAGTCTAAAAATTGCTAGTAACTTCTCTAGGCCCTCTTCTGACATTGCTTATATGAGGCAGGTGGGGTTAATGGAATAATCTAGGAATCCTCAACTCTGTTTAGCTTTTTAAACAATGAAGCCATAATTCTTATGAGTACGACAGTGTTTTGGGTTCAAATATAATCAATATACAGAACCTATCCTCACAGGGCTTGTGAGGAGGTGGGGCATGTTGGGAAGCATGTGGGCTCTGGGTTCAGTTTGCATGGGTTCAAATACAGGTCCCAACACTTATCAGTTGTGTGACTTGAGGCAATTTCTTAGGCTTAGCCCTTTAATACTGGGTTTCTTCTGAGTGGGACTTACAAGACTCTCTCCTTCAAAATGCTATTGTGGGGAAGTGGCTGTGGCTCAATTGATTGGGCTCCCATCTACCATATGGGAGGCCCAGGGCCTCCTTGTGAAGGCAAGCTGGCCTGCGTGCCAGTGGAGCGCTGACAGCCCACTGCACACCCGAGGAGAGCTAATGCAGCAAGATGACGCAACAAAGAGAGACAAGCAGACACAGAAAGAACGCAACATAAATGGACACAGAGCAGAGAGCAAGCAAGTTGTGTGTGTGGGGGGCAGATAAAAAAAAGACAATAAAAATTTTTGTTTTTAAATGGTATTGTGAACACTTAAATGAGAAAAAGCAGAAAAAGTTCTCTGCACTGTGCCACAAATGCTTAAAAGATGAGCATGCAACCAAGCATTTGGCACAGGCTTCCAGGCACCTGACCTCACACTTAATTCTTTTCACTTGCTGTGGGGGGCAGGGGAGGGGTTGGGGTGGGGTGGCTAGTTCACAACATTAAAAACACTATTCACAGGGAGTTTGTTTTCGAGAGGACTCTTTAGGACATAGCACGTAGACTAAATTGTAAAGCACATCATGTCAACTAATCGATTATAAAGTTATGTAAATCTAATATCCTAATTTACTTTTATGCAGGTGGGACATTAAAACTCCTGTCTCTGACTAATATGGAAAGTTTTATGAAATCCATGCAAAAGGAAAGTTCTTCTCAAACTCAGGTTATATTATTACATTATTAATCTTGATGAATTTTTGAAAGATTTAACATATTTTAATCAAGCACAATGAGTTACAAATGGAATCCAAAAGGGATATTCAAATGACTATTTCTTTTTTTTTCTTAACCACATCCATCTTAATTATAAGATGGAATTTATAAATCAGAAATTTTCAGTATAACTGAACACAATTTTATTTCCTTATTCTGATTTTGAGGTTTTTTTCCCCAGTATAAAAGGTACAGTCCCGCAACCACAAATTATAGGCTTTGAAATACTTTAACTCAGTGAGGATGAAGAGAACAAATATCATTTTACCAATTCTCTTGTGTGAGAGGCTAATTGCTTGCTTCTCCTTATACTTAATTGTGTACTTAGAAAATATCAATGCACAAAGAAGAGCAATGCTATTTGTCTCATACAAATGGATCGCATAAAATGGCCAAGTGCTGTTAAGTGCTAGAAATGTGTCTCAAAAGGCTCTCCATGTCTGCATCATTTTGGGGTAGTTTGGAAGTTCAACCCTTTTAGTGAGAAGTATTGAAAGATAAATCTATTTCTCAACCCTTGATTTACCACTCACTCTTGAGACTTTTTTATTAGAGAACATGTCTGTCGATCTCACTAGTGTCTGAATGAATATCCCTGGCCTTCCTTAGCAATGTATTAATTTTGATAAAATAAAAGATACATTGAAGAAATAATCTGTAATGCCAAAGCAAGAACAGAAAACATGCCCCAATTTCAAAAGATAATGCAAGTTTTCAAAATAATATATATTGGGAAAGGAAATACAGAGACATAACATCTTCTGTACAGTTGAAGTTTGAGCTGATTTGACACTGAAATTTCAGAAGTGATCATAATCAGGCATGACGGCTATCAGATAATAGGTGGAGTCCTGCCCTAACCCCATTGCTCAGTAGGGCTAACATTTCAGAAAGAAACTCAAGCCAGGATAGATTCATTTAGCTGCTGGCATGGACCTTCCAGTGATTCCATGACTTTGGAATATGTCTTACTGTGGTAGTAAAAGCAAAATTGTAGCCCCTGGAATTCATCACTATGCACAGAGATTGAAAAAGCCTTCCTATTTTACGGGGAGAACTGCAATGATTAAAACCACCATTGGAAACTTAAAAAAAATTAAAATTAAAATTAAATTAAATAAAAGATACAATTGCCCTCTATCCAATTCTGAAAAAAACGAATATACCACATTTTGTAGCAGATGGAATATGTTAAAAGGATTTACTAGGGAGATTAAACAGAGATAAGATCTGTCATTCCATTTGAAAATTCCTTTTTTTGAGAATAATAGAAATGATAGATGCATTATTTAACTGTGACTAGCCAGCCATTATAATTAGGAAGAATCTGATTTCTAAATATGCTGAAAGTCTGACGGCATGCTCAAGAAAAGAAAAGCACTTTTATTCATTTGGTAAGGATATCCTATTTGTCCATTACCTACATAAATTAGAACAACTGAGATTTTCTTTGTCTCTCCTAGAAGATGGGAAGTTCCACCAGAAAATTTCTCTATTGTGAAACTACCATTAGAATCTATTAGTTGGCAATCCTTAAGATTGATTGGAGACATAAAAGAACAGTTTGGAGACTGGTCAGAGTAGAGAAATAGCATGTGTTTGGAAGAATGGAAAGGAAATTCAATTTTAGAGATTTTCCAGAGAAATATGTTTAAGTCATTGAGATTGATTTTTCAGAATTAAATAATAAGCAAGTTTCCAATTTGAGGATAAAGTCTGTTTTAAGTTCAAAGTGTATATCACAAATTTTCATTGCAATCTTGTCATAATCATCTTTACAGAAGGGCTGAATTCTTTCCAAACTATGTCTTCATACCTCATCTAAAGGATTTGTTTCTATAGTAGTTACCTAATGGATTTAACTTTAAAGTTATTAAACCTATAAAATTGGGCAGTGCAAAGTATAAACAATAATGTAAACTATAGAACATGGTTAGTACCAATGCTTCAATATGTGTTCATCAATTATAACAAATGTACCCCCCCACACACACACACACATTACTCCATGGATCCAGTTAATTAAAAGTATAATGCAGGCAGTGGACTTGGCCCAGTGGTTAGGATGTCCATCTACCACATGGGAGGTCCGCGGTTCAAACCCCGGGCCTCCTTGACCTGTGTGGAGCTGGCCCATGCGCAGCGCTAATGCACACAAGGAGTGCCCTGCCATGCAGGGGTGTCCCCTGCATAGGGGAGCCCCATGTGCAAGAAGTGTACCCCATAAGGAGAGCCACCCAGTGCGAAAGAAAGTGCAGCCTGCCCAGGAATGGTGCCGCACACAGACAGCTGACACAACAAGATGATGCAACAAAAAGAAACACAGATTCCTGTGCTGCTGACAACAACAGAAGCAGACAAAGATGATGCAGCTATAAATAGACACAGAAAACAGACAATCGGGGTGGGGGGGAAGGGGAGAGAAATAAATTAAATAAATAAATAAATAAATGAATAAATAAATCTTTAAAAAAAAAGTATAATGCAAATTGCTCTGTGCACATATAGTTTCCTGAGGAGATGGCTTGTGCCTTTCTTTATTCATGTTAACAACACAACCCCCAAAATGTGTTCAGGCTGGAATGGACACTGATGAGAAAATCCAAGGCAGACCTTGCAAGCCTTTGGTGAAGTATTCACTATTGAAAATAAGAGGTTCAATGAAACTATCATTTAATATGGACGTTTTGAATGAATACTTGATGATAGCAAAGCCTATCATATAAGGCCTCTCATATGGAGGTTTGTTATGAACTCATTACCCAGTCTCTTTTTAAAACATTTTTTCCTAACATTTACCACCACTTAACTGATGATATAGTTTGCTTACATATTTTCTTTGTTTGTCTCCACCCACTAGAATTTAAGTACCATAAAGAAAGGGATTTTAATATCAAGCACTGATATTTCCACACTGCCTAGAATAATGCCTTTGACATAGCAGTTGTTTCACAAATTTTTATTGAGTAAATGAGTTAAATAATAATATTTGAATGCAGTTTTGTGTATTGCTCAAACCTATATTGATCTGTACCTTAACATGTTGCCATCATATTCCCTTCCCTTTCTAAAAATGTATACTCTACATTGATTTATCTGAATATTGCTTTTCTAAAGTCTCCTTGGATAATTTGCATTTAGTAATAAATGAGTAGATTTTAGTAAAGGTAACTGGTTTATATTAGAAAGTAATTCTATACTTGAATTAATTATTTTCAATTTAAAATAAAAGTTTGGGAGGGGGTGAAGTATATGGGAATCCCTTATAGTTTTGATGTAACTTTTCTATAATCTAAAATCTCTTTAAAAATAAAGTTTATTATATTAAGAAAAAGACAAAAGCTTGATTCTATTTCTCTTAAATAACATTGAAATCATAAGTCGTTATTATTTAGCTTTCTCCCATTTCCTCAAAAAACAAAGAAGGGTATATGATGTTAAAATGAGAGTATTTCATTGATTGCAAGTTTCAGGAAGAAATAAAAGCCAAAGTAACTTGATTATTTGCAGTAAGAGTGGCTAGAAGTGGGGAAGGAAGTCAAAGGTTAGAATAATCTCCAAAATATTTTCTTTAGCTTTGTAAGATTTTCCCTGGTAATCACTCTTCAGTATCAGAGTTTCTGATGTTCCAGGAGATCATACCACTTGAATCAAGACATATTTTCTAATGGTAACTACTTGGATTTTTCCTCCTGTCTAAAGTGAAATTATACTCTTTCTACCCACTTATTGGAAGATAAATGTTATACTTCTTTTTTGTAAAAAGTTTTTAAACTGAAAAAATAAAGGTGCAATTAATTTATGTCAGATATTAATTTAAGCAGATTTTATAGGAATATCAAGGTGAATTAAAAACACAAAATTCTGGAGATGTATTCTGATGTAGATAATATTCTTAGCCTTACAGGGAAATACAGTGACAGTGATTTAAGTCCTAATATCTCTTTTAGCTTGTGACTTGAATGAAAAAACTTAGAAAATAAAAGGAAAATTATGAAAACTACAAAGCAAATACTTAGAGAAAAATAAAATTTAAAATTTAAATGAGGAAAATTCTGGGAGTGTGTGGATAAATATATAACAGAGACATGGAAACAGTGACTATGAGAGCTTATTTAATCAAGAACATGGAAGGGATAAAGATAGATAAAATATAGTGAGTATTTTAAAAATTATGGAGCTTTTCCATGATTCTTACTGATAATTATGTCTTATATTTCAAAATGGATTCATGTGCCTTGAGGTAGAATTATATTTCAAATAATGTATTCTCTGGGCATCAGTGTTTGCTGGTGAATATCTCTGAAAAAGAAAGGGGAGAAAGCTAACTATGGCACCAGGGCCTAAACAGCACCTGCTGTTTGCTGATACATTAGCTGTTCTGATACTGCATGGTTTCAGGAAGATGAATGGATAGCAAAACCTCTAGCTAGGAGACCACCATTAGAAGAGAGAGTAGAATGGAAAGCCAATATTGCTAAAGCAAATGTTTCAGAATTTGAAAAATCTACAAACACTCGTTTGTTTATATTTGGCTTTTTAGCTATTTAAAGAATATGTACCCAAAAAAAGTAAAAAAGAATATGTGCCTACATGATTTTATCATTTAATAGGCTGGAGAAGAAATGCTAATAAAGTTTTACCATATATCCTAAGGTCTGATCAAATTACAAACATGACCACACTTCTTTGCAATTCCCCTCCTTACACCTGGCTGACAATGCAGCAGAAATAAAGTTACATGAGTTCTGAGCTGGAACACACACTTTCATCCACATAGCTCTTGATTAAACTGGGCTCTGGAAGACTGAGAAACTGTGGGCCATTGATAAACTATGCCGACTGAGCCATTTTATTTTTTTATTTTTTAAAAAATATTTATTTATTTTTTAAATGTATTTCTCTCCCCTCCCCCCACATCCCCCCAGTTGTCTGCTCTCTGTGTCTGTTCACTGTGTATTTTTCTGTGTCCACTTCTATCCTTATCAGCAGCACTGGGAATCTGTGTTTCTTTGTTGCATCATCTTGTGTCAGCTCTCTGTGTGTACAGTGCCATTCTTGGGCAGGCTGCACTTTCTTTTGCACTGGGCAGCTCTCCTTCCGGGGCGCACTCCTTGTGTGTGGGGCTCCCCTACGCAGGGGACACCCCTGCATGGCACGGCACTTCTTGCGTGCATCAGCACTGCGTATGGGCCAGCTCCACACCAGTCAAGGAAGCCCAGGGTTTGAACTGCGGGACCTCCCATGTGGTAGGCAGATGCCCTATCCATTGGGCCAAGTCCAATCCCCCATGAGCCAATTTAGATAAGCCAGTCCTTAGCCAATCTGGCAACTGACCACAGACAGATCAGCCAAATCTGGCCCACTTCAGAAAAACCACCCAGTTGAGTCCAGCCCAAACTGCCAAACTATAGAACTATGAGCTAAATGAATGGTTGCTCTTTGAAGCCACTGAGTTTTGGGGCAATTTGCAACACAACAAAAACTAAATAATTCACAAGATCAGTTGGAAGACTGAAAAACAAAACAAAACAAAACAAAACTTTAATAAAACAAATTGAATAGAATATTTTTCTTTGAGTTGAGAGGAATAGCTAACTTAAAAATGGAAAGGCCTGATAACTACAAAAGGCTAAAATCTTCATATATCGTTGGCTTTTAATGTAAAATCAAACAACAAAGACAATGTTTTGTGGGTTTTTTTGCCAACAAACTAGCTTTCTCTACTACGGGCTATATATTTGAATGCCTCTACAATTCCTTTTCCCATAGTGACAATGAATGCAGAGACTAAATCTAGTTTTATTTACTATGTAATTTTCATAAGTATAATCATCCATCCGATATATTACCTGTCATCTCAGGAGAACTGAAATACATAACCAGTCTATTAGATCTAGAGACTTTCTTCTCCTTGTGACAAATTTGGGCAGAGCAGACAACTCTGTTTCCCTAGTGGCTCAGAATTGCTAAGGAAGGAAAGAAAGATTGAGGCCTTATTTATGTAGTGAAAAGAAAGAAAGAAAAAACAACAATACAAAACTGATGTCTCTTCTGGTTGGTGATAAAGAAAGCCCTTTGATGTCAACTCATAATAAAAAAAAGTCAAACTTTATTTCAAATTTTCTGAAGCTCTTTGTATTGTTAAAAGGATTGTTTATTTAAAAAGTCACCTTACTAGCCCTTTTAGAATATGTGGACAGATGTAAATCCTAAGGTAGGTTTGGGGGTTTCAATTTAAATTGTTTCTGATAAAGAAAAAGAAAAGTTTGAAATGATGGCCAGAACTCAGAAGAGCAAATATTTCCTTGGAATGTGGTGATAGTAGTGATAGCTTAAGGGAGTAAAAATGCAAAATAGTCATTAAAATTATTTTTCTTTTATGCTGTTTGGTCATTATCCCTCTCTCATTCCAAACTCTTCATGCAACATCTTGCCACATAATCCTACCTTTGTAATGGTTTGTAGGGCCAAGGGAGAAAAGGACAGTTCACTCCTAGGGAAGAGTGGTAGGCCCGTAGACAGCAAGTGAGATGCTGGTGGTGAGATCTAAGAATTGAACTGTGAACTAGAATTTGAAGCCAGAGATGATGGTAAAATGGAACAACTCCTTGGGAATCGCTAGAAATAGTCGAGGTTCTGGTGATAGATGGCATTTCACCCAGCAAATTTGATTCGGATTTCTGCCATCTTATACAAGTATTAAAGAAAAGAGTTATTCTATTTGCAAATGTTCTGCAAAGAGCTGCAAAAGACAGAGGGCCCTGATATGGAAGAGGTGGTTCTTGGCTGTGTTTGCTCATTCGGCATGGGAGAATAGACAGACACACCAAACTAGTCTAGGAAGGAGAAAAGGATTTATTCCCTGGTGGGAGACCAGAGATGTACAATCTCAAATCAAAATTTCTGTAACTACAGATATTCTAATATTTTATACCATCCAGATGCTAATGAATAAGGGACAGAGCTGGATGCAGGTTCCTTCCTTAATAAACTTTAAAGGGTTTACCAGGGTAGGGTGCTTATCATCATTATCAGAGATAAAGTTCTGAGATAGACAAGTAGAGAGCAGAGGTCAGGCACAAGTTTTTCCATTTGGATACTAAACAGAGGGAGGTGGAGTGATTACCATCACAATGGCAAGGATACTCAAGGGTGAGCCTAGTTTTGAAATAACCATGAATTTAGGTAAGTTCAGTCTAGAATTACCATCACAATAGTAAGCATATACAAGGGTGAGACTGGTCTTGAGTAACTATAAACAAGGGTGAGACTGTTTAGAATGACCATCACAATAGCAAGTTTAGACTAAATCCAGCCAGTTTCAGCTATTTCAGCTATTATCCTTTTGCTATTTTATAATATAAATGCATCTATACAATGATTTTGTAATCAAATTATCTGTTAACTCTTAACTTTCAGTTACCATTTCAGGCTTCATTGTCACTTCAAAACAAATTGGGTACTTTTGTTTATCAACTAAGCAACTAAAATTATTTTAATGTTGGGTTATGGAGGACAGGACTACTTCCATCAAATTCTGGTGTTTGCAGAAACCAAGGTAGGATTGGATTCAAATTATATAGTTCAATATACACTGAGAGCTTTTGTTTGAAAAGAATTGGGGATGTCAGTGACTGTGACATGACAAGTTGCGGGCACAATGATTGGCTTAAAATCAGGAAGGGCTAAAAAAAAAAGTTACTCTGGCAGACTGCATAAACCAGAGCGAGTGTTCACAGACGTGCAGTAGACTTGTCCACAATTTCTCCTATATTTCTAAGACAAGAGATTGTCAGAAGAAAGAAAACCTACCAAGCAATGTTACAGATCAAAATGTGACAAAGTAAAATTAATAAGAACTCTGCATAATTTCTTTGTTAATGAAAATGCTCTTAAAACCAACATGAAGCAAACTGTGGGAACTAAAAAGTAACAAAATAGAACTATAAACAAAAAAATTAACAAAATATAAATTAAGGGGAAGAAATAATAAGTAGAAAATATAACTGCCTTCCCTTCATGGGTTTGGTGGCATTAGGACTCCAGTTTTTTTCTCTTCTTTGCTTCTTATTGTGCAATATTTTCTTGAGTTCATTTTCAGCAAAGCAAGCAATATCTTTGCCCAAATTATCATCAGGAATGGATGCACAGCTGTTTTTGGAGTTGAAATAAAAAGCTGGAATGTTGGAATGTGGCTAATAACAAAAATTTTCCTCTCCTCCCAACACTACTCGAAAATCTCTCTAATATTTCTGTACCTTATTCTCTGGAACAAATTGAAACGGGATACTAAGACAAAACTGTTAACGGATTTTGTTTAGGTTCTTTGACTATGCTGGAGAAATGAATATCAAGAGCAAGTTGGATGAGTTAGTCAGTAATTTATTCAGGTAGGGAGGGGAGAGAAATGGGAGAAAATAACAGAGCAGGGGTCCCAGGTAGAGAGGAAGGGGTTGAAAAGTGATAAAGAGGGCTGGTTTACAAGCTACAATCCCCCATTAGAGATTATAAATCCCTAGGTTTACTTGCGTGGCCACGTGGCAGAGGAAAAATGGCAAGAGTGGGCACACAGAGGACAGAAATGGGTCCAGAGGCAAGAGAGCAAGGCAAGAGCATGCTCAGGCCTCACAGATTGCTTTATAAACTATTAATTACTCCACCCCTTTGCTAATGGCAGGGGAAGGGTCCATGCTGTTTGCTGTTTTGATTGATTACACCACCCATTAACCCCCTAGTGAGGACCCAATGATAAAGTCCCTAGGGAACATCCCGGGCTTTTCCTTGCTCCCAGAAGAAGTCTTTGTTCTGGATGGCAGCATCTAGGGGGTGGGGTCTTCCAGCAGCCATCTTGGGGGTTACTGATGTCCACATGGACTCTTTGCCAGGTTCCAGATCTGTCTATTAATTTTCTGTCTTACTAGCCTGATTCAAAACTATACCTGGCTTTTCATTTTTGCTTTTCTTCATTGACAAATGATGGGTTATGAAGTCAGAATATAAGGGCATTTCTTTCTAAGATTTAATTAAAGATAAGATATTAGAGAGATTGAAGGCTAGTGTGCTCATTTACTACATCATCTACTTCCAACCATCAGAAATGAATGACCAGAAAGTATGCAAAAAACTCAGCCCTTATTAACCACAGACACAGAGTCATTTGTTCTTTGAGCCCAAATGATTACTGTTAAACTTTTTCAAACTGGGAAGAGTAAAAGATTCTTGTTTGGGGCTACATAATGGCAATACCATAAGTATTCCTCAAACATTAGCTTAAAGCAGGTTAAGCTAATGAGGAGCAGGACAAGTAAGCTCAGAATTTAGAAATGGTAAGAACAATATGTTGTTTTTGTTATTATTCAAGATCTGTTGCAAGTTGAAAATGTGATTAATTGTGGGCACAGACTTCTCATCTGTCATTCAAGGTGAAAAGAAATTACTTGAAATGAGAAAGGCATTTCTTTTTCTGCATAGTAACTAAAGTCTGTACCAAAATATCTAAATTTCTCTAGACATAGCAGTAATCTCAGTCCGATCATGCTGAGGGAGAAGATAGATGCCTTTCTGCTTGTCTCTCCTGAGACCCCACAAAACAAAAGTTAGAAGAACAAAAGGGGATAGTGAACTTTAACAGTAGAGTGAAAACTTTGCTGTCAGCAAAATCAAGAGATTTCTATAGATTTGTATAATATAAGGAGTGGCTTAATGGGGGAAATAAGCAGAAGGTGGCATAGCTTAAAATATACTTTAGAGGTATGAAAGGATATAGAGACAGGGAGAGTCATTCTGGAGAGGATCTGGAAGGAAATTAGAAGAGAGAATGCATAGAAAACACACATGTTGGCACCCCCATATGGCACTGCATTATGGGGGCCTCTAAGCTGGTGCTCAGCAATTCCTAGACCCTGGTATTCATGTAGCTCCCTCCCACCGAATGTGGACAGGACTTACAACAACTAAGATGGGATGCCACTACTGAGATTATGTTATAAAAAGACTGTGGCCTTCATCTCTTTCTTAGATCATATGCCTTGGGGGTAGCCAGCTGAGACAGCCCCATGGACAGGTACATGGTGGGAAGAAGGCTTGCCCCAAACCATGTAAATGAGCTGGGAGGTAAGTTCTCACCCCACAGCTGAGTTCTCATGAGATTCCAGGCTTGGTCAACACCTTGATAAAGCCTCATGAGACAGCTTGAGCCAGAGGCACCTAGCAAAGCTGCACTCAGATTCTTGACTCACAGAAACAGTGAGACAATATGTGTTTGCTACATAAAGCTGTTGAGTTTTGGGGTAATTTGTTGCACAGCAATTGATAACTAATATCACAACCTAACACAGAGAACAGAAGTAGCTTTGTTATCCCAAGGCAAAAACAAATGGAAAAACCCAACTATCAGACATTTCTCCAGCAAAGAAACTGTCTACAGAGAGCTAAGGTGGAAGCTGTGGCATTAGAATGTCTGCTCCTTCCAAAGGAAAGCTTCTCCTGTTACCCCTTCTCAACTTGGACAGGATCTCCTGTTAGACAATGAAACAGTAACTTCAGACCCGGGAGCAGCAGGCAAAGATAGGAGATCTCTGGGGGAAAACTGGAAGATTTGATAGAATTGAAAGCATGACTGGGAATATAAGGTGATGGTATATTAAGGCAAGAAAATAAATAAATAAATAAAAGAAGGCATTGAGAAACTCCTGGAAAATGAAACTATGAAAGATAAGTATGGTTCAAATACGAAGCAAATTTAATGGCCTAACTTTAAGCAACTGAGAGGATAGAAGGGAATACCTTTGACCTTGATGGCAGGAAAATTCCCCTGTAAGTGGTCCAGGTAATATGATATTGGAGTCATAGAAAGAAAAATGCAAATCTTAACACATAACCAAAACTGGCATTAACAATATTTACCTAGTAATGGTAATCTAAATACTTTTTATTGCTTTTCCACTTAGAGTCCTCATATATAGAGGACTAGAGGAATGAGTAGAAACGTAGATATCCTCATCTTATTAATGTGGACACTCAAGAGATACTGTACTAAATTGATGGAACAGAAATAGAGATGTAAATAGTTTATTTAAAATGATATGAATAACAAGGAAATAAATGTATATAAAACATTCAAAGAAAAGGAAGAGATTAATGCCAAAAGCTAGTCCTCAATTTTTATAATTTAGACTATTGTATAAAAAGAAACAAGTAAACAAATGGAAGTATAAGCATATTATTTAGAGATATGGAGCTAATTTCTAAAAAAATTGTTGAAATATGTTATTTCTGCAAAAACGATTGGTCATGGGAGGGTATAGGTAGGGGATTGTTGCTCTTTACATACCATCTTCTAAGTCATATTTGATTTATTTCCATGTGCTTGTGTTCTTTCAAAGAAAACACAATTAAAATTATGC
The DNA here is from genome assembly GCF_030445035.2 of Dasypus novemcinctus. Taxonomy (NCBI): domain Eukaryota; kingdom Metazoa; phylum Chordata; class Mammalia; order Cingulata; family Dasypodidae; genus Dasypus; species Dasypus novemcinctus. Next base: position 38,504,512 of record NC_080689.1, read on the forward strand.
CCACTTGTTCTGCATATATACAGCAAAGAAGAAAGTGAATTTTGGGAGCATCCTGCTATTAGTCTCAGAAGTAATATAAAAGAGCAGGCTATAACTAATGCCATTATTTGCAATATGCTGAACCACTTGTTTAAACACTTTGCATTTTCAAATAACCAACACAGTAGGAATAAATTTCTTTGACATTTCTCCAGCTTTGCCAAGATTTGGTTGTTGTAAGAATTCACTCCATTCCCCAGACTTCATTTAGGACTTTGTAGCCAATTAGTGTTATACTCTTATCTTTTTCTCTTCCTTCTTTAGTTCTTTGCATTGTTCCCATTTTAATTCGCCTACAAAACTATCTTGGTTTTCACATTCTCAAACTCAGAAGCAGATGTCTTTTCAGAACATTAGACACCTTCCCCACCCCTAGCTGGTCTCTGGCATTAGTCGGTATCTATATATGAAGCAAAAGCAAAGGTTTTCCCGAAGCCCTGTCAGAGCGATGGTGGTGCAGACGGGGTCTGTGACAGGTCTCAAACTATTAGACTATCAAATTCTCCCTCCTTGTTTTCCTAGACATTTTCACCTGCTTAGTTAACTCACCTAAGTTAGTCAGAGATATCCCAAACGTAGATCAACTATTCGAAAATGTGAATTTCCTTCCTTTCAAGGTGGGCAAATGACTTTCACAATTTTGAAGCTGGTGTTAGGAACCTGGGTGAGACTCAGAAAGGACAGGGTCGTGGGTGAGGTCAGCTGCCGTCCAGAAGTAAAGGGTGCATTGCTGTAGAAAATTTGCAAACAATGATAAAACTGACTCAAAGTCAGCCTGATTTTTATTATGACAATGGGTCAGCAATTCTAAACAATGGCAGTAATAAAATATGTGCCCCTAGAGGGGACCATTACCACTGCCCCACACCACTTTGGTAAACCACAACAAATCCAACAATAAAAAGGCTCTACTAACCCTATGGAGCAGCATTTTGCACCTGCTAAACCTGTAGCCTGGTAACCAAAATCATACTATACTGTGTCTTCTTCTCTTTCATAAATCATTGGAGATTTTTTCCTTGTCTTCCATGAAGAATGTCAATAGTATAAATTGAGATGGAAACAACCACCTCTACTCCTACCATATACTATGTTCATGCCTTTCCCCTAAATGAATATGCATATAAGAAGAAACCCAACTATCTGTATTTTAAAACTGTGACTTTACTCTGTAAATGAAGGATGTTAATTATTTTATTCTCTTACAGGTATCCTCTGTTCTCTGCAAATATCCATCAATTCATAAGAATGTCAGATGAAGACACACAGCATTTATCCTCAGCACTGGATTGTGCATGTTGAGTGGTCATTAATTTGTTTATTAAAAAGCCGTTTACTGAGAGTCTCCTTTTCACCAAGCACTGTGTTAAATGTTGAGTAAGCCTAGAATAATAGAGCACAGGTCTTGACTTTAAGCTGCTTGTCAGAAAGAAAACTATTTCACACTTTATACAAAAAATCAACTCAAAATGGACCAAAGATCTAAACATAAGAGCCAGAACTATCAAACCCATAAATGAATATGTAGGGAAGCATCTTCAGGACCTTGGGTTCGGGAATGGTTTCTTAGACTTTGCAACTCAAAGCACAAGCAACAAAAGAAAAAAAAGATAAATGGGACCTCAGGAAAATTAAACAATATTGCACCTCATAGGAATTTATCGTGAGAGCAAAATGACAACCTATACAATGGGAGAAAACATTTAGAAACTACATATTTGATAAAGGCTTAATATCCAGAATATATAAGAAATCTTTCAACTTAACAACAAAAAGCCAAACAACCCAACTAAAAAATGGGCAAGAGTCTTGAATAGATATTTCTCCAAAGAAGATATACAAATGACCATAAGTACATGAAAAGATGCTCAACACCACTAGCTATCAGGGAAATGCAAATCAAAATCACAATGAGATATCATTTCATACCTGTGACTAGGATTATTTTATGACTCCCAAGAAGAAAAATATTATGTTTGTAAACTAATCCATTCCTCAGGGTACGACACCTTTTGATGGCATTAAATTCGGTTGAGGGATCTTTGATTAGATTACCTACTGTAAGTCTTTATATATGACTACATTAGTGAAGTGTGACTCGGGTTGCCTCCCTGCCCACTTGCTGGGACTGAGATAAATGGACTCATTCCTGATGTGGAGAAAGTGGCCACGGTAGCTGCTGAGGGTAGGGAGAGGGAAGAAGAGATATGATGTGGGGGCATTTTCAGGCCTTGGAGTTGTCCTGGGTGGTACTGCAGGGACAGATGCTGGACATTGTATGTCCTGCCATGGCCCACTGGGTGGACTGGAGGAGAGTATAAACTATAATGTAAACCATTATCCATGTGGTGTAGCAGTGCTCCAAAATGTATTCACCAAATTCAATGAATGTCCCATGATGATGAAAGAGGTTGTTGATGTGGGAGGAGGGGGGTGAGGGGGGTGAGGGGTATGTGGGCACCTCTTATATTTTTTGAATGTAACATTTTTAAAAAATAAAGAGAGAAGACACAGGAAGAGAGAGCTCTGCCATTTTTGATCCTGCCATGTGACAGAAAGGAGAGGCTCAAAGAGCTGAGGGCCTGGGGAAAGATGAACCATTTGCTTGTTTATAGCTGAACTTTGGAAGAGAATAGAACAATTGAGACTGATAGAGGAGGCCAGGAAAGAAATAAGCCCCATGCCAGAAGAGAGAGAACTACAGGATTACTTAAGCACAAAGCCCCAAGAAGATGGTCCCCTGGAGCTCAAGAAGAAAGGATGAGCCTGCAGGGGAAGGCTGAAACCTGGGCAAAGATCAGCGACCATCTTGCTTTACCACACGATAACATGAAAAGTCCAAACTGACGTTGCCTCTGTTTGGACTTTTCATGGCCTTCGAACTGTAAGCTTTACACCAAATAAATCCCCTTTATAAAAGCCAACCGATTTCTGGTACTTTATATATTCAGCCCTTTGCCAGACTAAAACTAAACTCATTACAATAGCTACAATTAAAAACAAAACAAAACAGTAAAGTACAAGCATTAGACAGAGAGCAGAGAAATAGAACACTCATTCATTTTTGGTGGCAATGTAAAATGTTACAGCTGTGAAAGACAGTTTGGTTGTGCCTCAGAAAGTTAAGTATGGACTTACGATATGACCAGGCAATCCCACTTCTAAGTATTTACCCCAAAAAATTGAAGGCAGGGACTTGAACAGATACTTGCACGCTAATGTTCATAGTGGCATTATTCACAATTGCCTAAAGAGGGAAGCAACCCAACTGTCCATCAACCAATGAGTGGATAACTAAAATGTATATATAAACAATGGAATATTAATCAACCATAAAAAGGAATGAGGTCCTGATACAAGCGACAGCATCAGTGAACCTTGAAGACATCATGTTGAGTGAAATAAGCCAGACAAAAAAGGACAAATATTGTATGCTATCACTGATATGAAATATTTAGAATAAACAAAATCACAAAGTTAAAATCTAGCCTACAGGTTACCAGTGGATGGGATAGGAATGGGGAATTGGGAAGTTAGGGCTTAAAATATACAAGGTTCCCATCTGGAACGATGGAAATGATTTGGCAATGTATAGCAGTGATGGCATAACATTGTGAATGTAATTAACAGCCGTGAAATATATATCTGAATGGGGTTAAAAGAGGAAATGTGAGGTTGTATATATGGTAATAGAACAAATTTTTTTTAAAATCCATGGAACCGCACTACACAAACAATGAACCCTAAGTTAAACCATGGACAACAGTTAATAGAACAATTATAAAAATGTGCTTTCACCAAGTATAACAAATATAACACACCAATGCAAGGTGTTAATAATAGGGTAGAATATGGGAATCCTGTATTTTATGCATGGTTGTTCTGTAAACCCACAACTTCTCTAATTAAAAAGGAAAAAAAGAAAACTAAAGTTAAGTTTATGTGCTTTAATAGTTGGCTAATTATCTACTTATCTGAATATCTATTCATCTATCTTTCCAAAGTACTTTGAAAAGAGGAAACAGGTCTGTTGAGGATTGTGGACGAAGGCATCAAATGCAATGCAAGGTCTCAAATTGTCCATGTCATCAATATTAGCAAAGCTTTGGAACTTTAGTATTTCAAAAATTTAGTATTTGTTATTAACAAGATTACAGATACAGTTGTAATACATGAAAAAAGGAGAAAACAGAAACACTGCTGTTAGAGAGGGTAATATACGCAAAGACCAAGAGCGGAAACCTGCATTTTTGTTCGAGGAATATCAATAGTTCATTATTGCTAGAGTATCGATGACAAATTTCAGAGTAGGTGCTTTACACATGGTTTGTTGTTGTTGTTGTTTTTCTTTTTCTCCTTTTCCATATCAATTTTCCCAATGTAGAACATGAGAGTATATTGACAAAGGTCTGTAGGGCAGGCCATTCATCAGAACACAAACAACCTCAGTCACAAAAGCGATTAAACACACATCTGAAACTATAATGAAAATTCTTACTGTGGATAGCTGAAAGCTCCCAATTTATAAGGAAACACTTGGGTCATTTGGCTGCCCTCTCAGTGCCTTCTATCCTGTTGCTCTAAGTTGCCATATTGACTTTGTTCAGAATTATTGCCAATGGACAGTTAAGGCTATACATGGAAAAGTCAGACATGGGGACATCACTGCAGAATTTGAAAGAAACGTGATAGATCCTTTTCATTTTTTGAAATACATGTATTAGAACCAAAGAATTTCCCTTTAAAAGAATGTGTATATTCTCTCTTTAAAAAGAATTACCTATCCTTACAACATTTTCTAGCTGTGTACACACTCTTTTGATACTATATTCATGGGACAGCTGCTGCAGAGGTATGCTAGGAGATATGGAAAATATGAAAATAAGTTTATAAGTTTCTCTCAGGTGTTCTGGTCAAAGCTTTATGGCCAAATTTGAAATGCTGGGCTGTATTTAGTGAAGATCTCAAAATAGCTAGTACACATGGTACAAAAGATAAACACTTCTCATGTGATCAGCTTGCCAGTATCTTCAGAAATCTATATTTGAAAATACTTGTCACACAGTTCTGGGACTGTGTTGGCCAATTTGAGGCCCATTTCTTCTATTTTCGATTCGAGTAAGGTCCTGATGTCTGAATCTGTAGAATAGGGCTTTGCACGTGGAAAGAAGAAAGAAAGGAGGGTAAAGAGGGAGAGAGAGAGGGGAATGGCAGAGCAGGGACAGGATAATAAGGAAGCAAAAAGTATGTGCACCTACAACATATCAGATGTTAGGCTAAGCTTTACTTATACGAGTTTATTTAATATTCCTAATTAATCTGTCACCTAGATAAACATGATTTTAAAGTTACCATTACCCAGTATTAGGCCATATTTTACTTGAAGCAATAGTCCAACACTGATGTGCAGACATGTAGCATTCAGTATTGGGGCTTCCTCAATAGCATAATATATATTCCATGTAGAGATAAAGATGCTTAAGTTCCCCCATATGCTTCTCAGGGAAGTGTCTAGATGTCCCTTACCTAAGAAAATCCTAGAAGGAGGGAGAAGGGGTCAAGGCCACCAAATGCTCTATTGAATCTATAAATTGGATGATAACATCTGTTCTAGAAGATTGCTTTTCACAAATTCTACTTAGATTTTCGAAACACACCAAGGAGAGAATGTGGGTAATTTCAGCATCTGGATAGTGTCTAGCACATTGCCAACACTGGGGACATGTGAAATAAAAGCATGTATCTCAAATAGGCATATTATTAAAAAGGGACTAAGATAGTTTCTCTCCTTTAAGTTTACTTGAGTTTAAATTTTGTCAATGATCCTGCTAATAATAGACTATGAATATGTGATGTGCTAAAGTTTTTCTATTGTTGATATAAAGTACTTTACAATTTATATGTTGAATTAAGGATTCACTAATAATCTAAAGGTCCAAGAAATGGTTTTTATCATAAAATCTTAAACTGCTAGGTCCCTCATGCTGAAAATATCATTAGAGTGCTAAGCAAAGTGTTACATATGTTAGGTGTACAAAAGATATTTACCAATTTGTAATTTTAAGTAAAAATATTTGTGGATTTACAGGTGACATGTATCACAAATAAAGACCTATACAGAGAATATACTGTTATGTGGTTTTAAAAATTATCTTTTAGAATGTTTACTGAAGAAACCATTGGTTAACATTGGTGTTATGTGTCTGTTAAGATCTTTTATAGGGGAAATAATGATAATGAGAATATGGTTACTATCATTTGGTAAATGCCTCATAAAGGCAGATGAATAAGCAAACCCATTTCTAGAGGTTTCCAGCCTAATGATGTTAATATATTGGTTATTTTGGGGGAACTTTCTGTGACACCAACATGTAAGAAAATCTAAAATAGGCTCGAAATGATAAGACATTTAAAACGTTTACCATAATGATTTAAATTTATTCTTGATTTACTAGTTTATTGAGCAAAGCTTATATTTTAGATGTATAATGAAAAAATTAGAATTATTAAACACACACATACATATACACATAATTTGCTCTTGTCTCCTTATGCTAGATGATTTTGCTTCCTTTTCCTCTCAAGACAATGATTATTACATATAAGTGAAGAATAAACCAATAGGGTCTATACACCATCGTCTATTTAACTAAAAACCAGAAGTCCATAAAGTATATCATTTGCAGAACTGATCAAAAGTAAAGCAAGAGGGAAGTGGATTTGGCTCAACTGATAGAGCATCCATCTCCCATATAGGAGGTCCAGGGTTCAAACCCAGGGCCTCCTGACTTGTGTGGTCAGGTGGCCCACGCGCTGTGCTGATGTGCTCAAGGAGTGCCGTGCAACGCAGGGGTGTCCCCCACGTAGGAAAGCCCCATGCACAAGGAGTGTGCCCTGCAAGGAGAGCTGCCCTGCATGAAAAAAAAAAAAGCACAGCCTGCCCAGGAATGGCACTGCACAGATGGAGAGCTGATGCAGCAAGATGACACAACAAAAAGAGACACAGATTCCTGGTGCCGCTGACAAGAATGAAAGTGGACAGAAGAACACACAGCGAATGGACAGAGAGAGCAGACAACGGGGGGGGGGGGGGTGCTGAGGGAGGGGATGGGGAAGGGAAGAAAAATAAATAAAAAATAAATCTTTAAAAATAAAAGTAAGGCAAGAAAATAGGGTTAGACTCTTGCTACTAACATAATAACTGATTATTTAACAAAAAAGATAGTCTTCAACTAAGACTAGAAATATCAGAGAAAGTACAAAACTCACTAGTCCTCTGAGAAAATGCCAGGGAAAATGCCCAGGGGAAGTTATTGCCATTTATCAGATACAAAGTAGTAAGTTATTCTATGTCTCCAATGCTAATAAAGATTATGTTAAAGAGATTCTATCAAGAATCAAAAACACAATCTAGTCTAACTCAGAGCTGGAAGTACTTGAGGTTTTTCATACTTAATTTGAAAAAGGAGTATATCATGAATTTTTAAGTTTTTTAATCAAAACACATTATCAAGAACAGTTACAGAAATAACATTTGCAAGGCTCACGATACCAAATTCTCTCTGAGCACTGGGAAACAGATACAGGAAACTTCTGGAGTTTGAGGTTACTGGTGTGTGGGGAGAGGGTGGGATTGGAATAAAGCATAAAATAGAGATCAGGGAACAGTTCATTGTGCAGGATTGTCTCACATATCTTAGGGTGTTTCCCATTTGTGGACCTCTCCCATTAAATGCCAGTTACAACTCTCTCTTCAGTCATTACCACCCTCCACACCCCTTACCCCCCAACACTGCACACACACGTCCTCTCTAGGGGAGTGATGCTGCCTCCTGGTGGAGAAGCCTCATGCAATATTGAATTTAGCTGGGTATATGCCACACAAGTGATGTTCTGATTTAGAAACATCAGTTCATAGTTATTTATATCAGAGGCAGAGAAAAAAGCTCTAGAGGTAAAGTAGATACTTTACACTTTGTACCTGAGGAATCCCTTTCAAACATAATAATCACTTCTAATATACCTACATGTGTCAGGTACTGTTAATTTCTTTGTATTTTAGGATAAACCATATGAAATTTTCATTTTTTGAAGAAAAAACGTCATCAACTATTAGTAATTTCCTATGGCTCACGTAATATATTGACTCGCTTATGAAGTTATAATCCACATTTTATAGGTGGGAAACTGAAGTATTGGGGAAGTATTGCCCAGGTGGTAAGTGGTGAAGGCAAGCCAGGGTTTAGACAGTCTGGCTCCATGAATCCACATCCCTTACCACAATGCTATATCCCTGAACATCCCATGCCAGTGCTGCCTTGCCAGGGCCTCACCAGAAAGTTTGGTTCCCAGAATGCATGGACTTATGATTTGATTTTGTTATGTGTCCAGCATGGAAACATACTTAACGGTAATGTCTAAATAGATACCATTATATAAAAGAATTTCCTATGAGACATGATACAAAAGCTGTACTTCAGTCATGGTGCAAATCTTCACAGTCTAAACCCTGGCTTGCCTTCACCACTTACCACCTGGGTGACCTTGGGCAATACTTCCCCAATACTTCAGTTTCCCACCTATAAAATGTGGATTATAACTTCATAAGCGAGTCAATATATTATGCGAACCATAGGAAATTACTAATAGTTGACGACGTTTTTTTCTTCAAAAAATAGCTGTGAGATCTTGGATAAACAATTCAATTTAAGGATAAATTTCCCAATCTATAACATGAGAAAATAATATTTGCCTAGTCTGCCTTAAAAAATGTTTTGTAAACAAAAGAAATCCACTAAAATGATAAAACTCTAAGTAAATGTAAGATGTTATGGTGAGGGTAAAAATTTTAGCACAAAATGCTAAAATCTCTTCTTCTGAATTTAGCCATGCTTTATCACCAAATCATGGAAAGCAATAATTACTAACTTTTAGAGATGGGACCTTATGGATAATTCAATTCATTTTATTTACATTTTTTATATAAATTTTATTTTACAATTTTACTATATAAATGAAAAAAAAAGTGTTTAGGTCCAAAGAGAAAATGATTTAGGCCTTTAAGGACAAGAACTGGGTCTTCTTTTGTTTGTATTTGTAGCAGAAAGGTCTGATAAAGACCATTATTTTTCAACTTAGGTTAATAACTGTTGAATGATTTCCTTGATTTAAAAAAAAAAATGTTAATTTCTGAAAAAAAAGCAGATACACAGTTCACAAAATGTAATACCTGCTAAACTTATAATACTGTTTAAATGGATTAATATTGAATATTCCCTATTTTTTCTAATATGAAAGAAATTGTTTTTGTTAAAGAAGTCAAATGATAAAACTGCTGATTGGTTTGCTGACTGATTCATTTGTTCATTCAAATAATTCACCAGGTACTATGTTAAGTCTATAAAATAAGGAACAATTTCTGACCTCAAGAAACGTAGAGTCTAGTGAGAAAGATTAATTCATAGGAAGTTATTCATAAGTTAAGGGATCTAAAGGAGTACAGAGAAAGGGATCTGAATCAGACTTGGAGAGGTTGCCTGGGAAGAGGTCTGAAGGGCAGAGGCCATGGGCGGTACGAAATGGCATGAGCTATATGGAGGCCACTGTGAGTAGTTCAGTCAAAGACAGGGGAAGGGGTGAGGAGGAGAGTAGAGGTGAACCTTCTAGTGAGGCAGGTCAGCAGACCAGCAGGGAAGGGTGGTGATCATCCAAGGAATCTGCCCTATATCCTAAACACTTGGGCTCACTAAGGAAGAGGATGACAAAGCTGTAGTTCTGCATTTCCAAAAGAGCCGTTTGACACCTGGTGTGGAGACCACAACTGAGGTAGTTATGAACGTAAGAAGGCAAGACAATATGAACTCCTGAAGGAGAGTCATTTTTTTTAAGAGCAGAGGAATGGACTACCCTGAAAAGAAGCTGGCTGCATGGCCTTGTTTAACTTATTTAGCTTCTCTATGCATCGACTCTCTCAGTGTAGAATAGGAATAATAATACCCCACGCCACTGTTAGAATTTCCACCTTTCCCTTACATGCATATGTACTCTACAATTGGACTGCATTTCTCATTTAATTAATAAGACATTTATTAGAAGCCAGGCGACCACAGCTGAGGCATATCTGGGTATTGCTTTTTTTTTTTCCCCCCTGGGTGTGATTCCTAACAGAGACACAGAGCACTCAGTCACCACTGGCACTAACCATGCAGGCTGCAATCCTGCTGAGTCTGAGAAAGAGTCTGGAGTGTGACATGCCAGTGTTCTTTTATAATTGATGGCTATGGTATTGATAATCTGCGCATGGCCATTCGAAAGGGCTTCCCATTTCATGTTTCCCCCATCAGAGGCATCCTTTCTCCTCTCTTCTCTCTTCTGCTTTTCAACTATAGCACTTCACAATCCATAAATTTACTGCCCATCTTCACCAACTAGAATGCAATTTTTGAAGAAACATGTTTTGTCCAATTTTATTCACTGCTGTTATTTCCAATGTTTATCACATAGTAAGTGCCTAGCAAATGTATGTTATGGGATAAGTGAATGAATGAATAACTGGATAGATGGAAGAATATATTTATCTATAAATAGCCTTGTCAGAAGATATTTCAAAACCAAGGTTGCATCTACCATCTTTCTGTTTATCAGGTAAGACCCCAAGACCCCCAAAGAAAATGTACTGTTGCACTGTGCAAAAGGAATTTGTTGGCAGCAGACTTGGCCCAGTGGTTAGGGCGTCCGTCTACCACATGGGAGGTCCGCAGTTCTAAACTGCCGGCCTCCTTGACCCGTGTGGAGCTGGCCCATGCGCAGTGCTGATGCACATGCAAGGAGTGCAGTGCCACGCAGGGGTGTCCCCCACGTAGGGGAGCCCCACGCACAAGGAGTGCGCCCCATAAGGAGAGCCGCCCAGCACAAAAGAAAGTGCAGCCTGCCCAGGAATGGTGCCGCACACACAGAGAACTGACACAACTAGATGACGCAACAAAAAGAAATAGATTTCAATCATATTTACTGATTATGTCCCTCTCTATAATTTAATTTCTTTTCTTCCCAAGCTATAGTCCTCCAGTCAAAAACCAGAATCTCTCAAAGCCTTATTCTCTCTCCTTCTACAAGATTTTTGACATGAGATGAAAGATGAGAAAAGCTGTGGAGTCTTGAAGCCAGGTAAGAATACCAAAATGTTTCTGCTCAGAATGTAAAGGACAGGGTTTAATATTTATTATTCTTAAGAAATATGATTTTATTGCAATGGTAGATTTTGCATATACTGCAAAGGTATGGTGCAATATAATGTATAGATCAAACTGTGACTCTTCAAGAATAGAAAGGAGTATACTTAATAGCATCGTAGACAAGATGTATGGCCACTCTGTGAAAAGTCAAGGGTGAAATGTTTGTTTGGTTTTTTTTTAAGATTTTACTTATTTATTTAATTCCCCCCGTCCCTCCGGTTGTCTGTTCTCTGTGTCTATTTGCTGCGTCTTGTGTCTTTGTCTGCTTCTGTTGTCGTCAGCTGCACGGGAAGTGTGGGCGGCGCCATTCCTGGGCAGGCTGCACTTTGTTTCCCGCTGGGCGGCTCTTCTTACGGGGGGCGTACTCCTTGCGCGTGGGGCTCCCCTACGCCGGGGACCCCTGCGTGGCAGGGCACTCCTTGCGCGCATCAGCACTGCACATGGGCCAGCTTCACACGGGTCAAGGAGGCCCGGGGTTTGAACCGCGGACCTCCCATGTGGTAGACGGACGCCCTAACCACTGGGCCAAGTCCGTTTCCCGAAATCTGTTTTATTAAATAAATCAGAAGACCTAATTAAGTGTATCAGCACTGGAATCAATGGAATTTTAGAAATGTTAGATCTGAGTCCCACACCCAAGAGGCTCCTAGTTCAATTTGCATGTTTTAGAGAGGCAGCAAAGAGCTTAATTATAATCAACCTGACCCAGTCACAGGACAAGGTTGGCAACTGTGTTGAAACTAGAAACAAGATCTCTTGATTCATTGTGCTCCTTCCATTATGAGACACTCCTTTTAAGGAAAATACATCACTACATATACATATTTTCTAACAATATATATATAGCTTGCAAAATATTCTTGAAGGAAAGAACCAAAAGACCATAATACATGTCACAAAAAATAGCCCATTAGAGATGTCACGATCTTGATCTTCAAAAAACAGCATAAATCCACTTTGATTTCTTTACAGGGAGTGAACACTGCCCTTTGCACTTTGGCTTACTTTTGTTCTTTTACACATAGATACACATATAATTTAAGACTTGCCAGATTATTTAAGAGAAGAGAACATTTAGGAACCAAATATCTTGTATGATACTCCCATATTAGCTTTATAGAAAATCCCTCTTTTTGAAGACTAGTAGGTCCTTATAGAAACATTTGGAAATTAAATATTCAAATAAAATAAACCTTTAGGTAATCTACCTGAAATGTATTATTTTGTTATAATCACAGAAAAATGGTTACCTAGTCAGAAGGGTTGGCAAACTCCATTTCATATTTCATGGTGTAAATCACAGCTTTCTAAAATAAGCAACAGTCTGAGAATTGATCATCACTCAGAGAATAAAAACTTCCTTTTTTTAAAAATCTTTTTAAGGCTATGTACTATTAAATAAGAGTATAAAAAAGATCTTATGGGAGGACATTTTGATGAGTACTCCTTTATATTCTCTGACTCTGTAAAAACTGAAATACATTTCACCCCTACTACTTGCCCTGCAGAATGGCTGAGCAAATCTCATCTCATCTATTTGAAATGAATCCAATTTAATTCTGCTTGACCAAAAATCTGTTTCCATAGTTCTAAAACATGCAATCACCCTAAGGTACATTGCCACTGCAGCTGAAGTGACTCAGTGTTATCACTGAGGAAAATAAATTTTGATTGAGGAAACAGTCCAGTATGGCTTTTGAAAAATAAAATAACCTTTCTTGGTACACGATTTAGTAAGGCAATTGATAAAAGCAGGCAAACATGGCCACTATACACAGGGTTTAAAGGAATATGCTTCATCCAACCAGTAAAAGTGGGTCCATGGTTACAGTCTTGAATTAGCATTATAAATCACTCTCTGATATTTAAACTTCCCAGATTCTAAGCCATTCTACAAAGAAAACAAACAAAAAACACTTATAAATTCCACATATACCTGTAATGTCTTTGCAGTTGGAGAGCAATTTAAAAATTCTCCTTACAGGTTAGGATAATTTTCAAATAATGTATTCTCTTACTCAAAAATAAATGATTTGACTTCTTCCCTAACAGCTTTTTTTTTCCTCTGAATATACCCATGCTGTTACCCAGAATTGCATACATACTTTTATTAAAGAGAATTTTAAAAAAATTAGTCCAACATGAAAACACTGTCGACACAATTGAAAATTTGTAATAGAACATATTAATCAAAATTATTTCATTGCAGTTGTTGGTCTTTATGAAAATATAAAGATTTAAAATATCTATTTTTAATGAACTAGTAATCTTTTATATAAGTCAATACTTCCTCAAATGAACCAAGTAATCACCGATTGATTAGATCATTTACTTCTATAAACCACTGCTGTTTTAAACATGTAATAGCTTATAATAAAAGAGACACTTTTCATTGGCAACTAATGAGCAGTTAACTGCTTTCCTTTTGCATTAATTAATATTACAAAGTGCATATACATTTTTATTTCTGCATTTCTGGGTGTTTAACTTTCAAAGTAAGAACTACTTTGTGTATTTTAAAAAAATATTTCTTAATATATAGCAGTTACCAATTGATGAAATATATAACAATGCCAATAAATATTTCCTTTATTTTGGATATATCTGATTTACTTGGACACCTAAGCAACTATAATTTCATTAATGATAGAATAAGATTACTAAGAAAAATATCTGTTCACTTCATATTTAAATCAGAAAAACATTTCCAACTTTGTCTTAGAAAATTGTCCTCATAAATTATTTTATGTAAAGGAAATAATCTAAAAATTCCCTTATGCTTCTGTTTTCCTGCACCATATTTGCCTTAATAACCAGCTTAATGTTAACTAAACCATAAATCAGCAACAACAAAGCCTTAATAAAATATTAGGAAAGAATAAATTACCATCAGCAGAGTTCGTGGCCATGTTTAAATATGTCCAGAGTCACAAATGTCTACCCCAGGGACTAAGCATTATAATATTATCAGCAATCTTGTAAAACCAAACAAGAGAGAGTCAACAAAATGATGGCATTCTAAGCAAGCTTTCCTAATAGAATGTGTGTACCATGAGGGCAGGAATTCTTGTTTGTTGTTACTAATGTATCCCCAGTACCTAAAACAATGCCTGGAACATGTATGAGGTGATTGATAAATATATTTTGGTGGACATCCTATGAAACAGTCCACTTTACTTTGTGGTCAGGTGCAAACAGAAAAAATGACAGAGAGAAGAAAGAAAATAGGAACATACACGTACATTTGTAAATTTACAGAATTTACAATTTCTTGATCATCTCTCTTCTCCTATGATATTTTCTCTCGCTTTGTTCTTTCCTCCCACAGCTTTTTACATAAGGTAAAATTCAGAATCTATTTTTTTTTTTCTCTAGGAGAAATATGTGCCCATTAGTAAATAGAGTGCTGATATAAACAGAATTTGCCTTCTCACTCTCTTCACAAATCTCATACTTGGTCTGTTTCAAATACTTGAAATAAAAGCAATTTTAAAAATAAGTGTTGCCCTTCTTGCTTCTTTAAAACACAGATTTCTAGAAAGGTAAGGATCATGCATGTGGAAAAGTTCTGGGTTTTTTTCTTTGTTTTGTTTTTAACCTACTAAAGACATTCACTATCTACTAATTACAAAACTAAACAACTGATTTTGGACCAAGGAAAATAAACAATGCTGCATGAATTAGTGACAGAATCTGTACAAAGCCATAAATGTTCAGCGAGTCAAGCACCTACTAGCTTTCCATAGAATGTCAATTCTATGAGGTAGGTAGTTTTTCTCCCCTGCATTCTTCATTGATGTAACAGCAATACCTAAACAAGCGCCAGATACATAGCGGGCAATCAATAAATATATCTGGAATGTATTAATATACTTCCCAAGTTGTACAGATTCACGTTTTAAAATTCTATTTCTCGAAAAATGTAGACATAAGGTTGAAGAGTAAGTTTATTAAAATGAATTCTAGGTAAGGGAAGAAAGCCACACATCATGCGAATACATTACCCCAAGACAGTTTTAAAATATCATATTTAGGGTCTATGTTCTCAAATAAACTAACACCTTGTTTTTCTTATAGACAGTAAATGAGTAGGACTATCATTCACCATGAGAGCCACATGCCTACCAGTTCAAAATTTTAAGACTACAAAATATAATAGACTACTGTAGGAGTTTTCTCTTTTAAGAGTATCAAATTGGCTTTTATTTTATTTTAATAAAGCACTGAGCTTGAACAAACTAGGCTCTCAACTGCTTCATTAACTTAGTTTACTTGTTCTTTCAGCAAGCTAGACCAAGGCAATGGAATCAAGACTAAGAGTTGTAGCTAACAAACTGTAACAAAGCAATTAAAAAAAAATCTGCATATACACGTTTCATATTCACACCAAGAACATTATGTAAGCAAGTCTCAAAGGAAGCTGTAGTGTCTGAGATCAGAAATAACTCCATTTTAGAAAAGGCACATATGGTGGAAAGCCTGGTCTCGTGATCACAGATCCAAAGCAAAGGAATGAAATCCGCACACTCACCTGGCTAATGGGTTCTTTCGTAGGGGGCTTTCCTCTTCTGGCTGTGCTAGTAGCCAGGGTTGTGGTGGTTTCCATAATTGATGTAGACATCTCTGACTGCATGGCAGTGGCTGTCGACTCAGTTGTCATAGAGGAAGGCACTTCACCAACCAGTCTCACGTTTCCCACTATGGCGATGTTGGCATCGTTTTCGGCTGCCATATTCAGAACTTTCAAGCCATTGTAGTAAAGACCAGAGAGCTGGCCCTGGAAGGGCTGGCCCTGCTCTTTCCCGCCAATTATTATGGTTGCTTGGCTATTGAAGATTGTGAGCTGACGCCCTGTAAAAATAATATTACATACATGCAAAAATGTTGATTGTGAACTCTATATTCTACAAAGGATGATAAAACAGATCTTTCATGGGGTGGATAATGAGAGCAATAAACTATAAGAGAGGCATTTGACTCATAATTCATTGCTTATAAATGAGGTGTCCATGAGATGCATAATTACTGGCAAAGACTTGTAAATTCTCAATTTATTTAAAATGTAGTGTTTTTGCTAAAAGACCAATCAAAGATATGTATCACAAATCCAGTATTTAGTGGTTCCCTTTTTCCCTTAAGATCTTATACTGTTGGTCTCTTAAATGTAAAGTGTTAAATTAAAAAAAGAAAGTGAGGTAGCTAACATTTCAGTTATTTGTCATTCTGAAGTTACCACTAGCAGACACTAATCTGTAGCAGCAGATATCTAATTTTAAATTTTATGGTAAAAAAGTTTCATAGTTCATATAATGGCCACATGTACCTATGTGCTATTATATAGAAATGTTTATTTTTTTGTAGGCAGTAGTCCATTGTTATTTGAATTTTTCTATTTTTCCGGCAATCACACTGAAAAGAAATGCATGGTCACACTGAGCATGTCAGAGACAAAAAAATTCAAAAATGTCTATCTGATTGGCTTTCAGCAAGTCTATCAAAATAAAATAAAATGAAATAAAAAAGCTTCAGATGTAAAAAGCGGCTTCAGGAATGATACACAAACCGATGGAGAAATTATGGCACATTTCCATCAAACAGCAATCCTCAACTCAGCAACAGTACCATTATCATCAAATTGAGTATCCAGTTTTAGCAGATTGCTCTCTGCCCATAAAAAGCATGCACACAACTTTAAGTTCAGTTTTAATTAGGGCTTGTTCCCAAATGCTCTTAGAAGGTTGCAAACGTTAAAGGGACTTCATTTTGATCGGCAATCCATATTGCCCACTATTTAAGATTCCTAGAGTTTAAACAACGAGTTTTTGCTTTTTTTCAGGAGCATAATAAAGGTATCAGAACTACATATATTTTAGTTAATAATTTAGAGGCTAGAATATGTAATATAATCTGTGAATGATTTATCATTTTGGGTTAATGCTTGCTATGAGTACCTTCATAGATTGAGTTAGTGGATTATATTTAACAGTCCCTTTAACCTTAAGTTAACAGGGTAAGATTATTAAACAGCTGGTACGTCTAAAAATGTATAGAAATTATTATACAAGGTATGCAAATATTACTATCTACATTTTACTGTTTTAAATTTGTTTTTAATTTAGTTTTACGGAAAATTTATTTTTTATGTTTATTAGTGTTACAATGAAGTACTACTTGGTTATGTTCAAATTATTTTTTTATTTGAAGTTTTAATCAATGTTTTTTACCTTTGTCGAGTAGCCATTCATCAACTACTCGACCAAGTCGATATGGAATTCGCTGTCTAGCAATCGCCAGGCGCTCGTTATCATTGTTTCCTTTAAAGTTTAAAGAGACATTTCATTGGTTAAAATCTGTAAGGTCAAAGGTTAAAAGTTAATACTTAAAGCTTGAGCTATACAGTTGCCACATGATTTTTTGAAATTTGGAATTTTAAAAAGTTCTACCTAGAACATTTCATGTTTCAGACTTTTCATTCATTCATTTATTTTATTTTAGCAAACAAAATTATTCCTATGTTAATTGAAAATTAGAAATCTGCATTTGAGCTAGGTTATTAAACTTATGTTATCGACAGACCCGAACAACCAATTTAAACAGCATATAATAGCTTTACAAAAAATGACCATTGACCTCAGGGTTTTGTCTTTTTGATGTTTCTTATTAACTAGTTAAACATTTTCAGGTGAAACAGGTTTAAGTTTTCAAAACACATTCAACCTCTTATTCAAGATTAGAGTTTATGAACACCAAACTTAATACCATCTTTGGCACACTGAGGCATCTAAAATAAGCCTGGCTATTAAAAAAAAATACTTTATTTCCTATTCAGAAAACAGAAATTCTTATGCACCTCACTTAAGGAAACCACAATGTCTGAACAGTTGTATTCTATGCAAATTGGTTTATCAATCACTTGGACATCACAAGAGAATACATCTTGCATCATCCAAATATGTTATTACATGAAAAGGCTTTGACAAAAGTGACTTTATTTGAGGGTTCTCCAGTTTCTTTGAAAGCTTAACATGCTGAAGCATATACCCTTTGAACATATGATTTTATCTACTTGAATATCTCCTTTTTATTAAGCTATTCTAAAGAAGACATGATGTCTTAAGGGACAGATGCAAGCCACAAACTCTGGTTCTTGTTCATAGATCTATACCACCTTTAAACTAAGCGAGAGCCTGGTTCCTTTGAACAAAAAATTATGTAATAGTAACACTGTTTAGATTGACTCTGAAAAATGATTGCAGATAGCGGAGTGTTCTATTGATCTCTAAAGCACTTAGGAAAAAGCTAGGCTGCCATCTTAGTGCTGCATGGTATAGATTGCAGGAAGAGTTTTCCTATTCTATGAAAATTAACTAATATAAAATTTTAATCTAAGGCATTTTGGCAATGACTTAGATGAGGACTCAGGAGAAAGAAACATTGAATGGTAGTGCCACCTACAAGGAAAGACTGGAACACATTTAAATAGTGAAGAAAATAGATATAAATTTTTCTCAAGCAGAATAACTTAAAAGTGCTTTCTTACACTAGTTTCATTATACTTACCATAATAAACCTACCATGACGTTGGATACATATTTTTAAAGAAATAGGGAAGAATTATCTCTTCGGCCTTATCAATTTTTCATTTGTCAACTGAAAATATTTCACACCTTAGTATTTACTTTAAGATGTAAATATCAAAATAGAGCCAATTGTATAATTGTGATATACATTTCTCTTTGTATTACAGTATTGCTTATAACAATAACTAATTTTAAATTTTAAATTGCCCAATAATAGAAGACTGTTTAATCCAAATATACAAATATGTCTACACAATGACACATTACGTATTCATTAAAATGTTATAAAATGATGTTTTATAATGTGGGAATATATTTGTGGTATATTGTTAATTTAAAAAGGATATAAATAGCATAAACATCCAAGCTCATCTTTGTTCTATAAAAGTGTGCAGAATATGGGTTTTCTTATGTGTATTTGCATGTACGTATACTGGAAAATATACTACATTTAACACTGGTTATCTTAGGGCAGTGTGATTATTAATGAATTGCATATTTTGGCTTTATTTGTGATTTATATAAAAACATTTTACTTTCATAATTTGGAAAGCAAACATAAACTATTATTTTTCAAAATCACATGCCTTTTGCTCTGACTTTTTTCTTGCCCATTATCCCAATTCACACTGGCATAACCCTCCAGCAATTTTATAGTTAGCATGTTTTTCATGCTAGATAGTTGACTTAAGTATAAAATTTCAGTCCCTTAATGAGGCTTATAAGGACTTGCATGATCTAGTTCCTTCCTATCTCCTTGCAGCATCTCATGGCTGTCACTGCTTTGCTCTTCCCCTTCCCGCCTCATGAGACTTTTTTCAAGTCTTTTCGGGTTCCTCTTTCTCTTCTCTGGGACTTTGGACTCTTTTGGAGATTGAATCCTGCCCCCAACAAAATGCATTTTCAGATCCAAACCCCTGGTCCCACGGGTGTGAACCCATTTGTAGACTGGACCTTTGCAGAGGTTACTAGTGGAGGTGTGTCCAGGTTGAATAAGAGTGGGCCTTTAACCAATACAGTTGAAGTCCTACAATCAAAGGAAATTAGACACAGAAGGAGAAGCCTCAGGGAGCAACCAGAAGCTAGAACCAATGGCACCCTGCAGTGAAAGGAGAAGACGCTGACATGTGCATTGCTAAGTGACAGAAAAGTCAAGGAACTCCAGAGATTGCCAGTCAGCCAGAAGATATCAACCATGGGAGGAATCAAGCCTTCTAGCCTCTGAAACTGTGAGCCAATAAATTCCTGTTGTTAGGACAACCTATTACATGGTATTTGTTTTAGCAGTTAGGAAACAAAAATGGTTTTGTAGCTTCTTTTATTTGAAATACCCTTCCTCTGCTTCCACCCTATCTCTATCTTTCTTTAGCCAACTACAAGTCACTAATGCAATTTTCTTGACAGGAACATTACTTCTTCAGAAAGTCTTACTTGACGTCCTCAAGTTAGATGAGGACACCCAACTAATCTTCCCCAGTTCCTGATACATGCCCTTTAGAAACAAGCATTGACTGTGTAATTGCATTTTTTAAAATATTTTCCCTTGAAACTCTGAAGCTCCATGAGGTCAGGTACCATGCGTGATTTTTTTTTCTATCCCTGGTGCGTGCATAGTACCTATAACATAACCTCCAATGAAATAACTGTAGAATGAAGTAGTAAAGGAAATGTTTTGTTTAGTTCTGACAGCTTCTGTGGTACCATTAACTCATCCCCACAGCCTAATGGCTTACAAAAGAAAAATAAAGCAAATGCTTGTATCCAGAGAACAGGCCACACACAACTAAGCTTCCCCTTTGTATTTTCCAAAGGAAAATGGCATTCATGGAACAATTAATATGATCAATATGACCTTGCTCAAGTCAATGGTAGCTATTGAAGATCCCTTATGAGACTAGCTAAAACAGGAACCCAATGAATAACAAAGAGGTCATCTAACAACAACAAAATGATCTAGCAAACAGAGCAGGTGCAGAGAGAGGGGTAAAAAGAGATCATTTATAAGAAACTCAGTCACACTACAGGGTCTACAAACCCCATGATCCCTCAAGTCATATGCTTCTAGTTCAGAGAACACTATTTTATACTGAAATCAAAAGACAGACTTTATTCTTTGGTTTGCTGGAGTAATGGATGAAAAATCAGGTCCTCCTTACTGCACAGATCAATAAAAGTCTACATCACTCCCTAAATTCTTTATTCATCCACCCCAGTAAAAACTAATGACTTTTCTTATGGCAACATTATATTGAAACACATTGTCAACCAAATGAAGACAGACCTAAATAGAGTAGAATAGCAATGTCCTTTTAATGAATGTTTCCAAAACCCCTTATACTATTGGGTATAAAGTAGTTCAGATTAATTGGATTCAACAAGAATGTCTACAATTTGCCTCTACCTCATGATTTTCATTAACAAGAAACATACGAAAATTGGTAACTGAGGTATATTATTTTAAGTGTTCAATGTATTTCATTGACAAATTCATGGTGACATGCCACTTTAAAAAATACCCCAAGCCTTTGTGTTATTTTATCGATACATTTAATCCTGTCCATAGTCTATACATCTAGATTTGCATGCAATGTAAAGGACATAGAACAACCCATTTGGTTGGCAAAGGTCAAAGACAAATGTAATTTTCAATGGCCTTTTCTTTTCTCTGGAAATGGTTAGGATCTAATATTAAATATGCTGGATTACAGAAGCAAGACACAGAACTTCGGTGAATGGTCAAAGAAGCAGATTTATACAGATAGGAGAGATGAAAAATAACTGCAACACACTTGAAAATTCAACTCAAAACAAAGGTGACTCTCTGGAGAAGATGGTTTCATTTTCATGTTTCCTAAATCAGAGGAAAGGACAATAATGACCCATCTGTAAAAGGCCTATTTATTTTGGATTTATTAAAAGGAACCAAAATAAATTTCAACTTTTTTAAAAGCACGAAACTCAATTACAGAAGGCTATGGAGCACATAGGTTAGATTTATGAAAAGAGAGCTTCTCACTGAATAATTAAAAGATAATCTAGCTTTATACTACTTTTACCCTAATAAAATAGGGAAGGAGTTTTCCTTTGTTTTCTTTCTTTTTTTTAAATTTAGTTCACTTTACGTACATTTAATCTGTTGGTACCCCTACTAAAATACCACCAAAAAAATGCATTTCTCTGTTGAAGCAATTTTCAAGCACTGTAACTGCATGCAAAATCTGGGTTTATTTTCTTTTCAGTTGCTGAAGGATTAAGCATTTTTGACAGAAGGCTGTAGTAGTAACACCACAAACCAGTACAAGCTCTAACTGGAATGGTCATTTGGGCGTAAGGTACTAAATGTAATGGCCACCTCAAACAAGGTTCCAGGGGAGAAGAATGAAAAGGAAAATCTGATCGTTCAATGTTTAGAATGTAATACCCTACATTTTGATTGAACCCCAGATGGTTTCATTTTCCCACCGACTCAATAATATTTGGTCACACTATAGTATATCAATTCTGTATGAACCAGTAGACTTCAAGGAAACGAGTAATTTCAAAGAATCAAAGTAAGCAGCACAAAACAATAAAACTCAAATCCTTGACTCAGAGTTAAATTTCATGGTGAGATTCAGAGAACAAAGGGAAACAACATCTTAAATCATGTTTTTATAACATTGGTCAGTGGAGATAAACTATATGAGCTCACTAATATATAGTTTTTCTCTTTCCATTTTCTCAGATATTCATCTCTGAATTGTAATTTCTCCTCAGAAATAAGTGTCAGTGTTGGATATAATATTGTAATATCCTGGAATAAAAATAAGGAAAAGCAGTGCCATGAACCTAAGATTTCCCCAGAATAATATGAAAGTAAAACAAAGATACTTGTTTCTTCTGAAGGCTTATTATTTCCTCGGTTTTTAACACCAAGAAAGAAAGCACAATAGGGTTGTGAAAAAGCAATTCATATTTCCATAGAAAATTTGAAGTCTGATTTTGACATTTTTCTTTTCAATGAGAACATGACATTTGGACAAGCCTAGAACCATAAAACAAAAAGAAGTTTAAAACAACTTTGTAAAATTATTCTAGTTTTAAAAGCAGCATTATCATGCAATTCCCAACTAAATGTTATATGTGTGTTTGTCATGTAATCCATTTAAATATGGAATTACCTAACTTTCCAAGCAAGATTTCAAATAAGTGGATTTTGAACATCATTGACATCCCTTTGAGGACCACATTTTTGAAAAAATATAGCTATTACAATGAAAATATCTGTCCTATAGATTACATTGTTTCCTGTAATATTTAGATGTTAGATGACAATTATATGCATCTATTTGGCTCTGCCTACTTCAGTTTCATCTTAATTCTGACTCTTTAAACTCTAGTCGCACTAGACTTCTTTCATGTCCTTTAACCAAGTTAATCAACTTTGAACATGACAGTCTCTTTCTCTTGCAAAGTTCCTGCATCCCGGTGTACTCCTATGTGCGTGCACATACACACACACACACACACAAACACACACGCATATCTGAGAATGGCTAGCCTATTTCTCCTTTAAATATTGGTTTTTATGTTTCTCAGTGAAGCAATGTGCTCTCTACCTTCTCCACCAAATTAGCCTAGATGTTTCCATTATGTATTCTTATTATTATTTCATCTATAATAATGATGAAATAATTTCATGCAATTGGTTCTAGACTACAGCTTCCTTATAAGCAGAGCCAGGTCTGTTTTGCCCACTGCTATGTATGTTGTGTATAATGTAGTGCTGGACACATGGTAAACATTTGATAAGTAATTCCTGAGTGAAGGAAGAACCCATTTGAAGTACCTTTTGCATGGTAATTAAGCAGTACCTGTTGTTCAAGAGTCACAAAACAGTAAGGTTGTCTCCATTAATGATTTATATATATCTTATGACTCAGTAATGCTGTTCTTCATTCCCTAATTGTGCTTTTTCCATTGGAATAAACAATCAGGTTGCAAGTCTCATAAATAATATATTTTATGCATCAGTACAAGTCAGTGATTGGTAGCCTGAGGTGGATTTCACTATGGTGCATACACATTGGAGAGAAAGTAGTATCATTTAGGATCCTTTCTTTCCTGATTTCCTAAGCCTTTTCATGCTGTTGGGTTCTTAATGTGGAGAGTCTGAAGTATCAAAAACCAGCTGGAAGAAATGAAATCAACAGGGTAAGCAGATACAATACAGAGCCTACTCTGATAAATTAAAGGTCATACTCTGTTATCACGCATACTAAAGAGTTATTTTGTGCTGGCTGTGCTTCATTTAAGACAGAAGAACGGTTTAACAGCTCCAAAAATACAGCCACTGATAGACATCACTAAATAGTGGGAATAAGAAAAATGAAATGTAAGAACAGCCCTGTATTACCTTACAAAGGGCATTTTGCCATTTTTCCAGATATGAGAGTCTTGAACACTTTCTAAATCATAATGTCATAACATTTAAGCTTATCTACCCTAATAAGAATGTGTATATTCTCTAAGGCTCCTTTTCCAAATCCATGATTTCTTAAAATCAGAAAATTATGTGGTACAGCTGAAATTTCTGCCTTTTCACACCAGCTTTGACTTTTAAGCTATTCTTCCTAGTATTCTGAATGACTATGGAAGAAGAAATAAGAGTATGTGTTATATATGGTTTGATATGGCCATTAAATGGTACTGAGGAAATTCCTTATTTTCCAGTGAAGAAAAATAAGTCTGGTTACTATGGCATTCCAGCCTCATTTTAAATGGGCTTCAATTTTTCTCCTCACTTGTAATTGGAATGCTGGAAGATTTTTTTTCTTCAAGTAGAAAAATGGGGTTGACAACTGCATGCAAATTATTTAAGAGTAAAAGATCTAGAAGTACAAAAGATAGGTTGGAATACAACTGTTGGATCATTACCTTCTTTCAGTTTTACAAAATACAAAATCTCTTAAATAAAATAACCATTTTTCCCCCTGACAAATCAAACACCATGGATTTGAGCCTAAAATCCTAAAATAATTTTTCACTCAGAACAAAATTTGTTTGCTACGCCAGCAATCATCTTTTGGAAGTCATTATTCATGTGGTCAGATTCATTACTCATTGTTGAAAGAGAATCCTCTATGGTTAACATGCTGGACTCTAATTCCTGGGTCCAATATTGGCTTCACACTGATTACTTGGTAATATCGGGCTAGGTACATAATGTTTCTGAACCTCAGTTTTCTCATCTGAACAGCATAGTATATGTAAATTGTGAAAAAATGGCATAATATATGTATATCTCTTCACAAAGCACCTAGAACATAGTAAGCACTCAGTAAATATTAGCCATTGTGTTGTGGTTATGTCATTTATTATCTGGTATGGTTTGTCTAATATTACATATCTAGTAATAAATAGACCACAGAAAATGTTTCTCACCCATCTGAGCATAGAAAAGGAGTTGAGGTAGATGGGGAGAAGAATGGAAAATAAATAGGTTTCTTTTTCCTAGAATGAACAAAGTCCTAGTAACTAGTCTTACTATAAAGTGATGTCCTGACCCTCATCACTGCTTTATCAAAAGCTCTGTGTTTTCCCTCAGAAATGTCATCCCATTCTCACAGGTTTATGCATGGCTATCTATAAGTCAATGGAAACAATTGATAGATGCCATTAACTGGAGGAGACCGCATAGACAGAAAAAGCCAATAGCACCTGCCCTGAAGGAGAATGGAATCAGAGAACCACAATCTGTTCTGTGTGAGGAACATGATGACAAAAAGCTTCCACTTGGAAGAGAAAATTTTAGTCATCAGTGAGGTCTCAAAATGGTATTTTAACCTGTATATTAATGCCTCAAAGAGGCCCACTTCCAATAGACTACCTTAAACTCTTCTTTTTCCCCAATATGTGAGAAGTGCCACAGAAGCTGTAAATAGTAACAGGTACTGAGTGTCCCTAAAGCAAGGCAGTCCCATTATCTGTTAAAATTAGGTAGGAGGACAGGTTGGCCTCTAAGGTCGCCTCCAGTGATAATGACCTGTGGTCTCAGCCTTGCAATAGGATCATCCAGAAGACACAGATTGGCAACCTTGTTAAAGACTGGTGTCTGTGAGTTGTCATGAAGGATTTAATTTTGAAGTCATTAAAAAAAATACCATCAGTATTTCTAACTCTGTAAATACCTTTAAAGGCAGGTAAATCTTTAACTTGTCATGTTCTTGTCTTCCCTTCTTTTTTAAAAAAACTATCTCATACTGCTTTGACAATTTTATAAAGACTTACAGTTGTCATCTGTAGAGACCTTTACAATTAAGCCAATACATTTTTCCAACATGCTTAATGTTGCAAACTTGCCTCCTTCTTCTTTCAGTTGTACAGACACACACACCTCTCGCCTCCTAGAAATTCATCTGGGTTCTTTCTACCCACCCACAGAAGCATGTCATGACTATGACAGCCATTTTCAGAGGAGAAAGGCAAGCAGAAATTAGATTTTAGGAAATTCCAGTGCTATAAAAAGCAGTTAAGCGAATGGCAGGTAGGTACGACACTGAAAAAAAGAGATTTATTTACTCTTCATTTTAGAGACTTAGCAATAAATAGATAAAAGCTGACCAATTAAGAGGGGATCTGAGACTTCCCTCAAATCAATGGCTGCTTTCTGCAAAGGCTCTTTGTCCAAATTTTATCTAATTAAACCTTTGCTGGGGTCTCTCAAATACCTGTAATCTGTAATTTGGGGACTATCTGTTCAAGAGACATTCCCTGTTAAAGTTTCTATCCAATCAAGTCTGGCAAGGACAGATTCATTAGAAAACCTTTGGATGGTCCAGCTGTAACTCTCAGCCTATTTGGAGGTCACCAATTAACATCCAGGCATTCTAAACAGTATAGTAGGTACAGAGGAGAAAGACTTCATTGGTATGCCTCTGAACAAGACTGAATTTTCTCTGCCTTTGGTATTTTCCCTTAAATATAAGCTGTCTGTGACTTCTAATGAATCTCTAAATACAAACAGAATGGGGGAAGTGGATTTGGCTCAACTAATAGAGCGTCTGCCTACCACACGAGAGGTCCAGAGTTCAAACCCAAGGCCTCCTGACCCATGTGGTGAGCTGGCCCACAAGCGGTGCTGATATGCGCAAGGAGTGCCGTGCCACATAGCGGTGTCCCCCGTGTAGGGAAGCCTCATGCGCAAGGAGTACACCCCTCAAGGAGACCTGCCCCATGTGAAAAAAGTGCAGCCTGCCCAGGAGTGGCGCCATACACACAGAGAGCTGATGCAGGAAGATGATGCAACAAAAAGAGACACAGATTCCTGGTGCTGCTGACAAGAATACAAGTGGATGCAAAAGAATACACAGCTAATGGACACAGAGAGCAGACAACGGTAGGGGTGGGAAGGGGAGAGAAATAAATAAATAATAAATCTTAAAAAAAAAAAAAAAGAACAGAATGGAAAGATCAAAACTACAAACAGGTTCTACCAAATTTTTTCTTCCCCTCCCCCACCCTGCTGTTTCTGCTAGGTCCATTCACCATGAGATCTTTTGTACCTATTTTTCTCTCTCTGCTTTTTTTTTTTTTTTTGTCTTTTCTTCTTGTCTTTCTCCTCTAGGATTCACCGGGATTCAATCCTGAGGACCTCTGATGTGAAGAGAGGTTCCCTGTCAGTTGTGCCACCTCAGTTCCTGGTCTCTGCTGTGCCTTACCTTGACTCTCCCCTTCATCTCTCTTTTGTTGCATCATCATCTTGCTGCATTACTCTCTTGCACAGGTATTGTCTCACCACATGGGCACTCAGCTTGCTGCGTGGGCACTTGGTTTGCCACGTGGGCACTGGCTCACCACATGGATACTGGCTCACTGCATGGGCACTCAGCTCACCATGCAGGCACTAGCTTTCTGCGTGGGCACTGGCTCATCATGCAGGCACTCACATGGGCACTTGGCTTGCCACACAGGCACTTGGCTCACCATGTGGGCACTCTGCTCATCGGGTCAGCACCAACATGGGCACTCGGCTCATGCAGGCACTGGCTTGTCACGCGGGCATGCTTTCTCTTCTTCTTTTTCACCAGGAGGCACCAGGGATTGAACCCAGGTCCTCTGATATTGTAGGTAGAGGCCTTATCACTTGAGCTACATCTGCTTCCCGGTTCTACCAAATTTAGAGTTGTTTCTCCAATAGTGAGGACAACTGGAACCAATCCATGCACATGTTCTTCTGTCTTTCTCTTAACTCATCACACACATTTATGAGTTGATTGAGGACAGTTAGGTCATGTCATGCCCAAGAATAAGGCCACATTAATTGAGCCACATAACTCTGGTCTAACATTTTATCTAATTTTTTTCCTAAAGTTTCATTGAAGGTGTTCAATGAAAATAAAGTTTGTTGGTATCCTCCACACAAGAATCCTTTAAATAATTAGAGATGGTTAAAAACTATTGTGATTCACATGACAATGGAGGGAGTGTGAGTTCCCTTTCCAGGAAATGCTATTGCAATCTCCAATGGTGCAGGGACAGTCCCCCAAGTGCAAGGGCAAAGACCAGTGAAGAAGCATGGTGCAATGATGGGCCCTTGATACTGATGACTATGATAAGCATAGTAATCAGACTGTGTGCTTGAAATTTCAACTAGGCCTATAGCTGCAGGGTGCCTAAGAGTTACCTCCTGAGAGCCTCCAGGTTGCTCAAATGTGGCCATTCTTTAAGCCAAACTCTGCATGTAAATACATTACCTTCCCCCCAGCGTGGGACATAACTCCCAGGGATAAGCCTCCCTGGTGCCGAGGGATTACTACCAAGCACCAGCTGGTGATGCAACTAGAAAAAGACCTTGACTAAAAGCAGAAAATGGTAAAGACAAATGAGTTTATATGGCTAAGAGACTTTAAAATGAGTCGGGAGGTCATCAGAAGGGTTGCACTTAACGCACATCTCAGCAGGATCTCAGAGACAGTCAAAGTAGATGCAACCCCAGACAGGGGTGCTCCTGAAGGCTATGGAGACACCCACGTCCTTAGGTCATGACAGATGACTCTGGAGTCCAGTGCCTTGTCAGAGGGTCCTACTTTGGAATTTGTGCTCCTGAGTTGGACTCAGATGTGATCTCTTTATGCATGCTTCTTCTGTCACTTTTACTGAACCTGTGGATGGTGCTGGGGTTGGAGACTTGAATCTCTGGACTGTCTATGTGCCAGCTGGGCCCTGAGCCTCAGCAGAGTTGCAACACCTACTGTTCAGTTTGTGGGACTTACCCAGGCCAGCTAATAGGGAGGTGAGGATGGCCAACCACCACACCAGGGAACCAAGAGAGTCTATAGCTGCAAGCAGAAGAAATCCACTCATGAGCCATGTGACATCAAAGCCTCCTCTTGATTTAGAGGTGGAGTGGACATTGCCATCCCAGGGTCCCCAGGATGGAGGAATAATATATGGTTTAGAGGGACTTACTGATATTCTAATATAGAATTATTATGACTCTAGCAATGGCAGAAATTATATCATTGATGTGGAGACAGTGGCCATGGGAGTTGCTGAAGACAGGGAGAGGGAAAAAGAGGTGTGATATAGAGGCATTTTCAGGACTTGGAGTTGTCCTCAATGATATTGCAGGGACAGATGCAAGACATTATATATCCTGCCATAACCCACTGAATGGACTGGAAGAGAGTGTAAACTACAACATAAACTATAATCCATACTATGTAGCAATGTTCCAAATTGTACTCATCAAATGCAATGAACGTACCACACTAATGAAAGAAGTTGTTGATATAGGAGGAGTGGAGGTTGTGGGGAGTGGGGTATATGGGATCCTCTTATATTTTTTAATGTACCATTTTGTGTGATCTATGTATCTTTTTAAAAAAAGATAATAAAAAAAGGAAAAAAAATCATTATGAAACAACCCCCCCAAAAAAAACTATTGTGAAATTATTTATTGTTGGTTTATTCTTAGTTCTTTTATATTTAAGGATGTGATAATATTTTGTTGCTAATTGCTAAAATAGTTTAGAAATGAGTAATCTTGGATTTGCATTTTATTAAAGTACCAAGTTAACACCGAAATTGTGTCCATTTTAATGATTAATTCATGGTTAAAAATGCCTTTGTCCTTTTCTGATTTTGCCACAAACCATAATATTTTGCAACACCATTCTGTTAGTTAGCAAATGGACTATACCAATCTAATTTTTGGTATGATTTATAAAATGATAAAATTGGTTTTGACATGAAATTTATATGTATTAATATACAGTTACATTATGTATGTAAAACAACTTTTGCAAAAGGAACTTTGTAACATTTCATATCATTAAATTACTTTACTTTGTGGCTCCCTATATCTTCATTAACACAAATGACTACAGTACTCTTAAAAATTTAGTAATTGGTTTTTAATTTATTTAAAAATCTCAGTATAAAGAACCCACAATGCATCAACAAATCCCTATTTATGCTACTGATTAAAAAAATGTGAGATTCTCTTATTGAAATTGTCTTTAATTTGGTAACTATTGTGAGATCACAAAAGGTTTATTGTGCCCATTTCTAAAACCTAAAAAAAATAAAGATGTATGCTATATAGGTATTTAATGGAGTTTATGCCAGGAGAGACCCACACAATAAATACCCTTTTTTCCCCATTAGCTGGTAGTGGTGTATTAGAAAACTTTACCTGAAAAAGATGTAGGCTTAGTTCTGCCATTAATGATGCATGTGAACACAGATTCTTTTTCTGGCTTGTCTTCAAAACAAAAATGATTCTAATGAATAGAAATGGTTAAGGAATTTCATGGTATTTGTAACTAGCAGTACTACTCTATGGGTATGACAGTGGTTGAAAAGGGAAGTCTAAGGTCATGTATATTACTAGAAGGAAAGCTAAAAACTGTAACATGGTACTGTATAAGATAGTACAACCTCACGTAAAATAGGAATATGGGTGATATTGCATATATGACTGTTTTTACAAAATATAAATATAAATATACTAGAGAGAAGGAAGCAGAACAGCAGCTATATACTGCAAGGGAAGTACAGAGAGACTGAGAGGTGATGAGTTTTGTTTGCTTTTTGTTTATTAATATTATTATTGGAATAATAAATGTACTCTAAAACTGATTGAAGTAATGAATGTATAAATATGTGATTACACTGAATACCATTGATTATACATTTTGGATTGGTTTGTGCTTTATTAATGTCTATTAGTAAAATTGGTTTGTTTAAAAAATGATTCTAGGTTGCCACAATTTTTAATGAAGAATTTTATTTGGTGACTAAACTAGGGAATCACAGCAAAGTATCCTACCAAGAATAGACAACTTTTTAAGTAAGTTGGAAAATTCTCATTTTAATAGCTCTGAGAGGGTGAGTTTCAATTCTGAAATCAGTGAAATTCTGAATTTCTAAATACTTATAAAAATATAAGACTACAATTTATGGAAGGAGATAATCAAGTCTACTTGATTTTGTGGTGCTTGAAAAGTCCAGGTTAAAATCCAGTAATGTACCCTTGGACAAATTACTGAATCTCTCCAAGTCTTAGTACATCTGTAGAACTGTTATAATTTATAAGTTTACTTTTAAAAATAAGATGTAATGTGTGTAAAGTACCTGAGCAGTTTCTGGTACACAGTGCTAAATATATGGTGGCTACTATAGTTTTTATAGATTCTAGATAAAGTCTTATTCATTTTTAAGAAATGAAATGACTTATACTCTTAGAAATGAAAAAACTAGCTAGACTCTGGTCCAATTTTTATCTGCTATAGGACAATTTGTTTGATAAACTTCACAGGTCTCTTGAGCTCTGTAGAATTAGAAAAAAGTCTAAAAGCTACCATAGCTCATTGAGAGTTGAAATAAAATTATCATCACAAACTACTCTTTTGTTATATTATTTTCCTTTTAAAATGGAATATAAAAAAGTACAGAAAGAACATCCTTACAAGTTATGGATCAATACAATACAATGGACCTTCTTGTTTTGATTTGTTTTGATTTGGCTAACCATTGAGATACTTTAATTGCATTTCAACATTATGCAGTTTTTTCAGGGTAATGGCTTTTAGGTATATTCATTACAGAAATATAACAGTAAAATTTCAAGGTATGAAATTGAAAGGAAAATACAGTAAAAATAACCATACTTCCAACCCTAAGGTTTTCTACTGCAAGGGCAAAAAAATTTTGAAAATAGAAAAATGTAAATCAGGAAAATCAGATTTTCAAATAAATTTATATACATATTGAAACAAAAACATTTTTTGAAAAATAATATCCTAAAAATGTAAAATATCAGACCTGAGAAAAGGATATTGAGCACTGTTAAGCAGTTTTACTCACTCTTCATTCATAAAAATCCATTCCTTATCTAGTCCACTTTGGGGAACCACTGAACATTCAAGAAGGAAAAGGAGATGTGATGAAAGCAATTTAAGAGGATAAACATCTTAGTTGTGCACTGGATGGATTCAAATAATGGGGACTGGAGAGGAACATAGATGGTTTATAAGTGACAGCAAGAGAAGAGGCTCAATCATCATGATAAAGGCCTTTACATCACTAGAATAATAACAGCACAAATAGAAAATAATGGACATTTAGAAATCTTTCAAGAAAAAAATTAGTGGAAACAAGTGTTTGCTATTGAACTCTGATATGATAAAGAGAAAAATTATGAGGAAAATTACAGTATTGATACCAAAAATTATGAATTTCAGATGGTTTTTAAGCTGATTTGGGGAGTCAGAATTTACTTGCAATTAGGAAAACATATCATTGTAGGACAGAAACTTAGGTATTCCCAACACTACCTATTCACTAACAATTTCTTAAAATTTGACAGGCAACCATTACTAGCACCGGATAGCAGACTTTTATCTTGCTACTTTATCTAATCACCATAGATCCAGAAACTGCTCAGTTTCTCCTGAGAGCCCAGAAGAACTCAATCTGGAAACCTACATGATATCCCCAACTCTAGGACTGACTTGATACTCCCAAAGAAAATGTTCTCTTGTCATAACATAGATATCCCTTAGGGACCCACAATTTCTAGAAGAATTCTTATCATACTTTCTTAATTTCTCCCTCAGCTTTAATTACTAGGATTGCCAAGAAATTAGCAGAAATACCACCTCACAGAGAATAGGGTCATTTATTTTCATGCTGTTCTGGACTCTATGACCGCATCTTTTCTTGGGTTTATTCTCTCCTTCCTGCCTAG
Source organism: Dasypus novemcinctus (assembly GCF_030445035.2). Taxonomy (NCBI): domain Eukaryota; kingdom Metazoa; phylum Chordata; class Mammalia; order Cingulata; family Dasypodidae; genus Dasypus; species Dasypus novemcinctus. Next base: position 38,537,598 of record NC_080689.1, read on the forward strand.
AAGGAGCTTAGTGTCATCAGTGTGTGACCAGGTCTTCCTTCCAGACCAGACTCAAATCTTATTTGTTTTAAGTACTAAACCTGTTCTTCACCTCTCTACTTCATGTCTCTCCAGCTCTGCTACTTAATACTTTTTTGTTATTTAATCTTGTGTTTTCCACAACATGTTTATTCTTTGGTTTACCTTGCTTCCCAAGTTTGTACCTCAAACTTCTATAGGACAAAGATAGTGATTTTTGCTTCTCTGTTTTCCACCAGGTCTAGAACACAATGGCACAAGCATAAAATATATCTTAATGCAACCTTATTGATGGGTTAAAGGAGAATTTGGGGCTTTTGGATTTCCATTAGGGTCTAAAGTAAAATGTAGAACTTTATGTGTGAAAGAAATGGATAGGCCTATCACTTGAGTCTGTTGTAGGCAATTTGGAGTTTTATTCATTTTCCATCAGTTTCTTTCCATTTCCACTTGCATAGGTTTTCTGAATGCTTTCTAATTCTGAATGAAATGAATATTTGAGAAAAATAGTCTTCAGGCAGAAAATAAAATAAAAAAAAAAACTCTTTTGAATCCAAAAATAAACGTGTAATTTAAGATACATGAAATTGACTAAGCAGAGGAGGAAATTAAGCACAAGATTTATGAGTGACTAAGGATATATTGATGTTTTAAAATATTTTGAGAAGGATAAGAAAAAAGAAGTAAAGATTTTAAATCTGGTTAAAATTAATTTTCTAAATTCATCTCAGTGTCTTTTTCTGATTAATATTGTCAGCTTCCCCACCTGAATAGGAATAAACTCAGCCCCCCTAGTTTAAGTTTTAACTCTAAATTGATTCTCATTTTCCCAGATAAAAGGCAAGCAAGAGTCTCAGTTCTATATGCAGGTAAGGTGACAAATGTTCTGGTTGCCAAGGGCAGTCCTAGGTTTGTACCTCTTATCATAGAGTAGGTATTAATGGTGCCTAGTTTTTCTACTAGGAGTGTGCCATTTTGAATGTTAAGTTTTATGGTCTCTTAGAGGGCACATTGTGGGAATTAGGAAAAGGAAATTCCTCTGGCTGGCTTGAGACCATGCAAAAGGCTTAGCTTTTTTTTTCTTCAGGGAGTATGTCCTGGGCCACTGCACACAGCAGACGGGATTTCAACCTCCCCTCATCCTCTCTGATCTGAGCCTGTGGAGCACTGTTGTGCTGCTATAGGCAGTGGCCTGTCCACCAGCTGGCATGGGCTCCTTAATGCTCATTTATTGAAATTCAAAGACTCTTTCAATACCCAGCTCACATTCCATTCCCCCTTGATGTCCTCCTTGATCACTACACAGCCCTCCGCTCTCAAAATTTTCACAAAACCTGTCTTCTGTACTACTCATTTGATGAGAGATGTGTCCTTCCTAGTGATGCCTCCATAGTATTCTGGCTTGGGTTGGGTTTCTCTACCAGGGACAAGAGAAATAGTCTGAAGATTTTGGAAAAGTTTATATCCAATATGTAAACCTGAGTCTGACAACCAATACAATGTAAATTTGTATCCAGAGGGAAATATACACTAAAATTTGATAAATAATTTTGGAGCTAACATTATTGAATATTTACTACCTATCAGATTTTTACCAATTACTAAGGTTTTTTGAAACTAATAACTTATTTAAACTTCAAACAACACTATGAGGTAAGTGATGTCATTATCTCTGTCTTATAGATCAGTAAATCAAAGTACAAAGAGGAAAAGAAACTTATCTAATATCTAACTAATTTTGGAATTAGGACTTGAAGCCAGGTAGTCTGACCCCTGAGTCTTCTCTCTTAACCTCCACACTATCCTGCCTTTCATTTTTTAAGTCTGTAGAATGTTTGAAGTGTGGTCATATGATGCAGGGCATGTATTTCCTCAGCACTATGAGCTATTCTTGGCATTCACTTCTGCATCTAGAGAAAAGAATCAGCAGAGTGGAATGGCAACATTAGGAACATGCTACAAATTCCAAGGGATTCCTGAAAGGCTCTCAGGGATCTGAAAAGAAGAAACAATAACAATTTCTATCAGGACCTGAGCGCAAGTAAGGTTGGGCATCCTCCAGTCTAGTGAGTACCAAGAACAAGCTTTTCTGAAGCTTCTGAATTGTTCTTAGGAATCAGGACAGTGTAGGCAGTGTTGCACAACACTTCAGAGCATGGACTGAGCTTTGGGATGTACGATCCTGGAAAGTAACCCAAGCTCATCTATCAAAAGAAGATATAATCTGCCTGTGAGAATATTTTGAGTGTTCATGAGATAACGTACACATAATAACTAGCACAGTGCTCAGTGCTGGAGTGCCCAGTATAGAGTTTACATCTAATTCATTGATGCTAATACTGGATTCTATATTAGGCAAGAATTTAAATGTGCTCTGTGAATGTCCTGGATTTGGGATGAGTTCTATTGCAGTTTCACCCCATTACTAGTTGTACCTTAAATTTCATTTGGGTCATTTTGATGGAATTAATCTATTTGAACTCCACTTACATAGAGAAGAGGCCACATCTACTCATTCCCCAGTTCCACTTCCTTCTGTGATTGTGAGCTTTCTGCCTCTCCTTCCCACAAAGCAAGCCTATGCATTGAAAGAGCTTTTACTTGTTTCTTTAACCATGAAATATACTCTCATCAAATTCCTCTTCCAAACTGAGCAATAAAAATAATAAATTAGAGAACTGCAGGCTCTACTTGGACTTTTAAAATGCTCCAGCAAAGGTGACCCTGAAAAATTATTATGGCATGTTATCAATTAGTTGACACTATCTGGAAATATGAAGCTAAATGCTTCTCGATTCTGTCCAGTTTTATGTATCATAAATCCAGCTAAAATATTTCATTGGATGTGCATAGAGTAATATCTAGACTGACTTATGCTAGATATATTCTATTTTGGATTCTCAATGGATAATTTAAAGATTTGGGCCACCAGTATAAATGATATGCCCAATATCATAAATTACTTCAAAGTAATTAATATGAGGAAATTTAGTCGTTAATTTCCCAGGAGGGGAAATACCCCAGCTGCTGCTTTTTAATGCAGAATCAAATTCATATGGCTAAAAACAAAAACAGATATTAAAATATGTAAGATGAATGTCTTTCTTTGAGAAATTTCAACCTATAAGACTAAATTTGACACAAAATATTCATCATTACAAATTTAAATTTTAATATATGGCCTATTTAAAGGCTTAACACTTCAAAAGGTTTTCACATTTATTATGTCATTCCATCTTAATTAAGAACCAACTGAAATATTAGATTAGATTTCACCTTTGGACTATGACAGAAATTCAGTCTAAACTCCTTGGGAATAAAATTACCTTTTCTAATAACCACAAGAACCCTCATTATCAGTTCCACAAAATATCAAACTTTGCTTTTGTTTTTTTTCTGGAATATTATAATATATGGAATTGAGCAAAAGGTATTTTTAAATGTAAACCATTTTAATTTTTTAAAATTTTGAAATAATTTTAATTTACAGGAAAGCTGCAAAAAATAGTAGAGTCCCCCCATACCTTTCACCCGTTTCCCCTACTGTTAACATCTTAAATACCCACAGTACAATTAACAAAACCAAAAAATTAACACTTGTACAATACCCAAGGTACAGACTTTATTCAGTTTTACCAGTTTTGTTTTATTTAACTAATGTCATCTTTCTATCCCAGAATCCAATTCAAGATCTCACATTGCATTTAGTTTTCATGTTTCTTTATTCCCTCATATCTGACTTTCCCTGTCATTCATGATGTTGACAGTTTTGAAAAGTCCTAGTCAGTTCTTTTGTAGAATGCCCCTGAATTTGAGTTATTCATGATCAGATTGAGGTTAGACATTTTTTGGCAAGAATGTCACAGAAGAGAAGTGCCCTTCTCGAGACATTTTATCAAGAGGTAAACAGAGTATTTCTTATTACTGGTGATATTACAACACTTGATCACTTAGTTAAGGTGGTGGCTGCTGTGTTTCTCCCCTGAAAGTTATTCTTTTCCCCTTGAGGAGAGATACTTAGACTACACAAATTACTTGCCTCTCCTCAAACTTTCATCCACTAATTTTTAGCAGCCATCAGTGAATCATGCCTTCAATTATTACTTTGAGAATGCAATGCTGATTTCCCATTTCCTTCATTCCCCCACATTTATTAATTGGAATTCTTCGAAAAGGAAGATCTGTCCCTGCTCCCCATTTATTTATTTATTCAATTATTTATATCAGTATGGACTCAAGGATATTTATTTTACTCTTTGGGTTATAATCCAGTACTATCACTATTTAATTTGTGGCTCAAATTGCTCTAGCTTGGGCCATTGAAAGTTCTTTCAGGTTGGTTACTGTGTTCTTTTGTCAAGCCCTTAGATGAGGGGTCAATGAACTACGGCCTGCAGGTCAAATGTGATCCTCCAACTATGTTTGTAAAGATTTTTGGAAACATGGCCACCCCCAATCATTTACCTATTGTCTACGGCTACTCTCTAGTTACAACAGCAGAGTTGAGTAGTGTGACAGAGACCATATGGCCTGCAAAGTTGAAAATATTTACTATATAGCCCTTTACAAAGTTTTTGACTCCTGGCCTATATATATATATATATACATATATATATATATGTTTGTATTTTTAATTACGAACTTTGGAGAGTGCCCTTTTGTCATATGTGAGACTGTTCATAATACAAAACCTTGAATAAATATTTTTCCCTAAATTTCCCTAATTTAATTGGTTATAATATAACTATTTTGATATTAAATATTTTTTGATGTAGGGAAGGAACAGATTGTCAGTATTTTCCTGGAGTCAGTTGGATATACATAAAAACTAGACTAAACCATAAACAACTTTTTAAATTGGTGAGAAAATGAAAATTATCTAGTAAGGGAACAAAAAGAGATAAATTTCTCTCTCCCATGAGTTCTGAAGTTTCCTCTATACATGCAAAGGATTTTATTAACCTGCTCTTATAATAATGAAAAATATTATTTTTCAAAAATTTCAGATTAATAGTTATTGTTTTCTTTAAGATACTGAACACTGTTTTGTCAGCAATAGGCCTTTAATAATATATTAATTTTTAGGGTAAAGAATGGGTATGTTCTAAAAACAGAAAGAAAAATAGTTTGATAGGTTTACATTGAGGTTTCAGAATTGTCTTATAGGCGATGATTAATTTGGTCTTGTAAGAATCTGGCCCAAGTATTATAGGAAAGAATATTGATGGGAGGTAGATATTTCAGCCTCCAGTACAAGAGAACTTGATGAAAGTCAGTGATAGGGTCGTCACTGATGGGCTTCTAGGGAAGGAACATAAAAACCATTCCCATAAATAGTCAGCAAGAATGAAACAAAAAGGCAACTTCCAGCCAAACTACAAGACTTGAATATGAGCAGTGGTTGTTTATATACTCTCCTTTCCTTTTTTTGGATCATGAAGAATGATCTTTTGAAAAAGATCTCTTTTATCTATGTTTGTCGGCCAAGAGAGTCTAAATGATACCAATGCCAGGCAAATCATAGAGGAAATTTCTCTTCCTTTTGTCAGAAAATAAAAGTCCTAATATATTTGCCTTATAGTAACTATTTAAACTCTTTAATATTAAAAAAGAAAATCCCCAGGTGTTTCAAAATATAAGAATAAGTGAAAAGTCTGAGAACATATCATTTTTTTACCATATCCTTGGATACAATTTCTCCAGTGCCAATCTGAGAATTTTAAGCATATGCTTTTAATATACTGCTTACTAAAAAGTTCATCAGAATTTATTATTAAGAAAAGCCCCTAAAGTCCCAGAAAAACTGAACACTATGAAAGAAGAAAATGTGCACAGAAAAAGTCTGAGTTTTAGTCACTATTTCTAAGACATTTATAGTATTTAGGGCCTCAGATTTCTCAGAATATATGATTTACTGTGGAAATTTGGATTAGTAAACACATGAGTATGTCAAGCAGAAACCAAATATTTCATATACTCAAAAAAAAAATCCATCTGTGCACATTTATATATCTTCAACAAAAACTACCAGCAAAAGATAATGTCTTAATACAGAAGTCGAACGAGGAAACGAGTTATTCAATAATATTTATGAAATGCCTTAGTAGGTACTGAGACCTGCGGAAACTGATGTTATTCAACAATTATTTATGAAGTACCTTATTAGGTGCTGAGCCCTGATTATTATGATTTTTTGTTGAATTCTCCTTAAAACGGATAATTTATTTAGACCACCTTTATGGTTTATCAAGTTAACACAAGAGAGTTACATTTCTGTCTTAATTTTGTAGGAGGGTTAAAGGAATCCAGTAAAATATTTTTGACATATATACATTTAACCAGGACATGGGACAAGTATACTATATACTTGTTTTTTTAAGTAATTCCTAAGGCTGCTAATACCTGGATCCTTAGTTGGCTACTGAAACCAACTAAGTCTCAAGTGATGTAACTGAGAAATAAATATGAATGAATAAATAAGTAAAATGGGAAATCATGTCAACCTAAAGGTTGAACACAGCAGGAACAAGTAAAACAGCAGAGATCCATAAAGATTTACTTAACGTGTTAAGGAAGTTTCTAAAGTATGGTTAAAAAAATAAATAATGCCTACTAACTTGTGTATTATTGATTCAAAAACTGTGTGATAACAAACTATGGTTTTTTTTTAAGAAAATTATTATGATTCCAAGAGTTATTTTTTACACACTGATAAGATAGTTTTGTATGTTGATGTGGGTCAGTAGAAGTAGAAGACTATGACAGGGACTAATAAGCAGCTATGACAAATCATATAGGTCACAACATTTAGTTATGATGAATATACCTTGGTATGTTGAAGGGTATATCTATTGATCTCTCTTCATTTTGGCACCTTTCTCCCAGACAGTATTCAGGATGGTGCACAGAGCTGGGGACAAGAGTCCTCAAGTACAGTTTTGACTCTGTCACTAACTAGCACAGTGATCTTGAACAAATCAATTGACCTCTCTAAAGTTCCATTTTATTGTTTGAAAAATGAAGCTGAGTATAAAAGTTCCTTCCCTCTTTCACATGTTATAATTATAAATGAGGTAGATTTTTTCAATTAATTCATACTAGTGAAAATTGGGTTAAACAGGAAAGTCACAAAACCAACCTAAACTTTAAAGCCAAATAGAAAGCTCTAAATAATGGAATAGCTGATAATAGATAATCAATAAATTATTGATGACAAGCTGAAAAGTAAGTTAATGGGTTAATCTAAACTCAGTATGTAGAATTTGAAGGACAATAATCAATACGGCCTTTCTGAGCCCCAAACCATTTTAACATCTCCACTGATGAAAAAGAGTTAAGATACATAGCCCAAATACCCATAAGAGTTTCAAGCTGAACTGCATGGTCATGGAGAGAGTATTCACATCTCATCTCTGCAGACTCTTTTTTTCTCTTTCTTTCTGAACCTTGTAATCCCTTAAAGGGTCAACCATATCATAGCAGACTACCTTCTTTAAATTGTAAAATCAGTTAAACTCTGTAACACTAACTTTGCCAGTTAACATATTGTCTGACATTGGTAGGCTTTCTGAATTCTTCTAGTTTCCTAACCAGATTAAATTCTTAACAAGCAAGAATTACGTCATCGACGTCACTATTTATTCCTGCCCTAGGTTTCCATTTCCTTGGTACAATTGTGACCTGGTGACACATTGTAGCATTAGAACAAAATGGTTGAATAACTACTGGTTAAATATGGGGGTGGGGATGGGAAGGAGAGAGATAAAGAACATCCTGCAGTGTGGGAATGATGCTCTTTTTATTCAGTTGTTCATCAGGCCATATAATGTATTCTGCATTCATACTTTTCTTTCATTTCCCATAACCTATTTTCGGGCATTATCTTTTGAAAATTGGCTAGTTTAATACTTCTCTGTCTTGATGTCTTTCTGCGAATCCCACCTAAGTGAATGACATACTCCAAGAAAAATGTAGCCTTTCAAGACTCAAATCAAGTTACGACTTTTTGTCATACTATACCAGTCTTTCCAAAGTGGCCTCTTCCTCTTTGGAATCTATTTTCTTTTTGTCTCATCTTATTCTGAAATTCACCAAATAATATATAACTCTTGTATTTTCTCACACAGTATTTTAAAATCTTTAACATTTTTACTTATCTCTGTAACCAGACTGTAAGCCTAGTATATTCATTTTATATAGTAACCATCCTTTAACTACTTTTTATTTGATGTGCTAATATGGTTGGAATAAATTAAGATTCAACCTTGAGCAGTATATAAAGGACATCTTTTGTCACTGTGTGGTAGGCAGATGAAATCCAGTTTATCCTAAATGGTAGCTGTGATATGGGCTACGTGTAGGGATTTATTTGTTTCTTCATGAATAACCTGGGCTGTGTGTGTCAAACACAGCCCCACCTTTAATAACCAAGCCAACCACTCCAGTTCTGGAAAGCCAATTAAGTGTTATAGGCTCTATAGACTTTGGATATTCAAGGAGAATGCAAAGTAAATATGTTAATTCAAGCTTACTGGGAGTGTGGGGAATATGTGTTAATTCAAGCTTATCTAGTACTCAAACAAAGCACCATTTGACCCCCAACTCCTACATCCTCTGTATAAAAGGAACTCAAAAATCCTATTCGGGGCTTGGGGTTTTGAACAAGAGTTCTCAAGCCTGGCCGGTTGTAAATAAATTTTCCTTCCCAAAATTATTAATGAGTCCTGGCTTTCCATATGTGATCATTTAATCTCTCTGCTTCCACAACATTTCTGGGGACTCATCTGGAATTGCAACAAAGGCCAGAAATGGTGGCACTTCACCACCCCATCCGGACATCTCCAAGGAAGCCAGGAGGGCTCAGTTGAACCCCAAATCTGGGCACCCCTGGACTCCTTTCAGTCCAGAAAAAGGATGTGGACTCTTCCAGAGTCCTCCTGGGGACAATTGAATGCACTGGAAGGTCTAAAAGGAAATTCTGGGAAGTAAAAACCTCTGTACACAAGGTAAGACACCTCTGGGGGAGCATAATGTTAGGAAAACCTAACTTTAAATGTTAGAAGGGGAACTTGATCAACTCCCAAAAAGAGGACCCTAGTACTTCCAAAATTGGGGGTGGGGGGTGGGGGGAGAGAAGGGAAGCTGTCTTCTCCACGTCTGAAAGAAAAGAGAAAAAGCCTGATGCTTAGGTTTAGCTAACTGCAGGTTAGCATTTGGTTCTGGTTTGCCTCCACTAAAACAGTAAAGGTTTGGTTGTAGTGGGGAAGGATGTTGATGGGTTTGAGTCCCAATGCATGCTGAAAAGTTGGTCTGGGTTTGAAAAGTCTTGGTTATGGAAAAATGGATTCGTTTTTATAGTGATGCTTGATCTGAATATAAGTTAAACAGTGGAAAAGTTTAGCCAGAAATAAGTCTTCATTTTGGTGCTGGATTGCAGATGAGCTTGTTTTTTAAACAGCAAGAATAGGCAAAAATCCTGTCCCATGATGATGGAGGAAGTTGTTATTACGGGAGGAGTGGGGTGAGGAGGGTGGGAGGGTATATGGGGACCTCATATTTTTTTAATGTAACATTAAAAAAATAAATTAAGACAAAAATAAAATAAAAGAAACCTGTTACGGGTTTGGTGTCGAAGGTTCCCCTCCCTAGGGTTACAGTGGTTGGCAGGCTGTAGCTCAGGGGTGGTCGTGCTGGAAAGATGTATATTACAAGTCAAATTGATGGGCTTTATGTTTCTGTGTTTATTTGATGCCAGTGTATATTTTCATGCCTCTAGATAGTAGTATTAAATTGTGTAAAATAATGAACTTTGGTTAAGCTGGAGCCCCTCCCTTGCCATTGGCAAAGGAGTGGAATAATTAACAGTTTATAAAGCAAACTGTGAAGCCTCAATGTGAGCATGCTCTGCTCTTACCCCTCCTAGCAGGTCCACACCTTTGCAAGTCACATTTCTTCCCAGCTGCCTGGGAAGGGGGAGGTGGGAAGGCACAGAGCAAAGCCAGGATGAATACAATGAATGAAGTTCCTTTCCCCAGGGGCTGTCATAAGCCAGGACACATTTGCATGATTAACCTCTGCCCATGTTTTGCCTTTCTGAATTTCTCTTTGCAGGTCTATGTTGTAATGTTTTAAATGTTTTAAAAACTATAAAACTGGTAAAGTGTCTTTATCTAGCAAAAAGATTATTGCCTCAGAAACCCAAAGCCTGTTTGCTAAAACAATGAACGCAAAATCACTTAATAGCCTTTTGATGGCTGGTTTAACTGGAAAACTGTCAGACAATAAAGTCATAAAAAACTGTGAAGGAAAAAAAAACAATTCAGCTTAGCAACTTCATGTTAAAAACTTCATGTTAAAATTCAAAGGAATAAAATTCTTTTATTTTAATCTGTGCTTAATTATGTTTTCAACTTTAAAGTCTATTTTACCTTTGTCAGTTTGCTTGTGCCTAGAAAATGAAATTTAAAGTTCAGCTGTTACAAGTTGGATAACGGTAAAAAGTAACCTGGAAATGAATCTTTGTATGCCAATATTGTCTTGCTGGTAAATTTAATGTGTAACTCATAAGTAAAATTTATTTAATTACTGAAAAAGGTGGAAAAACTGCCCAGAATTATTACTAATAAAATTTTTAACTGCATAATTAATAAAGGTACCCAAATTAATTTTAAGTAAAAACTTTTTAGAAACTAAGAATTAAAATCAGTATATAAGTAACTTTATTACATATATATAATAACTGAAATTATTACAGCAGAGTAAATGTAGCTTAAATTTCAGCTATTGTAATTGTAATCTTAAACTAATTTACTTTTGTTTATGACTACTTCAAGTTTATTTAGTGATTACTATAGTAATAGTAATAACAATTTAAACTTATCTTTAATTGTAATTATTTTATAACTATTTTCACCTACCCCTGGGCTTCAACTATCGTGATAATAATTATAAATAATTGTTTACAATCACTGCCAGTCTGGGCTCACTCCTTATCTCTGTTTATGGTTCTAAAACAAAAATTTTGTATCATAGCATCAGGGAAATTTTGGTTATAAGCCATTAATTAAGAAACAATTCTTGTGCAAAACTTCATGGTTATAGTGCAAATTAAAGAAAAAGCCTTCCAGGAGATCTTTCAAATGTTAATTTGCAGTTAAACTTGTTTTAAAAAACTGAAAGTTTTAAGTAACTAAGTTGTGTTTCTGTGTCAAATTATTCATTTTCTCAGTGTATATCTTCATACATTGGGATGATAATATCAAATTAACAAATAATTCTTAAAAGAGCTCTATTCAAATTGTTAAAAATTAAAATATGCAGCTACGTAGGTGATGAATATTCCTAGAGCCCAAATTAGGCTAAAACTATTTATTTAGCTTGGGTGTTATCTCTGGTTTATAAAATATCAAGTTAATAAATTAACATGTATTAAATCTTTAAAACAAAAATTCTAAGTTCATATCTAATGAAATTAAGTTAAAGAAATGCAGGGTTGTCCTCTCTTAAATGTATAAAATAAATTCCATTGGTTGCTAATTGTTATCTAAAGAAATTAGTCAGTCTGTGGTTATGGTCATTTATAAAGAGTTTATAAAAACATCTTCTAGTTCTAAAAAGGTGTTATTAACTAGAAACTTAGATTGATATTAATTTCAAAAAATAACTTCATAGCAATAAAACCTGTCTGAAAGTCACCTCAATGTGTACATTCAAGTAATAATAAAAATTACCTTGATTCCATTGGGAATCTTACATTTTCATTTTAAAAATGGAAAATAGTTTTACTTCTACTGCTAAAATAAAATACCTGCTAATTAACACCTTAATGATAAAAGTGTAAAAGTAAAAAGCAAAGTTCTAAAAAGTTAAGTTCATTTAATATGTAACACATTGCATTAGAAATGTTTAAAAGGTATATAAAAATCAAGGGATAAACTTCAGCATTGTCAAATTCTCTTGTGCATTTAAAGCAGGCCTTGAAACATTGCAGGTTGCCTCTCCATATGAGTTATTGGTTAGTTTGGTCACTGACCCCTAAAACAATAAAAGCATTTACTACATCTCTGGTCCTGCTCCTGAAGTGGATGGAAACTACTTTGCAGTTTCAAGCTCCTGCAGCAGCCAACGATAGCTTGGTATACCCAATGTATAATGGATATCACCTCCAGACTGGTACTGTTTCACAGTGCCAAAGGGTGCTATGCACCAGACCAGTGGAATCCTGAAAACTACCTTTTAGCTTCTGTCTAGGATCAATGGTGCTATGGCTTGCTCACTGTGTGAAGAACATACAAATGGAGCCATAATCACCAGAGTACTGTAAGTAGAACTTAAAACTCAATTGGCATTATGGTCTGCTCCCATGGAGAGATAACATGTAAAGTATTGCAAATCTAAAACTTAAATCTATTAATTAAAGCTCAAAAAAAAAATCTTATGCCTTAAGTAGTACATTAATTAGTATTAAGTACTGTACCTATATCCTATTCTAGATATATGTCTAATAATTATGGTAATATTTCTATTAAATATATGAAAAAGTACATTGAACATGTTAAAAGTCCTGGTAAACTTCATTTTCTGAATAATTAATAAACATGTCTATAAGATAAAAGAAATAGCCATCTTGCCTGAGAGCAATGGGGCCAACAGCCCTTTTAATCTAAAAAGCCACCAAACTAACCTGGGGGCAACCTCTCACAATCTTCACCCCATACCAGGCAAAGAATGTGCTTAAGGCCAGGGGCCACCAGTGGCTTGCAGGTAGCCGGTTAATTAAATACCAGGCTCAATTGCTAAAAACCCCTGAAGTGCAAATAAGGGTGTGTCAAACTCTTAAACCCGCCACCCTACTACCAGCAGAGGGCCCAAAGTCAGATCCTGAGGGACCCCTTCTCCAGTCTTGCCTCGAAAATCTTAATCAAAACTACTTAAGCAGGCCAAATTTAAAAGATGAGCCTTTTGTGAACCCAGACATGCAAGTTTTATTAAAAAGGAATTAAAAAGGCAGGCTAAACAGTGGTTTCTCAATTTGAAACCATAAAAGCCAAAGCTCTTCCCCCTGGAAGTTCAGCCCAGAAAACAGAGTTAATTGCCCTTACCCAAAGTTTAAAACTAGCAGCTGGAAAATGGGCTAATATTTATACAGATTCTAAGTATGCTTTCCTTGTTCTTCACACTCACTCTGCTGTGTGGCAAGAATGAAGCTTGTTTATTAACAATGGGTCACCTATTAAGCATAGGCAAGAAATCCTAAATTTACTAAAAACCATACTCTTACTTCAAGAAATAGCAGTTATACACTGTCCAGGGCATCAAAAAAACAAACAAGCAAAGGGAAATGCTTGAGCTGATGCAGCTGCTAAAGTGGCAGCACAACCCAGGTTTCCCTCCTACCCCTTATTCCAGCACCTGTACTAGTACTTAAAGTTCCATAGTATGCCCAGGGAAAACAAACTGGGACACCTCACTTAAAGTTCACCCTAAAAAAAATAATAAGTAGCTTATTAAAATGCTCAAATCTACCTGCCAGGAGCAATGCAATAAAAAGTCTATCCTGAACTTCACCAAGGCATTCATCTGAGAAAAAAATGCAGGAAGCGGATTTGGCTCAACAAATAGAGCATCCACCTACCACATGGGAGGTCCACGGTTCAAACCCAGGGTCTCCTGACCCATATGATGAGCTGAGCTGACCCACGCACAGTGCTGATGTGCACAAGGAGTGCCCGTGCCATGCTGGGGTGTCCCCCGCATGAGGGAGTCCACATGCAAGGAGTGCGCCCCGTAAAAAGAGCCGCCCAACATGAAAAAAGTGCAGCCTGCCCAGGAGTGGTGCCGCATACATGGAGAGCTGATGCAGTAAGATGACGCAACAAAAAGAGACACAGATTCCCGATGATGCTGACAAGAATATAAGTGGACACAGAAGAACACACAGTGAATGGACACAGAGAGCAGACAAATGGGGGTGGGGAGGGGGACGGGAAGGACAGAGAAATAAATTTTAAAAATAAATAAATCCTTTTTTAAAAAATGGCCTAACCACCTTACCAAAAGGCTTTTCAAAAAAAAAAAAAAGCCTGATAAAAACAGTCAAAAATTATCAAAAGTTGCTTGATTAAAGCCAAAATATAGAACCTTTATTCTGTAGTTCTGATCACTCCCACAGCTATTAAAGCTAAAGAAATGTCCAGCTTCATATACTAATCCTGAATAAAGTCAGCTACCCAAGAGTACCAGTTCACCAGAAGCACCTGACAAAATGCACAAGTGCTCTGGAACGCAGCTTCAAAAAAAAAAAACAAAACAAAAACAAAGCTAAGTACCTAATACCATAGTCTATTATAATTTCTCTCTGAGGTTAACCAAGAACATAAAATAACTTTATATACACTGTTCCCCAACAACTTTTAAAAGATGCCATCTTTGGAGGTGCCTAACCTTTTCTACTTCTGTAATCCAGTGTCCTCTTAAAGAGACCATTTATCCCCAAAGCTCTGATTAATTTTATTTCTTTCAGAATGAGCATTTTGTTAACCATGTGAAAGCTTCATCCAGCTTCACACAGAATGTCAGACCTGTCTTCCTCCAGTTAAAATAAAATAAAAAAGTCTTCACACCTTGTCAGGTAGGGACTACAGCCCATGGCCAGTAGGAAGTAGCTACAGAAAAAAGATCATCTCCCTTCAGTAGCCCTCTAAGATTAAAGGTGTAAATTCTCTAAGGGAAAGTAAAAATTAATGAATAAGGGAAGCCCCTGTGGCTCAATCAGTTGAGCTCCTGTCTACCATATGGGAGGTCCTGGGTTCATGTCCCTGGGCCTCCTTGCGAAGGCAGCTCACCCACAGGCTGTGGAGAACGACCCAGCCCACAGGCACCATGGAGAGCCAACTCAGCAAGGTGACACAACAAAAAGGGAGACAAGCAAGAACACAGAAGAGCATGCAGCAAGTGGACACAGAGAGCAGACAGCAAGCAAGCCACAGGGGGGAGGGGAAATAAAATAAATAAATGCAGACACAGAGGAATGCACAGCAAATGGAAAAGAGAGCAGACAGAAGCCACAAGGGGTAGGGGGATATAAAAAATATTAATGAATAAATCTGGAGCCTGGCAAGAAATCCATGTGAGCACTGGTAACCCCCAGGATAGGTGTTGGAGGGCCCCCACCCCCAAGATTCTGCTGTCCAGAACAAAACTTCTGGGAACAGGGAAAAGCCCTGGATATTACCCAGAGGCCTTGTCTTCGGTCCCTCACTGGAAATTTAATAAGCAGGGTAATCAACCAAAACAACAAACAGCCGCCCGCCTCGTAAGTACAACAACAGTGATGCCAAAGCTTAGCAAGTTAAGCTGGCATCAAGGGGGGAATGATACGGGCTATGTGTGGGGGCTGTGCATTTCTTCATGAATAACCAGGGCTGTGTGTGTCAAACAATTAGAACTGGAGCCCCATCTTTTGTAACCATGCCAACCACTCCAGTCCCAGAAAGCCAATTAAGTGATATAGGCTATAGACTTTAGATATTAGGGAGAATGCAAAGTAAATATGTTAATTCAAGCTTACTGGGAGTGTGGGGAAAATGTGTTAATTCAAGCTTATCTAGTACTCAAACAAAGCACCATTTGACTCCCAAGTCCTACATCCTCTGTATAAAAGGAACTCAAAAATCCTATTTGGGGCTTGGGATTTTGAACAAGAGTTCCCAAGCCCGGCTGGTTGTAAATAAAATTTCCTTCCCAAAATTATTAATGAGTCCTGGCTTTCCATACCCGATCACTGATTCTCTCTGCTTCCACAACAGCTGTGATTATGTAGAGCAATCTTTAGGCAAGGCAAGCAGGACGATGTTAGACTTTGCATATTAATATTAGGAATGGAGAAGGTCTATATTTTGTTGTGGGAGAAAAATTTGCTACATAACTGTCATTAGGGACAAATCAGAGATTAATGATGCATTATATTCTAGAGCATTAACTGATAGGCACCAAGAAATGACTTCTTAAACTTTTAATGTGCTATATTATTTCTGTATTTTCCTTTATGTACAGAAAATAATGGCAACTGCATCTGTTATTCAGAAAATTCAACATTTATTCTAAAATATGGATTAAGATACAGAAATATTTCATATATTCTAATAATGCATAAAATCTACCTCTACTAATTAGTTTCTCTATGAAAGCTTTCCAGACAATTATGGGGTACACCACTGGTCAATGCTTTAGGTGCATTTCATTAAAGGTATAGTGTCACTGCTAGATGAATTGCTTCATATGAAAGCACTTACCACAAAGCCCTATAATGGAAGGTTAAGTGCTAAACTTAACTACAATTTTCATCCCTAATTACCTATATTTTGTAGTGCAAGCTCTTAAAAGAAACCAAATATAATCTGTTATTTTCTGCTTCTCTAGGCCATCTGCTTTTCTAATGAATATTTAAATAAATAAGTAGGCATACTAAGAATCCATAGGGTAAAAAAAAGATACACTAGACCATACTATTGAACTCACACTCAAAATCACTTTGTCCTAAAACCTTACTTTTTAATTTGTATTGAGCTTTTATGGAACTGTCATAGATGAAGCTCCAAGAAAAAAAAAGGTATTTGGAATTTTCATGGCTTATTTTCTCCCTCAGCATCACTCTGAAATGCACACAGAGCAGATGATTAAGAAAATATTTGATGACAACAACCGTGACTCCTCTGAGTTCTTTATATATTGACTTTTAACTTTTTCTAAGTACAGACCAAAATTCATCACATGTGCTCGAATTTCCTTGATGGCGGACTCAGTGTTTTACCCTTGCTTGTTTCCTTCAGAAAAATTGTAACGTTACCTGCTTTCAGTTTATTACTACTCTCTAAAGTACTTCTTGGTGGAAAGAGCACTTAGAATCTTTTATTAAAGTTAAAAGGTAGTATCTAAAATGTCTATATCAAAATATTTCCTCCTTAATTATTATGTTACCAGCTCCTGATTTTTAAATATATTTTGCTTTGTGCATCCATTTAATTGGTAAATAAAACATTATATGTATTAAGCAAATATTAGTTTAGAAAAAATATACACATATCTGTTGAATTAATAAATGAATACATCCCCAATCTCAGTTAGCAGTCTTCAAATTTCACTTTAGCATGCCACAAGAAGACAGGGCCATGTTTTGTTTTGGTTTTTTGATGAGCAAAATCCAATACATGGTGTCCGATATGTGCACAAAGGTTCGTTAACTACATAAAATACCTTAAAATAGGGGGATATAGGAAATTTTTAAAGTATTATGAAACATTTACCCAAATACATTGGTGCATTAGAAAACCAGGTTCTGATCATCCAGGCTTGGGAAATTCTTTCCGTACTTCTTTTATAAAGATGCACTATACTTAATAATGTAATAGTCTAAATACAGATGTTTTTTATTTAGTTTAATCCAAAATTTCCCAACTAACTTTAGCATTGGTCCTGCCTCCCCACAACAGGTCATTGTTAACATCCTCTAGGACAGAGTTCTTAAAGACACTAGCTTGGAAAGGCTGATAAGACTACAAGGTTACCAAATATAAGATAATTTTAAAGAATTAATAGTTGGACCAACATGAAGCTTCAAGAGACAACTGCTGCACTGCAACATGACTTGGATTGATCATTTTATATGTCCAGGTCTATTCACAGATGACAGCATCCAAAGGGCAGGACCTCACCCTACTCTACATCTTACATAATGTCCAATACAATGACTTCCTCTCAGTAAACAAGTCTTCAATATGCCTGTATTTTAGGATATTTGCTAATTTGTTTTTTGAGATTGTTATAAAAATATGCATTTCTATTAGGATTTCAGCAAATGCAATAAAGGATTAGCAGGGGCTGTGAGACATTGCATCCATGTACTAAGGTACTTTCTTTTCAGTTTTTCCATTCTTTTTCTTATTACAGATGGTAAAAGGAGGTATATGTTTTCATAATTGTAGAATAAAATCACGATAATTCCCATACACCAAATCCACAAATATTTATTGTGTGTCTACCATTTGTCAGTATCGTAGCAGCCACTGGACATACTAATGTGCTTACTTCTGAATTTTGTCATAGAGCAGGGTTTGCTTTTTGTGTTATACCATTTAATTCAGGAACTATTTGCAAAGCACCAGGCTTATAGAATAGGTTTGAACTGGACTTTGAGGATGTAGAATTTTATAAATCAGAAAAGATCCTGAAAGGCATCAAAGTCATTTCATTCCCCAATTGTAAGGCAGAAGTGGGGAAAATGGATATTTATTTAAAAACGCAGTTATTTAATTAAATTATTTCTTCCAGGAAAAAAAAAAGAATTCTAATAGAGAAGCTTATGTATATATTTTGATAATCATTTGTATTGTGAAAAATGGCAATTTATTTTATACTTTTTCCTTATTCTGTGCTATAGCTCTTCTGCTGTACAAAGAAATATTGCTGTTTCTAAAAATGGAGCAGAGAGAAATGAGAGAATATTTTAGTAACATAGTTTGTACTAAAATATAGAGGGTGAATTATTACAGTAAAAACCATTATACTTTGAATTTGTACTTTAATTTAAAAATAACATTTTTAATCGAAAGTATATATGTAATCACAAGCAACACAGGTTTACATTTCTAATCAACTGCCTTTGTAACAATAAGGTAGTGTTGACAAAGCTCACTAACAATAACCATGATAATTTTTATCTTAATAATGGCTTGAGGTTATTAGACTTGAATGAGTAATACTAGTGTCAGAGAATCCTTATGAAAACCCGTAATTGCATGACAGTGAGAAAAGCTTCATTTATGTACATTTCTTATAACTACTAATTTATGATACTCTAGTTCCTTTACCATCTCTACCTGTCCCATGATCCTCTTGCACATTTCATGAGTTCAGCTATATACCACCATCAAAGGAACAGTCCTATTTTTTCTCAGAGAAAAGCATTCTAATATTTCCTCCCTCTGTTTTCAATTTTAACTTTGTTACTTTTGACAAAGCCTTTCCTTTGTTCAAATGCAAAGATGCAGTAAAAAGAGGTTTGACATATTGTGCCTTTTATGTGTGCATTTTGGGGGTTTCACTTATGTCCTGAATTTTGCAAACGATAATGTGTGCCTTCAAGTTCTCCTGTAAAATGCCAGTTAGACACTATATCAAGAATAGTTTAGGATAGCTATTACATTCACATGACTCTAAAGTCCAATAAACACCTGATGGCTTCTCGGAAAACCCCAGAATTTGGTGAAACGGACGCAAAACAGTGCTTTGTTTTTCAGTTTGTTTTTCATAAAATCTTCCTCAGATACACATTCACCGGCTTACCTGCAGGGTAGCGCTCGATCACTGGCCAGTTGTCCACCTGTAACGTGGCATTGCCACCACTCCTCGTGAAACGGACTACATGGTATTTCCCATCGTTAATGATTGCATTGGATTCTTCAATGGCAATGTCATCTGTCCCAACATTAAATTTAACTCCAATTTTTCCTTGGTGCTGGAAAGGAGGAGGGAAGAGAAATTGTACTAAATCGTACTAGAACCAACATTTAACACATATAGGATTAAAGGACATGTTTCCTACAACAGCAGTTTTCCTTGAATTTTACTTCCAAAAAATTGTGTGTAGAGAAACAGGATTCTTGACATTTGAGTAGATCTGAGATATCCTTCTCATAGAAAACTGACAATTGAGTGTCCTCTTCCCTTAGGTTACCACAGAGAAGGTGCACAGCTGCCCGGGTGAAAGGACATCCTTTCATGTCCTTTCACATAGCTCCTTAAATCCTCTCTTTCCATTTCACAAGAAAAATGAAGCTCGAAATCCCCCCTTTTAATAACCGGTGAAATCAGAGCAATGAAGTCCATGTGGAATCAATTGACAAATGCTTACAATACATAAAATCATTCCAAAGAGTACAGAGCACACAGACAGGCAATTAGTGAGCACAGCTTCTTTGTCATCAGCCACAAAACAACGAAATCCTAAAAGCCTGAAAAATATTCAATTTCTTCATTTGACAGACGATGAAACTGTGACATGTGAAGGTGCAATGAACTGATCAGTTTGCATAACTTACTAGAGATATACTAGAACTACAACCTAGTTCCCCATTCTTAGTTTGTGTTTAAGCAAAGATGAAGCTAAAATGTGGTTATCTAAAAATACCCCCCCCCCCAAGTTAGGCAAAGAAGTACTGCAAATCATTCTACATGTAAAGTTATTGCTGTTAACTTTAGAATTTCATAATGTACAGTGGTAAAGAGAAGGAGGTGCTTATGTCCTCTGGCTCTGAGAAGCATTCTTTAACAGCAGGACTGTCAACTCCACCATGAGCTCAGTTGATTGCTAAAGCACATGGATTTGCCCTTAATCAGTAGCACAGAATACCAGCACTGCAGGCCCTTGTCAGAATACATAACCTCAAACTGTCTGCTGCTCACCTTTCATCAAACCTCAGTTGAGAGGAACAACAAGAGGAAAGCGAGGTTTAAAGGACACACAGTCCATCCATTCCTGTAGAGATTTTAAGTCAAAATATCAGAAACCTGAATGTTTGAGCTGCACTGTCTTGACCTCTGGCTGGATTCTCATTGAAAGAGGCAGCAAGGGTATGGCATTGGCTTACCCAGAGGGTTGTTATGAGAAAATTTAGTACAAAACTGCATTAATTTAAGGAAGGAAGTTAAAGATCGCCTTCATGTGTATGTCCAAAAAGATTTGTTGTTATTGTTTATTTTTAGTTCCTGCTTCTAATAGCTCAGAAAAGATCTCTTTCTTATGCAAAGATAGTAAGGTATTTAATTTTTTTGTTTTGATTTTGTTTTTGGCTTGATGGGCAATGCAAATTGAAAAAAAAAAAAACATTTTTTTTTATTAGAGAAGTGAGCTTTCAAAGCAATCACCCATAATGTGGATAATTTCCATACATCACACCCCCACCACCAATACTTTGCATTACAGAACATTTGTTACAAATTATGAAAGAACATCATCAAACTGTTGCTATGTCCCATGTTTTTTTTTAAATTTTTTAAAATATTTTTTAATGTATTTTTTAGGAGGTACCAGGGATTGAACATAGGACCTCATACATGGGAAACAGCTGCTCAACCACTGAGCTACAGCCTCTCCTTTTATGTTTCCTTTCAGGTACTGATTGTTGGGAAATTCAAAATCAAGTGGTAGGGCAATTTTAATAGGTGCCTGGACTTCGTAGCCTAGTATCTTCCCCTCAATTTATTTTAATTTCTTACCATATTGCTCATGATTCTGAAATTTTAGATTCATGTCCTTGTAAGTCATTTCAAGTTTTTGCAGAATTCACCAGGTGACAAAACCAGCAGGTCTCTGACAAAAACTGAAATTTCATTCAAGAACGTATGGAGACTTATTTTAGATTTTATTTATTTAATTTTTTAGCAAGCTTGTTTTGTGGACTCATTATTTCATCATTTTGGAAGAATTTCTATTTGTTCATTTTTAGTAAATTCTTAAGGTAGTATATATCTTTCTAACACATATGTAATATAATTCTATGAGAAATTTTTTTAAGGGTATCATTTAAGAGGATGATGATAAGGGATCTTTATTTCACAAACCCCAAATGATGCTCTAATCACAGTACAAACCTAAGTCTGCTATTCCTCACAAATGTCCCGTGGAGAAGGCCCTATTTTACGTCCATTTTACAGTTTAGGAAATTGAGGCACAGATTGTTAGAGTGACTTGCCTTATGTCACAAAGATAGAAAGACAAAAGCTGTGATTTGAACACAGGCACTCTGACTCCAGAGCCTGTGCTCTTAACCATTACATAAGGCTGAATTTTAGGAAGAGCGGGTCATTCTGTAGTAGATTTGGTAAATCTAGCTCTACTTTACTATTTATCTTTCCTGCTAAAAGTAGGAGCACAACAGGGCCTCATATTGTGCTTTGTACATAGTAGATATCTACTAATCAGTGTGTGCTTAAAATAAATTTATAATGGGAAGCAACCAATATCTGACTATACTAGGATGTTAAAATGGACTTCTCTTGTTTCAGTTTCAGTTAAGATCTTAAGATGTTAAACTATGAGGTCAAAAAGTATATTGCTACTTACATATTACCAAATGAGGTACAAATTTGGCTAAGCCAGGCTTGCCAAGGAGAATCCTAAGAACTGCTTTAGGGACCTTAATTAATTACCTATATCCAGTCATCAAAGAAGCAGGAAAGGCTAAGTGGACGTTGATATTCAGAAGAGGATTTCTGGAGAGAGCTGGAATGTGCTGTGATTTACACCTACCTCCACGGTGGAAGGTTATTTTTTCCATATCTCAAATACAAGGAAACAGCCTTCGGTGGGAAATCTTGAGACTCATTTCCTGGAACTTGTAAATAGTTTCAGGGAAGTCAGCAAACTGGGATGTGACTCTTGCCTGAGAAATCTTCAAGAGAGAGAATGCTACTGGCTGATGTCCTGATGGCAAAGTAAAGAGATGCTGCACCAAAGCCTGCTTGTGCATCAAGAATTTGGGATGGCAAAGGATATGTGAGAATACCTATGGACCATGCATTAGAAACCCAGCATAGAACTGTGTAATACTCTGCCCAAGAAGCACACTCAAGAGTGGTGGTAAAGAGAACTAAGCAGAAAGAAGCTAGGGTTGTGATGGAGGCCCAGGAGTTGAGGCTGGAATCCAAAATGACCATCTGGATTGGAAGAGGTACATTTACGATTTCAGGTGAAATTCCAGGCAAAGAAACCCCAATGAGGCAGTAAGACTCCATAAGAACCCCCAAAGTGACCCCCAAATGTCCCTTAAGAGTCAGTTTAAGCACAAGCCAAGCCCAACTAGATGACTACAGTAGTATTTGTCAAGTAAGATCTTTTCTGCCCTTTATCTCCTCTTCTTCCTCCTGTTTCACTGCTGGAGGAATCGGGATAAGGAAGAGGAATGAAAGTCATGGGAATAAGAGAAGGAACAAGCATGCCTTCCCTCTCAATCCAAGTAGCAGCTCCCAGGGAACCACAAGCAGGGACAAGGGAGGGCTTTCAATTTAACAAAAGTTGTAAGTTTTTATTTTTGCAGAAAAGAACTGAGATTATTTTTTACCTCTAAAAGTGAACAGATTATTTTATTACTATCCAAGTGTGGCCAAAGTAGTGTTGAGTCTTGCCCTTCACTTCCCTGGGCATCAGGAAGAAATATCCCCATAGAGCAGGTTTAATTGCTGTTGCATCCTGGGAGTCAGCTCTTTCAACATAACAGACTTGTGAAGACAGTTGTTTCTCTATAGTTACCCGTTGTTTTAGGGCCTCTAGTTGTATAGACATGCTCCTTGTCCCTGCACGGACTGAAAGAAATTGCTGAAATTCTCAATGTGCTCTCCTCTGGTGATAGGAAAGCTACAATAGTTTATTTTCATCATCACTCTAATCATTATGGAGGTTCAAGTTGTGAAAATAGAAACATTGCAATGCTCAAGGTACAAAATGCACCAAAATCTGATATAAGTCCCTGCACGTTTTCCTTAAATTTTTCTGCAACATGAAAACATTTGTTTTCTAGGAGTGTTGAAATCCCCAGATTTCTTGGTGGCTGATTTCTTGCAACTTAGTTGAAAAAGCAGTTAAGAAATGGTGAGGGTGGGTGATTCTTGGAGAGATTCTGGCTTTTCAATGGTTCCTATCTTTTCCTGGATTTGCTGATTTGGTTCTCTTACTTCTAGCATCTTTGATATCACATGGATTCAAATCCCCAGGGTCAGTTAATATAGAGCTGAGTACCCTAACATAGGTTCAAAGTAACAGAACTTGTCCTAATTCAAACATTTTCTACCCCATCCCAGGTTGCATGAAAGTCTTGAAAAACAGTTAAGCATAAATGAGAGCCAAAGGATCTATAATTTGCCCCAAAAACAAATTTAAAAAAATGCAGATAAATACAAAAATTAGTATCAGGCTTATTTAGAGGACAAATACTTGTGATTCCATTCTGAATATTCAAATATTCCCCAAAACACACCCCTCCTATGTTGACAGGATAGCAAATCATTTCAATTATATAAACAATAAACCTTGCTAAATGTTCTTGCCAACTGATAATTACAATTTAAAAGAATTCATTTCATATTCTTATTCTCTGGGATTAAATATGATTGTCTCCACCAAATTCTCATGAATATTGCATGAGCAAAGCCAGCAGTAATTTCACTGGACATGTCCTGAACTCTCTGTATTGTATCTTCCCTGAAATGGATAACTGGCTCACACCATAATTTCAAAAATCTATTATGAGAATATCAGTAATGTGACATATATAATTTAATGAAGTCTTTCGATGGATTCATTAAATAAATAGTGACAAAGGTAATTATTGATTTTTTCACAAAAGCTCATTTCTGAATAAGGATTATATTATTAAACCAAGTTAAAAGGAAGCATTATGAAGTATGACATGAGGAAGGAACCTGAAAGTTCTAGCAAGTGGCACCATTTTTTAATACATGGTTTAATTCTATCTGCATGATAATATATATTTGAAAAATATAATTTTAACCAAGATTGAGATTTAATGATATATTCACACTCAATATCTTGGGCATACATAAAACAAGGTTTATGTTATGAATGCAGATATATTTTCAATCTATGTATATCTATCTATAGGTATATTTCATATACGAAGATTTTAGTCTACTGCTTTTCTTCCTCTGCTCTGGGGTTATCATATGTGTTTGGTTCAACAGTGCCCAGGAAAAGGAACCAGTAAAAAATGAAAAAAAAAAAAATTTCCTCTCTGTTTTTTGTTTGTGTTTGTCTACCATTCTCCTAAAGAGTAGAACTGAGCAAGAAGATAAGTGTATAATCCAGGAGGACACAGAGCATGGCAGGGAACCCTGTTACTTTTCTATAAGCATCTGCAGCATGATACAGTTCCATACTCCAGCATCCCACCTAGGACAGAAGATGACAATTTCTTCAAATATACTCCATGCTAGCGCTCATTTCACAACACAAAAGGTCTCCCATGGTCCAAATCTACAGCATCAACTGAAATTGGAGTCAGGCCGAACTCTTACTATGTTTTGCTCCTCTGGAGACTAATCCTCACCAGGAGCATTGGTTTAAAGGCAGGACGGGGCCTCTTGGGCCTACAGTCACTACCACTAGAGGAAGAGCCCCTGCTCAAGGTGTCAGAGAGTCACTTGTTCTCCTGTCTGAAAACAAACACAGGTTCAGATCACTGCTAATTTAATTCAAAAACATTTCCAAATGAATGACTTATTGTTCCTAATGCCCTAGTAGAGACCATGTTTACTAATCTAGATGGCCCATAATGCCAAGAAGTGGTTTGGTCTAGTCGTTTTACCCTGGCACTGGACTAGAAATGCATCCTCCCTCCAAAAAGCAAAGCAAACCAAAACAACAAAAGCGCCATTCAAAATCAAATTGAATATTTAATACATACTTTGCATTATGCTAAGTGTGTATGGACAATATAAACATGCAAAGTATGTTCTCTGCCCTTAGGGAAGCTTTCAATGAAATTGGGAAGAGAAATCAGGTATGCAAATACCCATGGCCACAAAAGAGTTAAAGGACCTTCAGGGAGGAGGGTTGATGCATTGTAGGGTGGGTAGGAAGAGCCATTCTGAAGGGTCTAGGGAAGCCTCCAACTGTGTGTCAGGAGAAGCATTTGCACACCTGTAACACAGCCAGTGGAACAACAACACCCAGGTGCAAAGAAATGTTCCCTCTGTCTCCCACCCCTCTTTCCAGGCCCTACAGGTGAAATGTTCACTGGGTGCCAAGAATTGAGCTACACACACTATATCTCACCTAAAACTCCCAAAACTTGTAAGTGCTTTTCATCTGTATCTGCTTAAAGGGTTTAAATAACGTCCCCCAAACTACATAGATAATAAGTGTTGTACTGGAATCTGATCAGGTTGGAAGTGGCTTTCTAAACATGAATGGCTAGCTGTGTCAGTGTCCTGGGAAGAGGTTACAAAACCAATGCTCACTTAGAGGTCTGAGTCAAGGGTAGGGCTGCAACAGTGCACACTTTTTCTCGTATCTTTCTTTTCTGCTAGTTGCTTTTCATACCACCATACAATAAGGAAGCAAAAGTGGGGAGATCTAGGGTCATACCATGTCAGAAAGATCTCATTTAGAGAAAACATTCTAAAAAGATCATATTTTCACTTTCTCATCAAAACTTGATTCAGGATAGCATATTTTTTCTAATATATTCCCCATTTCACAGAAGGCCATAATAAAGAGTCAATCTCTTCAAACAATACTCAGAGAAACCCATACTTAAAAACCCATGGGGCTTAGGGTTCTGCACAGGCTCGTTTTGATTTGATGAAGTTATATCCTGACAGAGATACAAGCTTCAGGAGACTTTCAGTCATCTGAGTACTCAGGGTGCCTACCATAATGCCATAAGCCTGGGACTAGCTCTCCGTCACTGCTTTAGGTGTTGGTTTTCATGTGCCTGTTTTAATTCCTCAATAATATTATAAACAGTTTGTGGGCAGGAAAAAGACTGGCTTATTCTTCATTGTATCCTTCACATGTGGACATGGGTTCAGGGATGTCACCAAGCCTTTTTCTAAGTACTCTCTCATGGGTCAAACGTATTCCTCTGCATGATATCGTGACAGCCATAGAATGATATAGATCTATTTAACTATATGGAAATCAGAGCCATCTCTTTGAGAACATCAGTTCTGTATTTCCATCCACTGAGATACCAACATCCACGAAGTTGAAATACTAATCTTTAAAGGCCTCCTTTATGTGTAAAGAATGTGTTCTTTCATTAAATATGAAGTTCCCCTGAACAACGATAAGCAGAAATCAAACAGAACAGAAACAAGAAAAAAAAAAAAAAAGGGCATTTGATGACCTATATAACATACTTAATTTTTTATAGGTAATACCTCTGGTTTGAGCTGATGAATATTCAGTCCAGTGGTCTGGCATGGTGATTAGCTTCCTGAGCTGCTGCATGGAGATCTAAGATCCACAGTGGCTCAAGTTCAGCCTTGCCCATGGAGCAGTAGGCTTATCAGATAAGGCTTGTTTTTTAATTTTTGGTTTTTGATTTCTTCTGTGATTGTTATTTTTAAAGCCCTTGGTTGGGTGTTAAATTAGCTTTGCTCACATTTTACAGTCATTCAGGAAGCTATGTGCAATAAACATTATGTTCTAGGTTATTATAAATAAAGGTTATAACCATAACCTTTATTTCTCTGCTTCTCCCTGACTCTTTGTCTTAGGGCCATTACACTGCCCATACCTCCACCAGGAACTGGACAAGGAAAGGACATTGGGCTTTATCAATTCTACAAGTTCTTCGCATTTCTATGTAAGAAAGATTTCCTTATTATGGAGGTTTAGGATTATTTGTGGATTTCATTTACTTGGTGGATCCCAGGCCCATCATTTTCATGGAGAGCTGGCTGTATAATTACAGTCTGGGTCTAATGTTCCAAATTTCCATATCAGAGAGCAAAATATTTTCCAGACAAATAGACAATACAGCTGTGGTTGGTGATTTTTAGTCCTCTGCATGGTAAATGTTACCTTGGTAGCTAGATTATAGGTAAAACAAAATTGGCGTTTGTGTATTTTAAAAAAATCCCTTTTAAAAACATAAAAACACATCAAGAAATAAATGCAATTATTTTGAAGGCCTCAGTTGATGAATGCTTCATAATCTATATCCAGTGAATTCAGAATGAAAGGTCTGTTTGGAGGGATACCATTTTTTAAAATTCTGGTTATGAATTGCAACTTGCAACTGGAAAAGTAACAGCAAGGTAATGTTTTAAAATGTGTTTGATGGGCCAACTTTTTAACAATGCTATCTTTTCATAAGCCTCAAGGAGAGGCCTAATTTGAATTGCATTTCAAGAGAAAAGCTGACAGTTCTAACTTCCTCTTTTTCTTCCTCTTTTTCTTGTTGATTTCTAGCTGAAGACTACCGCTCTGACATCCTTAGAATGTGTATTTACAGGCAGAGAAATTCATTCACCAAATCCTATTTTTCCATAGCCTCAGCAAGGGCCTATTTTCCCCAAAGTAGTAAATAATAATTCCTGCAACCATCAACAATAAATCTATGTTTATGTGTGTAATTTTGACACAACAGAGTTTTCAGAAGAGAATACAGAATATCTAAGGCTTTGGCTCCTAATGATTATGACCTTTCCTTGGCTGAATAAAACAGTAATACTGCAACAAAAATAATGCCAAGAAATGTTTATCAAGTCTCTATTAGGTACAAAACATTGTATCATCATTTCCATGAGTCAAAATATTAAAATGTATATGTTGACTGTGTGTATATAATTTCATTTCCCTACACTGCATGATTTCCTAGCATAAATGACACAAACATTTTGGAAATACCATAGAACATGGAGTTTAATATAGATATTCATTCTTTTATTGGTTTATTAATTCAACAAAAACTGACGGCTTACTATACTTGTGGCACTCTGTTAAGTTCTGGATAAAGAGTGGTTGACTAAACAGTGCTCCTGCTATCATGAAGATTGAGTCTCACATTCTTTCTTTATACATTAAAATTCATATTAGCATGAATATGAAAATATATGCTCAGTGTCAAGAAGGAAAGACCAAGGTGCTATGAGAGGGACCAAGTGATTAAGCAAAGCCTCCTTGAGGAGCTGAAGTTGAGAAGAAATTAGTAATGGGAGTAAGAGATTTCCAGGCAGGAAAGGAGTATACGCAAAATTCCTGAGGAGGGAACACTTGTATATATAAAGACAGATGTTTTTATGTTCAGATACAGATACAAATACAAATATATGGACTCATTTTATTGATACGGATATGAAAATTATATATGTACATATATAAGTATTATCCAGAAAATTTGTCTAAGAGATAAAACTGGAGTGGCTGTTTGAGATTATTTATGAATTCCAAAAAAGAGAAAGATTATGTTTGTAAACTAATTTATTCATCTGGGTCTGTATTCCTTTGATTGCATCAAATTCATTTGAGGGACCTTTGATTAGATTACCTGATGAGATTGCTTGGAAGGATTTCTGATTCAAACAGATCAGGTTGAGTGACTCAGGTTGACTCCCCACCCCCTTGGGGGGTCTTATATAAATGGACACTTACACAGACAGACACACATGGAAGAGAGAGCTCTGTCATTTTTGATTCAGCCATGTGACAGAAAGAAGGTTCAAACAGCTGAAGCCCTGGGGAGAGATGAGACATTGTGCCTGATAGCTTAAGCTGAGATTCAGAGGAAAGCAGAACAATCTAGACTGATACAGATGGCCAGGAGAGAAACTAACCCTATGTTGGGAGAGAAGAACTTTGCTTAAGTACAAAGCCTCATGAGGCTGGGCTGGGCCGGGCCGGGCCAACCTCAAGAGGAAGGTGATGCCCAGAGGTGAAGGCAGAGACCAGCCAGAGATCAGGGACCATCTTGCTTCAACACATGGCAACTGACTCTGGTGAGAAAGAAACCTTGAGTTGGACTTTTTATGACCTTGCAACTATAAGCTTTTACCCCAAATAAATACACTTTATAAAAGCCAACAGATTTCTGGTACTTTGCATCAGTAGCCCTTTGGCAGACTAATACCAAAAAACTGGGTTATAGAATTGTACTTAAAAAATAAAAATGTATTATTAGCACAAATAAATCAATTATAAAATATATAAATAAGCACATTTTTAAACTCTTCCATTCTAAGAATTAAGGAATATTAATACAAGTATATGCATCTTGACATTCAACTAATTGTTTGTTCCTCAGCATCATTCATCAATGTGCTCTAAAAAATGTAAAACATAAAAGACTTTTTGAACCAACAGGGACTTAACATATCTTCCAGAAGGTATTTACTTCTTCAATGTCAAAAAATGATTCATCATTCTATGCTTATATTTCAAAGGTAATAAAAATGTTTAGTTCCTTCATGGGGCAGGAAGTCTTTTTATGTTTTTACCCTAGAGATCACTTTTATCTGAGGATATAGCAAGAGTTCTCCACACAATTTCTACCTAAGAAATAATGTTTGAAATCACTTGAGTAGTTTTTCAAGTACTTTGTGAAATTAACTGAGGAAAGAAAAGTTTTCACCTTTGACCCCTTACTTTCCTGTTCACCCAGATCAGCAGATGGCATGCTGACAAACAGGGTTCAATTTTCATGTTCCTCAAATGCAGTCTTGCCGGGTAAGGAACAAGTCACTTCACTTCAAACTACAGGATTCTTTATCCGACTCTATTTCCAGACAAATTACAAATAAAGGGAAGTCAAAAAATGAATAAGCCCTGCAAATTGGCCATGATTTCTGAACCCATAAATAAAACAAAGTGGTCATGCCCAAATAATTCATGAACATACAGACCTTGAGAAAAATGTTCATTTCTCACTTGTCTGGGGCACTAACTACAGGAGATGCCCGAGCTCATCCCTTCTCACTGTTCAACTGGAAGAGCCAGAATTTATATTAAAGAGACTTGTGGATTCTCATACTAGAAAAAAGACTTAGCCTGAGAATTACCTGGGACAAGTTAGCAACCATCTACCAAAACAAAGTAAAACAAAAATAACAAAACACACACATATGCTTGCTTGCTCTCTCTCTTCCTCACTGCACCACCACACTGGCCGTTATTCTGTCTCATCTCAGGACCTTTTCTGTTCCTTTTGCCTGGTTAACTCTTTACTTTCCCCATTTCAAAATAACTGATTCCTTATATTTTAGGGGCAGGGAGGAAGAATCTTGAGAACTTTAGGGCAGGGATGGTCATCAAATCCACGGAGGGTAGTTTTCTGCGATAATGACCTTTCATGAAGCAAAACTAATTAGTGGTCACCTAATGAAGTGGAAAAGACACCCAAAAAGGTCCACCCTTACAAGATTTGAAAAGCAAGTAGCAGTCAAAAAAGCCATATTCCATTTAATTGGCAGTATTCTTTGATGGACTTTGGGTTATCCATGATAAATATTTAATTAGTTATTAAATATCGAGCAAGATTAATAAGATGTCATCCCACATATAAATTACACACTTCTCCTGCCAAACCTGTTCACTCATTGTATATGAACACAAACCAAACCAATTTGAGAAAGTATGAACAACACTGAGAAATTAATCACAAATGTCATTCTAAAACCAAATGGAAATCATATCTGGCCTACTCACTATTTAGTAATATCAGTGGCAATACTTCCCAAAATGAGTGGGGATATTTAAGAAGGCAGCAGATGCATTATCATAAAGATGACGATGATGATGATAACTAATCCTTCTTGAATACTTGCTATATGCCAGACACTCCTTCTAAGCACTTTACAAGACATAGTATTTCCTGATGAGGAAAATGAGCCTTTAATAACTTTCCCAGATCACATAGTTAATAAGTATTAGAACAGTCATTTGGTCTCTGGTGTGCTTAACCATACCTTGTGTCTCTCGAAGAGGGGTCCAAGTTGCTATAAAAGAGGATGCAGCTTAGGTATAATATTAGCCTCTTGGGAAGGGAGAGATGTTAACACCCTTACATTGTATATACCAAGAAACATGTCAATTACTATTCAAATATTCATTCCTTAAATCCTCAAAATAACTCTATTTGTTGGTCTTACAATTTCTATGTTGAGGATGCTTGAAATGCAAAACAAGTAGGTGACTTCAGAGAAGTCATGTAGCTAAAGCATCAACTAGTCACATCCTACCCACTGAATGTTTTTTCCCAGTGGATGTTTTCTCACCTACATCATACACCTCCTTCAGTACATGCTTCAAGACCACTTTGAAGAAGAAGAGGCCACATGTGAGTATTCTGAGGTTTCTAAGTCTTTTTAATTTTATAAGAATTGAACACTGACAAACTTGCCAAGGTGAGGATGGGCAAAGCCCAAAAACTCCTCTTTAATGGGCACTGTATTAGTCCACATCTTCAGAATTACTAGCAGGCTAAATCTGCACCTGCAATATGGCCAGGACAGATCTTCTCATGCTTCACTGATGCACCACACCCATCTGGTTTAAAGATTTATTTATTTATTTATTTAATTCCCCTCCCCTCCCCCGGTTGTCTGTTTTCTGTGTCTTTTTGCTGCGTCTTGTTTCTTTGTCCGCTTCTGTTGTCGTCAGCGGCACGGGAAGTATGGGTGGCGCCATTCCTCGGCAGGCTGCTCCCTCCTTCGTGCTGTGCAACTCTCCTTATGGGTGCACTCCTTGCGCGTGGGGCTCCCCTACACGGGGGACACCCCTGTGTAGCACGGCACTCCTTGCGCGCATCAGCACTGCGCATGGGCCAGCTCCACACGGGTCAAGGAGGCCCGGGGCTTGAACCGCGGACCTCCCATGTGGTAGACGGACGCCCTAACCACTGGGCCAAAGTCCGTTTCCCCCCATCTGGGTTAATTACAATACTGGAGTGTCACCACATGCATGAAGACTTTATATGGTAGGAGTGCTTGGAGAAATAGCCAGTGTTTTTCCTCTCTATCCCCTTGTTTGCATCCCTAATTTTCTTTAGTATCTTTTTTTCTAACTAGCAGATTTCTTTAAATAGACTTTTTTTTAGTTCCATTTTGGAAAGATGTGCCTCAAACTCCCAATCATACCTAATAGAATATATTGCTATTATTACAAAATAAGTCATAAGAGTTTTTTGCTAAATAAAACCCATGGCTAAAATAGGCAAGGAAATGAGAGATTTAGTTATAGCTTCCCGATGATGATAAACTTGGTATTTAAAAAGAAATAGGAATAATTTTCAGGCCGATTAAGTCTTCCAAATGCTAGTATCAATTATCAAGTAAATATAGAGCTGAAGTTTTTAAACTCGGGAACCTCACCTTGGATGGAATGGGATGGCAGCTTTGGAGACTCTGTGTCCCCACCCCCCCACCCTAACTCTGCCATTCTGGCCTGCCACCTTCCTTCTCCACCTCAGTGCTACTATTTCTTCTATTACTAGTCACAATAGTTTTATAGTAGAATATCAGTAAGTCCACTCTAATTCATATTTTATTCCTCCATTCTGTGGACCCAGGGATAGTGATGTCCACTCCACCTCTAGATCAAGAGGGGGCTTAGATTTCACATGGATGATGGATGCAATTCCTCTGTTTGCAGTTGTAGGCACTCGATTCCCTGGCATGGTGTTTGACTATCTTCACCTCCCTGTTAGCTGACCTGGGTAAGTCCAACGAACCAGAGAGTAGGAGTCGCAACTCTGCTGAGACTCAGGGCCCAGCTGGCACATGAGCAGTACAGAGATTCAAGTCCCCTGAGTATCCACCATCCCTAGTGCCAACCACAGGTTCAGTAAAAGTAACAGAAGAGGCATGTGTAGAAAGGTCACATCTGAGTCCAGCTCCATCACACTCAGGAGCACAAATTCCAAAGTAGGGCCCTCTGACATGGCACAGAACTCCAAATCCATCTGCCATGACCATATACCCTGTGGATTTCCATAGCCTTCAGGAGAACCAGTACCTAGGTCAAACCTTCTTAATGTTCTTCTTCGATTAATATTTTAAGTTTTCAATTTATAAATCAAAAATTTTCAAATTGTTTAACTTTCATGGTACTATTTTTTTATTTGAGCTGATTTTATCCAAGACTTTGCCCAAGAAGGCCAACTCTGAGATAATGCTTCATGCAAAGAATCAAAAGTCACACCAGCGCTGCCTGGAAAAAAAATAACAAAACCTGTTTCTTCCCAAGCAGAGATCATGCTTTAATGCCAACAAAAAAAGAAAATAGTATTTAATATTTACTCTGATTTTGCTCCAATTAACAACTAACAAGTAATAATCTGTCATTAAACCACAAGACTCAACAATTACACTTAATGATAGGTGAGTAGCTGATGTGGGAAGCATTTAAGTTTGAGCCAAGTTGTACCAAATGTACCCAGCACAATTGGTTTGGTTACATTATGCTTTTGATAAATTTGCCTAGTAAAAATTAAATGATTCCATATTCTTTTGATGTAATGATAATATAATTTTTCTGCTTCAATTAACTCTCCCTATCATTTATCTCAAACTTTGTTATCACTATTTTATACCCCTAAAATACTCTATAAGCAGAAATTATGAATGTACTTTCACAAGAGATTTATAAATTTTTCTTACAGATTTTCTTTTCTTTTAAGATTTATTTATTTATCACCACCACCACCACCACCCCACCCCACCCGCTCTTGTCTGCTCTCTGTCCATTTACTGTGTGTTCTTCTGTGTCTGTTTGTATTCTCATTAGGCAGCACTGGAGATCTGTCTCTTTTTGTTGTGTCATCTCGCTGCATCAGCCCTCTGTGTGTGGGGCACCACTCCTGGGTGGGCTGCAGTTTAGTGTGGGGTGGCTCTCCTTGAGCAGGGGCCACTCCTTGAATGGAGTGGGGGGCACCTTTACATGGGGGCATCTCTGCATGGGCTGGCACTCTTTGCATGCAGCAGCACTGCACGTGGGCCAGCTCACCACATGAGCCAAGAGGCCCTGGGTATCAAACCCTTAGACCTCCTATATATATGATAGGTGGATGCTCTATCTGTTGAGCCACATCCGCTTCCCAAATATTACCTGTTTTATTTTTATTTTCAATAACAGTTGGAATCCAGTTGGAAGTTGCTCAAGGTAAATCCCTCATTCATTTTTGCTCTAGCCTATCTCTTTAATCCTTAAAAAGACTATTGAAGAGATTTTTTTGGATGTACCAGGATTTGAAACCAGCACCTTGTACATGGGAAGAAGATGTTTAAACCACTAATTATACCCATTCCCTGAAGGGCTATTTTTAATTCAACTTCTTATTACCCTTCGGATTACTCTCCTAACACAAATACTGCCATACACTTCTTCTTAGAACAAAACTTTTCTTTACCCAAGTATACAGTAAAAATATGGTACAAATTGTCAATCTCTTAAAAAAAAACAAAACAAAGAAATACCTACCCAGCTATCCACCTATGTATATTCCTACATTGGTACAGAGCTGAAATTAATAAACTAGGCAGTTATTAAGACTAATACAGAAGTAACTGCAGAAATTACCAATGTAAAAGGCTCTTGGCACAGAGAGTTTACATCTCAGTTATTAATGATGGTGATAAGAATATTAACAATGACTTCTCATATTCCCAGTTTAATCTTGTTTAAAACAGTACCAAATAGTGTTTGGCTCACAGTGGGCACAAAATAAATATTTACTGAATACTGAATGTATTTTCACATCAACTCTGTGAGACAGTATTATTTTCTTCATTTTATAGGTAAGGAAACTGAGGCATAGAAATGCTACATAACTTGTCCAAAGTCACACTACTAATAGGTTAAAGAACTAGGACCTGAATCTAGACTGTCCATCTCCAGAGTAAGTAACGACTATGCTATATTGCTGCTTTTCTTTAAAAAAAAAATTTAAAAAGATAATCCCTGGTGATAGATAGAATCTGCTCCAAGTCTAGAAAATGATACACAATCACTAATTTAATTTCATAAAATTAGGACTTCCTTATACACAAGCCAGTGAAATGTAGCACAAAAACTTCATAGAGCAATTTATACCACAATCATTGTTACGAAAGTCCTGACACATTCCCTACATGTATTGAGCAACATATAAATGAAGACACGCTATGATAAAGACAGCTGCTGCATGCAGTGCCATTTACTTCTGTTAGCACTTTCAAGCATAACTGATTCTAGCTTTACAATTCTGAGTTAACTATTATCAAAATCATTTTACAGATGAGGAAATGTGGCCCAAAGTTGTACAGATACCACGTATAAACCCAGGATGCAGACTGGGCACTTTTTGACCTCAGATGCTACATAAGACAATAAAGCATTCACCAAGAAGGCTGGGATGTGTCAAAATTTGCAAATCTATCAATGTGTATCACCACACACAATGAGCAAAATAAATAAATCCTTGGAATATATCCTGTAAAGGTATTTGATAAAAATCCAATAAACATTCTTGGTGTGTTTTTTTTTTTTTAATCACTTTAATAAAGCAGAAAAAGCTTTATCAGGAAAACATTCCTTAGTACGATAAAATTAAATCTGTCTTAAATCACTAACATTGTGTACAAGACTAAAAAGGCATTCACATTAAAGTAAGAAATATTTTTTATCACCAGTATGTTTGAGATTTGTTTTAGATGTGTTAGTCAATGCAATATGATATGAAGTGGAAATAATAGTTAAAAGTATTGGAGGGAAAAAGAGGAAAGCAATCACATGCTACGTGCTTTTAAACAGAAACTCCATTGTTAGAGTGTAAAATTAACAATTATAAATAACACAAGGAAATACATTCTAAGAATGGGACAAACATCAATGCATACAATCATATAAGGTGTAGCAAAGACATTCAGCCAAATATGATTTAACAAAAGTATAATGAGTTTTGCAAAAGTATGAATTTACTGGAAAATATTTCTAAA
Organism: Dasypus novemcinctus; assembly: GCF_030445035.2. Taxonomy (NCBI): domain Eukaryota; kingdom Metazoa; phylum Chordata; class Mammalia; order Cingulata; family Dasypodidae; genus Dasypus; species Dasypus novemcinctus. The sequence goes on from NC_080689.1 coordinate 38,574,105, forward strand.
TGTTGAATCCGGATGATTGGTATATGGACGTCTGTTTGCTATTCTTTCTGTTTGTGATAGAACCTTTCCATTAATAGACAGAACAAGCAAGGGTAGCCTGAAGAATCAAAACGAACTGCAGTTTCATCCCTAACTCAATTTGTGGCCTACAGCAAAACGCTTAGCTCTTCTGTTGATATCAGTTCCTAATTTAGTTTTACATTTGCATTTTCTAGATCACCCATTTTCAGTTCTATAACTCTAGTATTTTCTATACTGGGCTAGTCAGTATTAATACATTTTAATTCATGATAGGCAATTTGTGAACAGTTGAACAATAAATTGAAAATTTAGTGGAAAACCAAGAAAAAGAAAAAAACTCATACTGTTTTAACTTCTAAATAGGATTCTCTTCGTGTTTTGAGATTTAAAATTGTTTTTTATCCAGGTTGTGGGATTCTCCTAGTTGTCTTGCACTAGCTTTAAGGGAACCTTTAAATAAAGCCAGAAAGAAAAGAAGAGCAAAATAACAGAATTGGGCTTCTTTGGTGATGTTGATATGCCTTAACAGCAATTACTGAAATAAGAATATGGTGGTGACCCTACACTCACAGCTGATGATCTCCATCAAAATTACAGCTATAATCACTTTGGTTGAGGCCAAGAGACTATATTATGATAGCATAAATATATCCAGGGAATAAGTTTTTACTTTTATTTGTAGAGTGGTTTAATTTTCACATATTGATGATACAGAAAATGATGTTTCCTGAATTGCTACTAAATAAAACCAATGAAAAAATAAAGATGGCATAGGAAGAAAAATAAAATTTTATTTTTTATTATTCTATTGGCAATAGTTTTGATTTAAATGCAATTAAATTTCCAGAAAGTTGTTGTGCTTAACACAATAACGCTATGTTCACCACATGTAAGGATTCTTTTTTAAACATAAGGGAGTATCCTTACTGCCAAGGTGAGGCAGATGGATAAAGCAAGCAACAAAGTAGGACACAGAAAATAGCAATAATCATTACCAAGAAAACATCAGATATCTCTTCAAACTTAGAAATAAGTCAAGGAAGGAATGTTTTAAAAAAGCAGACTCCTTAATTTGCATGATCTGCATCAGAAAAAAATAACTTTAATTATTTTCCCACTTGTATATATGGGTGTGTGTACACATGTGCAGATTAACATGTTTTAGGCAATAAATAGAAGGCAGCTGAATGGAGGGATCAATTCTGGCATCTCTTTTCTCTTGATGCTCCATTACTGGATAATAGTGGTTACCAAATATAATTCCGCAGCATATTTAAGGGAATATTTTCCCCTTTGGTTTTAATTTAGACTACACAATATGTATTGACTCGTTCACATTTACTAGCCAAGAATTTTCTATAGTTTCCCTACTAATGGTTTAAGAGACTGCCCTTGAATTGAGCTTCCTTTTAAAAAAATCAGTACTCTAAAAGACAAAAAAGTTCAACATCTTTTGCTTCTCATTTTGCTTCCCTTAGACCTATGAATTGACTCCCATTAGGCCCAATGCATTATTTCCATCTCATTTGCTCAGATTATGTAAAACTTTAAGTTGCAAAAATTACTTTATTTGGGGGACCATAAATATAGGAAATTTACAGGATTTCTCTTGGTCCATTATTTTAAATTGTCCTATGATGCACCAGGAGGTAGGTAGTGAAACACAGGGGAAGAACTTTGCCAACTACTCTCACAACACTTAATAACAAAATAAAATAAGTATTATAATTGAAAAGGGGTCTTGGGTCGAGACTCTCACTCAATGCAGGAATTTTTCTAAAATACCTCTGACAAAGGGTCACATAAGTTCTCTTTGAAATTTGCCAGTCATAATACTACTTCTCAAAGCTTCCAGGTCATTTTTGAAAATCCTTTTGAACAGAAAGTTACCTCTTTTAATGTAGTTGCACTACAGACTGATATGGTGTACTCTGAATCTTTTTCTCACATAACAACCTTTACCTATTTGAAAACAGTCATCCAGCCCACTTTCTTTCACCCTCAGCTGAAGTCTTCTCCTGAAGAATCATCTTCTAATCTTTACCATCCTTTAAATGAAATTTCCCAACCATTCATTGTTTAGATATCCAGTTCCTTAATGATAAGCTTAGGTTCTAAAAGACCTTCACACAATAAATGCTTTTAAACACAATATATAAGATGATACAAAACAGGGTCATTTTTCCATCAATGTTGTCTGATATTTTTAATAGCCACACTTATTATTTTGTGATCTGAATTTTTAGTAAGCTAAAATTCTCATACCTTTGCACACTGTTCATTAGATACGTTTCTCCCCTGTACTTATTCTTGTCTATTTGAAAATGCAATTACAGGACTTTCATCATTGCCTCCAGATGCCCCATCTATGTTGCCTTTGCTCAAACACTTCTCTTCATCCAAAATACTCTTCTATCTCTACGTGTGAAACACTGACTATTCTTATTTATCTTGAATTTAAACTCTCTCAGATCCCTATCAGCCTCCTTTCTGGTGTGAGTAACATTCTGCTTGATGGAGAAGATAAAATCTAAGCAGAAATCAGCCTGCTTTCTCTCCTCACACTTTACCCATCATTACACCATTTCACCAAGGAGATCCCTTCCTTTTTCACCCTTGTACAGAAAAGAAAAACAAAATCCATGTTTTACAAGAGTCCATTGAATCTTATTCTAGCTTTAATCTTGCTAAATCTATATTTACAAGTTTAAGATCCCTCTTTGTCTCTCCCCCCACCTCCCACCACTCACCATAAGTAATTTATTTATTTCTTTATTTTGTACATTACATACATTGTATATCGCAAATTATCGTGTACCATCATTATTTGTGCATATGCCTCTTCTGTCCTGGAGGATTTCTTGAGTAAAATCTATGTCTTATTGACTATTGGTTGCCACACAATGGCTCACCAAGTACTCAGCAAATGTAAGTACTAAAAAATATTTTTGAATGAATCAGTAGTTTCCATGATTGCTACAGTATTTTTTCTTCATAGATGTTCTGAAATTTGTACTAGAAAAGTATTACACATAATCTCTGAGAGATCTGCTCTATACTGCAATGGCAGGTAATCTGCCCATAATCCTTTTGACTCTGAAAAGCCTGTGGGAAGTTTATGTCCCATTCTAGGGGAAATTCTGACTATCTTCTTGGGACTCTCTTTGTCCCTGGAGCTCATATACAATTCATTTTACTATGTTGAGAAGAGAGACAAGAGGCAGGACATATAATTTGTAGCAGGTCCTGCCTGGCATCTCTAATCTCATGCCCTCCTAAGGCACTCCCAACTTTGGGTATCATTATATTGAAAAAATTTCCCTTGGATATTCACAATTTTATTGGTCAGCTACTCATTATTGTGTATGTTCACGCATTTCAAAGACCATCTGGGGTTCTATGGAGGATATAGAACAAACTCAGATTCCTTTCCCTGTTTTTGGAAGTAAGGATCATATACACAAGGATTCTATATTAATGGAAGGCAATAAACAAAAGAACCCTAAAATTAGTGATGTTAAAAATAGTACAATGGATCACAGAAGATACAAATGCTGGTGCCAAGTGATTCATCCAAACTAAGATAATAGCAACAAGAATCAAGATTCCTTGAGCAATTGTTCTGATCCAGGTATATTCCAAGCAATTTATGCTTATTAGTTTCTCATTTAATTTGTATGACAACCCATAGAAGGAAGTACTATTATTATCTCAATTTACATATGGTCTGAGACTTATAATGGTGAACAACTTTCTCAAGGTTACACACCTGGTCGATGTGGTAGAAGCAGAATATGAACCCAGGCCTGGGGATAACAATTACCCTACAATCACTATCTTGAAGGATAAGAAGAATTCAGCTGTACAAAACCCAATAGGAAGAGCAATCCTCTTGGGAGATGTCAGATCTCTGGATCTGTCGGAAATGTTGGAAAGGAAAAATTTGCCTGTACCTCAGAGTGGGGAAACGTTGCAATTTGTAACATTTTTCTGCCTCATTTTTATTTACTATTTCTTCAAATCTATTACTGTATATCCACTATGAACAGGCAGAAGTCTTTGTGTTACATCAGAATTATATTTGTGTGTATGCATTTGTACATATATTTAATTTATATGCAGTTGGTCCTAATAAGAAGACTTAACAAGGAGAAATGGTTTTTCTTCCGCTCAGTCTTAGGGCTAATCAGAAACATTTGCTATCTTTTTAATACTAGTAGTTAGATTTCATTCCTAATTGATTTTTTAAACCTTTTGAAATCTGCCTGAAGACACAGCTTGAAATTCTCCTAAGGCTCACTCTTTCTTTTTTCATTGTGACTAATGATGTTTAATATCAGGCAAACATATTGCAAGCTGAAGGAATAATTGCTTGTACCTCTTGCTGGGGTACTGTAAAAAGTCATACAATTTTTGTTGATCTTCCATTGGCTTGTCTACAGCAATTGAAGTTTATCAGAAAGATTTATGACACAGTATTGCAGACTCTAATAAATGACTTTGGGAAGCTGGGAAAACTCACTGAAGTTAAAGTTATTATCTGAACCTCACAGGGGTAATTAGAGATACAATCTAAAGTGTGAAGTCCACAGGAAAAAAAACACAACAAATTGTCAAAGTGTTTGTCTGTGTTTGGGAAAGAAGGTGGGAATAAGAAAAGTTTTGCAATGAAAAGAAATCATACATGCAAACATGAAAGTCAGGATTAGACCTTAAAAGTATCTCCCAAATTATATGGGGATTTTGATGGGGTCAGATCATTAACTGAAATTAAATATGCAGAAGGATTCCCAAAGTAAAGTAACAAAACTCTTTTGTGTTTATATAGAAAGACCACTTGAATATCAACAGATGCAGGGCTTCATTAAAGCAAGAAAAGCCTCTGCCTCTTCCCCATATCTCAGCTGTATAACAGTCCCCATTCTGAGGTACAGGCAAATTTTCCTTTCCCCATCCCACCCCCCTAATCTCACATTTCAAGATATTAAACAAGTTAAAGATATTAAACAAATTAAAACATTTTTCCAGTATGAATCTGGCAGCCTCTTCTTAAATACAGGACTGTAGTGAATGCCATTGATGAAGGCAGGCTTTTCTTAAGGATGTCTAACTTGGTGCGGCACATTTTCTGAGATACATCCTACTACAAGGAGTTAGAAACCCCTGCACCTTTCTGACATCTACCAGAGAGGAGCAGTGGGATGCCAGTGGAAGGTAATCTTATTCATGGTCTTCTGAGCTGTCACGAAAATAACAGAACATTGCATTTGTGAACAGGTATGTGTGCATAAAAGATCCTGTAAATAAAGAGGATGCAGGCATTTTTAAAATGTCTGGCCAATGTTTTAGTCTGTTTTTATCAGAATCTTTTTAGACTAGAAAATAAGAATTGAAAGCAGACATATTCTGAAATATTTTCAGCCCTATCCTGCAGCTTTCACATGGAAGTGAGGACTATAAAACAAAAAAGACACATTAGATTTACGTAGATCCTTTCAGTCAGCAAAATCCCCAAAGTATTATGCAAAATAACAGCAACTTTTGAATTACAGAAGTAGTCGGGTTTCTATGAAAATTTCTTAATCCAAAAATAGAAAGAACAGGCAATAAAGAGTTTGGAAGATTTCCTACATCCTGCTCCTCAATCTATAATTTTAAGTTGGGCATAAACTGTGAGTAAGTGAAACAAGGATTTGTGTGCAGCATACATTTGAGTCTGAAAGGCGGAAGAGAGTGTTTAAAAAATATACTTCTTAATAAGGCAAATAATATAGAATATACAAACACCAATAAAGATGGAATGTAGGAGCAAGTATTAAATGATTATACCTTCTTCCAAAAATCATTTCTTGTTTTGTGGCCCACAATCTAGTTTGGGTAGTATTTTAACCAACAGACAAGACGTCCTCACATAGCCACCAGAAGAGTTTCAATGAGTACGTCTTACCAATTCAGTGAGCCAAGTCACAAAGCCTCAGGCAATCAGGAAAAAAAATGTTTTTCAACTGTAAATTTTGACAAGAACGTGACAAAAATATTTAAGCTGCATTCATTGGCATTGCTACTGTGAGAAATGCTAGAATTGGCCCACGGCCTCTATTGCTAAGAAATTTAATGCAATTACTTTTTTTATGATATTGTCTAGACTCTACAGCATTGGCAGGATCTTGCTTATAAATCTATGCTGGAAATAAATTAAATAAAAACCTATGTGCTCTTTCTTTCATTGTAGGATATGCACCAGGCCATTTGGCAAAAAGAAGAAAAAAAAAAGTGAAAGTAAAGGTAAGGTATTTAGGGGAAATGCACAAGTGTGGGCTTAGTGTTATAAATGCTTAAAAGAATGTGCTCTTCAATGTGAATGAGAAAAGGAGACTGTAGAGTAGGGCCGCTCAAACGTTAATGTGTTTGTGAGTCACTTGGGGATCTTTTTTAACAGCTGATTCTGATGAAAGAGGTCTGGGGTGGGTCCTGAGATTCTGCATTTCTAACAAGCTTCCAGGAGCTGCTGATCTTGCCAATATGCAGAGCACCCCTTGAATAATGAGGCTGTATTGTACAGAGAGGTCTGATGGATATGATTAATCCTCTTAAGAAAGCTTTAAATAAGTCAAATGAAAACCCCACATCAGTTTTTTTGTTGTTTTTCTCCTTTTTTCTCCTGGCTGCGTAGGGTCATAGGTTAGGCATAGTAAGTATTACTTCAGGCAAAACTTGGAGTAAACATTTGACTATTCTAGTTGGTGTATTTTTCACATGGAGAGAAATTGCAATAAAAGAGTATTCCTCCTTCTACAAAAAACTCGGCAAAAAATGAGTGCAGCTGTGTGTTTCATTTTTTTTTTTCTTTAAATTCAAAAGCAGTCTCCATAACTATTTTTAGAAACCATAGTAGTGTGGAACTACTGTTCTCAAGAAATCTGGGAATCCTATGGACTCTGTGGCTAGTGAAGCATTCAAACATTCAGACTTTGCTTTGAGAGGCTGTAGAATAGATTATGATGTAGTCTAGGGCAGGCATTGGTCACAGCTCTCTTGTAACAGAAGCCTGGAATAAATTTTAATTCAACAGCAGGAAAGATTTCCTAGCAGATAAATCTGGATTACCCATTTAAAGACAGGTTCATTTCTGTTGGGCAAAGGGTCTGTGTGCTAGTTTGACATTTTTTATTCGGTTTTGCAGACTTTCTGATGGGCTTTATACTTATATTTAAAAGTAGGCTTAGAAGAGATGCCTCATGTCTCTGAGGTGCTCATGCAAACCAAGTTAGAATCTCTCCATATATTCATTTGGAGACTAGCACATGGAAATTTAATCCTAAAGTAGCCAAAGCATCATCTTGTTTCTCATTTATATGCTGCCAGAATTCCTAAATATTATGTGCCTTTATTTTCGGAAGGCTGGTTTGTTGAAATACTTTTTTTTTTTTTTTTTTTAAGAAAATCCTAAGGGAAACGGACTTTGGCCCAGTGGTTAGGGCGTCCATCTACCATATGGGAGGTCCACGGTTCAAATCCCGGGCCTCCTTGACCCGTGTGGAGCTGCCCCATGCACAGTGCTGATGCGCGCAAGGAGTGCCGTGCCACGCAGGGGTGTCCTCCGCGTGGGGGAGCCCCACGCGCAAGGAGTGCACCCGTGAGGAAAGCCGCCCAGCGTGAAAAGAAAGAGCAGCCTGCCCAGGAATGGCGCCGCCCACACTTCCTGTGCCGCTGACGACAACAGAAGCGGACAAAGAAACAAGACGCAGCAAATAGACACCAAGAACAGACAACCAGGGGAGGGGGGGAAATTAAATAAATAAATAAATCTTTAAAAAAAAAAAAAAAAGAAAATCATAAAAGCAATCCAAATTCAATGATTTTTCTTATGGGATTCCCCCCCTCCCCTGCTAAATGTACTCCTTAGATTTTCTTCCCACTGGAAAACACCTTAGGGTGTTTTATCTGGGAAATAAATTAAGTGTGGGTATAAATCCTTCTGAAAAAAGCCCCCCGAAAAATGAAGTTGTAAATTTTCCCTTGTCTTTTATCAAAGCTTTCTTTGTTATTTCTAAAGCCTGTGGCAGGGATTAGGGAGATGCAAAACCTCACTGAAAACAGTGAAGGGCTGAAAGAGGAAGTTCATTTTTTAAAAATTTATCATTTGAATGTACAATGTAAAAAGTGCCTCTTCCAGGTTGAGTGGAAAGTATAATAATATAATGTAATCCTAGCTCAAGAGATATTTTAAAAATCCTATTTCCACTAACAAGGCAAAAGGAACTAAACTGTATGATGTGTATAAAGCCTCCTTGTTCACCTATCCCTGCACTGCACCTAACCAGTGCTTTCGCTTCTTTTTCCTATATGTCTTTTTATTTCATTTTTGCTCTTATTTAATTTTTCTATTGTATCATTAAAAAAAAAAAGATTAAAAAAACATTCCCATGAATCCGGAAAAAATTTTAAAACCACCTTCCTGGCTTTGTTAAAAAAATGTTCAGCCTTGTTTAATCTGTTCACTGTAAGAAGGGATCTGTGGTCCTTTTACATGTAACCCAATGATTTCTTCTGCTCTTCACCATGGGTTATGCTTGGAGCAGCTTTTAACAGATTCCTGATTTATCATTCAGCAAGATAACAAAAATGAAGAGGCAAATGAAAACTCAACTGAAAATTATGCTCGAAATTATACTCACTTTCTCAGTTTCTCATTTAAATGTAACCTCAGTGCTTTCTGATTTTAAAGTTCTTTGAAGGAAAAAAAATATATACATATAAAATAGTTAAAAATCAAAATGCATGATTGTTCTGTAAACCCACAACTTCTCTAACAAAAAAAATTAGTTCAGAATCTAGAGAGCTCAGCCTCATCCCTAAAAGATTCTGATTTAATTAATCTAGGGTAAAGAAAAGAAGCAATAGAGTTTATAGTTCTCCCAAGTGATTTTAATGTACAGCCAGTATGGAGAACCATTCTTCTAGAGCAGTGGTTCTTAACCTTTTTTGTTCCGTGGACCCCTTATTAAGTCGACACTATACTGTATGTCATTTAATAAACATATCACACCCACACCAACAAGTCCTCACAAGAGTCATGTTTTTTTTAAATTTAAATTCAAGCTCAGAGACCCTTTGTTAAGAATCCCTGGTCTAGAGTATAAAATAGAAGTATTGTACTCTGTATCCTTCAACTTATCTTGTCCTAAGGTTAGTTATAAACTAATTCTAAATGCCCTGGTTAACATGGAAACTACTTGAAGGCATAGAGTTTATTATCAAGTGTTGTATCCCCTATAGCATTAAGCATAGTTACTTCTGTAAAGTAAAATCTAAGTTGATATTGAAAGTGTCGATACAAAGACTTCCCATTAAACATGATGATTTGAGCATACTGATTTATCTGAATTCTTCCCCCCAAAATCCTACTAAAGGACAGTAAGAATTTTTTTAAAAGTCTTAAGCTTCAAAGAGGAAGAGGCAACATTATTAATTTAGAGCAATTAAATTTTGGAAACACTTTCCTAAGTAGACGAACAAGTAGTAGCTGACTCAAAAAAAATGTGAGAAAACTAAAATATAAGCTTACAGGGAGTGAAAACCAAAAAATATAAGAAAAAATAAGTAAATAAATAAAATCTCAAAGTTAAAAAATCTGTATTACTAAAATAGTCCTTTATAACTATGGTTGTGATAGGACATACTGGAAAATGTTCAAGGACCAAAATTTATATATATATATACACACACACAGACACACATATAGGTTGAAGACAGAACCCAGGCCGCAGGAAACAATTAGCTAACAACGATCACAATACTGTTTATAGTTTACTTTTAGGGACAAGAACATTAACTCAAATTCTTCCTCAGAACTTTTTAAGAATAATTACTTGTTTTCTTGGAAGCCCCACCTCTGCTATATAACAGAGGTGAATGGTGTGAAAGCCATTCATAATGTAAAATGGAGGTACAAACATCCATTTCTGGTCTTAAATCATTGTTTTAATGCAGATGTATATGTCATTACAAACAGATAACTTAATAAAGTCATTGAATTTATTGATTTGATAATAATATGTAATCACCATTTCTCTTAAATACTGTCCTCTATTTGGAATTTATTATAACACAGAACAGGCTAAGTTGTGAAAAATTAGTCCCTCCACATATCGTTAAACAAAATCTTCCCTTATTCATCCTTACTATAACCACTGATGTCACAAGAACTTATACTTTCATTAAATTATTTTAAGGGAATTTGTGATATGGTACTGATAATTTGATGGGAGTCATAGTCTAAAATGTGCCTTTGAATAAAGTGTTGTGATATTAATAACAGGAGTTAACATCTCTTAAGCACCTACAATAGGCCAGAAATTGTTTTAAAGTACTTTGCCTCACTACACTTAATCCCTCACAATACCTCTAAAAGGTTGGTAGGATAATTATTCCCACTTTAAATATAACGATACCAAGGCACAATGAATTTAGCAAAGATCACACAGCTAGTTAGTGATAGAAATGGGATTTAAGCTGCGTTTGTTTTATTTACACTGTACGGTTTCAATAAAAGGCTCTTAAACAGCACAGACAGGAAGATGCAAAACCAGGGGATCTAGACCAGGATTTTTTTTTTGCTTAGAACAAAAGGAAACATACATGTACATGATTATTAAGGCCTAGTGAGATGGAATCATTAAGGTGTTTAAAACATACCTAAAGTAAACCATAAAAATTGGAATTTTCCTAAAGGTTGTCAGAGGTTTTAGCTTTATAAGCTATGAGTTAGATACTGTGCAATATGAAACAACACACAACAGGAGAGTAGAAGCACCTATTAGAAACACAAAGTCTACAAAAGCAATTTTCTTCAGGGATCTACTCTTGTACAAAAATCTTGTGAGAAACCACGGAATTTTGATAAAAAAACATAGTAATAACATGTGCTGCACCTAATCAAAGGCAGTCCTTCAAATCTGGACAGCCAAGCTGCACTACAGTAAACACTTACTGTTTAAATATCCCTTCCCCAAAAAAATCCATTTGTTTACCAAAACCTATTCACACTTGTCCAGAAGCTTCTTTCTTCACTTATCTGAAAGTGACAATGAATCAAGAGTATCTTTTCTACTGTTACCAGAGGTGATAATGGAGAAGCACGAATCCTTGCCAGAGGCTGGAGTATGTCTTTTCTGTGCTCTCAGAGAGTAAAGGCTAATTTTTCCAAGTAAAAATCCCTCCCCGAGGAGTTACATTAATGAGGTCTGCAGCAATGCTTGACATGAGTATGTTAATTATCTCAAGCTGACTGGCAAAAAATTCTCTTTTCAGTGGACTACACCGAAAAGATTGCCCTAATGAACTGCAATCTCTTCCCTACCTGCTATTTTCCCAAAACATGGGGCTTTGTTTTTTTATTTGGCTGCTGTGAAGACATTTTAATCTCATGTGACATGACCTGCTGAAATGGAAGAAGTGTGCATAGAAACAAGTAGCAGCAAACTGCTTATCCCGATGTGTTCCTAAACACTTGTCAGGACAAAGACTCACTTCCAATTCCCATGATGGCATCCATTAACATATGTTGCTTGAGAAATAAGGGATCAAGTTTATACTTGGTAGGCTTTTTCCCAAGAACTCCAAATACTCTCCAAATTATCAAGTGATCAGTATAGCTATATGGTGCAGGTATTAAATGAATTCTCTCAGGCACTCTTTTGTCCAAAAATTTATTTATTTATTTTAGGAGGTACCAGGATTTGAACCCAGGACTTCATACATGAGAAGCAGGCCCTCAAACCAGCAAATTATACCTGCTCCCCTCCAACACATTTACTGAGCGTCTTCTACAGGCCAAATACCAATTGTTTCACGAAACCTTTCCTAAGCAACTTAGTCATGAAAATTTTCCTGTCCTCTGCTTTTTTCATTTTAGTATCTAGTATACTGTCTTAGTTTGTCAAAGACTGCCAATGAAAAATGCCAGAAATGGGTTGGCTTTTATAATGGAAATTAGGGTATAAAATCTTTCCATTCCGAGGCTAAGAAAACATCCAAATCAAGGTATCATCAGAGATGCTGTCTCACCAAAGGTCAGCTGCTGGTGATCCTGGACTCCTGACTCGTGGCCAGGCAAAATAGCAGCTCGTTTTCTCCCCAGCTCAGCGGTGGGCAATCAGGCTTAATGGAAGCCCGCTGGCCTCTCCCCTCTTTTTCGGGCCTGGGGCTAGTTCTGCTTCGGGCTATTCCATCTGATTGTTTCGGGCTATTTCATCTGATTCTGGCTCTTGCCACTCTCTCAGTCTCTCAGATTTCTGTCTTTCTGTGGCTGTGGATGATCAAGGAGTTGTCTCTCTCTCAGCAGGGAAAATGGTGGCTCTCTTTCTCTGTCTTCTCCTCCATTTATACAGGACTCCAGTAAAAGGATTATGACCAAACCTGGGTGCCACAGTCCAATCAAAGACCCTTAACTGAAGTGATCTAATGAAAAGTGATCTGGGGAAGTGGATTTGACCAAAGGGATAGGGCATCCGCCTACCACATGGGAGGTCCAAGGTTCAAACCCAGGGCCTCCTGACCCGTGTGATGAGCTGGCCCATGCGTAAGTGCTGATGTGTGCAAGGAATGCCGTGCCATGCAGGGGTGTCCCCCACATAGGGGAGCCCCACGTGCAAGGAGCGCGCCCCAAAAGGAGAGCCGCCCAGCACGAGAAACGTGCAGCCTGCCCAGGAATGGCGCAGCACACATGGAGAGATGACGCAGCAAGATGACGCAACAAAAAGACACAGATTGCAGGTGCCGCTGACAAGAATACATGCGGACACAGAAGAACATACTGCGAATGGACACAGAGAGCAGACACCTGGGGTGGGGGAGGGAAAGGGCAGGGGGGAGGGAGGAAGGGAGAGAAATAAATTTAAATAAATAAATAAATCTAAAAAAAAGTGATCTGATCAAAAGATTCCTTAACTGAGTCTAATCAAAAACTCCCACAAATAATAGGCTTACATTCATAGGAATGGATTAGCTTAAGAACACAATTTTCTGGGGTCCAGGAATACTCAAACCAGTACAAGTACTCAATTCATCATTAGTAATTTTTATGTCATTCTATTCACTCATTCGAACCATATTTATTGAAGACCTTTTATGTGTCAGGCACTTTTCTGGATGCTGGGAATAAAGCAGTGAAAGAAACAGAAAAAAACCCTCTTCCCTCCAGTAGACATCATTCATGGGGAGGCAGGCAATAAATTAGGTAAATAAACTAAATACATAGTATGAGATATGGTGAGAAAAATGAAATAAGAAAGGGGTAATGAAAGTGTGAGTGGGTGGCAATGAAAGACAGAGTGGCCAGAGAAGGTCTCATGCAAAAGGAAACCTTGTAAAGATGGAAGGAAGGAAGGTAAAGAACCATGTGACCCTGTGGGAGCAGAGCACTGCGAGGCTGTGTGGTGGAAGCTAATATGGCAAGTTTGAGGAGGCCAGTGTGGTTGGAGTAAAGTAATCAAGGGGTAGAGGAGTGGTGATGAGGTGGCAAATCATACAGGAATTTACAGATCAATGCAAGGATTTTGGATTTGATTCTGGGTGAGATAAGTAGTGATTGGAAGATTTTGAACAGATGATTGACATAATCTCACTTAAGTTTTAAAAAGATCACCCTTAGCTTTCTCAGAAATAGATTGAAGGCAGCCAGAGATATAAGTACACAGAACAATTAGGGACTTCTGAAATGGTGATATGTGTTTATATTTTGACAACTATCTAATGGCATTAAGGTATACCAAATAGGAATTTCTGATAGATTGAATGTGAGGTGTGGAAAATAAGAAAGACTCAATGATGACTTCAAGGTTTTGGGGAAAAGCAAAAGGAAGTATGGATTGCCACTTATTAAGATGGATAATATTGTGGAAGGGACATTGAGAGCAATATCAGATCAATTTTGGACAACTAAGATTTGTAGCGAGACTGGGTAGTAAGCTGGGGATATGAGTCTAGAATCTGGAGATAAAATCTGGAACTCCTGTATACAGATAGTATTTAAAACCAAGAGAAAGAATGAGACTCCTGGGAGTGAGTATATATATAGAAAAGAGAAGAAGTCCCAGACTTTAGCCCTATGGGTCTATAGGAATTAAAGACCAGGGAGATGAGGAGGAATCATCAAAGACTGAGAAGGAACAAGTAGAGAAGCAGAAGAAAACCCAGGAGGGTGAGCTGTTCAAGTGTTTGACCAAGTTGGGGAGGAAACAATCCACTATGTAAAATGCTCCTGGTAGAACATGAAGATGAGCACTGAGGATTGACAATGATGGCCACTGTTGACATTAAAAAGAAAACTGAATATATTATTTCCCCAACTGAATTCTCCATATCTTGTGGTAAGAACTATGTATTTGCTAAGCAATCCAAAACTTGCAGATGAATTCCAAAGTTATTTTATGCTTATACTGTCTGGAACTCTGAACGCTATTTTACATAGAATTTATATTTAAATATATACTATAGGTGGCTTCTGAAGCCAGCCCACATTTGTCCATACAGAACCAAGCCAAAATATTTATAACACATACAGAACCAAGCCAAAATATTTATAATCATAATTCTTTAGAACTGACAGTTATCTCAGAATTCATGTAATGTCCAATTTATTATTTTATTGGGTGAAAAGACTGAAGCTGACAAATTTTAGGCAATTCACCCAACCAAGAAGCATCAGAACCCAAGGAGCCTAAATCAGTTTATTTTCATTTCTCTTTACTGTAATATTAATGCACATTAATTTTTATTAATTCAACCAACAAGATTATAGGCTTCTTTAAGGCAGAAATTCTTCTTATATCAATAGTGCCTAGTATAATAAAGAATGTATTTGAGAATTGTATTATTTTTTTAAGTCAGGTTAATGAAATATAATTTACACGTAGGAAAATTTATACTTTAAAGCATATTGAATGATGAGCTATGACAAATGCATATAGTTATATAACCACCATGGCACTCAAGTTATGAAATATTTCTGTTACCCCAAGAAGTTTTATTGTGCCCATCTGTGGTCCAGCCTCTGCCCACCCCAGTCACTATCAACCATTGATCTGATTTTTCTCCCTTCAGTCTTGCCTTTCCTAGAATATCTTATAAATGGAGTCATACTTATTATTATTTAAATTTTGTTTTGTAGGTAAATATGTACCAAACTTAACTTTGAATGCTGGGAATATATCTTTTCCTCCCACTATTACAACTCTGGTTTTCACACATTCCTCAAAGATCCCACTTAATCCCTTGCTATGACCTCAAATCCAGGACTTCTTAGTCCCTTTGTATTTATTTAATCATTGATTCATCCTATATTTACTCATCGAACATTTATTGCCTCTAGTAATATTCAGAACCCCTTTGCTGTTGTTTACTTGTTCATATATACAGGTTAATATCAACAACTCCTATTTTGGAACTGTCCCTACCATCTTATATTCTTCTGAGCACCCACCCCAGTACCAATTACGGTAATGGACCTACAATCAATTGCTGATTTATTGAACATGTTGC
Organism: Dasypus novemcinctus; assembly: GCF_030445035.2. Classification (NCBI taxonomy): domain Eukaryota; kingdom Metazoa; phylum Chordata; class Mammalia; order Cingulata; family Dasypodidae; genus Dasypus; species Dasypus novemcinctus. The sequence goes on from NC_080689.1 coordinate 38,589,669, forward strand.
AGCAACATTAACCATCAACTCATAATGTTGATTCTCAGAAGTTCCAAATTTCAGTAGCCATAGCTAAATATAAAAATAGCTCACTTGAACAAAATTTACATTATCTTCTTGTTTCATTTCAAAAATCTTTTAGTAGCAAAGAAGTGTATTTCCAGAGTTTTCTCTCTTGCATGCTTTAAGTATATAAGATTATACATGCATTCTTATATCCAAATAGCAGCCTACAGGTTATGAAATCCCAGGGATAAGAGGGACCTAGTTATACCTTTTACAAGATATTTTTCAGATGGAGTCAAAGTAAAAGACAGATGAAACTGGGACAACCCAGTGACAAGAGAGCACGGAAGAATCATGTCTCCTTCCATAAACACATATTAACTAAGATTCTAGCTCTAATATTAATATTTTCAGTTACAGTTAAACATTAAAGTTAATGAAATTCTCATTTGTATGCTGATTAAGGGACACAAATACCAAGTTACAGGTGGGATGGAAATGAGCAATAAAGACAATTACAGAAAAGAAAATGAGAAATGCTCACACAGTTTAATACACATACATGCATGCCACTCTCATGCCAGGGCAGTATGAGAGAGGTTAAGTAAATTTTGTAAATGACCTTTCTGGAGGAGTTCACAAACTATTCATCATATTGCTGTAGTACAAGCTAAGATTTTTAAACAAAAGGTAGCTTTTGTTTTGGAAAATTATGAGTGACTTATGAGTGACCTGTTTACTGCATTATGAAATGCGCTGTTTTATTCAAGAGACCATGGGAACAGAACAAAGCCAAGGGACAATAGCAAAGAAAGGAAAATTACAGTCTTAAGAATAAAAGTGTATTCCATCCATTTTGGCATCAAGACTGACTATTAAAATATGCCACTAGGCAGGATTTTAAACACATGCCCTTTTCAGCATACAATTTTAATGCAGAAATTGACATATTGGGCATGCGGCACATATTAGAACATTGCTCCTTCTGCTGCAGATGTTTGATTGACCTTGAATAAATGTCAAGAAAAACACCTTTCCTGTCATTTACTGTGACTATAATTCCCCTAGCTTCAGAGTTAACTATTGCTCCATCAGTTACAGCACACACTCTGTTTAAGTGGTAGCTACAGGCACAATTCAGCAGGTAAAAGAAAAATCTTATTGTAATATATTAAATGTAAGGAAGTTCTTTGGTTGAATGAGCAATTGGTACTACTGATACAACTGTGATAGTTGTAGTTTCTGTAGATTTCCAGGACATGCAACTTTAAAAAAGCAACTAAGATATAATGAAAACAAATTAGGATGTGAGTAACTCCCTGTTTTTGGAGTCAATATATTTTATTATTAGACATTCATTCTCAGCCTACTTCTGAAAATACTTGAAGCAAATGGAGATTAGTTTTATTTTGCTTTTCCTTTTCTTTTCTTCAAGGGGGCATCTCATTAACATTAATAGAAACTATGCCCAGAAAAAGCTATTAACATTAATGGAAACTGTGCATAGAAAAAGCCCTAGATTAGTTTTTGGTGTTTTAAGGAGCTTATACATTGCTGCTTGTCCCAAAAAGACAGAATGGGAAGCTACTAATCACATTTTGCTTCATCCTTTTAAATTATATATTTCATTAAATTATATTTAATAAATACTGGGTTGGAAACAGAGCAAGAAAACTCAAGCTGCAATAATATTTACTCTCCCAATATTCAGGAGCTTTCACAAACCATGTATCTTACTGAAAGTCACTGGGCAAGTTATATGACCATGATTCTCATGAGCATCCTCTTTGTGCTCGCAATTAGGCTGTCTGCCAGGAGTTGAAATGATTACCAGTAAATATAAATTTAATAGCTCTGCTTTGCAGTTTCCCCAGTCATTCTTGGTTCCCCATCCACAGGGGAGACACTGAATTAGAGCTTATCAACGGAGCATGTAACAATAATGGAGTCTGCCCTAAAATGTGGTACAAACTTACAAGGGCAAGGTAAAGTAAAAAATGAAAATGCATTCCTCACTTAACTACTTCACCTGTTCACCAGAATGCTATTTTTAAATATCAATAAAATTAAAAAGCAACACAAAGTCACAAATTCTCTAAATTTTAAAAATCCTTATGAAAATAATGTTTTTAAAAGTGTGGGATTGGGGGGGAAGTTTTTTCATTTTTATTATGTTGTTGTTTTTGTTTTCTTCACTTGAAAGAGGAAAGTGAAAATACCTAGATATAATTATGCTTACCTGTGTGAGTTCCTCAGAGTTGGGCTTTCTAAAATGTACAATACCTTCTCGGTCTCTTTCATCTCATCTTCAAGAAACTGGCAAGAGGTTATTGTTTTATTTAATATAATAAATATATATCTTACCTTACATTTTATAACTTATCTCTCAATTTAGGGAACACAAGAGATGTGGAAGATGGCAAAGATCAGGAAGTCTTCTGACTATGTTGTAGAATGATGATGAACCAATTAAAATATGGAAAGCTCTCATGCCACTTTGTTTTTAAAGATTATTTATTTATCTATCTATTTATTTATTTATTTATTTTTATTCCCTCCTTGCGGCTTGTTTTTTGCTGTCTCTTCTCTGTGTCCACTCGCTGTGCATTTTTTCTGTTTCTGCTTGTCTCCCTTTGTTGCGTCATCTTGCTGGGTCAGCTCTCCACGGCGCGTGGGCCAACTTGCCTTCACAAGGAGGCCCCGGGATGTGAACCCAGGGCCTCCCATATGGTAGACAGGAAGCCCAACTAATTAAGCCACAGCCACTTCCCTGTCACTTTGTTTTTGAACCTTTCAGAAATAGCCCCTATATCTGAAATCTTAGCAAAATATTCCCTCTTGTTTTCTTCTAGGTACAAAAAGTTAGTTAAGAAAAGGAAGCAAAAGGAAAGGGGTAAAGGAAAGCAATGGTAGTTTTCAGCTTAGCTTGATGATGATGAAGGCCTTTTAAAGAGCATCAAACAAAAGTAAGCCTAGATATAAAGAACTTCCCTGATTCCCATTCCCCCCCGTCACTTCATTCTTGTATGTCATTCTGTGATGTCCCTTATTCTTTCATCATACTAGATCCTCATTGACCACTATTCATATGTAGAAGACTGCTTTCCTGCCTAAGAGAAAAACATTTAAAGTATGGTGCTTGATCAAATATTTCAAAACCTGCTATATTGAACAGAGATATCTTTATGCTTTACAATAAGAACTGGAATGATAATATTGCTCAAAATTTTCTGGTGCATAGTAGGAGCTCTAACTGAAAACTGATATCTGGGAAGACATTATCTGGTGGTAGCAGGGCAGGAATCTGGCATTCCCTGGATCCAACTTTTCCTGAGTCCATAAACCAATGCATTAGCCAGATTGAGTTAAACATCCCTCTCTTGCATCTGAGAATATCTTAACTAATACAATAACACCAGAAAACTTGTAAGTAGAAGCTTAACTACCTCACTACCTTTTAGCAATGAAAGGAAGAGATTAAACTATAAATATTTATGCGGATGAGTTCCAAGAAAATATGGATGATTTGACACTTGGGAAAATAAAATGGGTTCCATGAATAAACTTCATCTCATTCCGATTGCTGAACATACATCTAATGCTCAGAAAGAGTACTCCAGGACACATCATGGGTGGTTTAAATCCAAAGGTTCTTAATAAGCCTAGGATTAAAAAATGAATAAAGTTATCATTAGCAGGAAATTTAACTGAAGCAAATTAATCCCTGCAGTGGTAAAACTCAAAGGAAATTCCATGGTTCTGCTAATCTCTTAGCTGATGCCACAGAAGGCCAAATGGACAAGGGAAACTATCCTATCTGAATACCTTTGTTTTATATTTGTTTGTGCAATAAGAGAGTTTCTTCCTGGAAATCCAAACTAGATACAAAACTACAAGCCAGCAGACTTAGGTCTCTTTGTTCAAAGCTCCTATTACCTCTGCTTAAACTGAATAATTGGATATAGTTCTGACTACTCCACATACATTCTCTCACTAAAATTGGACATAATTTAGTGAGGCAAGATGCTGAATACTCTACTGCCTTGGCAAATTTCCACGAAATGTAATTAAGAGTTTTGCTGCCACATAGAGAATAGCATTGTAGAAAACTAAATTCAGATTTATAGAGGAAAATTGCATCAAAATAAAACAATTGTCAGATATCCAGAAGGGGAGGGAAACTAATAAGTTAAAAAATTATTTTTTCCTGAATAATAGGTTTTATATTATACACCATGCTCCATGTAAACTAATATAACAAACAAAATTATTAATTCTAACATAGAGAGCTATGGAATGGAACATGGAAACCAGTGACACGCCAACATTGTTACTTTTTTTTTTTTTTTCCTTAAGGCAGATTTTATAGCCTTGCCACGAAAAAAGAAGATAGGGCCTAGTCTGGGATTTTTATGGTTCATATTCTGTAGATACCCAGGTATATGACCTCATCACTTAGACCCCTGGTGAGAAGCTTCATAAATTGTTGAAATAAACAAAAATAACAATATTCATTTTCAATGCTAGGGAAGAAAATCTCCATGCTAAGTTTTAGAATTTTCACTTGAATTGAACCCCATATACAATTAAATTGAATTAGAGTTGAAACTCATGAAAAAATTAATTAGGATTTATATTTTTCATATTAGATAAAGATGTCAAATATGATATACGATACACTATGATGAGTACATAGGTTATATCAAATACTCTTTCACCAGAACTCTAAAATAGGTTATTATTCCCATCTTACAGATAAGGAAACCTCTACTTAGGGTTATTAACTACGTTTTCTAAGGACAGTTCTACTCTTTCTGCTGTCTCTTCTTTCCACTGTTGCTATGACATACCCAGGAATAAAGATTTTTGTTTTTTCCATCTGGAAGATATTCTTAAAGGCACATGCTCTAATTTGTGAATAAGTGCTCAAAATTCTCCTTAATTCCTTTGCTTTCTCAAAAGGAAATGCTCTGAAGATGGTCAGACAAACTGCAACAGCTGGAACTTGTAAGGGAAGGATCAAAAAATATTTTTTCTTAGGCCCCCTCCCCTCTGAAAGCCAAACAGGAAATAAGATGTAACCCCCTAAAAATAGAACCTGTATTTCCCATAGCTTCTTCTCAGACCTCAGAGGATCAATCCAGCTTATCAGGTAGAAGAACAGCAAAAGATTTGGGTTAAAAACCTAACTAGAGGAAAAAAAAAAAAAAAAAAAAAACCTAACTAGAGGGAATAGGATTTGGATCAACTGATAGAGCATCCGTCTACCATATAGGAGGTCCAGGATTCAGTACCCAGGGCCTCTTGACACATGTGGTGACCTGGCTCACATGCAGTGCTGAATAGTGCAAGGAATGCCATGCCACGCAGGGCTGTCCTCCCCATTGGGGAGCCCCACGCACAAGGAGTGCGTCCCACAAGGAGAGCCGCTCCATGTGAAAAAAATGCAGCCTGCCCAGGAGTGGTGCCGCACACAGGGAGAGCTGATGCTGCAAAATGATGCAACAAAAAAGAGACAGATTCCCAGTTCTGCTGACAAGAATGCAAGTGGACACAGAAGAACACACAGTGAATGAACACAGAGAGCAGACAATGGGGGGGGGGAGGAGAAATAAAAAATAAATCTTAAAAAAAAAACAAAAACCTAAATAGAAATTAAGATCAGAAGTTTCTATTTAATTAGCTTCCAAATTGTGCTCCAAGGAATGCAATGCATTATATAATCTGTTTATGCTACCTCAATAGAAAAGGAAGACAAAAACAAAAACCCACCAACAAGGGACTCTAGAATTGAACAAGATAGAAAAATCTGAGTTGCGTAAAGTTTGACTTTCTTTATTATTTTCATTATTAGCCATTTATATACTAATCAACATTATGAATTCCAAACCGGAAGTAATATCTGCTGAACTCTTTTTGAAAACCATATTTTATTTATGCTCCATGTGGAGACTTGAAGAAAGTGGCTGCAGCTAGGATTCAAGGACTTGGAATATTGACCAGTTCTTCACCAGATGTAATGACTAAAAGTATTTAATGCCAAAATGACCAAAATATTTCTGCATACACATTGCCCAATTTATTTTTAACTTAAATATGTCTTTTTTGGTACCATGCTGAGAGAGCTTATGCCTAGAAACCATCTTCAGGCTTCAGCTGATCACCTCTGAAACCAATTTTAACTCTTCAGAACTCTCAGCTTATTTAGAAGCAAAGGTTCAAGGGGGAAAATTTAGTCAAGATTTTAAAAAATCTTGAATTTTTTTTAACTTGGATTGAAAAGCTACAGAAACATCTATTAATCTCCAGAGAACACTATGTATGCAGCCCTTTCCCCTGCTTAACCATTGACACCTTTGTCCTAGAGCACCCTGAGAGGCGAGTTTTAAGGACTATCCTTTTGAATACCACTGACAAAGGAAACCTTGCCATTTAAGTTTTTTTACAATGGATTGTTACTCACTTTTCAAAAGTTGAAAACATTTCACCTTTTCTTTGGTAAATCTTTATCTTCAAGCTCGGAACAAGCTCAGTTTTCTCATTTCTAACCAAGCAGCATGTTAAGCTAGTTACTAGCTCCCAATTCAGGAGGGTTAGCAGTCATTAGGTTGGGAATGACTCTTCATGAGGACACGTACCTTGTCTTTTTTTCATCTCTGTGATCCCTAAAGTACTTCTGCACAGAACTGACACTAAACTCAATAAATGTTTCTTATTAAGGAAGAATGGTTCTGTAGCCAGTGACAGGACAGAGCAGTTTTTATCTTCAAAGCACTTTATTCACATTAATTCAGCTATTTACATTTTGCTGATGGGTAAATGGCTGGAGAGGAAAAATGGACTGTTAAAGGCCAGAAAGGGGAAACCCTGTCTGTCTGGTAGAAATTTGCAATTACTGATTATCACGAGTCCCCAGCTTTATTTGAGGTTGGAGAAAAAGGGAGACAAAACTTCCCAAGAAAAATCACATAGGTGTTGGTTACTCTATTCTCAAGACAAGTCAATGGTGTTTAGAGCAACAGAACAACAGATACACTCGGTGGTTCCAGCAGCTCTATTGAACAGTATGAACAAAAGAGTGGGTTTTTTTGTGTGTATATGCCAATAATTTCAATACACTCTGTTATGCAGAATTACCTCTTTCTATTTGCACTTCTAAAACAAATTTCAGGTGCCACATGCTGTTTACTTAGGAATTGACATACATTTGATCTAAAGTTTATTTTGCTCTTGCTAATTGTATATAGCCCGTGGCAGTTATCAACAGCATAATTTCAATGTAAACAGTAAAGAGATTTTAAAATCCAAGGAACCTTACTGTAAATTAAAGTATATGTGGAGACTAGCAGATGTGTACAGTTTACGCTTCTTCATATGCCACTTTATAAGCTAGCTCACTTCCCAAACTCTGATCTTCTAAAAAATATCTTATTTTTCTGGGCATTGGGGTGGTGGGGGGGCACCTTCTTGGATCACATATTGCTTCACTTCTCAGTTGTGGTTCCTTTTATTCCCTGGGTACCTTGAATTTCTCAGAGTAGCTTTCAGAGGGGAAAAAATGATTAAAAATCTAGTGCATATACATCTTGTGAGTATGGAGACAGTAGTCCAGTGAGGCAGAGGTACAGTCAGGAAAGCACTACACTTTGTGCAAGCTCTAAATATCTGGTTTCATGGCTCCTTTCTCCTTGCCATCTGCTCCTCTATATCCTGTTTAAGTCTATGCAAATAGGCCATAAGAGATACCTGCCTGTTACTTCCAAAGCAACAGGTGATGGGATGAAAAGAAACATATGTCTACCTACTAAATGACATTTATTGTGTACATAGCACTATACTTGGTTTGGGAGTAGATGTTTTGGGGAATGGCAAGGGAATAGTGGAGGGTAGGTAGTAAGGATTTCGCCAGTTGGAACCTAGAGGGTAAGGACTGATCTACAACCAGTACCCAGTGGTCAGGTGTCTCTATTGATGTAAAGAAAATGGGGACAGCAAAGACTGTGATTGTGTGAAGCTGGAAACAGCAAATCCCGATGTAGATACCTGGGGACTGGCAGCTTTCTGGTATGCAACGCTTGATGATAAAGGGAAAGTGGCTGATGCATGGTTCTGGGTCAGGGCAGGGCTGAGATCCACAGGAGGACTTTACTCCCAAGTTAAACAGTTTGCTTGGGAATAGGCCCTGGTACAGCTTACAGTATGGAAGTCACTGACAAGTAGGCAAACTGAGTTGCAGAGGTGGTCTAAAGAGAAGTTAATGCAAGAAAGTCTGTTAGATTAGAACAGTCACTGAAATTTTTCTATAAGAAATAATTGCAGAAATATGCATGCTCACACCACACCTATATCCATACCATCCTGCATGGAGTTAAATGGATCCTCCTCAAAGTGCACAGGGATCAGCTGAATTCCTAACAATTTCTAGATTCTGACCCAATGAAAATTAAAGCAAAGGTTCATAATCCAGATGGCACATTGGAAAAGAAAGCTAAATGAAAACCACACATAAGTGACAAAGAACTCCTCTGGTCTTCACTAGGTAAGGAGAGGCTCTCTCCAAGGGGTCCTTATTATCACTTAAGTGCTCAAGAAGTGTTAGCTTTACAGAGCAGGAAGGGTCATAGATGCGTAGAGTAAATGAAGGCAGAATGCCCTTTCTGTGAACTCAAGGCCATGAAGGGAGGATGGGTTGGTCTGGATAACCACTTGACCCTCCTAAACAGGGAGCTCGATGTAAGCATTGACGGAACACCTTCAATGTGTTAATAATCAATGTGTTAATAAAGGGATAATAATCAGTTGGTCTGGTAATTGCTAATTAGTAACGCTTGTGGCCCACTGCTTTGTAACCTTATAAAAGTCAACCATGTCTATCAGACAAGGCAGAGCGTGGCACGGAGCACAAGGCGGCACTTCCCAGCAGCCACCACTGGGTCCTGTAAGAGGGCAGAGCTTCTCCCAGCCTGCAGCCACTGGGTTATGTTTGTAAGTAATAAAGGCATGACTGACGCTAGGTTCCCATGTGGTTTCTCTGGAATATTAAAGAATTGGTCAACCCTGCTGGGCTTGACCTCCTGTATTACAGATGCCATCTGACCTAAACATTTGCTGTTGACCAAAGAGGAAGCAGAGGTCTTAAGGAATTTCTTTTGACCAAATCACACATCTAATTGGCAAGGCAAAGATTGGAGGGCATTTCTTTGCTTGTGTCTAGAATTCCCTTTTTATTCGGCAATCTCCAGTGAAGCAGAAAGCCTAAAGAAAGCTAATTAGGAACAGGTACAGCATTAAACCCCTGGAACAGATGGAATTATTTCACTTGCATGGTTACTTGAATGCAACTAAACATGCAGTCTGATCTGAACAGACAAACCTATTTTATGTCATGGGAAAATGAGCCTCTGGATATGGAAACCTCTTACTCTTAAGGCAAAGTACTTCAACTTAGTTCATGGTTAAATCAACCAGTCAAAGAATATAACTAGGGAAAATCATTTGTGTAGTCTGATGTTAATTTAGAGCTACGACCTTTTTTTTGAAAAGTAACAAAAAAGGTGTTAAGATATAGCTGGCAATACTAATAACAAACTAGAAAAATCGGCATACCAAGGTAAGGTAAGTCTTCTTCCCTTACCATAGTTTTAACAGAACTACACAGCCAAATGACGTTTTGTGGAACCAATTCCAAAAAAGATTCCAAGCAGTAGATAAATGAGTGAAATCTCCTTATGAAGCCTTGTCATGGAAGGGGTTCCAGAGTGTGGCCTACAAAACACTGGCAAAACTCTGAAGACAACCCTCACCATGGTTAGGGATATAGTTTATAAAATACGGGGCAAGTGTTGATCTCCAGCCTAGAAGACCAAAAAAAGAGATCACAGAAGCAAAAGAGCAGATTTAAGCAGATTCCCAAGCTGCTACAAACTATGAGGTTTGTATGGAGCCTCAGAAGTCACCACTTTTTTCCCTCTTCTCTTCCCTCTCACACAAACAGAAGTTTTTTCCTCTAAAATCTCCTAGCTGCAAATGTTACTTAGTGAAACCTATTTTATCCACCCCCATTTTAGACCCATAACTCAGTCTCAGGTTGCCCATTTATTTTTCTCCCTCACTTTCTGATATCATCATTAACGAAAGGCTATAATGGTTATTAGTAAACCCTGAATTAACACAGCTAATATATACCTGGCAGATAATTGCTTAAAACACCAGTAGAGATGGACATCTAATATATACTTAAAATCTGAGGAGATAGCCTTCACTTCACTACTTCCCCACCCCATTCCCTTTTCCACCCAACAAGCCTTGCTAATCCACTTGAATAGTTCAGAAAAGCAAGCAAAAGAATTACACACCATAATATGGTGTGGCCTTTCCTACACAGCTTCCCTTTGCAATCTCAAAGGTGTCATTAGCAGCAGCATCAAGAGAACAGAAAAGCATGCTTGCTATTACTTATGGTTGAATTGTAGGTGTATTGATTCACTCATTAATTAATATTTATTGAGAGTTAGGTACTCAAGTAAGCACTGGGTTAAGTTATAAAATAAACCAGAGAGGCGGCGGACTTGGCCCAGTGGTTAGGGCGTCCGTCTACCACATGGGAGGTCCGCGGTTCGGTTCAAACCCCGGGCCTCCTTGACCCGTGTGGAGCTGGCCCATGCACAGTGGTGATGTGCGCAAGGAGTGCCATGCCACGCAGGGGTGTCCCCGCATAGGGGAGCCCCACGTGCAAGAAACACTCCGTAAGGAGAGCCGCCGAGCGCGAAAGAAAGTGCAGCCTGCCCAGGAATGGCGCCGCCCACACAGAGAGCTGATACAACAAGAGGACGCAACAAAAAGAAACACAGATTCCTGTGCTGCTGACAACAACAGAAGCAGACAAAGAAGATGCAGCAAATAGACACAGAGAACAGACAACCGGGGGCAGGGGGAGGGGAAGGGGAGAGAAATAAATAAATAAATCTTTAAAAAAATAATAATAAACCAGAGATATCTAGCTAGAAACAATTTTCTAAAAGTCATTCCAAGAGACTTACACAGCAGTAATAAAGTAGATGAGGACAGAAAAAACATTTGGGGGAGGAACCCCACCAAACACTAAAGCAGGAAAACAAGTATTGATTCTTTTCTCACAAACTGTAGAGTATAAACAAGCTGCCTGCTGATGTCTGATCAAAGTGAAGGCTACGGTTATCTTGGTTGTGGTGTTTTAAATTTTCATGTGGGAGTGAAGGGTATTTATGGATTCACTAATTGGTTTGCAGTCAAATCTAGAAAAAAACTCTTGCAAGAAAATTGAGACAGCATGGATAATGGAAAGCATACATTATATCTTGGCCAATTCCACTGTTTTGTCTTTTGTCTAGGTATCAAATATATCTGTGAGAGGAAGATGGCTCACAAAGGCAACCTAGGCAAACCCTACCTTTCCTACTTGCCCGGTCTTCAAAATAATAGATGTTTATTCTCATCTCTAAAGGACTGACCAGTTCTCTCTAACAATATCTCCTTGTTTGGAAGAGTCAAAGGGAAAAGTGGTTAGAAATGTAGTCTCCTAACTAAGTTCTCCCTTCATAAAAATCATTGATTTAATTATAGAAGTTGTTCTATAAGGACACTGCATTTCTTTCAGAAATGAAGTTGATTAGGGCTGAATTTCATGGATAGAAGAGATAAAATTTACTGAGAAGATGGATAAATTGTTCAAAATAAGTTGGGTAAAGTACCCAAATTAAGGAGCAACTTGATTCAAAATGGCTATTCAAGAAATCCTGAAAACTATCTATTTCCAAATTTCCTTTTGTTTTGTCATAAAGCCTGGCTTGGGAAGAGAATATGATAGGCTCTCAAGACATGCCTTACCTTCTTATTTTATTTAATACTGTTAAAATATTTTTCTTTCTAATATCACAGCTCATAATATTTCAAAGAATTTTGAATACTGTTTATTTAGTGGTTGGAAAGTCACCGTACTATGACAGATATTCAATGCCTATCCTCCCCAGAAAAGGGTACAAAGGAACTCTGGATGTACTCACAGATTGCTTATAACATCTTGCTATAGTATTAAGGCAAAGGTAAAGAAACTTTGTCCTAATCTGTCATGACAGCCATGAAATGCTATGTGCAAACTGAAATTCAAACTGTTATTATTTTTACTGTCCAAAATTGCATTATCTGGAAGACTGAATAAATAAAAACTAATAATTTATTTATTTGGTATGGCCTCAGATAATAAAAGGAAAAACCTAAGAGAATAAATATAGGACTACCGTTTGTCCACATTGGGGAATGGATAAATGTGTGTGCCCCTTTACCTTTGAAAGGAGAATAACCTTTCAAAACCAAAGAAAAAATCAATTCCCTTTTTTTGCTGCTTATTGGAGTTGAAAATAGCAAGCTACTTCTAATTTGTGCTAAGCAAACATATACACTAAAGAATCTAACAGAAAGTACTTATAACACTGTCACTTTGAAGATTTTGTTTTGATAAATTTCAAAGAGAAGAGCCAAACCAACTATGTTTGCTTTATTTGGGCCAGAATGTGGTCATGAACCCTGGCAGAACCCTCACTCATACAAACCAGTGATTTAATTGTTGTTCACCAATCACATGGGCTCAGTTGCTGATTGGTGGGCATCTGTGGACATTTTAATAATCATCTTAAAGCTACTCCTGTGTAGAGATTAAGGGCAGTGATGATGACAGGCCTCTGGAAAGTTCAGGGACAGATCAAGTCATTTGGCTGTCATGGATCTACATTTGACGTTCCAAAGAAACCCTTCTTGATTTAGTGAGAATCATGTTCAATTTGACTGTGACTAGATTTCCCAACTGTCTGTCAAGCAAGATAAAAAGAAAAAATGTAATAACTTTAATTCCTTTCTAAATCTAGAGCCAGGATGAAACTTCCATGTTATCATGTTATTATTAACTAGTACTCTACCAAGAATACAGATCTCAATTAGTCAATTCATCTTGGCTTAATTATTCCCTGTGACAAAAAATAGCTGCCTGCCACTCATAAAATCATTAGTTGGACGGAAAGTAGATTTGTTTTTGATTGCGAGTAGAAGGGATCACAGGCTCTTTATAAAAGAATATTTGAAAAGGAAATTTTTAAAGAGAAAAAAACCACAAAAATGCCTCTCTTTTTGCTTGTTTGTTTGTTTATGGTCCCCTCTGCTTATAGTTTTTCTACAAAATTATGGCTGTTTCATTAAACCTAAAATTCCTAGATTCAAAAATGTACAATTTCACCTCAGAGGTATAACAAGACATTCTATTTTTTAATGTTAGTTTGGATTGCTTGATAGGACTGGTATACTTTTAAACCAAACTCCAAACTAAACCTTTAATTTTTCTAAACAAGAGCTATCAGTAAAAAACATTGATGCAGTTTTGAACTTAAAGCTCATTAATCATTTTCATGAAAATTAAGGACAATCACATTTAAATCACTTGTTTTCCTCATCTTTTAATGTCTACAGCCCATATGATCATCTCCTTGTCTCACACTTAGTTAGTAAGTTCATTTGGAACATTATAACAATTGTACAAATGTGTAGATTTTGGAAACACTATCACATGTAAGAAATCTATTAATTTTGATGAATTGAGACATGTTGGAGATATAATTCAACCATACTGTTTTTCAAGATTGTAAGATTTTGTCCAAAGTGGAAACAATGCAAACAAGGAAAAACAATAACAAAAACAAAACACAGTGATTCCTGACCTTTTATAAACCAGTGAGGGTTAGAGTAAGGGTGGAAAAGTAATTCAGTGACCCATTTGTAACCCATTAATACTAATTCTTAAATGTTATTTGTGTTTAGAAAAAGATGATATGGAACAAAGAGTTTAGGAAAATCTATGAGAATAGAATTAGAATGATAAATATTGCCCCTCACTGCTCTCTGGTTGCTCTTTAAAGGTGAAACCCCTTAGTTTCATTCCTCTTCTTATACCTTTTACATATTATTCCTTCTCAGTTGGTTTTAACTTTATATAGAATTTAACCTTTGGCCATAATTAAAATAATATTGGCAATTTTTCATATTCTTTCTTAAAGTGTACTTAAACATTTTACGATGTTCACCTTATGGGTTGAGCTGCCCTTTGATTATTAGGTTTGAAGTGACCTTATTCTCTTGTTCCATCCTTCTCCGTACTCGAAAGTTCCCCAAAGAAGAACTTTCTGAAGAACAGGAACACTAATCTTCTTAGTTCATCATAAAACCAAAGTAATGCAGGTATTTAATAATGCAGAATGTGAGCCATAAATGTCTGATTCCTCGACTGGGATGGTTCTTGGAAATGCCAGCTACAGGACTAAGATGAAATGTGCCAAGTTGAGAGGTAAAGATAAAAATGTACAGAATCCATTTTGTAAATGTATAAAGTTCTCAAAGTCACAGGAGAAGAAATAAAGTCACTATATAGGCTATCAAATGTACCTGAACTAATGTTATTCCTAGTAGGAAAATGACAGTCATATCATTAATCCAAGACATTCATTAGTTTCCCTCAAGGACATTAAGCAGACAGTTACAGGATTTACTTTCCACATCTGAGTTAGTACAAAGGTATTATAGGCAGATGAAAAAGTTCTATTCTTTTCAATATCCAAGTAGATGAATTAGTAGCTTGCCCACGATAACATGGTTTTAAGAGAGAAGAGGAAATATATACCATCAGTAGTGACCTGATGAACATATTAAACCTCACTAACATTTGTTTTGACACAAGTATCAAGTGGTGGTGGGTATGGAGGTATAAATATAACTAGAAAATTTTAATATCATCCTTATTAGATCAGTCATATAATCTATTTTATCTACACTAAGGAAACATTTTGTAAGACACTCTTCCAATACAACAGAAAAGAGCCATCAAAGAAAGAGCATAATATTTTCCAAGTTTAATTTTGTTAAATGACAGTTAATGGGGAGGGGAGCTTAATGTTTTATTTATGAGTATATTTAGTTTAAGCAAAAGTTTGGATTTAAAAGAAACAAGACTGATTCTTTTCCTATTCATATATTAACTCACCTAAGTCTAATCGGCTAGCGCACATACCTTTTTTTAATTTCTCTCCCCCGCTTTCCCTCTTTCCCCAACCCCGTTGTCTGCTCTCTGTGACCATTCGCTATGTGTTCTTCTTTGTCTGCTTGTATTCTTGTCAGCAGCACCAGGAACCTGTGTCTCTTTTTGTTGCGTCATCTTGCTGCATCAGGTCTCCATTTGTGGCACCCCTCCTGAGTAGGTTGTGCTTTTTTATTTTGCATGGGGCAGCTCTCCTTGAGGGGTGCACTCCTTGCACGTGGGGCTCCCCTATGTGGGGGACACCCCTGCGTGGCATGGCTCTCCTTGCATGCATCAGCACTGCACATGGGTCAGTGTACCACACAGGTCAGGATGCCCTGGGTTTGAACCCTGGGCCTCCTATGTGGTAGTTGGATGCCAACTCTGCTTCCCCAGAGACTTTATTTTCTTTTTAAATGAGTTACAAGGATATTGGTAACAGTTTGAAACTGGGTGGACCCCAGAAGACCATGTTTTTAAAGCTAATCCATTCTTGTGCATGTAATACCTATTGTAGATGGAAATTTTTTTTAAACATTTTTTGTCTTTTTTTTTTTATTGTTACATTCAAAATATATGAGGTCCCCATATACGCCCCACCCCCCTCATCCCACTCCTCCCCCCATAACAACAACCTCCTCCATCATCATGAGACATTCATTGCATTTGGTGAATACATCTCTGAGCACCGCTGCACCTCTTGGTCAATGGTCCACATCATAGCCCACACTCTGGGTCCCACAGTCCACCCAGTGGGCAATGGGAGGACATACAATGTCCAGTAAGTGTCCCTGCAGCACCACCCAGGACAACTCCAACGCCATAAAACGCCCCCACATCACATCTCTTCGTCCCACTCCCTACCCCCAGCAGCCACCATGGCCACTTTCTCCACACCAATGCCACATTTTCTTCAATTACTAATCACAATAGTTCATGAATAGGATATCAGTAAGTCCACTCTAAACCATACTCTATCTCTCCATCCTGTGGACCTTAGAATGGTTGTGTCCACTCCACATCTATATCAAGAGGGGGTTTAGATTCCACATGGATGCTGAATGCAATTCTCCTGCTTTCAATTATAGGCACTCTTGGCTCCCTGGTATGGTGGCTGACCTTCTTCACCTCCATGATAGATGAGTGGGGTAAGTCCAATAAACCAGAGTGTAGGAGTTGCAAGTCTGTTGAGGCTCAGGGCCTGGCTATCACATGGTCAGTCCAGAGATTCAGGTCCCATGGGTATACATTAAACCCCAGCAACAACTACAGTTCCAGTAAAAGTAACAGGAGAGACTTGGGGACAAAGATCACATCTAAGTCCAGCTCCATCACACAGAAACACAAACTCCAAAGTAGGGCCAACTGACATGGCACTGAACTCCATCTGCTATGTCCATAGATCCTGTGGGTTTCTGTAGCCCTCAGAAGAACCAATACCTGGGGTTGTATCTACTTTATCTGTCTCTGGGACTGTGCTCAGGTGTGCATAAGGGCAACCCCTCTGATAACCTCCCGGCTCTTTTTGGAGACTCATAGCCATATAAACTCATTTGTCCTTTCCATTTCCTCCTTTTATTCAGGTAAAAAAGCATTTTTAACTCCTGGTATTATATGTAGATTGAGATATTCTGTTGGTCTGAGTTGACCCTTTTATTCAAGGTCATTTTCTAGTTACATCATCAGCTGGTACTTGGTAGTAATCCCTCGGCGCCAGGGAGGCTCATCCCCAGGAGTCATTTCGCATGCTGGGGGGAAGGCAACACATTTACATGCTGAGTTTGGCTTCAAGACAGGCCACATTTGAGCAACACGGAGGCTCTCAGGAGGTAACTCTCAGGCACCCTGCAGCTCTACGCCTTATTCTTATTTCAGGTGCACAGGTTCACAAGCATAGTCTTTAGTATCAAGGGCTCATTGTTGGACCTTCCTTCTTTTTTGGTCTTTGCCATTGCATTTGGGGGATTGTTGCTGTTCCTTTAGGGACTGTGATAGAGCTCCCCTGGCTAGGAACTCAGCACTCCCTCAGTTGTTGTTTTTAATTGTAACCACTATGAAAATATCCAAACATTTTTATGTACCCTGGATATATGCCCTGTAGAACTCCCTGCCAACCATGTGTCCCCTGTCAATAACATCTCACACCAGTATTCCTCCCCTGCCATTGTTGAACCTCTCTGTGATCCAAAACTTCTTCAAAAGTGAAGCCCAATATATCGCCAGGTTCCATTAATAGTAAAATGAAATATAGTGATGAGTTTAAAGGTTAGATATAGAATATATATTAATTTAGAAAAATTAAGGTAAAAATAAATTGGGTATCAAAAAATTTAAAAATGCAAGTTTTTTTTTGGATGTTTTGCCTTCCATCACTGCAATAAGTGTTGCCCTGTATGCAAATTGGCAAGGCAACTACTTCCGTCTTTTCCTTAGTGTCTACATCCTCTTTTTCTTTTTTTTCCTAATTATTAAGCTTATCTTCACAAAAGTTTTAGATCACAGTAATTCATATATACAATATACAGTACTCTCACATATCCAATATAAAACCCTTTTCCCTTCCACAGCAATAATCTTTTTACATATTCATACTATATTTGCTGAAACTGATGTATAGATATTGAGACAATAGCTTTCAAACAAGGTAACATTTGGGTTTACATTGTGGTTTATATTTTAGACTATACAATTTTCTAAATTTTTAGTTATCTTATGTTTTACATTTTAGCCTATCAGCCCCTATATATTTTTGGTGTGATTTAACATGTCTTATAGCCATCCTTGCGTAATCTTGTGGAACACTTCTATTGCCCACACAGTTACATTGGTTCCATCTATTCAATACCTCTTTCCCCCTCCCCTTAGGGCCCATAGTGACAGTCAATCCTCACTGCTTGAAGGGCCATGTTCAGAGATACTTGCAACAGTGTTGAGGGCTTGACATGCTCAATTGCCCTAATGCACTGGGAGCCACCATTTCTCTTGAGAGATGCAATTTCCTCTATTTGAGAACATCAGTCCTCCCCAGGATGTGGGTATACCTTCACTCTCATTATATGGGTCTCCATCCAATTATATAACCCACTATGGCAAAATGAGCATTCACATACTCCGTAGATGCCTGTCCTGAGTCAGATTATCCCCTTTAAACATCTTAAACAGGTAACCTTCCTTATTATATTTTTTAAAAAGTTTTCTCAGCATTATACTCTCAACCAAATACCTGACGATCTCCTATGTTCGTATGTTGCCCCACCCTCCCCTTAATTTCGTAAGCAATATTACCTATTCTCCCATCCCTAGCCCCCCTCAAGCCCGCAAAGCCCCACCCAAAGGTAACCCTATTCCCTCATTTTATCCCTTCCTTGTGCAAATACTTACCTCCAGCTTATCATAGATTTCGCCATGTAGGTGTCAGCTCACATCCTTCCTCTACCCCCCATTTTCCTTTAAGCCTATCATCCAGTCTCTAGCTCTCTGAGGCAGCTTGGTTTACTTATTTCATATCACTGAGGTCATGTAGTATTTGTCCTTCAATGCCTGTGTTGCTTCACTCAACATAAGGTTCTCAAGATTCATCCATGTTATCACTGTGTGTTTGTAGTGTATTCATTCTTAAAGCTGAGTAGGGAACTTTTTAATAGATTCAGTTAAGGGACCTTCGTTTTGATTAGATGACTTCAATAGGGCATGACCCAGGATGGGTCTTAATCCTTTTACTGGAGTTCTTTATAAACAGAGGACTAAAAAGCTGCAGACAAAGAGAAAAAGACTGGCAGGGACAGAGAGGGAGGTCCTGGAGGCCACAGCTGGAATCAGCAAAGCACAGAGGCATGAAAGAGACCCCTGAGAGGCTGCGAGAGAGACCCATGGAGAGTAAGAAGCTGAAAGCAGTGTGACCTAGAGGAGAAGGCAGGGACTAGCAGGGCCGCCATGTTCTCTACCATGTGGCAGGAGTCCAGGATTGCCAGCAGCTGAGTTTCGAGGAGAGTGCTTAGCTTGATGCTTGATTTGGACATTTTTCTCAGCCTTGGAACTGTCAACTTTTAACTTAAAAAATTCCCATATAAAAGCCAACCCATTTCTGCTATACTGCATTGACAGCCTTTAGCAAATATCCATCCAATAATTATTTATCATGGCAAAATATCAGCCACAATCTTCATGTCTAATAGTAAGGGAATCTATGTAGGTAGATTAAAAAATATTGCACATGAAATTGTTCTTCCCATCTTTAGGGCTTTGCACTTTGAACATAGTATTAAAATTGAAATGATTTTCTGTCAGTGAAGTCACAGGTATCCCTAACTTTATGGCCTAAGAGGTGCAGGAATTTTTCATTAAATGTGTCCAAATACTATATGCATCATCATCACCTGTGGTATGTTTGCAAAATGCAGATTTCCTAAACCTGCTGATTCAGAAACTTCAGCATGGGATCAAGTAACCTTCATTTTCACAACCTGACTACCTGATTCTTCTTACTCCTAAATTCTGATAGTCAACTAAGTGCTGAGTTCAGGATGTTTCTAGATATCTGTGGGCACCCTAAAGGGACTCTGAGATGATCTAGCACATTCCATATTTATCCAAGTATTTAGGACAACAGTCACAAACTCAGGTACCTAGAGAGGTCAGGCAGTCCTTTCAAATGGGAGGGTGGAAAAATTGGGCTACTGCAGATAGGAGAGAGCCTTCCCTATTTGAAGGCAGCAGTGGCTACTAATTCTCTCTTGGTACTCTCCTGCAGCAATGTAGAAGACTCTGTCAGCAATTCTGAGTTTTTTTGTTTTTTATTTTTGATATAGAGGATAGTACAGATCCTGACATTTATGTGCAAGCTCTTGATTTTTAAATGTTGACCACAAATTTAAAATTTTTTAAATGTACAATGAACCAATCTCAGGCAAACAAAATGCCTGAAGACATGGGCAGGCTCTGACTCAAGTGCTGTATAACTGATTTTTGCAATCTTTGATTTTGGTAAGTTAACTGAAAAAAATCACGGACTACTACTCTGTTGCACCACATATATAATTTTACCTCCTTCTGTGAAATGCATATGTAAATCACAGATGGACTGGTCACCTGTCTGCATTATTAATGCAAGGAGTAGGTAGAATGGAAGGGATAAATATACAGTACTGAACCTATCTATAAATTAATTACAATCTAAATGGAGAGGCATATCAAGATGTATTTAATGGCAACATGTAAGAGTTATACTGTGTGGCACTGAGTAAATTAACCAAGAGTTTCAGAAAAGAGAGTAGTCAGCATGGAATAGGAATATTATAGAACACTTTCCAAAGAAAGGTAGGATTTAAATTGACCATGAAAGGTGATTAAGCTCTAAAGAGTAAGGATTTTAAATAAATCTATTAAGAAATATCTTAAAACTCTTTTCTCCTAAAATCTTACCAGATCAGTTAATACATAAATTTAATAACATAAAAATCTAGAAATATTTAAATTATGAAAGAAGAAATTCAGGTTGGGTTGGATTTAAAAGGTATGGAATTAAAAGGTAGAATAGAGTGAACAAAATCAAGAATGTAGGAATAAGCATGAAGTGAATCCCAAAACCAGAGCCTACAAAGAATGTATAGCAGGTCAGTGACACATTCATCAGACTGTTTGCTGCTCTTAATTATCATCTTTATCCCTGTAACAGAATTCCATGAAAAAGAAATAAAAAGCAACATGACAGAAAGTGTATATTGTTTCCATAAGCCTGGTTACGCTTAATATCATCCAATGTAAGGTTGAGGATTAAACCAAGAAATATGAGCATGGAAAGAGCATCAAAAAGAAAGAGAAAGAAAGAAAAAAGAGAGAGCGCGCGCGCAAGAGAGAATATTAATCCACTATAGGAAGTAGAAATAAGAGATGAGATTTATCTATAAATATGTAATGGGGCATGTGGAAAAGGAACATTGACCAATTTATCTCATTAGTGGATACAGTTCAGAAAGTAATATGCTTAAGCTACAGTGGGGAGAATTCAGGTTTAATAATAAGAAAGAACTTTATAGTTATATAAGGACTCAGGCAATGGATCATTCTATCAAGGGAATTTAGAAACACTCTTGGCTGGAAGACACTAATTTATTATAGGTTGATTTCAGTATAATTAAAATCAACCCGGATACAAAACAAGCGAGAAGCTATGTAACTTCTAGAAATCCATTTAATACCTAAGGGCAGAGAGAGCAGCAAATATGCAAACATTCTACAGCCAGATTAATCTTCCTTTTAAAAAAGCTCCCACTCATCATATCACTTCCCTGCAAAAATACTTTAAATGACTCTCTACATGATCCAGCCAAACTCATGAATCAAGCATTCAAGGTCCAAGAATTATGTCTCCTGGAAAAATATCAGTGCAGCTCCACACTACCATTCCACCATACCTTCCACTCCCAGACGTAGGCCATCCACACTCATTAGAACAAGCCACTCTCTATTCCTTAAAGACCACATGTGCAGCCCTCCAAAGCCTAATACCTTAAACCCTTCTCTTCAACATCCCCAATTCTCTACATCCTTCAAGGTCAAGTTGCTAGTAATTTATCTTTCTCAGGACTTCCACCATATCCTTCATATGACATCTGCCATGTGGTATCTCTTACACTGCTCTTTTTTTTTATTATCACTTAGTTTTTTGAGTTAACAGGCCTCAGCTCCTTAGTTAGACTATAAGGTCCTTGTTGACGGCCATCAATGCTTATACTTTAGGATACACAGTATTTCCCCCAGAGTACATGCTCAGAGATTTTTAAAAGGATTTACTTGTCAACCCTCAAAATTATTCCAAAGTTCTGATAGTTTATACAAATTCTCACACCACTCCAATAGAATATAATTTAACATTTCCCCAAACTATGGTTTTATTTTTATCTTCTTCCATTTTCATCCTTAGGAGGTTTTTCCAAGGCAAAAAAAAAAAAAAAAGGACCCTGAAAGCTGTTGACATAATCTTGCTTCCTTCAGTAAGAAAGAGAATATTCCCTATCATTCCTACTTCAATACAATTACAGCAGAATTATCTTTCAAATTATAGCCACATGAAATTAGAAGACTATGAAGAGGCTCAAGTCCAGGAGATAGGTTTGAGGTCTGCAGAATACTCCATTTTTACTCTTTTTAACTTAGACGGCAACAAGGGCACACATCAACCAGTAAGCTTTCTTTCTTTGTCTTCTCTTTAGTTTCAAGCTGTACCTGAATTTTGTTCCCCCTTACTATGTCCATTTCTCTGCTCCTTTGTTTCATGCATTCATAGTCTTTGCAAGTTTTCCTGACTGTTGAGGACAACAGTCTAAAACGGAAACCAGAAAGCTAGGGGGAAAATGTTGTGCCATAAAAAAGCCCTGGCAGACACTGTCACCTACAGGGATTAAACAGGCACGATGCTTGGGGTCATCCCCAATTCAGTCTCACAAAGAATCCCATTCATCATAAAGAGGAGAAAGTTGGGGGAATTTGAAGAACATGGAAAAGGAAGAGACCAACTCCATTATATCACACACTTTGTTTTGAGCACAGAATATGCATATATATGTTCTACATAAATATATATAAAATTAAATATATATATATACACACTTAAATTAGACATTAGACATGGAAAGTAATAATTAAAAAGGATGTAAGAAAAGAAAGCGAATTGATAGACAAAGGGAAATATCAGCTGTGCAACTGATCATTTCTATTAGAAAAAATAATATAAAAACCCACAGAAACAGTGCTATATTTACTCTAGATCAGGTATTCTTAACCTTTTTTATTCCACGGACCCCTTTTCCAGTCAGGTGAAAACCAAATACCCATTCTCAGAATGTGGCAGCAGATAGTTTTATGACATTCAACTAGGGTCAGGTCTAACAACTAGCATAATTTCAAAGTACGGATGAGTATATGCAATTTTTCAAGACATGCAACAACTGTAATGCTATATGAAATGAATACTATTATAATTTATTGCATACATTCATATGTGAAGGAAATGCTAGATTGCAGTTAGAGATCCGAGAAAGTAAAGATAATAAGTTAACCAGACAATGGGCTGGGGGGAGTGCAATAAATAAAATCTTTAAAAAAATAATAATAATAACTTTTTTTCAATTCAAGGTCAAGGACTCCCTGAAATCCTTGGGGTCCATGAACCCCTGGTTAAGAGCCTCTGCTCTGGATTATACCATGATCTTTAAAGCTTATGCGATAATATACATAATGCAATATGCACATGCCACACTGGGGGAGAGGTGGTTAAGGTTTTATCCTATAATATACTAAGCTTAAGATGATATTATAATTATTCTTAATATAAATATCCTGAAATATATGTTTCTTAAATAGGGATGCTAGACAATTACTTAATTTAAAGCCATCTAGAATATATGTTATTGGATTTGTGAATGAAAAATTATAATAAAACATATTTTGAATATCTGCCATATAATAAAACTTTAAGCCCAAGATTTTTAAAAACTTTATTTGGAAATAATTTCAAACTTACAGAAAAGATGCAAGAAATAAGTAAAAATAACATGTTTCCTTTACTCAGATTCACCTATTAACATTCTTCCCATTTGCTTGCTTACTTGTTCTCTCACTCATACACAAAAACACAAAATTATTTTTTTCTAAACCATTTGATGGTAAGTTGCATGCATCGTGGTCCTTAACCCCTAAATACTTCAGTGTTCATTTCCTAGGACGAGGGATATTCTCTTACATCATCACAGTACAGTTAGCAACACAATACAATATAGAACATTATTGTATCAAATCTACCATCTAGCTCCTCATTTTGTCAAACGACCCCAAAATGTCTTTTGGAACAATTTTCCCCCTGCAGCTCAAGATCCAGTCTAGCAAAACCATGATTTTTAAAAAGATTTACATCTGCGTTAGTTGGAAAATGGGGCTTTTTTCCTTCCCGCCTCAGGGGTCAGCCATCACCATCGCAGCCAGAAGGCCGACTGTGGGCACTCCCAACCATCTCTTTTATTTGTTTCTTCCACTTACATATCTTGGACCCAGAAAACGGATAATGAAATGCTTTAAGCAGGCTTTACAGATGGTTTAAGATTAAGTAGTCAATGTGTGAGGGACTGAAGACCTTTTCTATGACTGGAGGCTGGTGCTTTTGTTGACCTGTATTTGACTGCTCAGGGCATTTTTTCCTTAAGAATAATAAAAAGTAGTGCCAGAGAGACACAATTGACAAAATGCATGGTCCATAAACATCAGGTAACTGAAAAACTAGCTCATCGTGTGTGAAAGACAAGAGAGGAAAGATTAAATTGGCAGCTACTTTCTTTTTGATTCATTAAAAAAGTATTAACCACAATAGTAACCTCATTTCCAAAAAGAGTTTCCAAAGTCCTAAAACAACTTAGAGGAAAAAAAAAGAAAATTCACTCTAAGAAAATGGAGATAGATTGAAATAATATCCATATGTCAGATATATTAAGCCTGGTAATCTGATGTCCATGGTTATATTATCTCGAATTCCTTAAGGTAAAAAGTTTTCAGTGAAAGTTTTTTCTATATTCATTCAATGCATGGAAAGTCCAAAGTAAAGATGGATTTTCAAAGATTACTGAATGGATTCAACAGTGCTCTAGGATCAAATAAGGAAGCCTATACAAAGACAATAGAGAAAATTTTCAATTGGCTAGAACACAGATGACCACAATTATTTCCATTAACTGAAATTTTCTAACTTACGGTTTTATTTAAAATAAAATTCTAAGAAAACATACTTCAGTTGGAACTTATTCTGACATATTTATAAATTAAGTAAGTATACACTGGCCTACTTTCTTACAGCTTAGTATCTATACAATAGTTTTCACTGACAGAATGGAATTTCAGGTCAAACTAATAGCCTAAATCAGCAAAAACAATGTCAACATGCTCGTCAGGATAACTAATACAAAATAGGAAGATGCAATTGTCTATTTTAGAACAATCTGAAACAATGCAGATTTTTAAGCAATTCTCCTTTATCCTTAATTAAATAAAACAGCATTTACCCCAAGCATCTTAGTTAACCTAGATTCTGTTGTTCCTACTAATCTTTTAGATGATATTTTTTAATGGCAAAATACCAAATGGAGGAAGTATACCCTTAAGGTGAAATAGAGATTGGATTATTATAACAGAAGACATGATCTAGGACATGTTAATGGAGGGTAAAAAAAGTATTTCCCTGGGCAAATAAATTTGACTGTCTATCTCTTAATATAAGTTAAGCAAGTATTTTTAATGGGATTTCTCAGAGTTCTATATGACCAAGTACATGAGGACCCTCCACAAGTGGGATTTAGTTTCCCAGAGCTCATTTGATCAAAGAATACTTGTTCTTAGAGACTATATTACATTTCCTCTAGCTAATGTTCCTTGGATGAAAGCAAAACTGATCTAACATAAAGGTGATATGGTGGTTTGCAGTTATTACCTCAGTAAAACATATTCTTAATCTAAATCCATTCTTGTAAATGTGAACCCATTGTAAAGAGGACCTTGTGATGAGATTACTTCAGTTAGTGTAGGTTTTCATTTTATTACTGGAGGCTTTATAGAGAAGAGAAGCCACAGGGAGTAGCCAGAAGCTGGACATCAGTGGAACCAGAAGAGAAGGAAGATGCTGCCACGTGCATGGCCATATGACAGAAAAGCTAAGAGCCCCAAGGATAGATGGCAGCCAGCGCCAGAATGCAAAGCCTTCAGGAGAAAGCATCACCTTGCTGATGCCCTGATTTTGGACTTCTCCTATCCACAAAACCATAAGCCAATAAATTCCCATTGCTTAAGGCATCCCATTTTATGGTATTTTTAACAGCTGGGAAACAAAAATAGATGGGTTATTCTCCTCCCCAAATGCTTTTATAAGTTAATAATACCTGTACCCCAATCCCTTGCAACTCCATTACTCATTACATTAATAGCCTCAAGGAGATGCTAGAAAGGTTACTTCCCAAGATAAGTCATTGAACTTGAAAAAGTCTTAACATGTTAGCATTCTTCAACACTATTCTAACTTTTGTATTCTTAGATCAAGACTCCACTCCACTTAGTTTAATTCTGGAAGCGAAAAGAATGCCTACAAACTAACAAAACAAAACTAACACAAAATAAATAAGTTCCTTTACACAACTTGTTAAAAGGTGATAACAAGCTGGTAAACTCACAGAAGATACAGGCAATTTTTTTTTTTTTATCAGCTTTCCTGAGATGGTTTTTTCATTTGTTTTGCTTGTTGTTTGTTTTTGCTTTTTCAGGAGGCACCGGACTCTAACCCGGGACCTCCCACGTGGGAGGGAAATACTCAACTGCTTGAGCCACATCTGCTCCCTACACGGGAGCTTTATAAAGGGAGTAAAACATAAAAAAAAAAATCATCAGATATGCATGTGCAGGTATGATCCTTAGTTATGAATCTAATATATTAAAGGTATTTTTGCTATAAATAATAATGACATCATTATTATACGCTGAGGTTGACAGCTTCTATCAATACAGTCTGCCCTACAAGGCAGCCTGCTATCTTTTTGTAAGACTTCATCGGTCTACCCACACTACAAAATGCCCCTACACACTCCACCTCTGAAACTTGATATTTTATTTCACTTTTAGAGACAAGGCTTAAAATGAAAATACCAAATAGAACATTACATAGTGGCTTAAACTCACACTAGAGTTTAAAAAAAAAAAAAGATTGGATGAGATTATTTCTTCATACAGGTTTTATTGAGATAGGAACTGTGGATAACCCAAACATTTATTATTGACTACACAATTTTGATGAGTGCCTGCCTCTTCTATGAGGTCTCTCCACTATCAAGTTCACTGAAATTTGACCTTATTTTTGAGGAAACATTTTTGGGATAAAAAATAAGCTTGGATTTTAATCACTATTAATAGGCTTCGAATAACAAAATGAATATGTGTGTGTTTGTGTGTGTGTGTGTGTGTGTATGTGTGTAGCAATTTTCCATCTAAACTGGTGGTAGGAGAAGACAGTGTGCCCCAAAAGAATACAATGTATCAAAGACCTTATAACCATTTGGGGGATAGAATTAGATTTAGGAAATAAATCAAAGAAAATAAAATGTCCTAGTGCTTACTGAAGGAACTTTGAAATACAAGGCTGACTCTGGACCCACTGAAAGTACACTACTCTCTTAAAAATATCTTCTTTTCTGACAGCTTTTAATTTAATGTTACAAGAGAGAAATCTGGTTTAAATCGGAGATACTTTCAATTTGTCAGTGATTCAGCTTTCAAATTCTGTAATAGCATTATGTCCTGATGTCACTATAAAAAAGTATCAGGGGGGTGCAAAGATGTGCAGAAGGACAAGATGTAGGATAAAGAAAGTTTTGCACTACTCAGACAAAACGGAATATTTTCCTGTAAATTAAAAAAAAATGGGAAGAATTATGTTCGTTGAGTTATAAACAGTGTGCTGAATCTTTTAAGAGTAAGTCACAGATTCCTGTTAGAATTTTATCAAATAATTATTTCATTACCAACCAAGAAAGCTACAAAAATACATAAGAAGAGATCAGTTCAACAAGGCATTATTCCTTTCCTTATTGACATTGCAATGAAGCATTCTGGTTCCTCATTCTGAATTATACATCATTTTCATCATCAATTACTTTTCTCCTATATACTTCACTTTATCCCATTTCTCTGCATCATGAATCCTTCTTAACAGATTTTTGTTCTTTCTTTATACCCACCCCACACACACGTCCTTTCCATGACTTTCTTTTTTTCCACTGAGATCTTATACAACACTTCATTATGAGACTTTTCACTTTTCTGCCAAAACATTTTCAAGAGAATTTTTCTCCAAAAATGTTATTTTTTAGCCTCTACAATTTTGTTTTCTCTGCATTATACAAATCGTTCAGCCATTTTAAGTTTAAAAATAGAATGGTTTTCCTTCTAATATTACACATTAGAATAACTTCACATGTCTGATTTAGACAAAGTAATGTCATTTGATTGTGCTGGGGATGGTTGGTGAAGTGATATATCTCTAACTTAACTAAATGAAACAAATTAATATTATTAGGCAAAGTTACCTATAATATCTCTTGGGGAAAATTTGTATAGAAAACACTAGAATATACAGAAAAAACATATTGCATATGTTGAACCCAAGTTACTATCATACAAAAACTCATGCCTGGACTGGAGGGAGAGGTAGCTCCTAGAACTGAAACTTTCATTTGTACTATCAGTCCACAAATCCATCACCAGGATCATGTGGTGGTCCCCTCACTCTATAACAAACACCATTTGGTGTCCTGACGTTGCCCTTTGGTGAGTTATTTTAGACTTCAGGGCCACCCTTAAGGTCAAGCACATAGTATAATATGGCTGGACACATTTAAATATTGAATGAATGAATGCATTACTAAATGAATAAATGAATGGAAGAAGGAAATCTAATTTTATCATCTGAGTGAGTAAAAATCTTACAGCCACATGCTATTAAGTAAAACTAATCTGCTTTTAACATCTAATGCTTTTAAATTTAGGCTAAAAACTAGTTTACATAAACAAAGCTTTTATATTGACCCTAAGCACCAATACACATGAACCATATTCTTCCTGAAAAACCCTCCTTTGCTGATACATGTTCCAAACCCCTACCCCAAAAGAAATTCCTTTCCTGTATTTTTCAAATATTCAAATTTTATGTACTCATACTTAAAAATATTTTGCTGACCCTTAAATTTATTCCTCCTTTGAATTTATTTAGCATTTATATTCTCTACCACTCATTTTCACTTATCCTACTTCACACTGAGAACTTTTCAAATATTTGTAGACACCGCATATATTATCCTAGGAATTATTTTGTTAGTTCTATCTGATTTTGCCTCCCCCATGACATTCATCGTAGGTGTCCTCTTCCTGGGTATTTTAGATGAAGAAAGACTGCTTTCACATTTGGGATCTTCGGGAGGGTTTACCTTTGGATACACTGCAGTTATCCAAATTTCTATTTAAGATTTTCACAAACAACTGAGAAGAAACTAGACTAGTGATGTATTCTTCTGGGTAAGTACCATGGAAAATTCTCAGGAAAAGCTGATTACAAACTCATATAGGACTAGGCACACACCGTATTTTTATCTGTATTCTCTACCGCACCTACCCACAGGGATCTTCAAGCAATGCTATAATAAATGAATGTATATTGAAAAAGTAAAAACAAAAATGACTGACTAAATGTCAATTGCAAAACGAATACTCAAATATTTTCATTGATAGTTTATCCCCTTGAACCACATTCTCCCTGTACAGAGAATCAGCAAAGTTGAAGCACCCAAATACCTCTTCTTAAGATTTCTGATGGGGAAGAGCCAGATAACTCTACTAGAACACAAAATATTTTAGTACCCTGTGTATGTGTAAATATAGAGTCTATCTCTGGACACTTGCATTCCTAAAGTAAAAAAGCTAAAATCAGCAACTGAACCACAGGTGATAAAGCTGGAGAGAGGTGATTCTTCATGCTTTTAGTATAAATAGTGTTGTTCAATCATTTGGCTGTAATATTAAGACACACAGCAAACAAAAACTCTAACCTACATTACTCAACACCATTCTAGTCAAACAAAATCCAGAATTCATCCACTATTCCTTGTCATTCTTACTCTCAAAACTGCCCATATGACTGCACACATGTTCTTGTGTGCAGTTGCACACAACTTGCAAAATTCAGAAAGAGTCATTCAATTAGGCTTGGTCTCACCAGAGTTAAAACAAGTTTCTAACATGGAAGAATCTTTAATCACAGGATTTCTTTCTACAGAAGACATAAATACAAAACTGTTTTAATGGGAGGCCCAAGGTTTTAATTTTTTTTAATTTATTTTATTATTATTATTAGGAAATGCTGGAGATTGAACCCAGGACCTGGTACATGGGAAGCAGGCACTCAACCACTGAGCTACTGTCACTCCTTCAAGAGAGATGTGTTTGTTTTTTCATTTTTAGGAGGTACTGGGAATCAAACCTAGGACCTCATACATGCAAAGCAGGCACTCAACCACTAGAGCTACATCTGCTCTCCCCCATGATATCTTTTAAAGAACTGAGTTTTCAGGCTTTATTGTTTATTTTAGGATGATGTATGAGTGCTGTTTGCCTTCTATGAATGAAATCCTAGCTTACAAACAGAGTCTGGATATGAAGGATCCAGGGTTGAAGTGGTACATATATGAGTTAAGAACATTTGCAATTGTATAGAGTTCTATAGGTTCTTTAAATGTAGGATTTGGGAGACTGGTGCCTGCTGACTTTTGGGTGACTCTTCTCATATTCATTTTAGCACTATATTTGCAGAAGCAGATGCACATTTAAAGAACAAAAGCAGTACTGATGAGAATCTGACACCCAGGTGTACCAAGCCAGTATTTTTTAAAAAGACATAGAAGTCATCTGGAATCCAGACACTTACAGAGACTGTTAGGGTAATAATAGCATGTGTTCCAGAGCCAGGCAGCTCTACCATATAGTGACTACATGACCTAACAACCTCTGTTTCTCAGTTTCCTTATTTATAAATAATATTTATAACATAAATATTAGCCTCTCCTTCATGAAGTCCATATGAGGAGTATGTGATTTCATTCAAGCAAAACACCTGTGCTATTGCTCCATAAAGGTTAGTTCATACTAGTATGATTACACAAATGTACTGATGACAAGAAACTGAAGTATGGTTTCTCTGATAGATAAATTGTTAACATCATTCTCATCACCATTTGGGTGGCTTAGTTGTTTTCTTTTCCTTAACTCATGTCCGGTACTAGTTGTGCACCTGCTCATCCACAGGGCCAATCAGCTTTCTGGAAAGGCTCCAAGGTTTGGCATGTTAGTCTCTTTCTCTTTGGCTGTCACGTAATTTGGAATAGCAAAGTGTCCTTGATGCTAATGTTCCACTATTAAAAAGTTAAAAGACACAATTTTAAGTTGGATTCTCAGTAGTAATGGTTTGTCATTAGGTATGATTAAATATCCACAATTTTACAGCTTTGAGGATTCACCTGAGTCTATTCTGTGGCGGATTCTGAATCCACAGAAACCACTGGCCCAGAGAAAGTGCATACCAACAACATTTACCTCTCTTTTAATTGTCTTTGGTGCGGATGTGCCAAAGAAGGGTTAAAACCACAGTGTGCATGGTCATCTCTGGAATGAAATCCTGTTCTCAAGTTTATAATAAGAGCACTTTTTCTAAGAGCACAAAATTTAAGTAAAGGAAGATAGAGGTCTTTTACAAAGCAATAGCAGAGCAGAAAAATGTCACTGCTACAGAAAAGCTGTTTGTTTTTATAAACCAAAATGCTGAACAGAGATTACTAGAGACATTGAGGCCATGAACATAAGTAGGCATCACTCACTTTATGGAGCCCATTTCATATCCACTGGGGCCATTGCCTATTGCCTATGAAAGGAATGAAGAGAGAATTCTGGGGAGAGACAGAGTCACAAAGAAGGGTGATTTTGTTAAACAGTTACCACTCAAGAAAGTGCTGACAAAGGAATGGAAATGTCTCATGCAAACTAGTTATCACTACTGAGAGTGGTAGCTCACATAATCAATGTTGGTAGGTGGCAAATAAAAAATTGATGTTGAACATGCAGAGAAGCAAATGATATGGGAGGGCATGGCCCTTTATCTACAACAATGGTACCAAAATAAACTCATTGAGAGCATTTTAGTAGGTTTCAATTCAGGGTATGTATAATGCTCTTATTATTCTTATCATTCTCCAGTGTCTAGAGAAGACTGATCCAGTGTTAGTGACATGGAATCTAGCAGAACAAAAACAATCCTAGCGTATGACCAGACTCATGTAAAAGAATGGCAAGCTGTACTTTGGTAACTATCCAAGTAAGACCTGTGTGTTATAAAGTCTTTTTCAGTAAATGGCCCAGGGTCCTGGTGATGAGGGAGAGAGGCACCAGGATTCTACTTTTCAAGGCAGAAACAATGTGAAAGTATAGAGCTCACTATGGAAGCTTCGAGGCCTCGTTCTCCATGGATGGGGACGGTGTCCCAAATACTTATCAGTGGCAATGCTGTATAAAATCACTATATTCTCAAACCGAAATAGACCCTGGTTGAGGTAGTTTGTTTATATCTTAGACCTCTATTAAATCCAGACTTCAGGTAAATTAGGGATAAATATCATTGTGTAGGCAAGCTTTCCAATTTTGCTAAACCTTCCAGAAAAAAAAAACGGTAGTGCTCGGATCGTCCTGGAACTCCCTAGGCCTTTCCTTAACTCAGTAATCTAGACATACACTTCTTCCATTATTTAAAGTTTTCACAGGTATTAAGTAATAGCTTAATCAGACCAAAAAGGGAAAATAGTAAGAGTTTAAGATGGTGATGAATCATTTGATCTAAAGACATTTTCACCTTATTTCAAATTATCCAACTTTTATCAATTTTCATCTTTTCTCTAAAACTTTATAAACTCCAGGCATCTTAATGTCTATCACCTTCAACTAAACATTTAAAGTACTGAGTTAACCATTTCTTCCACCAAAGCTGTTATTCCTCTTTCACTCCTTTTTCTATCAGGTGTTGACATTCATTCAATTTCCTAAGTTAAAGACATGAAAGTCTTCCAAGCACTTCTCTTTATCCTTCCAGCTGATGGCTAATCTAATCTTACTGCATCTACTTCTGGAATGTATCCCCTTCTGCTTTCAAACTCACTGCCCATGCCCTTGTCAGGTTCATCTTAACTCAACTCTTGACCCTAACACATTTCCTTGACCCTACCCACATTCTCAGTAGTCCATCTTCTCCACACTGATGCCACAGCTGTCATCCAATAAGTGAACCAGCATCATTTATTTAACTACAGACTTCTCCCCTATCTCCCATAATTACCCAGGTTGAAAGACTTGATCTGCTCAGTATGGTAGCCAGTATCTTCACGGAGTTATGTAAGTTAAATTTTTTTTAAAAAATTCAGTTTGCCAGTCATACTCTTTCACAAAAGACAATATGGTTTGTGACTGCCATATAGGAGAGTGAAGATATGGAACATTCCCCATTATCACAGAGTTCTATAATATTGTGCTAGTCTAGATATTCTGGTTACCCTGAAATTCAGCTTCCTGAATTGCCTTGAATATAGGACCTTTCAAGGTTTCTATTCTTGCATATGCTCCTTCCTTTATTTAGCCTGCTCTTAATTTTTTTTCTGATTTTCATGACCCTCTTTCAACATGACCACATAAATGAAACTGTACCTAGAATCTTGGACAGAATTTGTTCCAGTACTGCTGGGCTCCCACATTACCTTGTTCATACCTTTTTTAAAAAAAAAAATCATATAATATACTTTTTTTTTTTTAAAGATTTATTTATTTCTCTCCTCCCGCCCCTCCCCACCCCACCCCCACCCCCGCCCCAGCCCTGTTGTTCATGTTCACTGTCTGCTTTCTGTGTCCATTCACTCTCTTTAGGAGGAACTGGGAACTGAACCCAGGACCTCCCATGAGGGAGAGAGGCACTCAATTGCTTGAATCACCTCTGCTCCCTGCTTTGTGGTGTCTCTCATTGTGTTTCTTCTGTGTCTCCTTGTTGTGTCATCTTGTTGCATCATCTCACCATGCCAGCTTGCTGTCCTGTTTATCTTCTCTAGGAGGTACCAGGAACTGAACCCAGGACCTCCCGTGTGGTAGGCAGGCACCCAAATCTGCTTCCCTTGTTTATATATTTATGATACCACTTACTACAAGTACTCTCACCATCTCTTTACCCAGCTAACTCTACTACTAGAGTACTAGCTATTTGACTGTAGAGATTTTATCTTCATTATCTTTACATCTATATCCTTTAGCTCAGTACCAACCACAGAGTAAACTTTCAAAAATGCTGAATGTTGACTGGATTCTATGCATTTATTTTTGATGAATAGTTTGCTTGAAAAGAGAGGTAACACTGTCTCAAGTAAAGACTTAGAACCTCCAGCCCCAGACCTCTCTCATTATCACTTACAAGGACTTCCAGTCTATTAATCATCCACTCAAATCACTGCCTCAATTGGCCATATGCTTATCCAGTAGAAATACTGCTGCCACATGGAAGGAGAATTTCCAATTCAAACCATCTATTTGGTCTAAACTGGATCTAAAACTTGCACTCATTGTATTTCGTAATATGTTTTTCTTCTGTTGATGGAGTTTTCCACTACTCCAGAGAACACTGATAATTTACTTCAAAGTAGACTCAATTATCTCTAAAGAAATTGCACTTGATCACTTTGAAGAGATGTAGCTTTCCTCAAGTTACAATGCAGTGAAGTTACCTAGAGTTAATAACCTTTTACCAGTCCATTTATCAAAGAGACATATATGGCAATGGATGGGATCTGACACATAGTCTTCAAGCAGAAGCTGTGTTAATTAGTTAGTATTAAGGTGGATAAGCAACATCGCAATTGACACCAAATTTTATAAAGACAAATACATGAACCAGCACATGTTCTTGCTGCTCTGCCCGAATATAATTCTGGAAGGATTTATTTATCTTTATGTACATCTTCACAAGTCCTGAAGTGCAGAAAGATAGCAGGTATTGTACAGAAGGGATAACAATTTGGGCATTACATAGTAGACACCTATTTATGTTTTCATTTCTAGTCAGTACCACTTCCATCTTCTGTGATTGCTAGAATTGTCCCCTGTTTTTGACAGGGACCTGTTTTTCCCCATTCTTCATTCACATGAACCCATAGATCAGGGGTTCTTAACCTTTTTTGATCCACAGACCCCTTTGCCAATCAGGTGAAAACCACAGACCCCTTACTAAGACCAGATCATACTGTATATTATTTAATAAATTTATCACACCTGCACCAACACGTCCCCACAAATATAATGTGTTTTTTATTTTATTTTAATTCAAACTCATGGACCCCTTGTTAAGAACACCTGCTATAGGTGCTGCCATGTTCTCATGTCATCCTGGCTCCTTGGCTGCAGTGGGAAGATCCAGGTCTAGACCCAAACTGGGTCAAGCAATGTACATTACTTCCCTAAGCACATCTGATTGATCCAGGGATGGGCCTCTCACCTAGTCCATTAATTCTGGAGCCAAATAACTACCAATCCCACCTTAAGATGCTTGGGCTTCAGACACTCTCTCCAAATAAAGTCAAGTCAATTTCCCACAAGATTTAGGCAACAAAACTAGAAAGCTACAAAAAAACAAAGTTTTCTACCACAAGGAAAAGTGCAGTGTGCAATGAGATAACCTTAGAAAGAAAAACAGGAAAACCAGATTGATTCCTCGCAGCACCTGAATCCAAGAGGCTGGTTCTTCCCGGCAACTCAGTTATACAAGAGTGCCTTCAGGGAGCCAATAAATAACCCTGTTGCTTAAATGGTTCAGGCTACCTTTCTGATGGTTACAAACAAAAGAATTTTAACTCATATTCATTAATAGTTACTGCACACTAAAATGTGGAGTCCAAATGTCAGTAACATTTCAGACCTCCTCCCAAAAATATCAATGAGGGTGAAAGATTTAAAATAGGACATCAGAATGCACCAATAGAGCATTCCTGTTCCTACATTTTTCTTCTCTAATCATCCCACTATATTTTCATAAACTAATATGAGGCAAACAGGAAAATTTAGGCCATGGACTTCTGGTTTTTAGTGGACCTATAGAAACAAGGGCAAACTAGTTAGATGAACTCCAAATCTTTAAATCAAACAAATAAAAAGAGAATCAATAAATAATATGGGCTACGAACAGAAAGTAGATTAGTGGTTGCCTGGGGCTGAATGTGGGAACTGAGAATTACTAAAATGGGCATGTGGTTTCTTTTTGGATGATGAATATGTTCCAGAGTTAGACTGTAGCAATGGTTGAACTACTCTGTAAATTTGCTAAAAATTTGGGAGTTGTGTGCTTAAAATGAGTGAATTTTATGATATGCAAATTATATTTTAACAAAGCTGTAAAATAAGCAAATAACTAACTAAATAAATAGTATTGGCCATTCTAAAATTTTCAAGCAGCCACAGAAATTGTTACTAGTAACTACCAATAGGAATAAAATTTAACACCAGTTGAAGTATCTTACAAACATAAAGATGGTTAAAAATTATTTTAAAACTTAAAACCTAGATATGATTTATTCAAATGAAGACTTGAGATTTAAAAAATATCATAGAGGAAGTTAAGAAAGGTGGGGATTACCAATAAAACTTCAAACAGCCATTTTTTTTACAGAATTGGGAAGGCCAATTATCAAATTTATTTGAAAAGGTAATAGGTCCCAAATAACAAAAAATATCTTTAAAAGAAGAACAAAGTTGGAGGACTCACTCAGTTCCTGACTTTAAAGCATATTACTCAGCTACTGTGGTAAAAAGCAGCATGGTACTGGCATAAAGATAGCTTTGCTGACAAATGGAATAGAATTGAGTGGTCAGAAATAGATCCTCAAATTTAAGGCAAAGTGATTTTTTACAAGACTGTCAAGTCCACCCAAATGTACCAGAACAGTCTATTCAACAAATAGTGCTGGAAGAAGTGGATGTCATACCCAAAAGAAAGAAGGACACCTATCTCGTACCTTAAACTGATATTAATTAAAAATGGATCAAAGATCTAAATTCAAAAGTTACAACCATAAAACTCCTAGAAGAAAATGGAGGGAAACATCTTCAAGATCTTGTGGTAGGCAGTGGTTTCTTAAACCTTACACCAAAAGCACAAGCAATGAAAGAAAAAATAGATACTTCAGATCTCTTCAAACTTAGACACTTTTGTGCCTCAAAGGACTTTGTCAAGAAAGTGAAAAGGAAGCATATTTAATGGGAGAAAATATTTGGAAACCACCTATAAGATAAGGGTTTGATATTCATGTTATATAAGGAGAACATATAACTCAACAGTAAAAAGACAAGCAATATAATTGAAAAATGGGCCTAACACATGAATAGACATTTATCAAGAGGAAATAAAAATGGCCAAAAAGTACATGACAAAATGTTCAACATCATTAGCTATTAGGGAAATGCATATCAAATCTATACTGAAATATCATTTCACACCTTACAGAATGGCCATTTTACAAAAACAGAAAACAGTAAGTGCTGGAGAGATTGTGGAAAAATAGGAACACACCTTCACTGTTGCTGGAAATACAGAATGGCACAGCTTCTGTGGAAGATAGTTTGGTGGTTATTGAAGAAACTAAATATAGAATTGCTTTATGATCCAGTAATCCTTTACTAGGAATATATTCAGAAGAACTGAAAGCAAGGGCATGAACTGATATTTACACACTGATATTCATAGCACCATTATTCAAACTGCTAAAATACAGAAACAACACAAGTGTTCATCAACCAATGAGTAAATAAACAAAATGTGGTATATACATACAACGGTTTACTATTCAACTGTAAGAAGAAGTGAAATCGGGGTGCATATGACAACATGGATGAACCTTGAGGACATTATTGTGAGGGAAATAAGTCAGATACAGAAGGACAAACATTGTATGGTCTCACTAATATGAACTAAAATGATGAGTAAACCCACAGAGGTAAACTCTAGAGTATAAGTTACTAGAAAATTGAATGGGTTGAGAATGAGAGCTGATGCCTAATGTATGTAGAGTTTTTAATAAGGTTTATTGTAAATGTGTGAAAATGAATAGAGTTTATGGTAATACATTATAGTGAGTACAACTAACACAGCTAGTTTAAAAACATGATTGTGGCTGGAAGGGGTAGTCTATTAATGTAATATTTCAATTGAAAAGAAGCTGGATAATAACATAGGGACTGTATACCATGGTTTTTTGGTGGTTGATAAAGATTGTGGTAAGAAGTGTAAGAATGTTCTTCTTTTAAAAGTGTTAAGTATATGGTGATATATGGGAAAATTACAACTAATGCAATTTATGGATTATAGTTAATGGTAATATTGTAATATTTTTGCAGAATTGGCAAAGAAGATATTATTTCAATTCTAAGGGTATAGGATTTTTCCTTTTGGAATAATGAAAACGTTTTAAAATTGACTGAGGTGATGACAGCATAACTCTGTGATGAATATGGAGCCACTGAGTGTACACTTTGAATGATTGTACAAAGGATGGCACTACGTAGCACAGGGAATCCTGGGGTGGAAGATGGACTGTGGTTAGCAGAACAAATATGAGAATATTCTCTCATGAATTATAACAGGCATGTAATATTAATACAGGGTGTCATCAACTGGGTGGGTTGGGGAAAAAATACACCAAATGTAAGATATTGGCTCTTACATAGTTAGTAGTAATGTTTTGACGATGCTCTTTCATAGTTTGCAACAATTATTTCACAACAATGCAGGGTGTTGGTGGAGAGGTAATGTATGGGAGTCCTGTATGATGATATGCATGGTTGTTTTGTAACATCAACACTTATAATATACACATATTGTTTACGGATGTTCATGTAGAAATGATAAACTACAATTAAAAAGTTTTTAAAAGGTGGGGATTATAAATCATAACATTTGATGGTATCCCTGATTTGGACAAGCCACCCACAATAATATAAACAGAAAACTTAGATATCTTTCTATTCTGGACAAAACAAATGGAATTGACAAGCTATTGTCATTAAAGAAAATGGACTCAGGTGGACGAAAGATTAGAGGTCAATTTTGGATGAACTGAGACTATAATTAAGTATAGAATAATATAGTATTTCAATAAGGAAAGATTAGTGGGTTAAACCAGCATGAGTCAGACAAAAGTAAACCATTAGTCTATACTCTGTGAAGAATTAACAAAACAAAAATAAAAAGATCCTAAAGATATAATTTATCTGGATTTCTCCAAAAAAAGAGGTTATTTGAGAAAGTAAGTACCAAGGAGAATGCTGATCACAAATTAGGATTTCACTATTAGAAATCAAAGTGTATAATTTCAGTGACTAATAACAAAAAACATTAAGATAAATATTTAAAAGGAGGCACTTTAGTGATCACATGTTAATATCACTGCTGGGAGTGGATAAAGCTCAGTGTTTGAGCACCTGCTTCCCATGTACTGGGTCTTGGGTTTGATACCCAGTACCGCCTAAAAAACAGAAACAAATAAAAAAGGATCACTAATGTCCAACAGCTCATAAAATACCTTACCTTAAAAAGAAGAAACTGACTAAATATATAAAATAAGAACAGTACAAGAAGAAGAAGTAAAATGATCAAATCTGTATCCATGTTTAGTTTTTTTTTCTTTTACTGTGTTCCTATTTAAGTTGGTTATCCCCTGAAATAATTTACACTGTCCTACGAATGTAATTCAAACTTTTTACATTTTTCCAAGGATCTTTTTTATTATAAGAACAAGATTCAAAAATATCATGTGATTGAAAAAGTAGTCCTTAGCTTAGTTCATCCCATGGCTACTTTTGGTAGTAAATTAAGCATCTAGGAAAAAGGCCTCCAGCATTCCCAGGCATTTAGAACTAGTGTGGACAATACCCCCCCAAAAATCCCACAATTATTAGGGCATGTACTCATATACCATTTAGTTTGGAGCCTTCACATACATATATTCACCTCCAGCTCCCTAAAATACAGAATCTGCTTTCTTTCGACTAGTAATAGAAGAAGGAAGGAAGGATGAATTCTGGCATGTTAATTAAAATGTTGGCAAATTTATACATTTTGAAGTTCAAAATGTTAGTCTTGTTCACTATTTCTGGCGTGTAAATTTGTATTGCTGTAAACTGGTATGATCCTTTTCTAAAACAATTTATAATATGTATCTAAATCCTTAAGATTTGATATTCCCTTTGATCATTTTTGTTTTCTTTCTCCTGGAGTTTATCTTAATGAGAAAATTATGCATGTGTAGAATATTTTAACTAATATTTGTTAGCCATCTTTTCCCCCTATAACTGTGAAAAACTGTGACCCCTTTATCTAAAAGTGGGGATGGATTAAATATGTATGGTATATTTGTATACTGGAACAATATATAACTAATAGACATGATGGAAAATGTTTTCACAGTTGACTGAGTAAAGCTTTATGTTAGATGAGATCATGTGTTTGCGTTTCAAGCAGCTAAAACAAATACCACATAATGTGACTTAACACCAAGAATTTACTAGCTCACAGTTTCAGAGGCTAGAAGGCTTGCTTCCTCCCTGGGGTCTGTATCTTCAGGCTGTTTGGCAACCTCTGGGGTCCTCTGACTTTTCTGTCACATGACAATGCGACAATGCAGCATCTTCTCCTTTCTCTTATGGGTTCTGTTAACTTCCAGCTTCTGGCTGCTCCCTATAGCTTCCCGTTCTGTGTCCAATCCTCTTTGCTCATAAGGACTTCAGCCATATTGGATGAAGGCCCACCTACAGTCAGTCTGGGCACACCTTAACTGAGAGCATCTTCAAAAATCCTGTTTACAAATGGGTTCACATCCACAGCACCAGAGGTTCAGACTTGAACATATCTTTTGTGGGGGGCGTGATTCAATCCCCCACAGAATGTAACACAGATCTTAACTCAGCCAACTGTAAAAATATAATAGCACCTATCACATATTTCTACTGTTTTAAAGACACATGTTACAAATAAATATGTCTGGAATTCTCTATATAAATACAGTTTTTAAAATCATTTATCTCTCTCTGCATGGTGAGATTGAGTGATTTTTATTTTTATATACATCCTATATTAAATCCATATTACATTTGGAATCAGAAAAAAGTAATGAATGCTATTTTTAAAGTCAAAATAAAGAAATAATAAGTCATTGAAGATACATTGGGTATGGAAATACCCTGGCAACACAGGGCAGTGCACCCAAGGGCTATTTCTTTCTAGAAGTCCCTATTAAATGAACAGGGTGGCAGATAGCGAGAAAGGGCAAAGGGGTTCACACCAAAGTGCCTGGGTTTTAGCTCAGATTTTGCCATTTAATGAGTTAATGACTTTGAGCAATCATTGCTTTCCTCATTTTATTTTTCCATTTCTAAACAAAGAATACCAATACCTGTTTCTCCTCAACCCCCAAGGGTTACTGCAGTGCTCAAATATGTACATGAATGTGGACATATCTGTAAAGCATTTATTTAAGTTTATAATAAATAATAGTTGCTAAAATAACAATTAAGGAGAAGAAAAGAGAAAATCAAATGTATAATAATATTGAGCCAGAAAATCAATAAAGTATAAAGTTTTGTACCTATACTTTTTAATCCTTTTCTAGCTCTTTCTTTGAAATTATCAGAATATATAAGATAAATACAAATCCCACTTCTTCCCTAAAATGTCCCCAATCATACTAGTTAGGAGGGAGATCTGACAGCACAGCACGATTCTGCTACTTGTTTCTAGTTCCCTTAACAAGCAGAGTAAGTGCGATTCCAAGTCACTAAAGCCAATGGAGGGAAAAGTACCTTTCTGGCGGCTGTTCCTTGTTTGTGACACATGTGCTAAGAGAATGAGAGCAATGAACCTTTTCACTGAACACCTATTATAATACAGGCACTGTTCTAAGTACTTTGTGGGCATCAGCTCAGTTAAACCTGACAACAACTTTATGAAGGAAGTATTATAGAGTAGATGAGGCAAGCCACAGCTGTTCATAGCGAGGGTTGGGATTAAAATGCAACCAGCTTTAAAATGCCTTCTGTCCTGCCATATAGATGGATACAGGAATGGATGAGATATACGTTCTGACTCTAAGAATATGAACATTTAGTAATGGGGCAAGACAGGTACGCACTTCTAAATAAAAGCAAATGGAGATATTTCCATCAGGGATTCCCTCCAAGAGCAGTTGGCATGTCTGTGCCTTGAAGGTAGACTTTTTGACTAGTCATTCCTGGCAGAGAAAATAGCTTGGCTAAAGACAATGCGGGGGAAAAAAAAAAACACACACACATGAGCTATAAGCACAGGTTTAACATGTAGAATTTCATATGCAATGTACATATTACATAAAATATACATCTTTTATTACAGAGCATAATATGCTCCTTGAGGGCAGAATGTGACCAGTTTTTTATTATAGGATTTCCAAATAATAGACACTCAAAAATAGTAATTGAATAAATGCTCAGAGCTGTAATTTTAAGATTATTTGCTTCAAAGTATGTATAGGATGGATTTGGGCATGTGGAGGATGAAGCAGGGAAAACACTATTGAGATAGCAGTCAAGTGTAGACCGACAGCAGAAATGAAGATGGTGAGGAAAGGAACAGATACAGGAAGAGACATTGTGAAGGAAGAATTAGACAGCCTGAGTGGTTGGTACTGAAGGAAATCACAAAGATCTCTTTGACAGTGTCATCCTGAATTTCTGGAGAAAACACTCAGTCAACAGGTAAAGTGAGGAGAAGGTGTTGTTTTATGAGTAGATTTCTGGACCTGTTGAATTTGAGGTGACCAGGGTGCTTTCTCATGACTGAAGTCAGAGTTGGAAATATGAATTGAGGAGTCATCCATAGATGAAGACATGCGGGCAGGAGGACGGGGAGTACAGAAAGAGAAATTAAACTGCTGGAGAAAGGACCTCTGGAAAAATTCACAAGAAGTGAGACGGGAGGGGAGCGAGAAGAAAAAGTCACCATAGGATGGAGGAACTAAAGGGTCACAAGAATCTATCCTTTTCTCACCTCTTCTTACTCATTTCTGAACATTTAAATGGGATCCACACCATTGGTACATTTGTCTTTCTGCATTCCTGTGCATGGCTCTTCAGAGCCCAGAAGGATGGAAATGTGGTGCAAAGGGAGCAGCCAAATATTCTCCAGTGTAAAACACTTCCTAGTTAAGCCATTCAGCACAATTTGCTGAAGAAGAGAAACAGAGCATTTTCTTACATACAGTTAATCATAAAACACCAAAAGAAATTAAATTATGTTGAAAAAGGGTGATGTGTAGCACAACTGGAAGAGAAACAGTTCTTGACATTATTATCCCAACATTAATACCCTGATTCTGATTTTTCTTATAAAGCAAATAGTTTACTTTGAAGTGTCTAATTGGTGAATATAATTAAAAACTAATCTCTTTTTGAAGGGACAAAAACCTCCTCTTCAGTAACCAAGATGCTGAGTGTTAAGTCACTGATTTATCTCCAAGACACAGATGTATTTTGTTACATGGTAATTTCATGGCATCATAAGTAGGATATTTATAATAAGGGCAAACCTTATTGCTGAAGGCATTGGTCTCCTTAAGATGGAGAGGTTAAAAATTCTTTCTCCACCACATATTGGTTACTTGTTTATTAGAAGATAGACTTGTGTAGCCTTAGGGAACAATCGATTCTTTAAAACATTATTGAGTCCATAGAGATAGAGAAGCTTTTCTTGTCAGAATGAGACCAAAACTGCCTTACATAGGGAAAGCCAAGCATCACCTACCATTCATCATGAGCAAGGTAACTGCCTTCCTCTAAGATCGCTCAAGCAGAAAATGAACAGCTGCCAATGTTGATCAGAGCAATAGAAAATGCTGCTTCCAGGGATGAAAGTCTCTTTTTTGTTTTTTAAAAGTTAAAACAATATTCTATATACTTTCGCTGAAATAGCAAGAGGCCAGGTCTGATAATATCACAGTCATGGAACTGATCAGTTACTTCTTGATGTGTTTCCAGGATTCTACAGTGATATCACCAACAGATGCTCAAAAGCAGCCTCGAAACCAACAAAGACAAACATTCTGTTTGCAATCTTTGGTGAATTATTTTGAAGTTCCAAAGCACATTGTTTAGAATGGGATTTTACCCAGATAACAATCTTCAGATATAGACTATTCGGATGATTACAAAGCACACCAACTTGCTATTCTACTACTGAACAATTTCAAACTATTTTTTGCCCTCCATAAAACAAAATCTTTTCTCAAAACAAAGGCCTATTTCAATAAAACAATTTTTGCTCATTGTCTCTCAGTAATCAGTCAGTGCATTCAAAAATGAAGTTAAAGCCTCAGAAATAATTTCTATCATTAGGTTTAAGCTGTTGTATGAAAACCTCATATGAAATAGATAAAATGTAAACCAAGTAAACAGCTTCAAATGGTTGGTAGCTAAAGAAACTATTCAAAAGTGCAGAACTCTTTCACCAGGGTCCTCTGCCTGCATAAATAAAGACTATGAAAGAGAAGATACAGAAGAGGCAAAGAACAAGGGAAGACATCTAGGGAGAAGGAAGGGTGGTCTGTTATAAAAATAATTGTTATTTTTAAATGGGTATTGATACTAGAGACAGTTCCAAAACTATCTGAGTAACATGATTGTATTGTGGAAGAAAAAATAAAATTTTCAATATGCAAGATTTGTTTTACTTGTGGAAACTTTGTCCTCCTTATTCTATAGTCATATATTTTAAATATTTACAAAGGAAAAAGTATTTTCCATGATCAATATAATCTGATATGTGAGGCAATATGCAGGATTTGTAATTTGATTATGAAGATTCAGCACCAAAGTCAGCAATAAAGAACCTACGGGTTTGTGAGCAACCCAAGCCAAACCTTTGTGACTTTTTGACATCACAAAGCTTTGGACAGTGAGGGATCAAAAGATGCAAAATTGAATGTAATCAGGGTTTATGCTTTTTCTTATGTCAGGTCAGACACAGCTACTAGTACTGATGAGATAACAACTTAAGAGAAAAACGT
Organism: Dasypus novemcinctus; assembly: GCF_030445035.2. Classification (NCBI taxonomy): domain Eukaryota; kingdom Metazoa; phylum Chordata; class Mammalia; order Cingulata; family Dasypodidae; genus Dasypus; species Dasypus novemcinctus. The sequence continues at coordinate 38,634,486 of NC_080689.1, forward strand.
TTCTGTTACAAAAGACAGATCAGCAGTCTGTTACAGGAAAATTTATGATGAGAAAATGTGAGCAGATAAATATATCCTAAAGAATTCCTCAAAAAAGACTCAAATGGACACAGGACATTCCAAAACATTCTCAGACATTTGTGCTAAACTTGACCCAAAGAACCCTAGCTCAGGTGTGTGACTATTAGGTTATGTCCATTTGTTGCAATAAATTAAGTAAGAAATTTTAAAGAAAAGTTCTATAGAGTCCACTATACTGTTTAATATTAAAGAAAACTGTGTGAGATTGTTTCATCAATTTTTTAAATGTATATAACTAATGCAAATATACATGACTAATGCAAGATGGTAAGAATGTGGAGAAGCATGGGGAAAATACAATTAATGTAACCTATGGACCAAAGTTAACAGCAATACTGTAATATTCTTGCATCAATGCCAAAGATGTACTATTTTAATAGTAGGGGTGTATGGAAAAAATATACCAAATGTCTGCTAAAGACCACAGTTAGTGGTAGTAGCCCGATGATATTACCTCTCATAATCCGTAACAAATGTTCCACAACAATGTAGTGTGTTGGTGGAGGGTTGTTTTATGGGAATTCCACACATGTGCAGGCTGTTTTGTAAGTTCGCACCTTCTCTAATAAAATGTATTTTCAAAAGGACATTATTGGGACATAAGAATAAAATGGAATATTGAGTTCCAGCTCTGTATCAATGTTAATTTCTTGAACTTGATAATCGCACTGAAGGTGAATATGTAAGTGAATATCCTTGTTTGTAGGAAGGGTACATGGAAGGATGCATTCAAGGAGTATGATGTGGGCAACATTCAAGGAGTATGATGTGGGCAACCTGCTCTCAAATGTTCAGACAGATTAAAGAAAGATAATGAATATAGATAGATGATAGATTAGATAGATAGATAGATAGATAGATAGATAGATAGATAGATAGATAGATAGATAGATAGATAGATAGATAGATGATAGATAGGATGATATAGCAAAGGTGGTAAATGTTAAAGTTGGTGAATGTAGGTATCTGGGGATAGGGCTATGTTGGCATTCTCTGTATGGGGTTTGTATTATTTTTGCAACTGCTCTGTAAGTTTTAAATTATTTCAAAATAAAATGTTAAAAAAATTATACACAACATTTTTTGGAGAAGTCTTTTCATTGAACATTTGTCTACTTTAACATGAAAATTGACATAATCATTGATTACATATGGTGTGTGTAATGATTTCTATAATTTGGGGCATTATTCTATTGGTCAGAAATGTATTCCCTATTGTAACATTTCTGAGGAAGAATTAGATTTAATATGCCTCATTTAAATTTATAGCACCTATTCTAGAAACATCATCTGCTATAATCTGTCATAACTGCCAGGACTTCAACGGTACTCTGAAGCTAATGTCACCACCACCCACCACCCATCTGCATGATGCATTTAGTTTTACAAAGAATATTTGCATCTATTACCTTACTTCATCTTTAAAGTGGTCCTATAAAGTGGTCGGAACAAGGATTATGATGTGAATTCCACATATGAGGAAATTGAGATAATAATGAGTTAACTGAAAAATATGAACTGGGAACACAAATCCTTAGGCTCCAAACTAATGCAAACTTCTCCAAAGATGGGCCTTGTATTTCCAGGGATGTAATTCACAGAACAGACTCAAAGTATGGCTTGAAAATGTCAAGACTGTCACTCTGCCCATCATTGAACACTCCCCTTTGTTGAGCTGCATCCTTACTCTTGCTTCTAGGATCATCCCTTAACAGAATATTTGGGGGAGTTTTGCCAGGAAAACCAGTTGTCCTTCCAGACCCAGACCAGTCACCTCTTTGTGAAACCTCCCTCAATGGTCAGAAAAGTGTTAAAGCATCTGGAATATAGGGAAGCGGACTTGGCCCAGTGGTTAGGGTGTCTGTCTAGGACATGGGAGGTCCGCGGTTTAAACCCTGGGCCTCCTTGACCCGTGTGCAGCTGGCCCATGCACAGTGCTGATGTGCGCAAGGAGTGCCATGCCACGCAGAGGTATCCCCGCATAGGGGAGCCTCACATGCAAGGAGTGCGCCCCATAAGGAGAGCCACACAACGCAAAAGCAAGTGCAGCCTGCCCAAGAATGGTGCCGCACACATGGAGAGCTGACACAACAAGATGACACAACAAAAAGAAACACAGATTCCTGTGCCACTGACAATAACAGAAAGCGGATAAAGAAGAACAAGAAGCAAATAGACACAGAGAACAGACAACTGGGGTGGGGGGGAAGGGGAGAGAAATAAATAAATAATAAATCTTTGGGAAAAAAGGCATCTGGAATATCCACTAAATATTTTATTTATCTTCTTTGATTATTTATCTTCCTTGACAGCAACATATTTTAGAATAACCATTACAATATCTATTTTTCCACTGGACAGGGATCTCTTAAAAAGGAGAAAATATGCTTATTTTTTTTGCCCTGCTCAGTACACAAAGAAGTTGCTTAGAAAAATTTGTTGAATGAATGAATAAATGACTTTTGGACCATCTTTGACAAATCACTACTGATTGAGTCTATGATGCAATGGCGTTCAGCAGAAAGTAAACTGTTTCAAGTCAATATAACAAAGAGAATCCAGCCACCAGATCTGAAAATTACATGTTGCTATGGAGATCCACAGGGTATATGGTCATGGCAGATGGATTTGGAGTTCTGTGCCATGTCAGAGGGCTCTACTTTGGAATTTGTGCTCCTGAGTGTGATGGAGCTGGACTTAGATGTGACCTTCCAACACACCCCTCTTACGTCACTTTTACTGAACCTGTGGTTGGTGCTAGGGATGGTGTATTAAAGAAATCAACTTTTTAATACAACTCAGTAAAAAATTGAGTAACTTGACCAAATTTGCGCTCAAACTACTCCACATCCATTTAAACTATATTCTACTTGATTCTGTGAAACAGATCTTTCATTCAGGGCAATATATTACGTAAGGACTACACAGTGTTTTATATGGTGTTAAGGAGAAAACATAATTACCAGCACTCCATCCAATAAAATTGCTTTCTTTTGGCAAGCTAACTCACACTAGGAAAATGAATTGGCTGAAACTCTTCATAAACCTCATATCAAGTCCGCAATCTCTGAAATGTAAAACTCTCCTTATAAACATTGTCAGGGTAAAATTTCATCTTAAAACAGAGTGATTGCTTCTATTTCCTGTGATGTTTACACAGCAACTTCTGCAAAATTACTCTAAGTCAGAAATAGAAAAGAAAATCAATAGCAACATTGCACTATGAAATAACCTTTGTGGCACAAATGGAACCAGAAGATTAAGATAAAACCATAGAAGTATGGAATAATGAAAAGGGCACCAAACTCAGCCCCACGGGAAACACTGAAAACGATTTCATATGTATATTACATATACCAGCAATGGAGCACAGACATTCTGCTATTTCACAAAACCATTTTCAAGTAGTAATTAATATTATGCTATCTAATCCTAATGTATCCACATGCCTCAATCAGGCATTATTTGGAAAAATACATTTTCCAGCATTATGTGAAAATTTCTCATTTTTCCAAAAAAAAATCTTTTAAAATTGGTTTTCTGTTTTTGTCTTAAATAAAACTTCAAAAATTTAAAAAATGGCAATCTCTACCCTTTCAAAAATACCAATATGCTTGTTATATAAGAAATCATATTTACATTTATTACTATTTGTAGTCAATATCCTTCTTTATTATTTGTCATTGATTTTATTTTCCATCCAAAAAGCTCTGGAGATATTATTGTTAAGACTGAAATTTAAAACCTTCATCAGTTTTTACCTAAGCTATTAATTTGGTTTATAAATTAGACAGTTTTACTTTAAATAATGAGCAACAAAAAATTATTTCAACCATATACATAATCTTACACAATGTGTAGTATTCCAAATTCTTTGGAAGTTTATGTAAACTTCCATATGCTTCTTAGGCCTAGCATGTCTCCAAAGCTATATGGTTGAAGGCAGATGCTACAGTAATCACCTAATAATTACCATCAATTCCAGTCAAGCCTAGAATCAGGTAATCTTCCTTCTATTAAGTTACTCCTGAGTAACAATGGAGTTCCCCTATTCAAACCAAAAGGACTCCTAGACATAGAAAGTCAAGGGTGAAACAGATATTCTTATCTAAAGATTATTTGTGCTGTCTGCCTTTGTGAACATGTTTTATTTTTTTCAGCCTTATATCAGCCAACTTGTTTCTGCCTCAGTGTCACAATCTGCCTTAAGTCTTAGCTAAGGAAAGTTCCTGCATGTTCCTTTGCAGTTGAAAACTGGCACTTACTTGCTTTTGCCTTTTCTTGGTAAGCACTCCTCCAAAATTCTCACCTGATCAAAACCTCACACAAATAGAAATTGGTCATAATTCTGAATGGAAAAGTTCCAATTAGTAGTGACTTCTTCTTGATGTGCGTTACCACATAGTATTTTAGTCTACTCTAAAAATTATTTGTGAAAAATATTAATAATATAGGAATGTGAATTACTAACACTGTAAAGACACAAAGACAGCACATGGATTTTCAGGGTTGAACCAAGTTCTGAAGTAAAATGAGCAAGATGACACTTTTGCACTTGATCTTATTGAAACTATCCCTCTGAGCCAATTTCACAGAGCTAGTAGGAGAAATCATTATTTGCTCCTTTTAAAATCAAATCCGTCCTAGCTATCTTCTTGGTTTTCAGTTCCCTCTATTAGGGCATGCTGATTCACATTGCATTTCAGTTTTGAAATCCACACCAGATCAACTTTTACAATACTGTATTTAGTGACTTTTGATTTACACAGTATTAAGATTAATCACATTTTGACCAATCTTATGTCATATCACAGTTACACTGACATTAGTTGCAAATACACTTATAAATTAGGCACATTTAAATAAATTTTATCTAATAATTAAAAATAAATGAGAACCACCTGGCATAATAACAAAAAAGAAACTGTTAAAGTATAGGAGTGGCCATGATACTCTCTTCTCTCATATCAAAATGATTTAGTATGATTGACAGAACATAGAGGGATTCATTCTATGATCAGGATATTTTCTCTTTTGCATAAGATCCAACAAATTTGAAATGGAATTTAGTGGTGATAAGAAGGCAGAGAAGGGGAAGCGGACTTGGCCCAGTGGTTAGGGTGTCCGTCTACCACACAGGAGGTCCACGGTTCAAACCCTGGGCCTCCCTGACCCATGTCGAGCTGGCCCATGAGCAGCGCTGATGCGCACAAAGAGTGCCATGCCACGCAGAGGTGTCCCCCGCGTAGGGGAGCCCCATGTGCAAGGAGTGCGCCCCATAAGGAGAGCCACCCAGCGCGAAAGAAAGTGCAGCCTGCCCAAGAATGGTGCCACACACTCGGAGAGCTGACACAACAAGATGACGCAACTAAAAGAAACACAGATTCCCGTGCCGCTGACAACAGAAGTGGACAAAGAACACGCAGCAAATAGACACAGAGAACAGACAACTGGGGCAGGGGGGAGAAGGGGAGAGAAATAAATAAATAAATCTTAAAAAAAAAAAAAAAAAAAGGCAGAAAAGCCCAGGAGAAAAATAAGAGGACTTTCTTTTCTCTTGTCATGAAATAAGTATCTAAAATTAAACTATAGTTCTTGACATCCATTCTCAATACGGGTATTTGTGTATATATTGTGAATTCAACACTGACCTGTAGAATCAGGGTAGCAAATGGAATGGTTCCTGTAGCCTTTTCTATGGCAGTTTGGACGTAATTATGAGAACCAAACATTCCATATTCTAAATAATTCAGGGCCAGATCCCTGGCAACCACTGTGATCAACAGCAACGCTCACCGCCCAAAACCCACTTCCGTAATATATTTTCAAGTCTCGATAAAGTGACATGAGGCTGGGGAAATGGACAAGGTATTTCTGCTGCAGAATATGGAAGTTAATTTTCCTGTCCCCACTAACGTACACTGGTTAAATGAGAGAGAACTGCAAAAAAAAAAAAAAAAATGAGAGAGAACAGCAGCTGCCTAGAGGGGCCACTGGCACCTCACTTTCAGGCTCTCCTACTGAGTGTCATTAGAGTGAAGCAGAGCCAGCTGAAGAACTTCTCACAGGAGCCTGACACATGCCTACGGGGGCTTGAAGAGAGACTTGAAAAGAGAGGGCTACCTGTTCCTCACTTGGAGGTTTCTGGAGGCAGGAGGCTTATTGGAACTGTCAATGGTGAGGGAATCAAAGAAGGGAAGGAGAAAGGGTCCTCTGGTCCCTCGGATCCCACCAAGGGTATAGATGAAGATCTCAGTGGCTATCTGGATAAAATGTGAAGGAACAATGCAGGAAGGGGAAGGAACTATGAAGCAGGCCAGACAATGGTCAAATGAGGGATCGAGGTGGGGGTGTGAGGGCAGAGCTGTTTATAGAAGGTACGGGAGTTACAGCATGGAGTACTTAAGTACTTTAAAATTAGTCATATGTGGGTTCAAGCCTCAATTCTGCCATTGTTTCTGAGACCTTTGTTAACCACTTAAAGTCTCTGAGTCTCAGTTTCCTCTCTGCAAAAGGAGAACCTCACGGGGCTTTTGTGAGGAATAAACTGGACAATGTTTTTAGAAATTATTTCAAATGATTATACTATGAAAATGCTCTTATACTTACTAAACCCATAAATTATATCCACCTTACACCTTGCACAAATCATCTTTCCATATTATCTGTACCCTTAGGCCAGCTAGGGTCCTCTACAACTCTTGAGTCTTGCATATTCCCTAGAGGTGCTATGGTTGGCAGAATTTTAAGAATAGCAGGCAATGACAATTGTCCATGTAGAATCCTCTCACCTTTGAGTGTGGGAAAAACCTGTAAATATGATGAGATATCAATACCATAATATATTATCAGAGTGGGCCTAATCTAATCACATAAGCTCTTTAAAAGCAGGGAATTTTCTCTGGATGGTGACAGAAGGAAAATAAAAGCCAGAGAAATTCAATGGTTAAGAAGGAAGAGGCCATCTGAGAAGAAATATGGGTGGGCAGCCTCTGGAAGAGAAGAAGTCCCTTGCTGAAACCCAGCAAGGAAACAGGGACCCCAGAACTGGATTCTACCAACAATACGAAGGAGGTTGGACATAGATTTATCCCCAGAGCCTCCAGACAAGATCTTGTACAACCCTGAGCAGAGAGGCCAGTTGAGCAGTTGAGTCCACCAAACTTCTGACCTACAGAATATGAGCTAATAAGTGGGTGTTGCTTTAAGCTGCTTTGTGGTAATCTATTATGTAACAATAAAATACCAATACAGAAGCTAACAACTATTTACTGAAATGATACCATTTATTAAATGAAAACTATTTATTGTATCTCCATAAAGCAACAGATAAAAATGTCAGGGTATATATTTTACATGGGGTTTGGGCTGAAAATTGGCCATAAATATTTTGAAACTTTGATTGTTAGAGTCTGAAAAAAAATTTCATAGGCTAGCTACTACTAAGATTAATAGGCAGACAAACATCCCTGGTGATGTTGAAAATATTTAGTGAGGGCAGAGTAGTGGAGTTTTGTAAAGCTGCAATCAAGTAGGATGAAGGCTCAGTGCCAATATAATTTGGTCATTAATTGCCATGCTTTTACTCATAGACTAATGACATGCTTCTTATTTACAATGAAATGCTATTTTGTTGTTGTTGTTGTTAGAGGGTGAGGACCCAGAACATTTAAAAGAAGGGGTATGGGAAGCAGATATGGCTCAACAGATAGAGCTTTTGCCTACCATGTAGGAGGTCCAGGGTTCGATATCCAGGGCCTCCTGGCCAGTGTGGCAAGCTGGCACACATGGAGTGCTGCCACGTGCAGGGAGTGCTGCCCACACAGGGGTGCCCCCAGTGTAGGAGTGTGCCCAGGGCAGGAGTACCCCTCATGCAAGGAGTGCCCCCCAGGCAGGGAGAGCCGCCCTGCGCAGGAGTGTAGCCAGCTCAGGAGTGATGTCACCCACACAGAGCTGATGCAGGAAGATGATGCAACAAAAAAAGAGAAATGGAGAAGAGACAATATGAGACACAATGAACTAAGGAGCTGAGGTGACATAAGAAAATGATCACCTCTCTCCCACTCCGGAAGGTTCCAGGACGGGTTCCCGGAGCCACCTAATGAGAATACAACAGACACAGAAGAACGCACAGCAAATGGACACAGAGAGCAGACAAAGGGGGTAGGGTAGGGGGGTGGAATTTTAAAAAGCGTTTAAAGAGAAGCGGACTTGGCCCAGTGGACGGGGCATCCTCTACCACATGGGAGGTCCGCGGTTCAAACCCCGGGCTTCCTTGACCTGTGTGGAGCTGGCCCACGTGCAGTGCTGATGTGCGCAAGGAGTGCCATGCCACGCAGGGGTGTCCCCACGTGGGGGAGCCCCACGTGCAGGGGGTGTGCCCCTTAAGGGGAACTGCCCAGCGTGGCGGAGGAAAGCTCAGCCTGCCCAGGAGTGGTGCTGCGCACACAGAGAGCTGATGCAGCAAGATGACACGACAAAAGGAAGCACAGATTCCCATGCCACAGACAACAGAAGCAGACAAAGAAGAACACCCAGCAAATGGACACAGAGAGCAAACAACTGGGGTAGGGGAGAGGGAAGGGGAGAGAAAAAAATAAATAAAAAGCGTTTAGAAAAAGAAGGGGTACAAAAGTAGTTTGGAATGGCTTCATGGGGAAGGCAGGCTTGCACTGAGTCTCAATACTGAGTACTGATGACTAAAGTAAAAGAACATTGATGTGAAATATAACAACTGCAGAGATGATCAAATCTGTTCCCAGGCCTCTCCCCCATGCGTTATAATATCTCGCCATTTCCTGCCAAAAAGAGCATCCCTCTTATTTTAGTATATTGCTAAGAAATAAGATCAAAGTCTACTCTCCCAGGAACTTAATTACCCTTCCTTGGAGGAAATCCTCTCTCTCAGCATGAAGGCAAAAAGTAAAAGCCATTTCATCTTCTGCTTCCATCCATGCCTGTTATTTTGCATGCTTTGACATTAGAATATTTCAGAAATATAGCTATTAAACTGGCATCTGGTGTTACTGGCAACCAATACAAGGTTAAGCCATAAAGGGAATTTTAAAATTTCTTTTCCTAGTAAGGAACAGGTATGAAATGATTTTCTGATTTTTCTTTGCTCCCTAATTTAAAAAGAAAAAAAGAAAGAATTGTCAAAGAACAAATTTATAGACCACTGGATTTATAACCTGATCCACTAAGTTTTCTTAGAACACTGGTTCTCAACCCTGACTACAGAACTGGAATTAACTAGGGAACTTTAACAAATTCTGATGCCTGGGTTGCACTCTTCCAAAATGAGTTAATTGGTCTGCATTGCAGTTTGAACAGCATGAGTTTTAAGAACTACCCAGGTGATTCTTACCTATGGCCAGGTGGAGAACCTCAAATTATTGATGGTTTCAGCACACCTGCCTCTGGGCCATGGCCTGCATTACACATTGCAGGCATTCTTGGGGAAAGACCAACTATAAGTCTAGGTTACCTACGTGACTAGATTCTAGAAATCTCTCAGATTCTGAAATCCATGAGTATTTGTTCTAAAAACAAAGTACTACAGAATTCAGCCTTTATCACAATGTTCTTATTTTTCAAAGTTTTTTTCAATTCTTTCGAATGAACCAGGAAGGCATCTTATTTGAGTCCAAATTTAATCTTCATTTTAATAAGAAGGATGCGCTACTGCCTCAGGATCATGTTCAAAAAGTCTAGTGTGGGCAGGCAGTGGCCCAGGGATGCTCATGATGGGTTGAGAAGGACATATCAAGCACTGAAACCATGCATTGAAAATCCTGCTGGATACTGGAAGATTAACAGTTATGGCTTTTTAAAAAATTCCTACTGGCACAGTAGCAAATTTAGCGATCATTTATCCACCTTCTAAAACACTTGGGGGGGGGGCAGTATTTAAAGCCCCCAGGTCATGAATACACTCAACTGAAGGTAGCTTTTAAGATTACCTTGGTCAAAACTTGGATAGCAACACAATGTAGTTGTATTATTTTATTTTATTATTTTATTTTTAATCTGGGTTCATTTGAGGTTTTACTGATATACAGAAAGGAGTGGAAACTTGAGTAAGGGAAGCTATAAGAACGTACATTTATTGGGGAGATTATAGGTCAATGGAGCTTTGTTGTTTTGTTTTGCTTTTTTCATCTTAAATTTTCTTTTGTTTTCACCCTCATACATACATAATGATGATGAATCAACTGGAAGACTTTTTAGAGTTGCCAGAATCCTGTGGCTCTCAGGACCTAAATAAGGTTGTTTGATGGAAGGCCGACTGAAAGATAATAGAAACTGGGGGGCCTAAGGTCAACCTTGTCTTATAAATTGCCTTTATGTGGTTGACAAGCCCAGGGCTGAAGTAAATGCAGCCCCAGAGACTGCAGGTGCTTCTTCAGCAGTCAGTCTTGGTTTTCGCTGTGAATTTCGAGGCAGCCAGTGGTGACTGTTTCTTCCTTTCCCTGCTTTATTCCAGTGGTGGCTTGTGGGTGAAGAAGAATATTATCTTCTTTTCTTTCCACCCCAGCACCAGGAGTTCATTCTTCCAGGGACTCTAAGCATGCAGATATGAGTGGAAAGAAATCATATTTGCTAGAGACACTGTCAAACCGAATATGGGTTTTCACATAAAGAATTATCATCAGAGTCAGAAGCAAACATATTCCTAAAACATAATAATGGTTTACATTTATTGAGCAAGTACTCTGGGTAGCATGAATTAACTCATTTCAGGCACATGACAACTTTGATGCTATTATTATTTTCATATTAGAAAATTTATATTTCAAATTAGGAAACTGAGACACAGAGAGCTCAAGTACCTTGCTCAAAGTCACACTCAAAGCAGTGGAAGAGCCAGAATTCAAATCTAAGCAATTTGGCTCCCAGGAGCCCACTCTCTTCATCACTGGACTACATTTGTTGTAGAAAGGGTCCCATGAGAACAAGAAAAGGGCATCTTGTCCAACTGAGGAAGGGAAATTCAGGAAAGTTTCCTGAGAGATTTGAGATCTGAGCTAAGTCAAGTGTTAAATAGAAATTAAACTGGAGGAAGTGGAAGAAGGGGAAAAAAAGTCATGGCATGAATAAAAGTAAAGACGTAAAAAAAAATCATGGTATATGTTGGGCAGTTTGGTATTGTTAGGGGGTAAGATCAAAGCAAAGGATATAGCACTGGACAGCTAAACAGTGGGCAGATCATATTAAATACTTGGACTTTATCCTACAGGTCAGAAGCTCTCAGATGTTTTTGACCATGACCCATAGAAAGAAATACATTTTACATTGTTTCTGGTGACCTTCTCTATTCATATGTGTATGTATGAAATAAAAAGTGTGATTTTAAGATTAAATGAAAAGTTTCAAGAAGTAACTAGCCTTTCTCTGTAACAATTACTCATAATTTCTATTTTATTTTATCTACATTCTAGTATTTGTTTGTCGTTAAGAAATTAATAGGACCATCTAAATCCATTTTATGTCTCACAAATGGGTCGTGACTTACAGTCATGAGTGATCATCAAATGATTTTAATCAAAGTAACCTGGTTAGATTGTCATTTCAACTGGGTTGCTTTGATAGTACCCTTTAGCTGCCTGAAGATGATTTTGAGGAGGAATAGACTAGGAACAACAAGATCATTTGCCAAGCTCAAGCAAAAGAGGGCAGAGGAGACAAAATCAAGTCTACTGAAACACCAAAATAATGAAATCACTAATGCCACTAAAGAGACAATTCAACATAAGAAGAATGTTAAAAAGAATAGTCACTTCACTTCAATTCCTGGAGATCTTTAAAAGCATGATAAACAGACAGGGGTAGCAGCACACCTGCCCGAAGGAAAGGACAACACAACATGAACACTGCTGTCCCCTTTCTGTTCTAGATTTCTCTTCCTGGTCACTGATCCTCCAAAAACGGATTTTACTTGCTTGAGAATTTTAAAAAATCAAAGGTACACATGATTGCTTTGAATAGGAAGCTATGAAAAATAATTAAAATCAGATAAACAGTCACAACTCTCTCTGCTCAGTCCCTCTTACACACATGTCTACACAACTATCAGAAGGGAACTCCGTATTCTTTTCTCAATACAGAACATGAGAATGCACCCAGAGGCCCCTGAAGGATATTTTTCTTTATCCTGAGATAATGGGTTTATCATTGTCAACGCAATAATGCCTTCTGAAATATCAAAACCCGACTAAACATAACTATTAATCATTTTTTGTTGTTGTTGGGTTTTGTTTTGTTTTTCTCTTGCTTTAAAATCTTTGAGTAAATGTGAACTCTCACTATACTTTTAATCTATACCTTGTTTTTCAGCACACATTCTAATTAAAAAAATAAAAGCAAAAACAAAAGAAGTCACATATGTAAACAAATGAGTGAATCTAACAAAGCTGAAGGGAGGTTCTAGAAGGAATCCCTTAATCTCTCTTCTTAAAACCTAGGGCAGGGCAAGGGTCCTAAAGTCAGTTTCTGGAAGATAGAGATGAGCCAGACTGTAGAGAAAAGATATTTACCCCATTTGTCTTATCTCCACCAAATTAAAAAATAAAAAGTGACAGTCACTGAGGTTGGCAGTTATAGAGAAATTGGGTTGCCTGTTGACATCTGGCATTCAGAAAACTGTCTCTAGAATTTATTATATTTTACCCTTCAATTCTGGCAGGAATTATCTCATTCCTGGATTAGCTATGCATGCATAAGCACACAACACACACAATCCACATTTCCCCATTACTATATGATCATTTCTTTTTCACCTAGAATTCTGTATTGTAGTCCAAGAGGGAACTAATCAGGAAGGACAGATCCATGGGAATGTACATGTGCTGTTTAGAGCGTCACTAGCCTAAGAATATCACTAGCCTAAGAATATTGTTAACAGGGGAATTCAGAAGCAACACTTATCAGAACACCAATGAAATCCTTTGCACAACAAGGTGGAGTATAAGCAAATAAATAATTACAATGGGGAAGTCATTCTCAACTGAAAGTAACTTTCACCAATTTTGATGATGAAAAGGCTTTGTCAACTATGATTTCTCCCAGTCCCAAATATCCTAAGCCCTATAGCATGGCAATGCATAGCTGGAATGAGAAATGTCTAGCTTTTAAGTCAATCATCAAAGGAATGAGAACACTAATGATATCTAGAACTCCTACCTGACTTTAGCATATTGAAATCAGCAGCCACAGTTGGATTTGGAACAATATGATGACCTTCAGACCATTAAGATCCAGTTTAAAACCCTGAGCCAGTGACATGCTAAGTATTTTTGTGACAATTTGCAATGCAAATTATTTAAAAATCATTAAGAGGTGGTGTGCACCTACATACATAATAAGTCCATTTTTAAGCTAGCATACCCCAAAGAGCTTTCCTGCTGTGTGTTTTAGATTGCTGCTGCTTTATGTTTTATATGTTTGCATTAATATTTTAATTTTCATATACACATCCTTAGGCCATTTTATGAAGGGCATGACTTTACAAATTCAATCTATTAAATTAATGTTAAAAAAGGTCATGTAGCAAGTAGTCCTAAATCCTCTGTATTTCCTCTTCACATTCAATCTTTGCAATATGGTTTATTTATTATGGGCAACACAGAGGTAAGATTTGGGCTCTCAACTGACCATCTGTCAGATTAGCCTGCATATGCACTGATTGTCTTCAGAAGATGGCTTCTACCACAAGTCATTCCTAACAGAAAATGTCAACCTTTTTTTCCCAAGAAAATAAATACAAGTCACAAATAATTCATATCAATAACACATAAGTAAGATACAGCTTTTCCCTAAGTTGACCATGGTGATTAGAATACTACTTCATTACCTCACAAGCAGAAGGAATGTGGCAAATAAACAAGACAAGGAAACAAACACCATGTTTCAGGTTCCTAGGTTGCTTAAAATAGATACCATGGAATGGATTCGCTTAAACAAAGGGGATTTATTAGCTTACATTTTGAGGTCAAGAAAATATCCAAATCAAGGCATCATTAAGGAGATGCTTTCTCCCCAAAGACTGGCTGCCAGTGATCCCTGGATCTTCTGCCACATGGCACGGCATATCGCACCTTCTGCTGGTCTCTCCCTTCTCTTCTCAGTTTCATTGCTTTCAGCTTCTTGCTTGTATGACTTTTTCTCTGTCCCTCTGCATTCATTTGATTTTTAAAGGACTTAAGTAATAGGATTACGTAATAGGATTAAGTCCTGAACAAGGTGGGTCACACCTCAACAGAAGGAGCCTCAACAAAAAAAATCCTAATTAAAATCCACAGGAATGGATTTAAGGACATGTTTTGCTGGGGTGCATATGGCTTCAAGCCACCACACATAGTGATTAGGAACAAAAATTCTAGAACTAGATACCTTCTGTCAGACACAGCTCAACTGTTAACTGTTATATGAGTCTGGTCTAGTTATTTTGCCTCTTGAACCTCAGTTTCCTCAATTCAAAATAAGCACTATAATAAGAATACCTACCACAAATGTTACTGCTAAAAATAATAATAATGAAAGGATCATGTAAACCAATTTGCAAATTATTCAACATGTTTTGTTTTTATTGTTGTTGTTATTACAACAGAAATGACTTCAAGTGTTGCTATTTAAAAACCAAGTTAATGATGTGGGTGGCATGCTGTATTTTAGATTCTGATCCAACCAGCCACGATGTAAGTCACATTTACATGACATTAATGTGATACAAATGTCACGCCATAGCACAGCAGTTAAGAGCAAGTCTCTGGTTTTAAATACTAGCTCTTTCACCTACTAGCCATGTATCATTCAGCAATCTTCTTAACATCACTGGAAATTTGATGATAATAATATTAAATATTTTACAATATTGTTAGGAGGATTAAAAAGTTAATATATAGGAGGCTCATAGAAAAAAACCCTGGTACACTGTAAGCACACAACAAATGTTTGTTGTTGTTAATATTCAACTTAGTCCAGAAGAGATGTCTAAATATTTAAACAGCCAGAAAAATCGATAGAACCACTCTAACACTCATTAAAATAATAAGAAGAAAGTATCAATGCTATACCTAGTTCAGGTATGCTTAGCTCAGGTCTTCCTGCAGTTTCACATATACTAAGTAACATGGATTTCTCAGCAAACCTGTGATGTAGGTAGGCTATGGATTACTAGCCTTGTTTTATTCTTCATGACATTGAAGCTCAAAGAGTATTGGCTTGCTGAGCCACACAGTAGTGAATGGTGCTGCCAGGCCTCATATCTAGATCTTGGTCTCCTGCTTGTGACCCTTCCATTATAGTACTTCTAAATGTCCAAGAACTAAATCGAAAGGAAGCAATCTAACAAAGCCTTCCTAGATAAGAACCCCTCTGGAAACAAGACAACATAGTCACACAAATCAAGAGCATAGTGCTCCTTGACTTGATAATTCAAGAGGAATTACAGTACAACCATAAATCCGTACAGCCTGTAGTGTCATTACTACAGAGATGCATTTTGAAGTTATCCAGTTCTGGTGGATTATATCATGTAAAGAGGTCTGACTTTGCTTGTGACACTTGATATTCCCTTTGTTTCTCAAGACTATTAATGATTGATTATTTGTAGCAGAATGGGCATTTCATAAATAAGTTACATTTCAAAATCTCCATTTGATTTCCATCTTTCAGCCTCCTTCATGAAAAGGTAGATGCTTTTGTTTTTATTATCATTTTTCCCTATGACAGATATTTTAGACTATTCCTAATTACATACTATAGTAAGCAACAATTAATATACCACCAGTGCTCATGGCTTTGAAAATAACAGGTAGAATCTGTTTAACAGCAGGAGACCATCACCTTATGGCAACATTCCTCTATGCTTTGGTAAAATGTGTTGTCATAAGAAGGATGCACTAACGCAAAGATTTACCTTTTAAGACTACCATTTTTAGTTTGTTTGGGTCATTATACGTGGAAGAATATATGTGGATACACCCTCATGCAAAGATATGTGATGATTACATATGTTTTCACTTATAACAAAGAAAAATGGTTAATTTTATATTTTAGAGAACGAGGCCAGGTAGCACTCGACTGAGAATTTACCCATTACTAAGGAGGGAAAAAAGAAAAAAGAAGGAAGTCAGTAAACACAAATCTTTCCATTCACAGGTGCCCTTACTCAGCTCTCTTTCACTTTACCTTTGACTTGCTTCTCAAATTATGGACTTCAGAAAATTCTGCACATTTCCATCCCCCTACAGAGAGATCATTCCTCATTTCTTTTGGGGAGAAGCGGTTCATGAAAGTTTTCAGGTGGGAAGACAGTCAATAAGCATTTACTGACTACCAGCTCCTAAACACTGTGCTCGATGCTTAGAAATGAGGCCTTGCCTGCTGTTTACTAGGAAGGAGGACAAAGCTGTGACTTCTCAAATCATCACTGACCTCCTTAGGCCATGACTAAAAGACAAAAAATTTCTTCTACCATCTCACAAAGTTAAAAACAACAATTCCTTGATATACGTTTTTGGGCCACATGCATTAATGGTTTCATATATGTTTAGCTCTGAATGAACTTTTATAGACTGAATGCTTCTTTGGTCTAGAAAATTCAAAATTGTATGTAAAAGCCAACCATTAGACAATTCAGAGCGATTTCCAACAACTCACTATTTTAGACCAGGTTTTATCAATATCTTCACTGTTGACATTTTGGATCAGAAAATTTCTTGTTTTGGGTGATTGTCCTGTGAAATGTAGGTAGTCTAGCAGCACATCTGGCATCTACCCATTAAATGCCAATAACACTCTCCAACCCCATGTGACAACTACAACTGTCTCCAGACATTGATAAAAGTTCCCTGAGGCAAGGGCATCCTCAGTTGAAAATCCCTATCTAGATCAAAACTGCACTGATTATGTTTCATAAATAACCTACCCGGATGACATACAGGGCTTGGAAGTATGACTCTCAATATAATGAGATTCTCTCTCTCTCTCTCTCTCTCACACACACACACACACACACACATTGAATAAATACCTGTTGGAAGGAAAAAGAAGGAACAAAGTGAAGCAGCATGAAGCAAAGAGAGAGAGAGTAAAAGCCTCAAGAAAGACTTGATCATTGATTTGAGGTGTAGGCCTGGTTTGCATAACTTTTATAAAAGTCTCAAGATCTCTCTCAACCTCATTTTTTTCATGTGTAAAATTTAGGATTTGCTAGAAGAATCTCTTAAAGTTAAACAATATCTGATTTTCATTGTATATCTGATGAGAGAACTTCAAGGAACATTCAGAGTTTGAAGTTCTAAGAAAAATTAAATGAGCTAAGGTACATTATAAAACCAAAGATATGAGCTACAGTTTTGAGCACAACTTGGTAAATTAGCCTGAGTATCTTTGGTGGTGCCAGAAACAAATTGGCTGGATGGCACTTCATGAGAGGATCTCTTCAACACAGCCTGTTCAATCTGGCCTACCTGATGTTCTGCCTCGATAACTTTCAAATGGGGTAAGCATAGAAATTTTACTTGTAAAATTTCTGTACAAGCTGTAGGGAGGGTAGTCCATGATAAATGTCATTCTCATTAAAAGTGAACTCTTGCCAATGATTTCATGCTACTTTTGTTCTAAAACATCACAAAAATTTGAAATGTTGCCCATAAAATAGAGGTTACACATGGTTGGAAATAACATTCTACTCTCTTTTTTGGGACTTATGATATCAAACAGTGGTAAAAGGGAATGCATTGTAACTGACTATGCAACAGTAAACCCTTATCTGGTCACTGGTTAAAAGTAGGGGGAAAGGAAAGAAAGCCATCAGTAGATAGCTCTAGAAGCAGTACATCTTCTGTTAGCTATCACCACACCTTTGCTCTATAAAATATGCCTATACTATTATTACCAGTAATAATAATTTACACCAGAGCTTTTCAATGTAAACAGCTCTGAGAAGCATATCAGCTTTAACTACAGAAGACACAGCTGATAGCAGTAGCTGGAGTCAGGGTATTAGAAGTCATGTATGGATTTCACTCTGACTTTCACCTCAGGGAATGTGGTCTTTGTAATGAGAAATACAGAAGAATGTTTGAGAATATTTTATATCCATAATGAAAACAAAAACAAAACAACAACAAAAAAACAAATACTTAAAGCTATCTTCCCAGGCTTCTCAGGTAAAAAGGAATCAACCTCATTGTGAGTAAACCTAGAAAGGTCAGTTAGGATAACAACTGGAGGAGAGTGGCTTTTGGAATAATTAGGAAACATCTCATAAAATGCTTCAATATTGTCAAGCAGCTCTCTTTACAAAAGATGAATCTATTTTACATTTCAACACATCTCCCAGAAAGAAGGCAGGAGAATTGAGCAGGTAAACATCCCTAACCTGGTCTAGTTATATCAGCATATTAGCCATAGAGAAACAAGATAAATAAATTCTGGGACCACCTGCAGTGACCTGTTGATCAACTGTGTGCATAATTACTGCTTCTGCTTCATTACTTTTAATTATCTGTTTTTCCTTTTGTCCTGTTCACTAAAGAGCATGATTTTATGAATGTCATAAGCAAGCCAACTATACCCATTGAATTAAAGAGATCATATATTTCCATTCTGTCCTCTAAGGTTAACTGCTATTTTCTGAAAGTGATGTTTATTCTATGGTAATATGCAAAAAGGTATCAATCAGGAGAAGAGGAGCTTTTCTGAATTCAGTAAAAATTAATATAAAGGTGTTTTTTTTTTTTAAAGATTTTATTTATTTATTTAATTTCCTCCCCTCCCCTGGTTGTCTGTTCTTGGTGTCTATTTGCTGCGTCTTGTTTCTTTTGTCCGCTTCCGTTGTCGTCAGCGGCACGGGAAGTGTGGGTGGCACCATTCCTGGGCAGGCTGCTCTTTCTTCACACGCTGGGCGGCTTTCCTCACGGGTGCACTCCTTGCACGTGTTAATCTATGACCCTAATGATACTAGTCCAAAATCATAAATAAATTATATGTTTAAATGGTATGTTAGTCAGCCAAAGGGGTACTGATGCAAAATACCAGAAATTGGTTGGTTTTTATAAAGGGTATTTATTTGGGGTGGGAGTTTACAGATATCAGGCCATAAAACGTAAGTTACTTCTCTCACCAAAGTCTATTTTCATATGTTGGAGCAAGATAGCGGGCAATAATAAAAGGGTTCAGGCTTTCTGGGTTCCTCTTTTCCAAAGTCTTGCTTCTCTCTGGGTTCAGGGTTCCTCTCTTCCCAGGACTTGCTTCTTCCTGGGCTCAGGGTTCCTCCCTTTCTGGGGTTTGCTTTGCTTTCCTTTGTGAGCTTACTTCCCAGGGCTCCAGCTTAAGGTTTCAGCATCAAACTCTAACATCAAAAACCCTCCCGTTCTGTCCTTTGTCATGCCTTTTATCTGTGAGTCCCCACCCACCAAGGGGTAGGGACACAACACCCTAATGCCATGGCCCAATCAAAGCTCTAATCATAATTTAAAATACACCCAGGTACACACCAAATAGACATAATCCAATATCTATTTTTCAAATTCATAACCATATCAAAATGCTACATATGGTTACCCCTTTAACCTAACTACAAAGGGGAGCAGTCTTTACATTTTCCACAAGTGATCTTAAGGAAAAATAGAATGTGGAGAATGAAAAATAAAAAGTAATACCTTTTTAGTGGATGTTTACCCTAGAGACAGACATCCATGCAGATGCAAACCACCTATTGTTTTTCTTTCCCTATTCTTGTACTGCCTCAAAATTATCAGTTTGCATTTTCACAGTAGGAGTCTATAAGGTAAGAAGCAATTTTGCATTATTTTTACTTTCAATCAATTATCTTCCATTAATTTTCTTTTCTTCTCTCTTTTTTAGTGATAATAGACAATTCTGTTTAGGGTTCTTGAAGCAGAACTCCCATACCTTTCTGGAGTGCTTATAAACACATTTAACCCCTTTTATAAAGTCTTGTAAATATTGATAACTGCTGGCACAGTATTTGAAATCTATAGTAGAATCTGACTGAAGGTAATTATTTCAAGTGAGAAAAATGTTTTGTGTTCACGGATGTTCAAAACAGCATTATTTATAGTATTTGTGTTTGAGTGGTAAACTCAATACAGATTTTCTTTTATAGTTGTGTGTTTTCCAAATTTCCCTTAAGGAGTTTTTAGAATTTTATAATTAAAAATAAGTTATTAGAGTAAAAACATTCCCTTTTAATGATACAAAAAGCTTTGAGGTACTTGGATAATTTATTAAAGTTCAGTAGTTTAAACAAATGGCTTTCTTTCCCAAACATACAAGACATAAATGCATTGGGGATATTTACTAACAGACAGAAAGAGAAGACCCAAGTATCTTTAAAGCATGGAGCTTTCATTGTGGAAAACGTTTTAAATTACAATCAATTGACAAATAATATGTCAGATCCTAGGTTATAAGTTTCTCTGATGCAAGAAAAAACTTACTTATATCTTTGTCCTTTGTTTCCTGCCTTGAACACAATAGGTTCATAATACATTTTTGCAGAATATATGAATATGGCCTTTTCATAGGTTCAGAACCATGGAGAGCAGACTACATTTTAGTAATGGGTGCGTTATACAAGAGGTAAGGGATTCTCTTACTGATCTTCAATAAGCTTCATATTTACCTCCTCTCTGGGCAAAAAAGTTATCTTCTCTGGGCCTCATTTGCCTTAATGGTAAAATAAATTCAATGACTTGCTTTTCTAATATGTGAAAGCTAGATCAGATAAATTCTGGACATTCGTAATCAGGCCTAAACTTCTCAATCTGATACATAAATATTTGTTCTCTCGCATTACTTTCCTGATGAGCTTTACTACTTTTTTTTTCCTTGAAGAAGGACAAATGAATAGGAAAAAAAACTCACTAAGGTTAATATATCATAACATCTATTTCCACATTGTCCTTAGTTCACAGTTCTGGTAATAATCACTCCACAAATATAATGACTAAAAGTTATCTTAGAAAATGAATATTGTTGTGAGAACATTCCTTAAGCCTACTGAAAAGGACAATTAAAGGTCTGCTGTATAACTTGAGACAAAGATGGTTTATTTATTTATTTAAATTCTTCTAGGCATAATCTTAGCAATGTTTTATTAATTTTTAAAAATGTAAATAGTGTCATCGTCTATATCTTTCTGAGAGCAGCAAGGGAAAGGAAAAACAGAAAACAAAATGTGCTTTCTCATTCATGGTGACTTTGAAATATTGGATTTCATCAAACCCAAAAGTTGTTCCCTCTCTGATTGACAAAAAAAGCCATTCTTGGAGTTTAGACAGAATCTAGAACATAGTAGACCTTCAATAAATGTTAGGTCCTCTTTTTTCTCTCCCCAGGTTTTCCTATTCCTATAAGTTATTTAATGTTTATAGGACTTTGAATGTTTCTTTGACCTCATAGATCAAAAAAAGTATATCATTTATTGGAAAATAATTAAGTTAAAAATCCTGGATTAGTGCCTATGGGTACTAGTAAAGATTATTGGTTCCAACATTCTGTCACTTATGATGCTCAGGTTTCTTCCTTGAATATGGTACATTCTTCTCTAATTGCCCACTGCTCTCTGTGTCTTGAGATTCTCTGCTAAGTTTTATTTCCTTCTCACTGGGGGTATAAATCCCAATTGTCCAGATGAATTTGTCTTTTGCTGGAATACATTGTTATTGGGTTTGTGTTATTCCTCTTTGAGTGGCACTCAACCCCCCTGAAGTTCAATTCATCTCATCTTCTGGTTGAGTGTCACTGATGTGGGCTATGGGTGGGAGGCTCTTTGTCTCTTCAGAGATAACCTAAACTACCTGTGACTTGTGGGTGTGGGATGATAAAAGGTTGTAGTCCTGCCCTTGGTGAGCAGGAAACAGTTTACAATGCAAGGTCTATAAACTTTAAGTATTCAGGGGAAATGCAAACCAAATATGCTAGAAGCTTATCAGAATGCCTGAGGTCCATGCTAAAAGCTTACCTAAGATGGGGAAGTATATGCTAATTCAAGCCTATTGAGAACTGAAACAAAAGGACCATTTGGCCTTTCCTCTCTGTATAAAAGGGACTAAAAAATCTTGTTCAGGGCTCGGGATTGAAACAGAAAGTTCCCAAGTCCGGCCGGCCGGCAATAAACCATTTTTCCTTCTCAAAATCATTCCTGAGTCCTGGCCTCTCTATACTCAAATAATTGAACCTCTCAAATTCTACAACATTTTTGGCAACCACGAAGGGATAACAAATGAAGGCCAGAGACGGGAGCATTTTGCTGCCCCTTCCAAATCCCAGAGGAAGCCGGGAGGACTCGGGTGAACCCCAAATCTGGGCACCCCTGGATTAAATTTAATCCAGAAAAGATGTGGGTTCCGCCAGAGTCTTCCCGACAAAAATCGAGGGCAATGGAAGGTCTGAAGAGAAAGATTCTGGGAACGAAAAAGAACTCTGAACATAGAAGAAGGTAAGACTCCCCAGGTGAGCACAGTCTGGAAGGCCCTAGCTTTAATTGCTAGGAGGGGGAGGCTGATCACCTCCCGAGAGAACCCTAGTAACCCCAGAAAGTTGGGGGGAAGCCGTTCTCTCTAGGCTTGGGAAAAGGAGAAAAACCGGGGAAAAGCCCTGGTGTTTTAGGTTTGTCTAACTGCATGTTAGAATCTGGTACTGGTCTCACATCCACTGAAGGAATGGAGTCTTGATTTTAATAGGAAGGGCTATTTACAGGTTCGAGTCCTAATGTTCTGGAGAAAAACCGGGAAAAAGCCCTGGTGTTTTGGGTTTGTCTAACTGCATGTTAGAATCTGGCACTAGTCTTATATCCACTAAAGGAGTGGAGGCTTGATTTTAATAAAAAGGGTTGTTTACAGGTTCAAGTCCTAAAATTGTCCTGGAAATTGGTCTAGATTAAAAAAAAAAAAAAACTTGGTTACAGGAAAATGGATTGGCTTTTCTAGTGGAGCTTGGTCTGGGTATAAAGTTTAAACAGTAGAAAAAGTCTAGGTGAAATCTTTTACTATGGTGCTAAATTGTGAATGAATTCACTTCATACCAAACGTTAAGTGTTCTAAGGTTTGTGATGGCTGTGGGGGCATATATATAAACTTGTGGGTCAGATTAGTGACCTTTGTGCTTCTGTGTCAGCTCAATGCTAGTGTTGGAGTTGTGTCCTTATGCAAAGTAGAATTACAGCTGAGCTGGAGCCCTCCCTTGCCATTGGCAAGGGGGTGAAATGATTATGGGGCAAAACTGAGGAGTCTGGATGTTTGCGGAGTCTAGATGTTTGTGCATGCTCTGCTGCCTTGTCTCTGGTCTGGCCCTTTGCCAGGGCTTGGAGGCCATCTGTGTCTGCGCCACGCACCCAAGTTTGTTGGGGATGTCCCATTCAGGGTGGCTGGGTCCCTGGGAGAATTGCCAATTTTGAGTAGGTTCTGTCTGCCCATTTTGGCTGAAAGCTGGAAAGGGGGGAGCGGCTTGCCCCTCACCAGTGAGTCTACACCTTCTATTCATAAGCCGCATTCCTGTTTGATTGTTGTGCACCCAACTGCCTGGAAGGGGGGGAAGTGAAGGGGGTGAAAAGCAGAATCAGAATAAATGCAGTAAAGTTCCCTCCATAGGGTGTCAAAGCCAAAATACGTTTGCATTCTGTCCAGGTTCTTAGAAGGTATTGTAGTAACTTTAAGTAAGAGAATGTGTTCTGTGAAGGTAAAATTTGTCTTAAAGGTATAAATAATTATAAAAGTTTTACAAAGCATTGTTTAAATTAAGGTATTTAAATGGCTAATTGCAGAAAGTCATTATTAAACAAAACTGAATTGATAATAATAATAATAAAAGGTAATTTTATAACAAATTTATTCAGCAGCCAGCCTCCCCTGCCAACTTGCTTCCAAAGAAACTTTCTGGTATTACATGCTACTAAGTATTTAAAGTGAAGAAAAGTTCATTATTTTAACAAGCTTGTTTAGTATTAATGGCAATTATATGTTGTTAAGAAGTTTGCCTGGTAACTTAGTATGTGGGATATATGGAATGTGTTTTTTTTGTTAAGGAAACAGAAGATGATTTTGTCCTAAGATAAAATGATTGATTATTGGAAAGAGTAGAGTGTGGGACAAAACCTGAATGAATACTGAAAGTGTAGAAGGTTTGTGGAAGGAAAATTTTTATGATAAAAATTGAGTAAGATCAATATACAAAGAAAATCTGTTTTATCAAAATAGCTTCTTGTGCTTTAACCTCATCATTTCCTCAGTGTTTGAAAAAGAAAGGGTCTTCTCTTTTAAAGAACATTATATTCTAGAAATCAAATCCTGAAAAGTAGCTTTTTATTTCAAACTAACTGCAAGAGATTTATTCTTTTACTTTAAAGGAAAAATTAAAGTAATGGTTAAGTTCATTTAATATGTTATAAGTCGAATGAAAGGTATTTAAAGGTGTTATAAAATTAACAGGTGTTTAAAAAATTAATAAAAACTGTAAGTAAGAGTTAAAAGCATTTATAAATGCATTTATATTATAAAACAGTGAAAAGATAATAACTGAAATTATAGCTGAGTGAATTTAGCCTGAAACTATTATTTAAGTGTAAATTCTAAACTAACCTTTCCTTTGTTTATGGTTACTTCAAGCCTAACCTCACCCCTTGCCTTTTGCCTATGGTTATTTCATAATTGAGAAGAGCTGGAACATCACTGTCTCCTTTCCTTGTATTAGTAACCCTTTCTCTCATGAATTCAAGTGTAAACTAAATAAATTGCTGCCTGATGGAATAAGGTTAAATGACCACTGGAGTTTTATTATCTCCAAAATCAAAAAGGGGGGTGGAGGGGGAAAAGTCTCCTGCCTTGACGGTCAGTGTTCCTAAGAGCGGCAATTCATGAGAGAAACCAGTCTGTTTCCCTGAGGCTTCAAATAGCCTCAATAAATATATATAAAATTAATCTTGTTGCTTATCCAAAATTCTGCTAATTTCAAAGTAAAATATAAAGTTCTGAAACAAAAAATAGTGCTAAAGCATTGAGAACATTTTGGTTACAATCCATTAATTAAGAAAGAAAATTCTTTTGTAAAACTGCATAGTCATAGTATAAAACTGCACAGTCAGTGCAAATTAAGAAGAATTTCAGGAGTCTTGAAATGTTTTGCAGTCGCACTTGTTTTGTAAGAATTAGAAGTTTAAAGTAACTAAAGTTATGTTTTTGTGTCAAACTATTCATGTCTGCCTATTTGCTCAAATTGTTGAGGTTAAATATGCAGTTATAAGTAATATATATTTCGGCACCCCAAATTAAGCTAAAGAGTATATAAAATAATGCAAATTATAAGTAATATCAATCAGTTTTGTTTCTGTGTCTAACTCTTTGTGTCTGCCCATTTGGTCAGTGTCTGTCTTCATACATCAGGATAATAATATCAAATTAACAAATGAAAATTCTTAAAAGAGCTCTATTCAAATTGTTAATTAAATACGCAGTTATATATGTAAATAAATATTCTTAAAGCCCAAATTAAACTAAGCAGAATGAAAAGGTCATAGAAATCTGATTATAGAAACAATTGGGAAAGGGCCTCCTCTTTGCAAGAGCTTTAAAGACAAGACTAGGTGTGGCAGATTAAACCTATCTACTAGGCTAGGGAATTAAGAATCAGTTTGCCTGGTAATTTCCCAGTTTAAACCTTTTGTCAGCCATAAAATGTAAAAAACAAACAAACAAACAAAGATTAGGTTAGTTTTCACATAAAAGAAAAAAATGTTGATTGGTGTAACCTGGCTGGCCTGCTGCCTCAGTCTCCTACTCCCGGGTTGGACAGCAGTGGAGGAGACCAGTTTAGGCCAGTCCTATGGGCAGTGGAAGGATGCCCAAGAAGGAGCTAAGTCGGTGCCATTTCAGTACTAAATTCTATTCCTTACTTGACAAAGGGGAGCAGGTAAAAATTAAAATGGTTGGAATGTGATAGAGGAAGCAGTTAAATCACAAACTTTTGCGTGGGAAAGTTAGATCTCAGATAAGCTGTAACTTCTGAAGTATCCAATCTATGGAAAAACAGAGGAAGAGCTTGCATGCTAGGCTTAGGGGTATAAATTGTGTTGTTTTTCTTTGTTCGGGGCACCAGCCATATCTGGCTCTGCGCCCCTTCTTGCAAGATTGAGAATAAATTCTTTTCTTCTCCATAATCTGGTGAGCCTTATTTTCTTCCAGAAGATTTCTTTCCAACAAAATAAAGGTAATTAGTGGCTCTATTAACAAATTTCAGTAAGTAAAGTCCATAAAAACTATGGAGAGATCTTTCCTGGGTTATGATTTTAAAAAATTAAGTAATTGTGTAATGTGTTTTAAAACCTGATAGTGGGAAACGGACTTGGCCCAGTGGTTAGGGCGTCCGTCTACCACATGGGAGGTCCAAGGTTCAAACCCCGGGCCTCCTTGACCCGTGTGGAGCTGGCCAATGCGCAGTGCTGATGCGCACAAGGAGTGCCATGCCACGCAGGGGTGTCCCCCGCGTAGGGAAGCCCCACGTGCAAGGAGTGCACCTGTAAGGAGAGCCGTCCAGTGCGAAAGAAAGTGCAGCCTGCCCAGGAATGGAGCTGCCCACACTTCCCATGCCACTGATGACAACAGAAGCAGACAAGGAAACAAGACGCAGCAAATAGACAGAGAGAGCAGACAACCGGGGGAGGGGGGGAATTAAATAAATAAATAAATCTTTAAAAAATAAACAAACCTGGTAGTGAGTATGCTTTTAAATTATTAATTTTCATAACTTAAACAAAGAAAAGAAGTTTTTAGCTTCCTGTAAGGGAAAAAGAGAACATTCCTTGCATAAGCTATTATGGTTTCAATTTTATTTAACTTGAATGTAATCTCCCATAGTTAATTTATAAACTAAATTAACATTATATGTACGAAATCTTTAGAGTAATGAAAATTGTAAGTTCACATTGGTGAAATTAGGCTAAAGGAAAAAGATTGTAGATATGCTCTCTTAAATAGAGTAAATTTCTTTCATTGGTAATTGTAATTTAGTAAGTTTATTTAAACATGAGGTGGCTAGTCAATGTGGTTATAGTCAATTATAAAGAGTTTGTAAAACATCTTCCAAACTGAAAATGTTTAAATAGTTCTAGTTCTAGAAGTCATTGTTAACTAAAAAACTTAAGATTGGTATTGGTAGCAGAAATAACTTCATGATAATAAAACCTGTCTGAAGGCCACTACAAAGTACACATTTAAGTAAATGGTAATAAAAAGTTATCTTGATTCTATTGGAAATATTCTGTTTTCATTTTAACAATGAAAAATAATTTTTTTTCCTCTATTACTAAAGTAAAGTACCTACTGTTATCTTCGTGGTAAAACTGTGTAAGTAAACAGTCATTTAATATATGATATGTTGCATTAAATTGTTTAAAATACATACCTAAAAACAAGGAATAAACTTTAACATTATCAAACTCTTTTGTGCATTCAAACCAGGCCCTGTATACATTGCATTTTGCCTCTCCATGTGAGTTATTGGCTAGGCTGGTCACTGACCCCACAATTTAAAATATTTGCTATATCAGCCTCTGGTTCTGCTCCTGAAGTCGATGGGAACTACGTTGCAGTTTCAAGCTCCTGCAGCAGCCAATAATGACTCGGTACAACCAAGTGTACAACGGATATTGCCTCCCGACTGGCACTGTTCCATAGTGCCGGAGAGCACTATGCACCAGGCTAGTAGAATACTGGAAAATCTCTCTAAGATCAAGGATGCTGTGACTTGCTCACTGCATTGAAGAACATGCTAAGTGGAGCCATTATACCAGGATACTGTAAGTAAACACAATTGGCATTATGGCCTGCTCTCATGGAGAGGTAACATGTAAAGTATTACAAACCTGAAACTCAAAACTAATAATTGCAACTCTGAATCCTTATGCATTAAGTAATACATTAGTTAATATTAAGTGCTGTACTTTTATCCTGTACTAAATATATGCCTAATAATTATAATGTTATCTTTTCTATTTTGGATCAAGTGCAGAAGTATATTAGACATGTTAAATTCCTGGTAAAATCATTTTCTAAACAGTTAATAAACATGTCTATAGAATAAGGTGGCAGTCGCAGCCAGTCTCAGTCAACTTCTATATTCTACTGTACTCTGCTGTGTAGCAAAGGTGAGGCTTGCTTGCTGATGGTGAGTCACCTATTGAACAAGTCAAAATTGCTAGAAATTGTACAATTAAAACCAAGTGTAAAAAAACCTTTATTCTGTAGTGCTGATCACTCCCACAGGTGAAAACTAAGAGAATTTCCAACTTAGTGTTCTAATCCTGAGTGAAGCCAGTTGCCCAAGGAGTGCCAGTTGACCAGGAGCATCTGACAGAGCGAATGAGTGCCAATCATTGAACAGCTTGGAATGTGTCTTCAGACAAAGCTAAGTGTCTGTTGCAATTTTTCTCTAAAGATGAATAACTTAAAAAAGAATATATGCTGTTCCCACCAGCTTTTAAGGAGTGCCATCTTTATAGGCACCTAACCTTGTCTACCTCTGTAATCCAATGTCCTCTTTTAAAAACGGGTATTCCAAATTTTTAATTAAGTTTGTTTCTTTCAGAGTGAACATCTTATTAACCATATGAAAACTTCATCCAACTTCGTAGAGAATGCCAGATCCATCTTCCTCCAGTTAAAATAAATTAAGAGTTTTACACCTTATTAGGCAATGACTACAGCCCATGGCCAGCAGGAAGCAGTTACAGAAAAGAGATCATCTCCCTTCAGCGCCCCTTTTAAATTAAAGGTATAAACTCTTCAAGGGTAAAATGAAATTAATGAATGGATCTGGAACCTGACTGGAAATCCACGTGAGCGCCGGTGGCTACAGGATGACTGCAGGAGGCCCCTGCCCCAAGATTCTGCTGTCCAGAATGAAAACTTCTAAACTTTTAAAAACAGTCCTGGATGCTACACTAAAGATTGATAAATAATCAATCAAAACAACAAACAGCCATCCACCTCATAGCTCCAACAATAATTATGCCAAAGCTTAGCAAGTTAAACTTTGGCAAAGGGGGGAAATGATGTGGGCTATAGGTGGGAGGCTCTTTGTCTCTTCAGAGATAACCTAAACTATCTGTGACTTGTGGGTGTGGGATGATAAAAGGTTGCAGTCCTGCCCTTGGTGAGCAGGAAACAGTTTAACAATGCAAGGTCTATAAACTTTAAGTATTCAGGGGAAATGCAAACCAAATATGCTAGAAGCTTATCAGAATGCCTGAGGTCCATGCTAAAAGCTTACCTAAGATGGGGAAATATATGCTAATTCAAGCCTATTGAGAACTGAAACAAAAGGACCATTTGGCCTTTCCTCTCTGTATAAAAGGGACTAAAAAATCTTGTTCAGGGCTCGGGATTGAAACAGAAAGTTCCCGAATCTGGCCGGCCATCAATAAACCATTTTTCCTTCTCAAAATTATTCCTGAGTCCTGGCCTCTCTATACTCAAATAATTGAACCTCTCAAATTCTACAACATCACCATCCTCCATTCATGCTGAAAATTCAGATTCATGAGTATTATCACAAAGATGTCATAAAGTTCTCCATACTTCTCATAAAATCAGGCAGTTACAAAGAAGAACCTTCCAATTACATGCTACAATATTCTTCATTTCATAGTTACTAGAGCAGAGACATGGGCAGTAGACCCTGGAAACACTCCTATCACATTATTCACTGTGGGGTAAAATTCAGTAGAAAAATACATATTTCTCAGAGTCCATGCAAGAGCCTTAGATACCAAAGTTTCCAAATGATCACATTAGAAGGGAATTTATGGCAAGGAATATTAAAATATGCTTCCAAATATGTACATACCCTAGAGAGAGTGATACTTAGTCTAATTTACTATTAATTATAGACATTAAAGACTTACATCATCAGAAATGTGCTGTGACTTATATTTGAAACAATTTTAGAAGATATTTAGATCTAAGGATTTCCTGAAACGCACTATTAGATGTGAGCAGGGAGAAAAAGACAAGGGCTAAGCCATGATTTTTTTTTTTCTGGTAGGACAACATTGAAAAATTTGTCAGAAGTATCTATCTAGTCTTTAAGTGACACAACAGAATAAAAATTGGCAACAGAGTCTTCAAAGTTAATTTCAAAGGTTTATATACTACAGGGTTCACATTTAGTAGCTGGCAATTTGTTACCAACAACTGTAATAAAAATCAGCAAAACCTAAAATCTTCCCTTGCCAAAGAGACAGCTGTTTCTGAGTGTTGGAGGTTTTGGGGGCTGTTTGTTTTGTGGTTCTTTTTTTTAGAAACCAATCCTATTTCAGTAAGATGTCATTTTTATTTAGGGAAAACTTCATTTGACAAAAAGGATTGAAATGTTTTTCCTGTATTTTGAAAAAAATAAACATATGAAACGAAGTGTGGGTTTCTATTGCTTGAATATTTTTAAGCAAAATGTCTCAAATTGGAGCAATTTTGCCCCAGAGGAGACATTTGGCAAAGTCTGGAGATGTTTTCGGTTGTCACAACTAGGGGGTGCTTACTGTCGTCTAGTGGGATGAGGCCAGAGATGCTGCTAAATATCTAATAATGCACAGGACAGACCCCACCAAAACAATCATCTGACCCAACATGTCAATAGTGCCAATGTTGGGAAGTCCTTGTTTTAATGAAATTGATTTGATGGATTTGGACTAGAGATGAGTTTGCATCTACATATTTTCAAAACCTTGGTTTCCATCAGAAATATATTGGTGTGGGTTTCCATCAGAAATATATTGGTGTGGGGCCCTGCATGTGCTTTCAGGAAGTGATATCTGAACTACAGAGTCAAACTCCTTTGCTTAAAATTATAGCAAGTACGTCTGCACTAATGTAATTAAGTTTGTGCCAGCTCTTATACTGAATATATTTCTATGTACATCATTTTATAACTGAGCTATAAAAATGAATATTTAACTAAAATTGGGCAGGAAGTTTCTCTGGGTAATAATTACTTTCTAAATGTACATTAGCTAGTATTCCACACAAGTTTCTTAATTCATTATCAACCAAATGGTAAAAACTTGAATTTAACTAAATCCCTACATTTTGCCTCATCAATTCCTTAGATTAAAGGTATTTACCAACAAATATATATCAGGTAACATATATATATCACTCATTCTAATTTTAAGACTCCTATGCAGCAGAAATAGCCACTTTTTGCCAGAATAAAGGAGGAGGATTTATATTTTACTATGTATTGACTCTTCATCAAGCACTGAGGAAGATACTTTACATCTAATACATATTTACTTCAATAAAATTGTCATCTAGCACATAAAGTATTCACAGAAAGAATATTATTTATATCCTGAAAAAGAGAAGAGGAAGTGAGACAGGGGGAATAAAAATTATGTACGCTTTTTATCTGAAATGTATATTATTCCAATAAAAATAACATTTGTCAAATAACATCACTAGAGGAAATTTAAGGAAGGCATACTCCACTATTAGCATGGTAATTTTCATTAAAGTTAGGAAAACATTTTAAAACCCAAGACTCTGAAAACCCTTTCCTTCCACTTGGACTTCCAGAACAGTCAGAGCCTTGTCTTTTTTTGTCCTTTTTTTTTTAGTTAAATAATGCTTATAGGAAAAAAAATAAAAGATAAAACAGGGAAAAAGGGAAAAGTAAAAAAAGAAAAAAAATACGTATTTTGCACTTACAATACGCCTGATACCAGTCTAAATGTTTTACAAGTATTAACTCATTTAGTTCACCTAGGCATCTTATGATTTAGGCACGCATATTTTATAAACAAATGGAACAGAGGCATTCAGAATAAAATAATTGCCAAGGTCTTAACATTAGTAACTGGCAGAGGCAGGATTTTGTATTAAGGCACTCTGGTCCCTGATCCCTTTTCCTGTCATTCACACCTTTCCTCTTTGTCACATGATACTTCTCTTCATATTTATTTTGGGCTTTCCCAGGTAGTGTGGCCTTGAAAGCAACTAAAGAGTCTTTTTCTTTCTGGGTGCATTGCATGACCATATTTCTCCACCTCATTCATTAGTTCACCACCATGTCATTAGTTTTCACCAAGAATACTGGTGTGGAAATGATGTGCAACTTCCAGTCCAAGATGCATAAGAGCAAATGTATCTTGTGCATGCACTCTTTCTTCCCTTGCCTAACATCTGGACGCCAGGAGAGGATTCCCAGTCCCTAAGACATGGTAGAGTCAAAATATGGAAGGAGCACTGGTCCTTGGACTATAATATGGAATAAAACCCTTACTCCTAAAGTACAATAGACTATTCTGTGAGCCAGAAATAAGCCCTTATTATGTTAAACCACTGGGATGGTGGTTTGCTTTAATAACTAACTTTAATTTCATTGACTAATATGAATGAATGTAAATCATGCAACAAAAATGATCATTCTCTTAAACCCCAATCTGGCTTAGCATAATTTATTTGATGTGTTTCTCTCCAGAAGTGCTTTGGAAAGTCCCATTATGTATAAACTCTCCTACTTAGTAATTGCCCTGCCCCACTATCCACTCAAATCAACATTTCTCTACAGTTACACATTTCATATGTTAAAATAACTTAGTAAGGACACAAATATTTACAGAATTAAATGCCGATTTATAAATCTGTGCAATGCTAGTTCAACTGATGGAAATGCCCACAACTAAGTAAAATGTATTAAAACTATCTGCCAAAAAACCCTGACTTTTTCATTATTTGATTGGTCACTTGAATGAACAGAACAAATAATACGGCTTATGTGGCTTATAGCTTTCATAAAGAAAATATGTTCTAATAATACCACTATACCTTTCTGTAAATATATCCCACTCACAATAAATGAACATAGAAACCTTTACTTTGCTACCTCCTTACCAAAGTAGCAAATAAAATTAAGTCCTACGTCTTCACGCTGACATTTCAAGAAAGGATCCTTAATGTTTGTAAATTGCCAAAGAGATCTAATTCCAAAGGATGCGGACCTCTTAAAAAGTACTTGGAAGAAATGTTATGCTCTGTGTTTCAAATATGAATTAATTGTGTTCTTTTAAAAGTCACCTCGTCAGTGTCCTCTACTTGTGCTGGTTCACTCCCAAGAACAATTTGTGTGTTACTCAGCCCTGGCAGATGAGTTGCTTCTTCTATAACCTTTTCATCTCCAAATGTCTCAGATAGTTTAAAAACTGAAGGATTATCAATTAATTTGACTAAACTCCTTGTAATCTTGATGAAAAGAAGTTCAGAAAAATGTCCCTTGCAGTCCATGGTACATGATTTACTCAATGCTGAAAGGAAACAGTTATTCTGTACTTGTTCTGAACTTCCATTTTACCACCAGAGTCTGGGGGACATATCACTCAGATATCTCTTACACTGTACTTTTTAATTGCCTATTTTTTAAATTTTTTTTTATTTTTAAAACATATTTAGATTACATAAATGTTACATTAAAATATAAGGGATTCCCATATGCCCCACTCTCCACACCTCCCACATTTTCCCACATTAACAGCATCTTTCATTAGTATGGTACATTCATTATTAGTTGCCTATTAAGAAACATGATCTTTAGGTAATTTCAAGAAAGTTCCTCAACTGAATTGGTCAGAATATGATTCACTTCAAATATGTATTTAAAATATACCTGGCTTTTCAATGAATATTGTGGATAGAAAAACAAATCAGGTGTGTCTCTTGACCTTAAAAAACATCTGCACTATTGTGGACAGAAGGGAAAGAACATTTATAGAGATAAAGAGGGTCTAACAGAGCAACATAAAAATCATAGGTTACAGAATCATATAATCATTGGTTCAGTCTGGGCCTTAAAATGAGACAATCAAAGCAATAGTCATTGCACCTAAAACTCAGGGGTCTTAAATATTTCACATCCTGAGAAATAGCTGTTAGCATGGCATATGAAATATGAAATGACTGCATGTCCAAAAACTTGAGTTGGATAAAAGGAAAAAGACTGAAGTCATGGCACTCCAAGGTTAAAATGTACAAGTATGTTAATTAACACTTAAAAAATTTGCCAACTTTTCCACAAAGAGCTCATCTCTTATCTTAAGGATAGGTGGAAAAGAGGTTCCAAGCCCACTTCAAAACTGATAGCACTTTTTAATTTTTTTGACATCCACATCTGCAATTATCTTTTTTAAAAATATATTGATAAAATAAAATAAAAGTGAAAGTGCTTTTTAGCTAGCATAGTTTCCTGTTGCATGTTAGATATAGCTCAAGAAATCAGTACCATCTAGTGGTAAATGATCATTTGCTTCTAGGTGAGCATTTCTGATCTAGAATGAGTCATTCCCAAGCTTAAAAGGATTATAACACGGCATAGTACAAAGGGACTACAGATTTGACAGAGTATAGAAACAACATAGAAGCTTAGATATACTCTAGTGTTCAGCTTACTGATGAGGGAACTGAGCTTGAAGAGGACTGAAATCACACAAACTCACAGAATTTGTTTGTTAATAGATTTTGCATAAGAATTTGGCTGATTCATCTTGAGCTTTTTCACACTACAGTGTTTCTACATGGAAGATGCCCAGATAAAGTATTCTGACTAGGTTTGTTAAGTTTCACAAATGAAAGCAAAATAATCTTGAATGAACTGATAAGAAATTAACAGAAAGAGATTGTTATAAACAATAGGGGTTCTAACCCTATTAGTCATTTAACAATGGAGCTTTTAACTTCAATGTGTTAAAGTTTTTTAAAGGAGACAATAAATTCTCATTTTGCGCAACTCACAGAACTAAAATGATGCTAAACTGAGATTACGGCAACAATGAACATTGTAAATTATTTTTATTTCCAATTATTCTAGGCAATTTTTCAATTAAACACCAATTCTTTAAACAGTCCTTTTTCTGATTGTTTATTTTTTCTCCTTAAGGAGGAGTTGCAATGATAATATATAAAATGATTTAAGGATAATATACTCAACACTTTACATGCTTTTCTCAGGGACATACAGAAGTTTCTTCATGGATATGGATCTAATTCCAAAGATAATTTTATCTGAAAATAGTATAGCTCTTATTAACCTCAAGCAACAAAGAATTATAAAAATTAGCTTAAAGTTTGCCAACAGTTAGGCAGTTCTAAGTATTGAGTAAGGCCTTACTGGTAGCAGCACAGCACCTTTAAAACAAAATAACAGGACAACATTTCCTATTGGTTTAGGCTCTCTTTTTTCTAACTCCAAGCCCTAGTGTTAAACTCTGTTAATGTTTTTTATTTTTTTTAAGTTTTAAATAATTTCCTTTATTTACTTTAATTTTTTATTTAGAAATAATTATAAATTCACAGAGAATTGCCAGTATGTACCAGGAGGTCCTATTTACTCTTCACCAGTTTTTCCCATTGATAAAATTATGCATAACGATAGTACAATTTCAAAATGAAGATATTGACATTGGCACAATCCCTTGAGCTTATTCCAATTACACCAGTTTTATATGAACTCGTTTGTATGTGTATCATGTTCTATGCAATTTTTTACATGTAGATTCACAGTCCACCACCATCAAGAACTGTCCCATCACTGCAAAGGTGCCTCATTCTAACTCTTTATAGCCACAGCCACCCTCTCTCTATATGCCCACCCCTAATTCCTGGCAACCACTAATCTCTTCAATTCTCTATTTTCTGTCATTTCAGGAATATCATATAAATGGAATCATACAATATACAACTTTTTGAGATGGACTTTTTTCACTCAACATAGTTTCCCTGAGATCCATCTAAGTTGCTGCGTATGTCAGTAGCTCATTCCTACTTACTGTTTCGTAGTATTCCATGGTATAAGTATACCAAGTATATTAACTTTTTAAACAAAACCACTGTTGATTTTTCACAAATATACAGCATTCTAAAAATGAAAACATTGGCTAAAAAAGGTACATCTAAAGTTAAAGAACCAATTCTTCATGTTCTATAAAAAGTCAGATTTTTTAATAGAGGGCAAATAACCATGTTTGATAATAACATTCTAAAAGGAGAAATTTATCTAAAATTGAATTCAACTTCTAAGTTACAAAAATACCATTCATCATATTTAGTAGTTCAAAATGTACCTGCAAAAAATTGTGCCTTTATCTGAGAAAATCTTATAAATTTTTTACTCTTAATTCCAGTACTTAATTTAATTCATTTATATCTCAGATTAGGTTAAACTACTCAATGTAATGAGAAATACAGTGTAAAAATAGGTCTTTTTCCATAATTGATTAGTATATTATCATTGTCTTTGAAGCATGAAATGTATTTTTTAAAAGATTGACAATAGACTATAAAGTAACTTTGCTGTGGTTGTATTTGCTGTTCAGTATATACGTGAGAAAAAATTAAAACAAATATGTAAACATCTATTCAATAAAATACCATGTGGCAATTTAGAATGATTATAAGGGTACACAATTTATGAGATGGGTATATATTCTTGGACTATTAGTAAATGACATGGTAGGTTACAAAATAGTTTATGTAATATAATATTTACAATATTTTTGTAAAATAACACATATACACATTCATATACATACATGCATAAAAACATTTTGGTAATTATATAATCATTGTATAACAAAATAAATATTTTAAGAAGGACATTCTGGGCTATCATTTGGTATATTATTCTTGAAATACCTTTAGAAAGGACTTAAACCCAGTCTGTCTTAGATTACCGTTCTTATATAAAATCAATATTTTCCTTATACTACAGGGTCAGTGTTCTTGTACTGAAATGTCACTTTCTTTTTCTTATTCAGTAATGCTTATCATTTTAATAAAGTTAGTGTGTTGAGTTTGTTTTCATAAAAAATTCAATTGTTGGATCTCCTTCCATCAACAGAAACAGTGGGTACACAACACTGATTAAACAAATTGCTTTAAATTCAAAACAACGAAACTGAAAGGCTTCAGTGTTTTAATTTTTCTAAATATATCTGATTTCTGATTTTTCAAAAAATGTTTAAAGTTTCCACATGCACCAGTATTGTCTCCACCAAGATCTTATGGTTCCTTCTTCCTTTATTAACAAAGCTTCTGTACAGTGGCTCAGCAATTTACCATTTCTTTCTGATTTAGTGAAACTCATAAATTGTGAAATATTACTGATTGATATTATTTACAGCTTTGGTAGACTTCTAAGTGGGCCTAACTTTTTTGAGAAATTATATATACATACATATAATACCCATTATAAAATTTCTCAATTGATAATAAAATACACAAATAATGGCATCAATTACTGGCCTGATTGTTTTCTTTTAATATTTTACATCCATTATCACACTGTCACCATATATTTGTCTCAAGGACACATCCTCTTTTAATTTGGAAAAAAAA
This sequence comes from Dasypus novemcinctus, assembly GCF_030445035.2. Lineage (NCBI taxonomy): Eukaryota > Metazoa > Chordata > Mammalia > Cingulata > Dasypodidae > Dasypus > Dasypus novemcinctus. The sequence continues at coordinate 38,671,973 of NC_080689.1, forward strand.
GTTTGGCAATTTGAAAATTGTTATATCAGCCATGCCTAAAAAACAAATGTGTATACTGCACTGTTGATAATAACTTCACTATTACTAATAAACAACAATTATGCAAATACTTATATGGTGATCACCATGTATGTGTTACGTACTTCAACACTCTCTTGTCTCACCCAGTTCATTGGCACACAGCCAGCAAGGGGGGCGGAGGGACTGACTACAACTTGGACCAGGTAGCCTAGCTCCAGAGACTGGCTCTATTGTTACTTGTCATTATGGGGTTACTTGAAAAATAGATGTAGTATATTTTAAAATCTGTTATGGAGTGGTAGGGTGGTAAATATCGAAACTTATCAAAATATAAACTACCTTGAGCCTAAGCTTCACCCAGTTTTTTGTTCCAAAGGTTTTTCTCATTATGCTCCCACCTCACCCCCATTTCTGAGCTTACCTAGACCTCCAATAATCAACCACAGCTTGGCCTGAGAGCTACAGCAGCTCATTAGCTTTCCAGCAGCTAAAGGAAGATGCCAGTTATCTTGACGTTTTAAGCATCATTTCACCATATTTTGGCCTTACCCCACAGGCTAAATATCATATAAAAATTAAAGACTACAGATCTTTAACTTCTAGCTACCCCTGATGCCCAAGATAGTCTAAAAATTTACTTTGAATTATAAGTAAAGTAACTTATTTCAGCATCTTTATTCTTCCATTCTCCAATTTCAAAATACTAGTAAACTGCCTCAGTCCATGCACATATTAGCACTTTAAAGATGTGATATTTTCCTTTGAAAGAAAACATTTGGAAGTCAGAAGACTTGAAATTAAGTCTCAAAAATCTGCTCTATGGCATAAGTTACTTAACTTCTGTGGGTTTTACTTTATTTGTTCGAAAAATTTAACTGTGTGAATTCCATGGCACCCTGTTGTCCAGAGAAAAAAATTTTTTACAAGAATTCAAGGTGAATTAAAGGTTCATTAAAGAATAGCTATCTGAAAGGACACAGAATTTGGAGAGATTTGTTTGAGCAATCTGCCACTTTCCTTTCTCTGTACATTAAAAGACAAGAGCCACTTTAATGTTTTTACATTTTCTGAAAACAACTATAATAGAGTGAAAACTGTCAAATGAAAACTTCACTCCATGATCAATTTGTGACCATCTCTGGGGAGAACAAAAGAACCATCAAATTTACGTAAGCACCACATTTGAGGGATTACAAAGAGCCTTTCTCTGTCCTCATTGAAAGAACAATTTGGTAATCTCTGGAAATCCTTCTCACCTAAACAGTGACAACCTCAAATAAGTCCTGAACTGAAGTTGGGCCAGCAGTTTCTCTCTTTCCCATGCATAATTAAAATCTTTCTTATTCTGTATCCTATAAATATGCAAAGGATGCAAGATGAGAACCAAACATATTCCCCTGGAGAAGCTGCTTGGACTGAGGCAAACCTCACCAAAGATCACTTCAAAAATCAATTCTTCATGTCCATAGAATCAAGTTTAAATGATTGTGTGTGATCCAATTGCTCCATTTCCCTGTTGCATAATGCATGATCTCTGACTGCTCATAATATGAACAACTGCAGTGTTTCAATAGTGATTTTGCATTTTATGCTGAACTTCACCATCCATTGCTGTTTTATAGGCTAATGGGCTATTATTCTGCATATTTGTAATAGCACTTTTTTCATCTCCTATCAATAGTGGTGCTCTGTTTGGATAGTGAGAGCAATAGGCCCTTTAAAATATTTACAAGTCTATATATCATGGGAAAAAAGTAATCTTACAAAGACAGCTTACTCCACCAACATCACATTTGATTCCCACCCCCTACCCCATTCCTTGCAAGGCATTTCCATAATTGCTTCTTATCTTGTTGTATATACTGAGCAACTAGCAATAACTGTGCTGGGTGACTGCTTTTATAGGGAAAACAGAAATATTACATGATTATGGAATTGTATAATGTGCTGATTTGTTCTAAACTGTTAGAACAACTAATAATATTAATCATTAGAAAATATGATAATAACATAGCTTCCATTCCAATCCTAGAGCGAGAAAAAAGGAAAGGAAAGGCAGACGATAACACTATGGCAAGATGTAATTTCTTAACATACCTGTGTTCATGGGAGACCAATAACTCACTCTCTGAGTCATACATTTGGCTGTAATTTCTACAGCTTTGAAATACCTTTAGATATTCTTGTTCTCTAATGCTAAAATACTGTTTTTTATTAGAATTACAGAGAAATCTCTTAACAACTCCTAAAATGGAATGACAAGAAGGTCTGTTTATATCTTGTCAAATTTCAGATAAGTTTTGACTATCATCTAAATGTGCTAGCCACAGTTTGTGCCTCTCAACAGCAAATAATTTTCTACGGCTTCTTTCTATCATGCACCATTCTCATTATCAAGGAACACAAATATATTTAATTCTGTGCAATCAGTACAGAAATGAGACGAGAGAATCAATATAGTAGAATGCACTTATATAAACACACATGGACATATATAATATGTACAGAAAGTGTATCTCTATTCTCTCAACCAATAAAAATTTAACACTGTCCTTTATTATTCAATTTCCTATTATACAATGCTTAATCAAAGTGTTGGAGTAATGTATTCAGTGTTTCTTGATAGACTTTCTTTCAGAAAACTGTAGTGTGCTTGATAAATATGAATTCAAAGAGAGAGAAAATCCTTGAAGTCAAATACCAATGTTCATTTTATGAGGAACATACAACTTTAATTACTTTCCATTCCATTTGCCATCCGGAAAAGGGATTGAAAGCTTGCTGGACATTAGACTGTGGCAAGTCCAGGATCTGTCTGGGATTCATTCTTACCTCCCCATTAACTCATCAATTAATGGTGAACCCTTAAAAAAACTAGTGTCTTTGGGACTCAATTTCCTCATTCTAAAGTGAGGACATTGGACTAGATAGTCTCCAAGGCAGCTTCCAGTTCAAAATGTTGATGAATCGGGTAATCGGGTACCTTTTAATTCACTTAAACTATAGTGATGTCTTTGATATCTATGTGAAAGAGATTGAAGTAATGCAACTTTCCTCTCCTCACTTATCGCTATTTTTCTTGTGTCTTGGCTTAAAAAGTTTTACTTTTTCATTCATCTCCAAATCACTCATTTTCATCCTTGATGACTGACTTCCTTTAAAAGATACTGCCAATTATAAGCAGTATCTGCTTGTGTGTTTTTTTCTTACATATTTTCTGCATCCAGCAAAGACAGCAATTGAGCTATTTCTCTATTCCAGACACAATTCTCCCCTGAGATTTTCATCAATAAATAAAGAGACATGCTGCTACCACAGCTGCTCAACACCTTCCAAACCCCTCATTAGCTTGTGGACTACAACATACGAAAATGAAGATAGTTTAAATGCCTTATTGAAAATCTAGTCACAAAACTACACTTTGCATTTTAGCATTCTGAGTTATAGAACCTAAAAAGCAACTTCATTTGGGAAAAAAAAATCAAATTTTATCAAAAGAAGCAGCACATAATGGCTAGATTATTTGTACTTTATATTATTCATTTTATAGCAAATAATTTTAAAAAATAGGAATAGTTAATATTTCCACATACATTTGTCACTCTTTAACAACAACAAAAACATACATTTCAGTGGTTTATGAAGTCAAAACTCTTGTCTTCTCCTAGTTTTTATCCAGCTGCACATGAAGTTTCAAGACCATTTCTTCCTCCCTATTTTATGGTAAAGTTCCTTCCCTTCCTAAGCCACATTCTTTGCCTGCATCCTATTAGCCACACTATTTACTTGTATTTAGAACACATTTAAGCCTCTATACTCTTAGATCATACATGGGAATTGCCTTCACCAAACAGCAATTTAAAATATCGTATTGATGTGGGCTATGGGTGGAAGGCTCTTTGTCTCTTCAGAGATAACTAAGTTGTTTGACTTGTGGGTGTGGAACGGTGGGGGGCTGCAGTCCTGCCCTTGGGGACTAGCAGCAGCTCCAGTCCCAGGAAATGTTTAACAATGCGGGGGCTATAAACTTTAAGTATTTAGGGGAAATGCAAAAACCAAATATGCATTATCTAGAATGTCTGGAGTCCATGCTAAAAGCTTACCTAAGATGTGGAAGATATATGCTAATTGAAGCCTATTGAGAACTGAAACAAAGGGACCATTTGGCCTTTCCTCTCTGTATAAAAGACGTTTAAAAATCTTGTTCGGGGCTCGGGATTCAAACTGAAAGCTCCCGAGTCCGGCCGGCCATCAATAAACCATTTTTCCTTCTCAAAATCATTGTTGAGTCCTGGCCTCTCTATACTCAAATAATTGAACTTCTCTTAAATTCCACAACATTTTTGGCGACTCTGGTGGGACAATAAATGAAGGCCAGAGACGGTAGCATTTTGCTGCCCCTTCCAAATCCCCGAGGAAGCCGGGAGGACTCGGGTGAACCCCAAATCTGGGCGCCCCTGGATTAAATTTAATCCAGAAAAGATGTGGGCTCCACCAGAATCTTCCCGACAAAAATCGAGGGCAATGGAAGGTCTGAAGAGAAAGATTCTGGGAACGAAAAAGAACTCCGAACATGGAAGAAGGTAAGACTCCCCGGGTGAGCACAGTCTGGAAGGCCCTAGCTTTAATTGCTAGGAAGGGGAGGCTGATCACCTCCCGAGAGAACCCTAGTAGCCCCAGAAGGCTGGGGGGAAGCCGTTCTCTCTAGGCTTGGGAAAAGGAGGAAAACCGGGAAAAAGCCCTGGTGTTTTGGGTTTGTCTAACTGCATGTTAGAATCTGGTACTGGTCTTATATCCACTAAAGGAGTGGAGTCTCGATTTTAATAGGAAGGGTATTTATAGGTTCAAGTCCTAATATCCTGGAAATTGGTCTAGATTAAGGAAAACAAAACTTGGTTACAGGAAAATGGATCGGCTTTTCTGGTGGAGCTTGGTCTGGATGTAAAGTTTAAACAGTGGAAAAGTCTAGCTGAAATCTTTTGTTATGGTGCTAATTTGTGAATGAATTCGCTTTATACCAAATGTTAAATGTTCTGAGGTTTGTGATGGCTGTGGGGGCAGCCATGGTGAAAATAAATATATAAACTTGTGGGTCAGATTAGTGACCTTGGTGCTTCTGTCTGTGTCAGCTCAAGGCTAGTGTTGGAGTTGTGTCCTTATGTAGAGTGGAATTACAGCTGAGCTGGAGCCCTCCCTTGCCATTGGCAAGGGGGTGAAATGATTCTGGGGCAAAAGCTGAGGAGTCTGGATGTTTGCGGAGTCTAGATGTTTGTGCATGCTCTGCTGTCTTGTCTCTGGTCTGGCCCTTTGCCGGGGCTTGGAGGCCATCTGTGTCCACGCCACGCACCCAAGTTTGTTGGGGATGTCCCAGTCAGGGTGGCTGGGTCCCTGGGAGAGTTGCCAAATTTGAGTAGGTTCTGTCTGCCCATTTTGGCTGAAAGCTGGAAAGGGGGGAGCGGCTTGCCCCTTTCCAGTGAGTCCACCCTTCTATTCATAAGCCACATTCCTGTTTGTTGTGCGCCTGACTGCCTGCAAGGGGGGGGAAGTGAAGGAGGTGAAAAGCAGAATCAGAATAAATGCAGTAAAGTTCCCTCCTTAGGGTGTCAAAGCCAAAATACGTTTGCATTCTGCTCAGGTTCTTAGAAGGTATTGTAGTAACCTTAAGTGAGAGAATGTGTTCTGTGAAGGTAAAATCTGTCTTAAGGGTATAAATAATTATAAAAGTTTTACAAAGCATTGTTTAAGGTATTTAAGTGGCTAATTGCAGAAAGTCATTATTTAACAAAACTGAATTGATAATAATAATAATAAAAGGCAATTTTATAACAAACTTTTTCAGCAGCCAATCTCCCCTGCCAACTTGCTTCCAAAAAAACTGTTTCTGGTATTACATGCTACTAAGTATTTAAAGAGAAGAAAAGTTCATTATTTTAACAAACTTGTTTAGTATTAATGGCAATTATATGTTGTAAGAAGTTTGCCTGGTAACTTAGCATGTGGGATATATGGAGTGTGTTTTTATTGTTAAGGCAACAGAAGATGATTTTGTCCTAAGATAAAATGATTGATTATTGGAAAGAGTAGAGTGTGGGACAGAACCTGAATGAATACTGAAAGTGTAGAAGGTTTGTGGAAGGGAAATTTTTATGATTAAATTGAGTAAGATCAATATACAAAGAAAATATTTTATCAATAGCTTCTTGTGCTTTAACCTCATCATATCCTCAATGTTTGAAGAAGAGTCTTACCTCTTTTAAAAGAACATTTTATGTTCTAGAAATCAAATCCTGAAAAGTAGCCTTTTATTTCAAACTAACTGCAAGAGATTTATTCTTTTACTTTAAAGGAAAAATTAAAGTAATGGTTAAGTTCATTTAATATGTTATAAGTTGAATGAAAGGTATTTAAAGGTGTTATAAAATTAATAGGTTTTAAAAAATTAATAAAAACTGTAACTAAGAGTTAAAATCATTTATAAATGCATTTATATTATAAAACCGTGGAAAGACAATAACTGAGATTATAGCTGGGTGAATTTAGCCTGAAACTATTATTTAAGTGTAAATTCTACACTAACCTTTCCTTTGTTTATGGTTACTTCAAGCCTAACCTCACCCTTTGCCTTTGCCTATGGTTATTTCATAATTGAGAAGAGCTGGGACATCACTGTCCTCCTCTTCTGGTATTAGTAACCCTTTCTCTCATGAATTCAAGTGTAAACTAAATAAATTGCTGCCTGATAGAATAAGGTTAAATGACCACTGGAGTTTTATTATCTCCAAAACCAAAAGGGGGGTGGGGGGGAGAAGTCTCCTGCCTTGACGGGTCAGTGTTCCTAAGAGTGGCAATTCATGAGAGAAAGCAGTCTGTCTCCCTGAGGCTTCAAATAGCCTCAGTAAATATATATAAAATTAATCTTGTTGCTTATCCAAAATTCTGCTAATTTCAAGGTAAAATATAAAGTTCTAAAACAAAATGGTGCTAAGGCATTGAGAACATTTTGGTTATTACAATCCATTAAGTAAGAAAGAAAATTCTTGTGGTAAACTGCATGGTCATAGTGCAAATTAAGAAGAGTTTCAAAAGTCTTTGAAAAGTTTAAAGTAACTAAAGTCATGTTGTTGTGTCAAACTATTCATGTCTGCCTATTTGCTCAAATTGTTAAAAATTAAAAATGCAGTTATATTTATAAATATTCTTAAAGCCCAAATTGAACTAAGCAGGATGAAAAAGTCATAGAAATCTGATTATGGAAACAATTGGGAAAGGGCCTCCTCTTTGCAAGAGCTTTTAAGGCAAGACTAGGTTTGGCAGATTAAACCTATCTACTAGGCTAGGGAATTAAGAATCAGTTTGCCTGGTAATTTCCCAGTTTAAACCTTTGTCAGCCATAAATTGCAAAAAAAAAAAAAAAACAACACACAAAGATTAGGTTAATTTTCACATAAGAAAAATGTTGATGTAACCTGGTGGCCTGCTGCCTCAGTCTCCCACTCCCGGGTTGGACAGCAGTGGAGACCAGTTTAGGCCAGTCCTATGGGCAGTGGAAGGATGCCCAAGAAGGAGCTAACTAAGTCGGTGCCATTTCAGCACTAAATTCTATTCCTTATTTGAAAAAGGGGGGAGCAGGTAAAAACTAAAATGGTTGGAATGTGATAGAGGAAGCAGTTAAATCAAACTTTTGCGTGGGAAAGTTAAATCTCAGATAAGCTGTAACTTCTGAAGTATCCAATCTATGGAAAAACAGGAAGAGCTTGCATGCTAGGCTTAGGGGTATAAATTGTGTCATTTTTCTTTGTTCGTGGCACCAGCCATATCTGGCTCTGCACCCCTTCTTGCAAGATTGAGAATAAATTATTTTCTTCTCCACAATCTGGTGAGCCTTAATTCTTCCAGAAGATTTCTTTCCAATGAAATAAAGGTAATTAGTGGCTCTATTAACAAATTTCAGTAAGTAAAGGAAAGTCCATAAAAACTATGGAGAGATCTTTCCTGGGTTATGATTTAAAAAAAAAAAATTAAGTAATTGTGAAATGTGTTTTAAAACCTGGTAGTCAGTATGCATGTGTTTTAAAACCTGGTAGTCAGTTATGCTTTTAAATTAATAATTTTCATAACTTAAAGAAAAGAAGTTTTTAGCTTCCTGTAAGGGAAAAAGAGAACATTCCTTGCATAAACTATTATGGTTTCAATTTTATTTAACTTGAGTGTAATCTCCCATAGTTAATTTATAAACTAAATTAACATTATGCACAAAATCTTTAGAGTAATGAAAATTGTAAGTTCACATTGGTGAAATTAGGCTAAAGGAAAAAGATTGTAGATATGCTCTCTTAAATAAAGAGTAAATTTCTTTCATTGGTAATTGTAATTTAGTAAGTTTATTTAAACATGAGGTGGCTAGTCAATGCGGTTATAGTCAATTATAAAGAGTTTATAAAACATCTTCCAAACTGAAAATGTTTAAATAGTTCTAGTTGTAGAAGTCATTGTTAACTAAAGAAACTTAGATTGGTATTGGTAGCAGAAATAACTTCATGATAATAAACCTGTCTGAAGGCCACTGCAAAATACACATTTAAGTAAATGGTAATAAAAAGTTGTCTTGATTCTATTGGAAATATTCTGTTTTCATTCTAACAATGAAAAATATTTTTCCTCTATTACTAAAGTAAAGTACCTACTGTTATCTTCATAGTAAAATTGTGTAAGTAAATAGTCATTTGATATATGTATTGCGTTAAGTTGTTTAAAATATATATGAAACAAGGAATAAACTTTAACATTGTCAAACTCTTGTGCATTCGAACCAGGCCTTGTATACATTACAGGTGGCCTCTCCATGTGAGTTATTGGCTAGGCTGGTCACTGACCCCTCAATTAAAAATATGTGCTATATCAGTCTCTGGTTCTGCTCCTGATAGTCGATGGAAACTATATTGCAGCTTCAAGCTCCTGCAGCAGCCAATAATGACTCGGTACAGCCAAGTGTACAATGGATATCGCCTCCAGACTGGCACTGTTCCATGGTGCCAGAGAGCACTATGCACCAGGCTAGTAGAATACTGGAAAATCTCTGGAATACTGGAAGGATGCTGCAACTTGCTCACTGCGTTGAAGAACATGCTAAGTGGAGCCATGATACCAGGAGACTGTAAGTAAAACTTAAACACAATTGGCATTATGGCCTGCTCTCATGGAGAGATAACATGTAAAGTATTACAAACCTGAAACTCAAAACTAATAATGGCAACTCTGAATCCTTATGCATTAAGTAATACATTAGTTAATATTAAGTGCTGTACTTTTATCCTGTACTAAATATATGCCTAATAATTGTAATGTTATCTTTTCTATTTTGGATCAAGTGCAGAAGTATATTAGACATGTTAAATTCCTGGTAAAATCATTTTTTAAACAGTTAATAACATGTCTATAGAATAAGGTGGCAGTCTCAGCCAGTCTCAGTTAGCAAAAGTGAGGCTTGCTTGCTGATGGTGAGTCACCTATTGAACAAGTCAAAATTGCTAGAAATTGTACAATGAAAACCAAGGTGTAAAAATCTTTATTCTGTAGTTCTGATCACTCCCACAGGTGAAAACTAAGAGTATTTCCAAATTAGTGTTCTAATCCTGAGTGAAGCCAGTTGCCCAAGGAGTACCAACCAGTTCACCAGGAGCATCTGACAGAGCGAATGAGTGTCAATCATTGAACAGCTTGGAATGTGTCTTCAGACAAAGCTAAGTGTCTGTTGCAATTTCTCTCTAAAGATGGATAACTTAAAAAAGAATATATATGCTGTTCCCACCAGCTTTTAAGGAATGCCATCTTTATAGGCACCTAACCTTGTCTACCTCTGTAATCCAATGTGTCCTCTTTTAAAAACAGGTATTCCAAAATTTTAATTAAGTTTGTTTCTTTCAGAGTGAACATCTTATTAACCATATGAAAACTTCATCCAACTTCGTACAGAATGCCAGATCCATCTTCCTCCAGTTAGAATAAATTAAAGAGTTTTACACCTTATTAGGCAATGACTACAGCCCATGGCCAGCAGGAAGCAGTTACAAAAAAGAGATCGTCTCCCTTCAGCACCCCTTTTAAATTAAAGGTGTAAACTCTTTAAAAGTAAAATAAAAGTAATAGATGGATCTGGAACCTGACTGGAAATCCACGTGAGTGCCAGTGGCAGCAGAATAACTGCGGGAGGCCCCTGCCCAAGATTCTGCTGTCCAGAATGAAAAGTTCTAAACTTCTAAAAACGGTCCTGGATGCTGTACTAAAGACTGATAAATAATCAGTCAAGACAACAAACAGCCATCCACCTCATAGCTCCAACAATAATTATGCCAAAGCTTAGCAAGTAAACTTTGACAAAAGCGGGGAATGATGTGGGCTATGGGTGGAAGGCTCTTTGTCTCTTCAGAGATAACTAAGTTGTTTGACTTGTGGGTGTGGAACGGTGGGGGGCTGCAGTCCTGCCCTTGGGGACTAGCAGCAGCTCCAGTCCCAGGAAATGTTTAACAATGCGGGGGCTATAAACTTTAAGTATTTAGGGAAATGCAAAAACCAAATATGCTAAAGGCTTATCTAGAATGTCTGGAGTCCATGCTAAAAGCTTACCTAAGATGTGGAAGATATATGCTAATTGAAGCCTATTGAGAACTGAAACAAAGGGACCATTTGGCCTTTCCTCTCCGTATAAAAGACGTTTGAAAATCTTGTTCGGGGCTCGGGATTCAAACTGAAAGCTCCCGAGTCCGGCCAGCCGTCAATAAACCATTTTTCCTTCTCAAAATCATTGTTGAGTCCTGGCCTCTCTATACTCAAATAATTGAACTTCTCTTAAATTCCACAACAGTACCTTTAGGCTTTCTGGAGATTTCATATAGGCACAAAAGGATTAGAAGCTGGCAGCTGACACATCTCATTCATAGAGAATCTTAGATTGTTAGGAATAGAAAAGACCCATTGAGATCATTTAATCCACTACACTCTTCTACAGGATGAGGCCCTGTTAGTAACGGGATTTGCCCAAGGTCACACAGTTAGCCAATGGCACATCAAGGAGGAATATTTTGCGCTGACATTTCACTCCGGCACAATCTCTACAACATTCTGTATCTTCCCAATACCTTCTCTGTATCCTCCCATCGTTAATTATCCCTTTCAACTCTTCCCCAATTTCTTGGATGCCCATGGCTTAACTGAAGAAATATAATTCTTTATAAGCAACCATGGCTTCTACAACAACTCAATTATTTTACACACACACACTCTCTCAATTTTTAACCTGTTTATTTTGCTGCCAAGCTTCAGGAGAACCATTACTCTGACAGCTGAAGGCACCCAAGAGGCAGCCCTTTATTATTCAGAACGCCCTTAAGGTGCAGTGATCAAAAATCTCTACTCTAGCTTATCCTTTCATATGGATCATGATAAAAGCCTTACTTTATGTGAGGTCCCAGAGTTCGAATTTTACATGGTCTCACACACTTTGAAAATATGACCTATTGCGCTGGGCCATTCCTTTGTACTGAGCACCTCCATGAGTAAAGAGATTGGTTGTCAGCACTAAAATTAAGTGAATATTAGACCACAGTATTTCTCCACAGCATAAAGGTCTACCTCTGTCCTCAGAATCACAGAGGTGTACAGCGGGGCAGACACTTCCCAGTGGCTGCCTAAGGAGAGCATGGCGGCTGCATTATCACAACCAAGAGCTCAGAACACCAAGCGCAGGGACCTGAACCGATGCAACCATCACTCCTTTCTGTGCTGCTACTTTGGAAATGGTTCAGAGAATTTTCAATTAGCACTTGTCATCAGGCTGGAACCATTTCTCACAGAAATACATTGAGAGGATGACTTTATTTCACATTAGTTGGATGAAATAAAACCAAATTCCTTCTAGTCTGAAATTCTGGAGAGAATGAATCCAAAGATTCACATATCACTTGCTCCAGAATTCATTATGATGACTTCAGTTCAAGGATTTCGGCAAATACTTTTTTTTTTTTTTGTAACTAGTATTTTAGCAATTATATTTTGAAACGAGGCTTGCTTCAATATAGTTACCTCCCAAAGAAATGTACTCTTTTTGAAAACTGAAAAAAAAAAATCAACTTGCATTTGAAAATGTTAAAGGATTATGGCTTACATAGGGAAATAAAACACTATAGGATAGGTGCATGCATGTCTAAGGGAGATCTCTCTCTTATATACACTCACTTTTTGACATGAACAACAGAATAATGAGTATTAATGTTCTTATTTTTATTTCCCAGTGCAAGACCAACTCAATGCTATTTTAATGAAGGATTTGTCCATGAATTCAGGAGTGGCAAGATAACATGCCATCATATATACATAATTTATGATATCACTTTCAGGTACAGGAACAATCACATTAACTAACTGAATGATGCAAGATGGTCGACTCCTATTTTCCTGAAGAAGAAATATTTCTTCTTGAGAGACTGCATTAACACAATTTATTCTCCTTTTATGGACAATTACATAAAACAAATATGGAAAACTTTCCCCAGAAAATTAGTCACTAGAATACTATAATTTTATTAGTATTTCTGGACAAATGTTTCTAACATCCTGGCAGCCTCCTATTATGATTCACAATGTTTGCAAGGAGAAAGTAGATGAGGGAAGAACCCATTAAGAGGCAGCTACTATAGGGCTGGACTCAGCTAATAATCCCTTTACCATTTTTATTACTTTATAGTTTATAAATGACAATCTACTATTATCTATTGTTATAAAAACTTTGATTTAGCAATGGAAATATGCATCAATAAACAATGCTTACAGGAAACTTTCTGCAATACTTAGAAGCTCATAAACGTTTATCATAGCATTTGCTGTTTACCAAACTTACTCCTGGGAAACTAGATTAACTCTTATTTTTAACTACAACAATGTCTTGTAAATCTAGCATTGTTTCTATTACTTTGTTTTGTCCACTGTCGAGAATTATAAGGAATCTGCCTCATTAATTTTTCTAGCATAAATCAAGTCTTCTATTAATATTCTTTGAAAGAGACTAGTCTTGACCTAAAACAGGGAAGAGAAAGCCATAACTGTGATTCCAAACTCTTCTAACAATAACATTAAGAAACCAGGAAGCAGACTTGGCCCAGTGGTTAGGCGTCCATCTACCACATGGGAGGTCTGAGGTTCAAACCCCGGGCCTCCTTGACCAGTGTGGAGCTGGCCCATGCGCAGTGCTGATGCACTCAAGGAGTGCCCTGCCACGCAGGGGTGTCCCCACGTAGGGGAGCCCCACGCACAAGGAGTGCACCCCATAAGGAGAGCCGCCCAGCGCAAAAGAAAGTGCAGCCTGCTTAAGAATGGAACCGCCCACACAGAGAAATGACAACAAGATGAAGCAGCAAAAAGAAACACAGATTCCTGTGCTGCTGACAACAGAAGCGGACAAAGAAGACACAGCAAATAGACACAGAGAACAGACAACCGGGGTGGGGAGGGAGGGGAGAAAAATAAATAAATAAATAAATCTTAAAAAAAAGAAACCAATGTTCTGGCAAGAACTGTGACAAGCCTGCAGATAGCTACATACAATTCACTGAGTGGAAATGAGGAAAGCTGAACAGGCTCTCATCGGTATACTACTACTAAAAATCTCATGGCTTTTTTCTCCTACTAGCTGATGTTCATCTAAAAAAATCAATGTATCAAAGGTGTTGTAGCAATCTGGAGCAGTGTCATTCAGTTTCCTCCCTAGATCATTTCTACCATAAGTAAATATATCCCAGATACAATGCATGAAATGGAATGTTGGTGAACTAAGGGCTATGGTCCTTCAAAACTAAGATCAACTTTAGAACACTAAATTGAAAATCATTCCTGAAAACTTTCTGGACACCATTAAACTTGCATCTACCATGCCAAGGAACCAAGAGAGTCTACAACTGCAAGAAAGAGAGCCCCATTCATCAACTCTGTGGAATCACAGGGCCCTCTCAATTAGAGGTAGAGTGGACATCACCAACCAGAATCCTCAGGATTGGGGAATGAACTATGGACTAAAGTAGACTTAACTAGTATTCTACCATAGACTTATTGTGATTCTAGCAATGGAAGACATTATATCAATGATGTGGAGGCAGGGGCCACTAGGGTTCTGAGGGCAGGGAGGAAAAACAGGTGTAATATGGGGGCAATTTTGGGACTTGCAAATTGTCCTGAATGACATTGCAACAATAGATACAGACCATTATAAATCTTGCCATAACCTACAGAATTGTGTGGGACAGAGAGTAAATTACAATGTAAACTTTAACTCACACTTAGTGGCAATGTTCCAAAATGTGTTCATCAATTGCAATGAATGCACCTCATTATCTCACTAATGAAGGATGTTGTTAAAGTGGGAAAATGTGGGAGGTGTGGGGAGTGGGGCATATGGGAATCCCCTATATTTTTTATGTGACATTTGTATAATCTAAGTATCTTTGAAAAAAAAATTTTTTAATAAAATAAATCAGAAAAAAAATACAAATACAGTATTCCCAATTGAACACTATTTACTTTGCTACGAATTCTGTTACTATTATCTATGGGAGACATAAATTAATCTCTTAAAATGGTTTCTTTATGAATTTTATGTATGCATGAAGTCACATATTTTTAAGTTAAAAAAAAACATATAAAGGGAACTCATGTGGCTCAAAGGTTGAGTGCCTGCTCCCCACATATGAGGTCCTGGGTTCAATCCCCACCACCAATACCTAAAAAAAAACAAAACAAAACGAAAAATACAACCTTGATATGCAGACAGTGGCCATGGTAGTTGCTGAGGGCAGGGAGAAGGAAGAAAAGATGTGATGTGGGGGCATTTTTGGGACTTGGAGTTGTCCTAAATGATATTGCAGGGACAGATGCTGGACATTATGTATCCTGCCATAACTCATTGAATATACTGTGCAAGAGTATAAACCATAATGTAAACTGCAATCCATGTGGTGCAGCAGTGCTCCAAAATGTATTCACCAAACGCAATGAATGTGCCACAATGATGAAAGAGGTTGTTGATGTGGGAGAGTGGGGTGGGGTGTGGGATATATGGGAACTTCTTATATTTTTTTAGTGTAATATTTTTTGTGATCCATGTATCTTTTTTAAAAAGGCAATTAAACTTAAAAAAATTTTAAAAAACAAAACAAAGCAAAAGAACATATAAGTATATGACTTAGCACAGTTATGAATTGAATCCGTTAAAATTCTAAGCCAAAAACAAAATACTTGCGTCAGATTAGCAATGTCTCTGCCTCACTTACATCTTCTTTTTCTTTTCTTCCTTTCTTTTTCCCCATTTTTCTTTCTATGTTTATCATCCACATTAGGTAAGAACACGTCTCCTATAAAATGATGGTATAATAGCTGCCTTTGGAATGCCCTTTATGTATCTACCTGGTCCTCTGTTTTCACTAGGTGTTCTCTCTTTTTTCCTAATATATATTCACTTTTCTTTCCGCTGTGGCTTTCGGAGTAATTCCTGCACCAGCTGGACTTTCTTATGCTCTCAGTTTATTTCCCATTCTATCTCAAAACATTCCATCTCTAAGTATTACATATCAATGAGAAAAAAAAATTCTTAATCATATTTTAAATAGGCCAGATTTAGGAGCCCAGTCTGGAAATTTGATCAATGATGACTTATTTACGTCTCTAATCAAAAGATAGGGAAAAAAAAACATCTAATGGTTTCTGTTCTTCACCATACTACCAATGTCAGAGTTTTAAATATAGGGTCTTATCAGAATAGATATTAAAGAGACCTTAGGGAGTTGAAAACTCCCCAAAGATAAAATTGCATTAGGAAATTACTAACTACTATAAGTTGGTATAGGATTTTCAATGCACAATTTGACAATATGCTTCATATTGTCATATTATTGTCATATTATATATCATATTAAATATGTTTACTTACAATATTAAATATATTAATACATATCTCTATCTTTTTCCATTGTGGTTCATCAGTAATCTTGTTGATCAATGATGTTTTTAAGATGCATTGCGGGAAGTGGTTGTGGCTCAACTGATAGAGCATCTGCCTACCACATGTAGGGTCCAGGGTTCGATACCCAGGGCCTCCTAAGCCATGTGGTGAGCTGGCCCATGCGCAGTGCTTCTGCGTGCAAGGAGTGCTGTGCCATGCAGGAGCGGCCCCTGTGTAGGGGTGCCCCACATGCAAGGAGTGCACCCTGCGAGGAGAGCCACCCTGCACAAAAAAAGCGCAGCCCACCCAGGACTGGCGCCACACACATGGAGAGCTGATGTAGCAAGATGATGCAACAAAAAAAGCAACACAGTTTCCTGGTGCTGCATGACAAGAATGCAAGTGGACACAGAAGAACACACAGCACATGGACACAGAGAGCAGACAACTGTGGGGGAAGGAAGAGAAATAAAATAAATCTTTGGAAAAAAAAAAGATGCATTGTGCTACAAAAGAACAATAGAATTTGCTTCCTACTCTAATCAAGACACTGTGCTCATGCTAGAGAGTTTGCAAAAATATAAAAGATCAGGCCCACTGCTCTGCAAAAGGTTAGACTCAAATGGAAAGTATAAAAAATATAATAATCACAAGGTGGTTCAGTGAGTCTCAGCCTTGACTGCCTGATAGAATCAACTGTGAAACTATGAAACTTATTGACACTAGGGCCCTACCTTGACCCATTAAACGAATCTAAGATGGTTAATGATTTCTATAAACAAACTATAGTGACAACAGTAATTGTTAGGATTCAGTGCAAGATGTTCTAGATGATGCTTACATGTAAATATCATATCAAGAGTGCCTAAAGGGCAAGGGTCCAGTGGAGCGTCAAAGCCATTGAAGACCAAGGACAAGAATGCATCAGTATTGCTTTAAAATTGTTCATTGAGTGTTCTTTTCTCATAATTTACTTCCTATACATTCCCAGAAGATATTCCACATCACCTTCCATTGGATTTATTAGGAAAGGGGGTGTACTAGATATCTATTGCTGTATAACAAATTACCACAAAACTAAGTGGCTTAAAATAACCATGAGCATTTCTTAGTCTCATTGCTTGTGAGAGTAAGTAATTCAGGAGCAGGTCAGCTGAGTCATTCTAGCTTAGGGTCTTATGAGACGGCAGTCAAGATGTTGTCTGTAGTCAGGTAAAGCCTTGAGTAGTATCGGAGGATCTGCTTCCAAGGTGGCTCACTCACATGCTGACAAGTTAGCACTGGTTTGGGTGGGAGGCTTCAGTTCCTTCCCACGTGGACTTTCTTCATGCTGCTTAAGTGTCCTCACAACACAGTGCCCCACTTCCCCTAAAATGAGAGCCCTGAGAGTGAGCCAAGCAAAAGCTATTCACTATATGACCTATCTTGAGAAGTTGTAGGGAATCACATCTGCCATTTTCTATTTGCGAAAAGTAAGTCACTAAGTCCAGCCCCCATTCAAAAGGAAAGAAATTAGGCTGCTGCACATTCTGAAGGGAATAGTGTCAAATAATTTGCAGACCTATTTTGAAACCACCACAGGGAGTGTATCTTACATCTTGACCTCTGATGCCATCTCCAGATCATTCTTCCTTCCTAACAATAATTTTTGAGTCAATATTTACATTAAATGCTTAGAGATAATATGAATAAGGCTTTTGAAAAGTTTCTCATTATTATCACCTGACCTTCAGGCAACACATCTGCTGTCATCCATTAATTTAGACCAGCCTTAGACTCACAGTATTTCTTGCTACTGTATGTCTTCCGTTATAAATTCATTATTTTAATTTTCACAAATATAATTCATCTAATATTCTAACCTTCAATTTCTTCATCCAGTAAACCACTGGAGACTAATGGAAAACCTAGGCACCGGGCAGGACAATTGAGACAATCAGATTTCTATTTCTTCATCACTAAAATGGAGGTAAGTTTATCTATTTCATTTGGTGATCTTTTTAAAGGGACAATGTATATGAACTCAATTTGTAAACCATAAAATCTTAGACAAATATAAAACCAGTTACCAACCATTGCAAACTCACTTTGCACTGTCATTATTTAGATGTAATCTACTTCCAGTTCATGATATAAAATCAGTCATCCTTCTGAACACAATAACTTAGTTACTTCATCACACCTTTATTAGTCCCTTGGTTTCAAATTCCCCCTGCAATACCTCTTTTTAAAAAGTGAAATTGTTTTTTTCCTTCTGCATGATTTCTAAGACAAACAATTCCCCTTGTATTCAATAAGTAGTTAGTGACTATTTCCTCCAGAGAAGCCCTATTCTTCCTTTTTATTTAGTCTTGAAGTCATTACAAATTAAATGGGAGAGCAGATATGTTTATATACACAATACCAACCCTGATACGCTATGATAGATATTACATATAAAGTATGTAGAGAGTTCTGGTAAATGAAAGGAAGGGATGACTAATTGCAGATGAGTAGCTATAGGAAGACTTCATAAACAAGTCCTGATGGTAAATGTGATTTTTGAGAGGTGCAGTGGGGAGAAGGGGGGAGGAGTTAAAGAATCTCACTTTAGCCTCTTTTATTGGGACCCTTGGTTCTTCCATTATCTTATCTCACATTTATAGCCTAATTCATATATTTCCAGAAGAAAGAAGCAGATATTAAGGAGGAGTTGACAGATTGTATGATAAAGAAGATATTTTTAAGTAGGTGAAGTATGTGTCATGATAGGTAGGCACAGGAAAAGATTAAGGAAGGCAGAGCAGATAGCTTCAACTTGAAAGTGAAACCAAATACAATGTCTTTGTAGCAACTGAGGCAGGAAAGGAAGGTATTTAGAATTTAAAGGGGAAGCGGATATGGATCAAAGGATAAGGCTTCTGCCTACCATATGGGAGGACCCAGGTTCGATCCCTGGGGCCTCCTGGTGAAAAAGAAGGGAACATGTGCCTGTGCGGTGAGTCAGTGCCTGCGCGGTGAGCCAGTGCCCACACAAGTCACGTGGCAAGATGATGATGCAACAAAAGAGATAAGAAGGGGAGAGTCAATGTAAACCACACCAGTGACCAGGAACTGAGGTGGCACAATTGACCTCTCCACATTAGAGATCCCAAGGATCAAATCCCTCTGAATCCTAGAGGAGAAAGATGAGAAGAGAAGACAAAAAAGAGAAATACAGAAGATCACACAGCAAATGGACACTGACAGCAAAAACAGCAGGGCGGGGGAGGGGGAAAAAACTTAAAAAAAAAAAAAAAGGCTGCGAAAAGTATATATTTTAAATGGAACTGATCACCATGGTTTGTGTTTTGTCTTTAATATATATATTTTTAACTCTACAGCAATATTCAGCAACCTGGGAGTGACTGGAAAGAATAAACAGTGAAGTGATGCAGACCTGGAGATTAAAAGTATCTGGAAGTCAATGGGAAAAGGAATTAAATGTCCCTGAAAAGGCAGTACAGAAATGGTAAGAAAGATTGCCAAAAGCCTGACAGAGTACGATGGACTGCAAAACTATGAAGCACCTCAAGAGCCAAGGTCACAGTGCAAGTGAAGAGCTAAAAGAAACTATTGTCAGGTCCTCTGATAACTGAATTAGAGTCATAATTGAGTTCTTAGGGTCAAAGGCTGAAAACATGGAATCTTTAGACTGAAGTTAAGAGGAATTGCTATTTTCTGCAAATTTTACAAAGGTAGCAACAGCAAGTTAAATTGGCCTAACTTTTTCTTAACAACTTACAGCAGGAAACACAAACTCTGAAAAACCAACAATCAAACCAGCTTTACAGTTTTTGAATGGGTCTTTGTGTTCTTGAATGTTCCTTCTGTTATTACCAAAAACTTTATTTTTTACCAGCATCTTTGTGTTTGAAGAGATCAGGTACTCTTAGACCAGTCAATATTTCCTCTTTCTAGGATAATTCTACCCTGGAGAATCCATTTTTATCTGGTATTTCTATACACGGAGTTTTCCAGGGGTTACCCAGGACAGTAGCTTGATTCTTGCCTTATTCTTTGGATACTGTCTAATGGCACATAGGCACAGGCATTCACAAAATTTTACCTAGATAACATGAAGATTCCCATTTTGACTCACAGGAGATATCAAAATGTTGTACAAGTCTACATTCCTAAAATGAAAAGACTAACTCTGAATGTCTCAGCTTTGTAGATGAAAGATAAAAAGGGAAATAGCCCTAGTATTTGTGTTACATTATGTGCCTAATGCTTTTGAAATGACATTTCAAAGCAATAACTATGAGAATGAATAGTTCTTTTCTTTTTCTGTTTGCCCCCACTTAGAGCTGAAAACTGTTTAACAGCTCCATCATATAAAATGAGACTTTCTTAATCAAGGTAGCAGTGGTGAGGTTACTGTCTCCTGGGTCAAAACCGTGAGATATCTCTCAGAGGTGTATAGAAAAATAAGGCAACTTGATTGGCATACAATGTCCTATCAACGTCAAATTAAATGAATGAATAAATGAATGAATAAATGAATAAGACTCCTGAATGAATTTTACACAAGAAAATAAAAAGAAACTGGATATATCAAATGTATAGTAAGAATAATTTTAATAGTCTTACATTTAAATGCATAGTCTGCCACTGCCAAGGCAGAAAGTGATAAATATGAAGGAGAGACAAAGTGACATATGAAAGAACAAAAGGCTTGCAGAAACACTTTTGAGGGGAGGAATAATTAAGCTGAATTCCACAGTGCTTAGGAAATAATAAAATCCGAATCTGGTAAAAAAAAAAAAAATAAGGCAATACTGTGTGAAATATGTTTTTCACAAATCTTCAAATTTTTATTATAGTTAAGAATTATACAACTTTCAGACCAAAGATCGCTAAAGTAAACCTAAAACCACATAATGAAAATCTACCATATGAGAGCAAACTAAAAGGCAAAAACCAGCCTTTTACCTTATGTTAATAAGGATGTGAAAAACCTAAAATGCTTATGCCATAAAGTTTATTTTAAAAAGCAGGATTCAGGAAGTGGATTTGGCTCAACTGGTAGAGCATCCGCCTACCACATGGGAGGTCCAGGGTTCAAACCCATGTGGTGAGCTGGCCCACGTGCAGTGCTGATGCACACAAGGAGTGCCATGGCTCACAGGGGTATCCCCCATGTAGAGGAGCCCCATGTGCAAGGAATGCACCCTGAAAGGAGAGCCACCCCACACGAAAAAAGAGCAGCCTGCCCAGGTGTGGTGCTGCACACATAGATGGCTGATGCAGCAAGATGATGCAACAAAAAAGAGACACAAATTCCCGGTGCCACTGACAAGAATACAAGAGGACACAGAAGAACACACAGCAAATGGACACAGAGAGGACGTGGCGGGGTGGGGGAGAGAAATAAATAAAAAATAAATCTTTAAAAATATATAAATAAATAAAAAGCAGGATTCAA
The DNA here is from genome assembly GCF_030445035.2 of Dasypus novemcinctus. Lineage (NCBI taxonomy): Eukaryota > Metazoa > Chordata > Mammalia > Cingulata > Dasypodidae > Dasypus > Dasypus novemcinctus. The sequence goes on from NC_080689.1 coordinate 38,693,422, forward strand.
TATTATAAAGATGCTGTAATATAATTAAAAACAAATTAAAATTTGAAAGGAAATGAACAGGTTAGTTTTGCACGACTGTACTCTCAGTGACCATCTTCCTCCTTTCTCATTTAAAAATTCCTTTAATTAAAAATACATTCATTTAAAAATATAAGAAATGTATATGTGTATATATTTATATTTATATATATATAATTGAAATATAAGGAAAGGATTGAGAGATAAAAAAGGCCTCTGATTCAAGTGTAGCCATCAGATCTGTTGTCTCTTAAGCTTTCCGAATTGGTTATTTCCATGAGCTAAGACAAGTTAAATCACTGACTAATGCGCTGCTCCCTGAGTGCAGTGAGAACATTAACCTTTAAAAGGTGCTGTAAAAATGAGAAATGTTACATGAATTGATATTTCAGTTGGGTGCATGTGTATAAACCTTTCTAGATATGGCTTGCCATTTGGTTGAATACTTATTTTTGGCCACTCAATGTGTATATGGACGTGTGTGATTTTCATTATGTGAGTAGAACTTGGCATTTGGATTGCTTTTTGGCCAAAGAGTGGATGTAAAGTTATACACACTCTGTGGCCAAAAATAGCAAAATGACAAGCCAATTTCATAAATGTAGTCTGGTATACTGAAAGAAAAATCGGGACCAATTATCAGAAAACCAGGGTTATAATCCTAGATACTGTTCCTATGAGTACTATTTCTGGTGCTGCTGCTACTACAACCACCAAACTTTATTGAACATTTATTTCTGCATATGAAGTTTACAAAATATTACATGAACTCATAATAATAATCTTATATGTGAAGTAAGTATTATCAATACCTTTGTAAACACAAGGAAAATGATACTTGGAAAGGTTAGGTAACTCAGGTGAATCACACAACATGTGACAGAGTTGAGATATGAGCCCAGATGTACTGAACTCTAGAGTCAGTTAACGGTATTCCATGGAAATTCTGCCACTAATACCTCATGACCTTTAGTACTCACGAGCAGCTTTTCATTTTAGTTTTGTTATCTAATGATAATAAAATGTGCTCAAGAAAATGGGTGGAAATGCTACGAAAAGGAAATGAGATGTAATAAGTAAAGGATTGCTATTAAAACATCTACTCTTTCTCTCTAAACCCAACAGAAAATTTATTCTTATATCAACCTTAAGAACAAATATGGTCACAAAGAGGGACTCTACCAGCATTTTTAAGTGTTTCTTTCTGTTTGAATAGACATTATGGTCCACTTCAACTCTTTCAAGGATCCCAAAAGAGCAATGTACAAAATAGATATTGTAAAATTATATATTATAAATAAGAAAACCAAACATCAAAAAACTAACCACTGTCCACACAAAAAACTTATATACAAATGTTCACAGCAGCATTATTCATAATAGTTCAAAACTGAAAACAACCCAAATGTCTATCAACTGATAAAGGATAAAGACAATATCTATACAATGGAATATTACTTCGCAATAGAAAGGAATGAATGGCTGATTCATACTATAACATGGATGAACTTTGAAAACATTATATCAAATGGAAAAAATCCAGTTACAAAAGATCATATATTGTTTAATTTCATTTATAGGAAATGACCAAATTAAGCAAAGACATAGAGATAGAAAGTAATTATTGCTTAGTGCTGGGGTGTTGGAGACCAAAAGGTTTCTTTCAGGAGGTGATAAGAATGTTTTAAATTTGATTGTGGTGATGACTGCACTGCTTTGTGAATTTGCTAAAAACAAAACAGAAAAAAAACAACAACACTGAATTGTACACTTTGAATGAGTGAATCACATGGTCTGTGAATTATATCTCAAAAATCTGTTTAAAAACAAAAATATTTACCACTACCACCCAAAAGAATTGCTAGAAATTTCTTTATTTTCAAATTTTTCCCAGAAAAAAAAATTGTATGCATGAATTCATATAAACATTTATACAATAAACCATTGATATACATATATACATACATATATTATGTGTACACATATATAAATTCATAGTCTTTTTATCTTTGTTTTTCCAACTAGGCCTCTGAAAACTAGTTGTAGGATAAGTTCTTACAGTTGAAAGTGTTCACTGAAAGTGTCAGGCCAATTTTAAAATTCCCAAATTTTGGCATTATCACTATTTCCCATGCAAGAGTACGTCAGAAGATGATAAGATCTCAGAGGACATTTTTTCTTCTAAGTCAGCTGAAATTGTCCTGACTTGTCTTTAATCCGTTACTCCTTATTATATCCCTTCGAACAGCCAAATTTATTCTCATTGTTGGTGCTCCTTTACCTAAACCTGAGCACTAGTATACCATATTTTTGGCAACAGTCACACCTCAACACAGTAGGTATAAAATTACCTGCCTCTCCAAATAAGTCTATGTTATGTCCTATCATGCTGAGAAGTTGAAATAATGTTTGGTAGATTATCCTTGTTCAGCTTTGGTCTAGTTAAATAATGTTTAAATACATGTCATTTGTTAAAATCTTAACAAAGTGAATGTATACATATGTATAACATGTAATATATGTACATATATGATATATATTGGTTTATATATTCTGAAACTAGTGAACCTGGGAACAGCCCGTTTTAAGGCTGTTTGGCAATATTAAAATCTGTAGCCTCATGTATGTTTGGTTAAAGATAATTGCTCCATAGCACTCTTTTTCCGGACAAAATACATTGTCAGAACAAATTCAGAAATTTTAGATGTTGAACCATGAACTTACTGAGAAAGTAAACAAGTTTAATCAATGTGGTATGCTAAATTTCAGGAAAGAGGTAGATGTGTTTGTGATCACCAAAACTATCTCCACATTTTATTTGCTGACATAAACTTTAAAAAAAAAATCTCAGTTTAAAACAGATATATGAATCTATTCAGAGTATAAGTGGGAAAGTACCATTACATTGCTGTTGAAATACTTTCAATATTTATCTACATTTTCACAGACCAATTTAAAAAAATAATACCTCTCAATTTACCTTTTGCATAAATTCTTTTGGATACAGTGGAAAAGACCTGATATTTACTGATATGTACTATGTTGTGTTACAGTAGCATAAATTATGTTATTTTATTAATCTACTGGAAGAGGATAGACATCATTACATTATTATTTTAATTTTACCAATGAGGTAACAGAGGATTACAGATGTTAGAAAACTTGCTTGGATCACACAGCTGTTATATGATAGAACTTGAATTTGAATGAAATATTCAAAGGCTTTCATTTTCTTTCAGAAGTACCTCTTTTAGGTGTCTCTACAAATGTTTTCTCATTATTGAAGAATCTAAATTCTAGAAGCAAACATGAACAGTTTTAATTCTACTAATGGCCCCAATCCATCATACTGAATTGGGCCTTCTCATTTATTAAACCTCTCTTAATAGCACTTGGCCCAAGTTCAAAGCTTTTCAGTCACTCCAAAGCTCTTCTCCAGTACTCAACCAGCACAAGTATGGCCTTAGCACTAGCCTTGCAGAGGGATGGGGCACAAGGCCCAGCTGGAATCTGACTTACAGACTCCCTTCTCCACTGGTCTTTTCTTCTCCTTTTTTTTAAGATTTATTTTTTATTTATTTCTCCCCACCCTTCCCCCATTGTCTGCTCTCTGTGTCCATTTGCTGTGTTTTCTTCTGTGATCACTACTATCCTTATCAGTGGTACCACGAATCTATGTTTCTTTTTGTTGCATCCTCTTGTTGTGTCAGCTCTCCATGTGTGTAGCGCCATTCCTGGGCAGGCTGCACTTTCTTTTGCGCTGGGTGGCTTTCCTTATGGGGCGCACTCCTTGTGCGTGGGCCTCGCCTACACAGGGGACACCCCTGCATGGCACAGCACTCCTTGCGTGCATCAGCACTGTGCATGGGCCAGCTCCACACGGGTCAAGGAGGCCTGGGGTTTGAACTTCGGACCTCCCATGTGGTAGCGGATGCCCTAACCACTGGGCCAAGTCTGCTTACCTCCACTGGTCTCTTCTAAGGTCAGTTTCTTCTTAGGCTTTGAGTGAGGAAGAGGGAAGGGAAAAGACAACCTTTCCTTACTAGACTGGATCAGCCGCCACCCTCCCTCCACTAGGTAAGGATGCTTTCCTGGCCTGCACTGACTGACAGGGAACCCCTCTTTGGCGGGTACCCAAATGCTGTTGCTTCCCTGAAATGCACTGCAAAGTTCCTTCCCGGGGGAGATTGGATTTCCACTCCACCACTTTCATACCATCTCAGCCAAGCATTTGTGCTACTGGCCTGCTCTCATCCAATGGGCAGAACCCCTGTGTATCAGCACAATGCACTCACATCTAGCAACTTTCTGAAGTATCCTATGAACCAATGAGAGACCCACACCTTCTCATATCATACCAGACAAGAAGCATTCTAGGGCCAGCATGGCCCCCACCTGTCAGCAGGATTCCTGTCAAAGTGGACATCAAACCAAGATATATGATTCCTCTCTCTTCTCACAGTTACCTTCGGTCTTCATGAATCCTATTGGAGGGTATCTCTTTCTGGATTTGAAAAGAGGATAATCATTTTTATTCAAGCTCCTTATATTCACTAAAAAGCCCCCTGTCCCAGTTCTCCCCTTATTTTGATTTAGAGGGAAGGAGGTAGTGGTAAGGTGCTGGCTCTTCTCCGTAAGCCTGGACAAGTTGTGGTCCGCCCCATCTCCCAGAAACTCTCTAACTTGCATTGTGCAAGTCCCTAATCTCCATTGTCTCAGTTGGGCCTGAGCCATATTCAGATTCAACAAGAAAAGACTCATCTCACATTCAGTTACACTTGACTGCAAGATAATTCTTTTTGGTTTTAGGTCATGTTTTTAAAAACTTAAGCTAAAATGTGTTAACATTCCTGTGCTACACATTTGATGTTAAAATGTTTGGGTCTTTTAAGTTGTCTGTTTTAATAAGATATTAAAGGTAAATAGGTTTCTCATGCCAACCACATTCAATATAAACACTAAATATATGTAATTTCTTTTTAAAATTTGCAGCAAATGTGACATTTTACTTTATTGTGCACCACTTACTTGCTCATCTCAGACTGCTCTGGCCCAAGTTTTAAGTTTTAAATAAAAGGTATGAAAATCCATGCCCACACTCCAAATAGGACCAAGATGATAAGATTGTGAAGTACTCTGAACAGCCAAAGAGCAAACAATGTACGTATCCCTATGGCCCTCCCTACTGGAGTAGTGGAAGTCTTTGACAAAGCTACTATTTTAGAAAAACAAACAGAAATAGCAGAGTTGGTTTCATTTGTCTCAGTTTGAGGGTTAAACTGGAACTTTGTGGTCCCTGTAAGCACTGAGGAGTTGATATTTTAATGAAGCCCAGAGAGTCTAACTCAAATATCATGCATGTAAACAATAATATCTATCATTTACACAGTCCTTATGGCATATTAAAGCACTGTGCATGCAAGGTCCTTTACAGGTCTTATTTAATTTACTCTAACCCAGTGAGGTAGTAATTTTATAGATGAGAAAACTGAAGTTTAGAAAATTAAAGTAACCCTAGTTACAAGTAAGATTATAAAGGTAGTAATAATTAGGGCCATAATTTAAATTTATTCATTAATTTTTTTGAGTATATACTATATCAAAGGCTACTACTTAAATAGGAGAAATAAAATCACCCCCTCTGGAATTGCTATCCCATTTTGTCTGACCCCAATGTCTACATTCTTAATCACTGAAGTGTGAAAATTAATTAATAAAAATATAAAGTATGTTTACCAGGTAGTTGATTTATTCCCATTAACATATATATATATATATATATATATATATAATTTGCTGTTTTCAAATTGGTTGTTTACTCCAATCAAAATAGTAAGATGGGAAATATAAATTTAATGTTAGTTGTACTTAAGCCTCTGCAGCAATTTATTTTGCAACCATTGCATATATTAATGATGCATTAATGAATAACTATAATATGGTATTATATCTTTTACTAATTCAGTATGCATTCAAAATTAAAAACACTCTATTAATGACAGAACTAATGCAGTTTATATTTCAACTCTCTAGTATCTTTTCTTTCATCCAAACAGAACATTTTAATTACATGGGTAAATATTACCACTTGCAGGAAAATAATAAGAATGTGAAGAAAACCCCATTGGCTGATATTGGCCCAGTCAATCCTGGGCAATGAGACCCAATGAAAAGTTTAGGAATGACCTTTTGTCTAAATAAAGAGACGTGTGTTGTTTTCCCATTGTATCCCATATTTAAAATGTTTTAAATCAAGACTTGAGCATTGAGAATTCATTATAGAACTTCAACTTCCTAACTACCTATTCCTAGAACAATCCAAATTTGATCTATTGGTGTTTTAGGAGACTAGAAGATCTGTGGTACATTATTCTAAAATTTAAATCCAATTAATACTTAATTGCATCATATGTGCAGGTATTAATTAGGAGTATTTTCTGTAAGTCATAGCTATTCCTAAAATACAGGAATACTTTTGTAATTAATAAAAAATGAACTATAATTTTGAATAGCAACTGATAGTGATCATTGAATGTATGTGTGAAAGTAATAAGCTTGTTATTCTGTGCGGTAGATGAGTTATGTACCCAAGGAAACATGTCCTTAAATGTAATCCATGCTCCTGTGGGTATGAACCCTTCGTAAATAGGACATTTTGAAGATGTTATTGTTAATTAAGGTGTGGTCCCAATGGATGAGGGTAAATCTTAATCTGAAGGTGGTTTTATAAAAAGGACCCAGAAGCCACAGAAACAAGATAGGAGAGGACATTGCCATTTGATGGGAGGCAGATGTGTAAGCCATGGAACTCCAAGGCCACCCCTCTACATCATTGGGGAGAAAACAGGCCTTGCTGTATCTTGATTCTGGAGTTCTTCTAGCCAAAAAACCCATAAGTCAATAAAATCCCATTGTTTAAATCAATCCATTGTGTGGTATTTATGATAGCAGCTCTGTTAAACTAAGACAATTCAAATATTAATTGATACATAAACAGTATCTATTCAACAAATACTTTTGAGACAAAGAAACTTGTTATTTTGCAGCCAAGGATTAATATATATTTCATAGATTTTTTGACTGTGAATAAAATGCATCTTTGCTGAATGTGTATTTAAAGCAGTAGCAAGGAATAGAAGATTTCCTGGAGATGAAACTATATAAAACACAGCCAAAAGCACAATTTTATTGCCATTCGTATATTATTATACACTTATTTTAAGAGGCATAACAGAAAAAAAAGGATAATATAATTCTTAGTCATTGCTTTCAGAAACATGTGACTTGGGACTATCCGTCATAAAACAGCAGGCACTTCCAAATAACACATAATATTGACGTGGCTCAATAAAGTAGCAAGTGATAGATAATTACTGGAAATTCCCAAGTAACAAAATTGATACACTGATAAATTAAGAGCTACTTTTGAAGAATCACTATCATCAATTTCTGTAAATGCCTTGTGATAATAAAATGTGCATATATCAAATCAATTTGGAAATAATTAAAAAGTGGCCACTGGGCTCAAGCAAAACATTATTTTGGAGGAAAACTGGTAGGGTAAGGTCCTTCTTAAACATTATGTAATAAAGCCCAATATCTGAATTAACATAAGAACAACATAAAACCTTCCCACAAATGGGTAAATGGTTCAGTGAACACACACACATTCATTTATTTATATTTACATGTGACTTTGATTTCATGTTCAAAATACTTGCCACCTGTTGATAAGCTCTTAACTAGGCAAACAGTACTTGTAGAAATCAGACTGCAAAATAACATTTAATGACCAACTATTTGTATTTAAAATGAAAATATTCAAAACAAAAAGATGACTAAACTTCTGCATCAACAGATTAGTAATCTGAATTATAAAATTTGCAATTTCCATATTAGAAGATAATAATGAAATGTAGTATATTTATGATTTCTATTTTAATAGCAAAAGAAATAAGATAACTATAATATCATGAGGATCTATTTTCATAGATATTGGAATCTGTAAAGACTTCTATATTTATAAGCTCTATTTAAGCCTGCTGGCATACCAAACACATGTCAAAATGACAACATACGAAGTTTTGAAATCGCTCAAAACATTAGTACAGTGTAGTCTTCTGAAGGCAAATTTATGATGTATCAATTACACACATAATATTTATCATTCTCAGTAATAAATATCCAATGTCTCTTAGACAGTCGAACAGACTTATTTTAATGTGTAAAAATGTTACCACACTTAAAAAGAGGGAGAAGAAAAGGACAGGTCATTTTTGTTCTTCATTCCTTTAACAAATACAATGCTTCACAATTTCAGATATATTTTGTACTATACTGCTTGTAAATCGTACATTTCATTTCACACATTCATGGAAGTAAATTAATATTAAAGCATGATATATCTAAATAACTAAACTAAACAGAAAAAAATGGTTTATTGGCAAAACAAATCCACACTATACTCACAATTGAAGCTATCTGTCCACAAAATTGTTCCCTCAGGATCTAATTTACAAGCTTGGAATTCATTGAGCCCTAAGCACCTTTCCCCAGAAACAAAAATTGCAATTAAAAAGAAAGTTTAAGTGAATAATTTATACTTTCTTCTTTGTTTCAACTCATATTTCTAATTTCATTATGAATGTCATGAAAGTCTGAGGAGAGTAAGAAGTGAACGAGGACAGCAAGTTCCAGGCCGTGACCAAAATACACTTTGAATTTACAAAGAAATAAATGAGTTTGCCAATAAAGAGCTTATCAACAATTTAAGCCTAAATATTTTTTCACCCATTACATTATTTCGCCCTTAGCTAAACAGCTAATTTTGAAGAACTGTGTGTGATCCTAACACATAAATTTGTAAAGGTATAGGTTTTATCTACTCTGTGTTCCATTCCAGCCCCTAAGAGGGAGCCCTCAACTTAGCAGACTCTCAAAAATTAATTGTTAAATCAACACATGGTAAACTTTTTCACTTCTCCATTTGTTTAAATCTCTAGAATCAAACGGGGAAATAGAAGATGAGGTGTTGTGGGGTATCTATAATATCTTATTTTTTTTTTTTTTAAAGATTTATTTATTTATTTAATTTCCCCCCCTCCCCTGGTTGTCTGTTCTTGGTGTCTATTTGCTGTGTCTTGTTTCTTTGTCCGCTTCTGTTGTCGTCAGCGGCACGGGAATTGTGGGCGGCGCCATTCCTGGGCAGGCTGCTCTTTCTTTTCACGCTGGGCGGCTCTCCTCACGGGCGCACTCCTTGCGCGTGGGGCTCCCCCACGCGGGGGACACCCTTGCGTGGCACGGCACTCCTTGCGCGCATCAGCACTGCGCATGGCCAGCTCCACACGGGTCAAGGAGGCCCGGGGTTTGAACCGCGGACCTCCCATATGGTAGACGGACGCCCTAACCACTGGGCCAAAGTCCGTTTCCCCTATAATATCTTTATTAAAGTGGAAATAACAGAGGGAAAAATTATTGCTAGAGAAGAAATATATACTACTCAGATCATTAGAAAAGAAGAAGGGGATAAAATGAGATGGCATTTTCAACCCATTCACAAACTGAATAACAAGATCTTTTGTATTTTCATTCATGGTGTTGGAAAATGTTCAGCAGGACAGGGAAAGGACAGAGGCCTTAAGCAAAGACTGGAAACCTTTTGCTATTAAAGTTCTTGACAATAGTTACTGTCTCTAAATGGGACAATCTTGAGTTCACATGCAATTATTTTTTTCATGAAAGTTTCATAAGAGATACATCAGCAAATATCTCAAACTTAACATTTTCTGCTTTTTACAAGTCAACCTGCATTTCTATCTTCCATATTGTCAATATTTAATGGGTAAATTTTCAAACAATTTTGATCATATTTGCCTAGAAAGAGAATAATATCATCATCAACATGACTAATGAAAGCAATGGCAACAATATTAATTGGAATTCCTGCAGATATAGAAAAAAAATCTATTGCCTAATTAAAAAAACACTATTTTAAGATTTGAATCTAGTCTTCACCCTTAGCATTTTCATCTCTTAAACACAGAAGTTTAATTCTTGTCTTTTTTTTCCCTTAGAACTTTCTTAAAAATATCTATTCAGATTTCATGCAAAAGTCATAACATAAACCTTACACTATATTTACACAGTCTGACTATAAGATAATGAAACTGCTTTCTTGCATGATTTGTGGAAGCCACACAGCTTTATGTCGTTTGTGATGCTTTCAGTGTTCCAAAGTACACTCACAGCCCGTTTCATTTGATCTTCAGAATAAATCTGTGATGTCGATAGGGAAGTATTATTATCCTGATTTTATTAACTGATACAAGGTGAAATGAAATATGTAGCATGACTAGGACTCATCTCACTTTAATACAGTCAGGTCATTGATTTGCAGCTAGATCATTACCTGGATTTTACCTATCATAGAAATGAGATAGGAGGCTGTAACCCTCACAAAATTCATTTCAGATAATATTTCATTTATGTAATTATCTTTCTATATTCCCCAAGTGTTGGAAATATTTCTTCTGATGAGTACTACCTTTTTTGTTTTCTTACAGTGGCACTATTATCCCTTTAAATTCTTCCTCCACCCACCATCCCATTTTTATTTTTCGATCTTATTAAATATTCTGACATCTTCCTAGGTTTGCATTAAAAGAATAAAATGTTATAAGACTTTCTGAAAGCAAAAAAATTATGTCCTTATTATGCCCTGGGGCACATTTTAAAATATGGACCAGATCATATGTTATAGGCCAATGTGCTTCTTTACGATCAACAAATTAATCCAGTTCATAATAGCATGATCTGCTATTAAGTATGCAAATTACACTGCTTTTGCATTAGATAGTCTCAATCAAACAGTATTTGGGGGGAAACATTTCATTTATAAATGAAAGTATAGTAGAAAGTAATTGGATTGTAATCAGAAGATCTGAATTCTGATCATTGCTCATCCTCTTATTAATCATGCCATTTAACCTTTCTAGGGCTTAGTTCCCTTATTCATAAAGCATGCACAATAAAAATGCTACTTTTTAGAGTTGTTTTAAAGATTATATATAAAATTCTTTGAAAAATACAAAACAGTATATAAAATAAGGGATCACTATACTAATAGTAATAATGACAGAACATTAAGATGACAGATCTGAATTCAGTTCAGCTAAACTTTTGGTTTGTAGACAATTATTGTTACCCATTATTCAATTCAACAGCATGTATCCTATACTTTGGCAAATCATAAGGCCAATGCAAAATGAATTCTACAAAGAAAATTTTAGCAAGCACATAATTGATGGGTTTCTTCTTCTTTCCAGGTAAATATTCAGTTAATAATAGCTACTGAGAGCAAGTGAAACAAACAATTCTGCTTGGGGAATAAGAGTAATAGAAACAGAACAGTTGAAAGCAGTTACAATATCAGGTTCTCATATTGGAAGTCTACCCAATTTTATAATAACCCTTCAGAAAATACAATATTGATACATTATTAGAACTAGACATTAATTTCACCAGAGTGTGTGGGTCAACATCAGATTAAAATATGCTTCTAAGTCCAAAAAGAAATGGAGGGAGTAGAAACAGAGAGAAGATGGTGTTAGAAAAAGCTGATTTTTAAGTTTTATTACCAAACTTATTTCATCAGCTATGCCTCGATTTTAACTGTCCTGTTGTTTATAAACATTATATTTATTTCCGTTTACTCAAACTGGATGCTATGCTTTGAAATAGCTTTGAATCACTTTTTATTTTCCTTATGCCAAATGAAAATATCCTACAGGATCTACACTTTAAACGATGAGTCATGCCAAAAGACATTTTTTCTTTTTCAGCTTTCTGTTTTCCAGCCACTGAAAAAGAAAAGAAAAGATCAGAGCCAAGCAGAGCTGAAAGGAGAAGAAAGCAGAATGGCTTCTTGAACTCAGGAAGCCACAGCCTCAGGGAACAGGACTTCCAAACTGATTTTCTGCCTGTGCTTTAGAATGGAAAGTTCAATACAGGCTTTAATGAAATAGCATGATATTAACACAGTTCCAAAAACTTTAGACTTGGGGGTAATCCCAAACATGTACCTACTATCCTCAGAATGGAGAATTCAAGTTCAGAACACCTGCAAGATTTCAGTTACATAGAGTGTAATCAGAATTATTTTTGGAAAATGAAGAAATATCTATGACACAACCTATTTTTTTGTGTTGGCAGCCTCCAAAAGATGTGGCTAAACAGCTTCTTGGTAATATTTTGAAGGGTCAAAAGCCATGACCTTGTCATGTTCCTGGCGATTCTGGTATCACACCTGGACCAGACATATTTAACATATGGACCAGATATGTTAAATAGCACAGGATCAGACATGTTATTGCAGCAAAAACAGATACAGCATTAGTGTCTCCTAATACTGTTGATAGTCTCTACAATTTTCCTCCCAAAACCTTGATTATGAACACTACAATTAATATGTTTTACAGAAAAAAAATTGGTAGAGTTAATAATGAAGATTATTAGACATGAAAACAGTAGATTTATCCTTAAACATATACACAATATCACCTTCGAATGGGATGCTCAATATGCTTCCATACCATGTGACGGCTGTTGTATACCAATTTAACTGTTCACCTAACTGGTTGGACAATCAAGTGACTGGAAAAAACAAAGCCTAGAAAAAGCTGTAAATCCATAGGACCTTCATTTCTTTGGCTATATGTATCATTACTTGCTTTTAAAAATGTCTATAAATGTGTACAAAAACTTTCTATAAATAGAGGTTCCACTACCAATCTGGGATATTGTTCAGAAATGCCGAAAGAGACAGAACTAATTAAGCAGGGGACTACAGCAATCTGCCCTAGAGTAGGACAGAATGATTCCTTCTGTGGGTCTGGGACTGCACATTTGTCACCAAATACCTGGATGAAGGTCACTTTTACAATCTTTACAACCCACAGTACTACCCTGAAAGCAACTTACAGAAAAGGTTCAGAATGTTAAGTTTCGCTGTATTAGAGCATCACTTGCATATGTGTTAAAATCTTTTTTGCTTTTTCTTTCAGTCCAAGTGATTGTTATTGAAGAGCGAGGTAAGATGTTTCCCATTTAAACATCCTTCCAAAAGCATATGGGTTATGTTGAAGGGTATGGAATTATTATGACATGCCATGCTGTATCTAACACCAGAAACATTATTCCCGATGGTGCCCTTTGTTACTTTTGTCTTTTGGCAAATTCCAAGCCTGCCTGACACAACTTCCTCTGAAAAAGTGCTTCTACTGTTCCAAGGTAAGGTTAATTATTCTTTCCTTTATGCTACCATTGTATATTTCAGTGCTCCTACTATTGTCTTTATTACATGCTAAAATTATTTCTTTAAATGTCTGTCTTCACTCTTCCTCAAGTTTACTGAAGCATATGCAATATTTTTCCACATTTATATCAAAAGAGCTAGCAAAGTTCTGTGCACATTAAGGTCCGCGAAAAATGACTCTTGAATGAATGCAAGAGTTCCCATATTCAGAAGGGCTGGGAGACCTTAACTCCTGGTTACCCTTCAGGCAAGATGGCCCTGCTCCTGGCATCAACCCTAGCATCTCTGTCAAAGGTGGATGATTCTCTTCGACTGAATTACACTAAAGGCTTGAATGAGTTCAACTTCTTGTGTCTCTCAGAGTTCAAAGCTCTTTGGTGTGCTTCATATCCAAGTAGAAAAATGATAGCCTTTCTCACCTTAACCTTTTTGAGAGAAAGGAGTTTTTCTTTTGCTCTTCATATCTAAGACATAGCAATCTCATTCCTTCAGCAAGTCACAGTTTATACAGAGCAAGTTCTATTTTCTTCCTAAGAATTTAAAACCTCTTCAGTCCCTGCTTGGGAGACAATACAAATGAACATCTAAGTGAAACTGCCTTTCCAGGTCCTGAAATGTATCAGGATATTAACTTATACCTGAATACCTCATCTTTGAACCCACTGAAGTTTTAGTTGATCTTAATTTAAAAGCATACAGATTCTGGGTGGAGCCAAGATGGCATCAGAGTAAGGAGCTCCTGCAGTCAGCTCGTGAAACAGGGTAGTTGGTAGTTACCCAGAGCTACCTAAAGCACATTTTCGAGGACCCAGGAGACCAGAGGAATATCCTGCAACATCCCTGACAGTGTGGAAGGAGGAGACTACCCATCTGCACATAGAAATTGTAAGTAGAGCACTCTATGACGTGGAGGTTGGTGCCTGTGATGTGCAAGCCGCCTCAGGAGCTATTCCGTGGTTGGAATTAGAAGTTCCATTTCCTCCAATAAAAACAGGAGGAAAACACAGTGTGGCACTGACTTCAGCGACTGATTAGTGGATTCGGCGGGCTGAAGTAGAATCCTAGGAACAAATAAGCTTTGAGCCTGTCCAGGTCAGAGGGAAGCCAGTGGCCGTTATTCTGACTCCACCCTGGCAACGAGGGGCAGCAGCGTTGACTGAAAATCATAGTGCTTGTAAGGACCAGCTTCTTTCCACCCAGGTTGGATTGCAGGTCTAGCCTAAACCCCAGTCCCACCTCTGGAAGGGAGGAAGCTGGGGGACCTACACCACCTCTCTGGGAAGCTGCAAGCCATGTTGCAGGGGCTGGTGCCCATCCTACTCTAGGGGTGCAAGCTGCCTCAGGAGCTATTCTGTGGGTGAAGTTGGAAGCTCCATTTCCCATAAACAGTGGAGGAAGAGAGAGGTGTCCATTGACCTCAGCTACTGATTAGTGGACTCGGCTGGCTAAAATATAATCTTAGAGACAGCTGGGGTCTGAGTGTGTCCTAACGGGAAAGTCCGGTAGCCGCCATTTTGACTCCAACCCCTGGGCATGAGAGGAAGCCCCGCTGACTGAGATCCAGTAAAGTTAGGGGTGGGCTTCTTTCTGTGAAGATAGGACTGCAGCCATAGTTTAGACTCCAGCAGAAAGGGAGCTGGTGGAACCTGCACCAGGCTCTCTAGGCAATTGCAAGGGCTCTCCACTCTCAGAGGCTGAATATTGGACCCCTGGGGCTGCATCCCCACACCCCAACAGAATAGGAGAGGAGTTGAGTATCCTTGGCTTCTTTGGGCAATGGCAGGAGTTTTCAGCCCGCACAGATTTGTTAAGTGCCTTTGAGCACACTTCCATCTCTGTCCCCCATAGGATAGGAGGGGGCTGGTGTTGCCTCAACCTCTCAGAGCAACAGTTTGGGGCTGCAGAAGTCTGACTATTGGGCATCTATGGCTCCACCTCCATCCCCAATAGGACAAGAGACAGACTGTGTTTCCCCAGACTCTTTGGGTAACTGCAGGTGCTTTGGCCCACACAGCCTGGTCTGGTGAGCACTTGTGGATGCACCTGCATCCCTCAATAGGAAAAAAGGGGGCTGGTGTTTCCACAGCCTTTTTGGGCAACAGCAGACCTTCAGCCTGCATGGACTGGATATTGGATGCCTATGAATCCACCCCTACCCCCAATAGGATAGGAGGGTTTTGGTGTCTCCACAGCCTCTCTGGACAACAGTGGGTACTTTCAGGCAACAGGGACTGAAATGTCTTGTGCCTGTGTTTTTCCAACCCCATGCCTTAAGAGGACAGAAGGAGGCTAATGTTTCCTCAACCTCTCCAGGCAATGACAGGTATTCTCATCCTAAAGGAACTGAACTGTTGAGTGCCCAGAGAACCACTCCTATCATCCAATAAGATAAGAGGGAACTGCTGCTTCCTCAGCCTCTCCAGGCAATGGTGGGTACTTTCAGCCTACAGGACTGAACTGTTGAGCATTTGTGGTTCTGTTCCCACCCCCTAAAGGGCAAAAGGGACAGTACTCCCTAAGCCTCTCAGGGCAACTGCAGGCATATTTGGCCCACAGAGATTAGACTGTTGGGCACTCCAGAGGGTCCATTCCCACTGCCAGTAGGGAGAGGGTCTGATGCTACATCAGTTTACCTGAGCAACTGTGGTCATTTGGATGCACACAGCATAGATTGGTGACCAAAACTATAGCTCCATCCCAGCTTAACATAGGGGAGGAAGGGGTGTAAAGCTTAATCAGTGTCACTAGGTGACTACAGTCTTGTGGCCAACTGGGATTGTTATATACCACGGCTACAGCTCTGTCCCTACCCAAGAGAGGAGAAAGGTGAGAGAAGCTTCATCACTTCCTGGGTCAACATGGGCAGCTTCAGCCTTCATAGCTTGCAGCACCAACTACATCCTTGGCTCCTACTACACAACCAGCAAGGGAGAAAAGATAAGAAATCCCTAAACTAAAGGGAGAAACTGCACACCGAATAAATACATCTAGCAAGCCAGATGCAGAAATGCCAACAAAAAGTTACAGTCAACAAACAAAAGAGCAGATGAAGAAAAGAATGGAAAAAATTAAACAGGGTCTCAGGGAACTAAATGATAGCAACAGACATGCAAACATACATGTCATGGGTGGCCCAGAAGGAAATGAGAAGGGAAAAGGGGCAGAAAGAATATATGAAGAAATAATTGTGGAAAATATCCCAACCCTATTGAAGGACATAGATATCCATGTCCAAGAAGCACAACATGCTCCCATCTAAATAAATCCAAATAGACCAACTCTGAGCTTTACAGATCAGAGTATCAAATGCCAGAGACAAAGGGAATTCTGAGAACAGCAAGAGAACAGCAATGCAGAACATATAAGGGATACCCAATAAGATTAAGTGCCCATTTCTCATCAGAAACCATGGAGGCAAGAAGGCAATGGTATGATATATTTAAGATACTGCAGGAGAAAAACTGCCAGCCAGGGATTTTATACCCAGCAAGATTATCTTTTAAAAATGAGGGTGACATTAGAATATTTACAGATAAACAGAAACTGAGAGAGATTATAACAAAAAGACCAGCTTTGCAAGAAATACTAAAGGGAGTGTTACAGCCTGAAAAGACTAGAGAGAGAGGCCTAGAAGAAAGTCTAGACATGACCACTCAGTAACAGTAACTAAACGTGTTAAATATAAAATGATAGACAAAATGCAAAGATCAAAATGGATGAAATAAGAACTGCCTTTACAGTAATAACATTGAATGTTAATGGATCAAACTCCCCAATCAAAAGACAGAGACTGGCAGAATGGATAAGAAAATATAAGCCATCTATATGTTGTCTGCAAGAGACTCACCTTAGACCCAAGGATACCAATAAATTGAAAGTGAAAGTTTGGAAAAAGATATTCCACACACATGCAGTAACCAAGAAAAAAAAAAAAAAGCTGGGGTACCTATACTTATATCAGATGAAACAGACTTTAAAAGAAAACTGTTATTCGAGACAAGGAAGGACATTACATATTAATAAAAGGGATAATTCACCAGGAAGAAATAACAATCATAAATATATATGCACCTAACTAGGATGCCCCAAGATACATGAGGCAAACACTGGCAAAACAGAAGGGAGAAAAAGACATCTCTACAATAGCAGTTGGAGACTTCAATACACCACTCTCAGCATTGGATAGAACATCTGGGCAGAAGATTAATAAAGAAACAGAAAGCTTGAATAGTATGATAAATGGACTAAACCTAATAGACATATACAGAACACTGCACACCAAAACAGCAGGATATTCTTTTCAAGTGCTCATGGAACTTTCTCCAGGATAGACCATATGTTGGGACACAAAGCATATCTCAATAAATTCAACAAAACTGAAATTATACAAAGCATTTTCACTGATCATATTGGAGTAAAGCTGGAAATCAAAAAGTGGCAAATAAAGGGAAAATTCACATATATATGGAGATTAAACAACACACTCTTAAATAATCAGTGGGTCAAAGAAGAAATTTCAAGAGAAATCAATAAATATCTTGAGATGAATGACCATGAGAATACAACATATCAGAACCTATGAGATACTGTGAAGGCAGAGTTGAGAGGAAAATTTATAGCCCTCAATGCTTACATTAAAAAAAGAAGAAAGAGCTAAAATCAATGACCTAACTACACAGCTGGAGGAAGTAGAAAAAGAACAGCAAGCTAATCCTAAAGCAAGGAGAAGGAATGAAATAACAAAGATCAGAGCAGAAATAAATGAAATTGAAAACAAAAAAAGATAGAGAAAATTAATAAAACCAAAAGTTGGATCTTTGAGATTAGCAAAATCAACAAACCCTTAGCTGGACTGAGAAAAAAAGATAGAAGATGCAAATCAATGAAATAAAAAATGAAAAGGGGAACCTTACTACTGACGCCACAGAAATAAGGGAGATCATAAGAGGATACTATGAAAAACTTTATGCTAAAAAACTAGACAATGTAGATGAAATGGAAAAATTCCTAGGAATGTACAAACAACCTACACTGACACTAGAAGAAATAGAAGACCTTTACAAACCAATCACAAGTAAAGAGATTGAAACAGTCATCAAACAGCTCCCTAAAATGAAAAGTCCAGGACCAGAAGGTTTCACAAGTGAGTTCTACCAAGGATTCAAAGAAGATTTAATACCAATCTTACTCAAGCTCTTCTAAAAAATTCAACAAGAAGGAATGCTACCAATACATTCTATGAAGCTAATATTACCCTAATACCAAAGCCAGACAGAGATATTACAAAAAAAAAATGAAAATTACAGACTCATTTCTCTAATGACTACAGATGCAAAAATCCTCAATAAAATACTTGCTAATTGAATCCAACAACACATTAAAAGAATTATCCATCATGATTAAGTGGGTTTTATATCAAGCATGCTAGGCTGGCTCAACACTAGAAAATCTATCAGCATAATACACCATATTAATAAATCAAAGATGAAAAATCACATGATCTTATCAGTTGATACAGAAAAGGCATCTGACAAAATATAGCATCCTTTCTTGATAAAAATACTACAAAAAAATAAGAACTGAAGGAAATTTTCTCAACATGATAAAGGCCATATATGAAAAGCCCACAGCGAACATTGTACTCAATGGTGAAAAACTGAAAGCTTTCCTTTTGAGATCAGGGACAAGACAAGGATGCCCACTGTTGTTCAATATAGTGCTAGAGGTTCTAGCTAGAGCAATCAGGCAAGAAAAAGAAATAAAAAGCATCCAATTGAAAAGGAAGAGTAAAAACCTTCACTATTCACAGATGACATGATTGTATATCTGAAAAATCCTGAAAAATCTACAACAAAGCTGCTAGAGCTAATAAATTATTTCAGTAGAGTGTCAGGATAAAAGATCAATATGCAAAAATGAGTAGTGTTTCTATACACTAATAATACACAATTTGAGGAGGAAGTCAAGAAAAAAATTCCATTTAATAGCAAGTAAAAAAAATCAAATATTTAGGAATAAACTTAACCAAGGATGCAAAGCACTTATATTCAGAAAACTCTAATGCACTGCTAAAAGAAATTTAAAAATACCTAAATAATTGGAAGAACATTCCATGGTCATGGATTGGAAGACTAAATATCATTAAGATGTCAGTTCTACCCACATTGATATACAGATTCAATGCAATCTCAATTAAAAAGTCCACCAGCATTTTTTAAGCAAATGGAAAACACAATTATCAAATTTATCTGTAAGGGTAAGAAGCCCCAAATAGCCAGAAATATCTTAAAAAGGAAAAGCGAAGTTGAAGTTGGAGGACTCTCACTTCCAGACTTTAAATCATATTACCTAGCTACAGTTGTAAAAACAGCATGATACTGGCATGAAGATGGAGACATAGACAAATGGAACTAAATTGATGGTTCAGAAACAGACCCTCACATCTATGGCCAAGTGATTTTTGACAAGCCTGTCAAGCCCTCCCAGTTGGGGCAGAATAGTTTATTCAACAAATGGTGTTTGGAGAACTGGCTATCCATAGCCAAAAGAAAGAAGACGCCTACCTCACACCTTATACAAAAATTAACTCAAAATGGATCAAAGACCTAAATGTAAAAGGAAGGACAGTAAAGCTCCTAGAAGAAAATGTAGGGAAACATCTTCAAGACCTGGTGGTAGGTGGTTGATTCTTAAATATTACACCAAAAGCAAGAGCAACGAAAGAAAACATGGATAAAAGGGACCTCCTCAGACTTAAACATTTCTGTGACTCAAAGGACTTCATCAAGAAGGTGAAAAGGCAGCCCAGTCGATGAGAGAAAATATTTGGAAGCCACTTATCCGATAAGTGTTTTATTTGCATTCTATATAACGAGGTCATACAACTCAACAATAAAATAACAAGCAATCCAATTAAAAAATGGGCAAAAGATTTAAATAGACATTTCTCCAAAGAGGAAACACAAATGGCCAAAAAGCACATTGAAAAAATGTTCCATATCACTAGCTATTAGGGAAATTCAAATTAAAACAACAATAAGATAACTTTTAACATCACATAGAATGGTTATTATAATAAATGCAGACAACAATAAGTGCTGGGAGGATGTGGAGAAATAGGAACACTCCTTCACTGTTGGTGGGAGTGTAAAATGGTACAGCCTCTGTGGAAGACAGTTTGGTGGTTCCTCAGGAAGCTAAATATAGAACTGCCATATGATCCAGTAATTCCTCTACTAGGAATATATCCAGAAGAACTAAAAACCATGACACGAACAGCCATCTGCACACCAGTGTTCATAGTGACGTTGTTCACAATTGCCAAAAGATGGAAACAACCCAAGTGTCCATCCACCAATGAATGGATAAACAAAATGTGGTATAGATGCACGATGAAATACTATGTTGCAATAAGAAGAAATGAAATAGGGACATATAGGCCCGACACAAAAGGACAAATATTGCATGGTCTCATTAATATGAACTAAATATTGAGTAATATTTAATTAATATTTAATTAGATATTTATTATTAATTAATAAACACATGGAATTAAAACCTAGAGTATAGGTTATAAGGAGATAAGAGGAAGGTTGAGAAGAACCATGGATGCTTAATGTACAGAGAAGTTTTAATTAACTTGACTGTAAAAGTGTGGAGATGGAGAATTGATAGTAACGTATTATAGTGAGTAACAATTGGTTTATAAATGGGATTGTGACTGAAAAAGGTAGTCTGGGGAAGTCAGTGTCAATAGAAAGACAGCTAAAGAGTAATCTAGGTACTGAAAAACACAGTGAACACAGAGGTGGTTGAGAATTGTGGTTACAGGCACAAATGTGAGAGTCCTTCTGTGAGCTAGAACAGGTGTACATCACTATTGCAGGGTGATGGGAATATGGAGAAACATGGGAAAACTACAACTGGTGTGACCTATAGACTGTGGTTAACAGCAATACTATAATATTCTTGCATCAATGCCAAGTTGTACTGTGTTGATAATGGAGGTGTATGGAAAAAGTGTGCCAAATGTATGCTATGGACCATAATTAGTGGTAATAGTCTGATGATATTATCTTATAATCTGTAACAAACGTTCCACCAGGGTGTGAAGTTGTATGGGAAATCTACACATCTGTATGATTGTTTTGCAAGTTCACAATATCTGTAACAAAAATATGATGCTCTTGCATAGTTTGTAACAAACTATAGTTTGTAACACCAAAACAAAGAGAGTTGGTGGAGGGCTGATGTATGAGACCCCTGGGTGATGTTATGTATGTTTATTTTGTAAATTCGCAATCTTTACTATACATTTATTGTTCATGTGTGTTCATGTATGAATGACATACTTCAATAAAATTTAAAAATAAAAAGCATACAGATTCCCAATTTATATATACAAAACAAAGTAGGTAAGGGTGCCCTTTCCAAAAGTATTCCTAATTTTAGTCCACATTTTAAAATAGTTTTAAAGAGAGACATACCAACAGCCTTTACATTTTTCTTCTTCATTGTCAAAGAATTCAGGAGTTTGCTTAATTGTTCCAAATACACGAAACCTCAGTGACTATAGGTCTTATTCCTCCAAGCAAACTATTAACATTCATTAGGGTTTAAGTTACGGTGACCTACTTTCATTATATTCAAATGAACTAAGATCTCTCTCTCCATCAGGCATAGCAGAAGACAAATTGTCACATCTAGCTCTCCTGCATCTGCTTTGCTGCAGAATTCCTCTAAGATAATCATTTGTTTTGTGAATACACTATAGCTATACATTATCCCCACAATTTATACTATTTCAAGTAATGTATTCATATGCACCTTTGGGAGGAAGAAATAAAGTTTTGATAAATACATAAAAGTGTTCTTCTGGGTTTGGAAAGAACTTTTAGATAATCAGAATATGAGTATCTTCTAGAAAATAGGTTGTGATCAAGCCTAGACCTTATGAGTTGAGGTTTATATTAACACTTTATTGTCAGCAACCAAATCAAGTGTAATATAGAAGATTGTTGAGGTACCCACATCTTTACAATAATCTGAAAAACCAGCTTCTATCAAGCTTGCAGACCTCTCATCCTATTGTTTCACTATAAAGATATTCTTGGTCTTTGGTCCTACTGGCCAGAAAATAGATGTTGAAATGACCACATACATTAGGGCTGTTTGCTTAGAGGCTGGTTTATAGTGAGTTACAATTCACACTAACAGAAAGCATAGTCAGCCCAGGACCCCCACCATGACTCCCTGAAGGAGGTTCAACATTACAATAGGAAGAGGTTTGAAGTGGGGAACCACTTCACCACTCCTACAATGTTAACAAATTAATGTCCTCAATTGTACAAACTTAGGAAATCACTGAGTCAGTGTGGATTGTTGAGACAAAGATAGATTATACATCATGACATATGTGCAAATGGATCCTAGCTGAAGATTGTGCAAACCTTGCTAAAGGAAATGAACTGAAAAAAATGCAGAACATCCTAGACTAAAATTGCTTTACCTCATCCAGGTAACTAATAATTACATTGGGGCATTCTGTGAGATTTGAACCAAACCTTTTCCATTTTAGATTCCAACTTAGTACAATTCCTCACACACAGAGCAGACCAGAAATTCTTGAAGTTCAAAATGATGGATCCAATATTAACAATTCCACTGTTTTGATATAACTGTACAGGATATTTTCTAATACCCAATTCAAATGGCCCATTATCAATCCCACATCTTTCTGTGAATCTCAAAATGTATTAGCTAGACAGTCATCTTATTTTAGCTTTAGAAGGTACATCAGGAGTTTTTTCCAGACGCAAGCAATTAAAGGACTGGAAAATAGCTTATAGGAAACTCCAAAGAATTGATCCTCAGAGAAAAAATCTTGCAACACCAAACAACCCCAATTTCCCTTGGGCACCTATGCGGACAAGAGTTACTGCTAGTTAAGCAAGGCAACTAAAAGATATGTACACAAACCACAGCAATTAAATACCCTGCTTACCATAAAATTCATACATTATTGAGAGGCTGGACACTAGAACTTTCTTACTAATCTGGTGTTACCACATGACACATTGCAGAGCTTCCTCAAAGGTGTTAACCTACCTATTTTATTTTAAAAATGCATTTTTTTTTTTTAAATTGTGGTGCTGTTATGTGTTGTGTATGTCTTACCCAATCTCACCCAGTTAGAATCTCATGGGCTTTGCATCCTGCAGCCAAATAACCTTTTGGAAATAAACACTAGAGAATGGAATCTCTCTTATCTTCTTTCTGCCCAACAAGTCAAAACACAAGGCAATTTGGGATTATTAGAAAAGGTTTTAGGATAAAGAAATAAAATTTAAAAAGGCTTGCCAAATGGGACACCCTGCTCCTCAGTAGCATGTGTTATCATAGCAAGTCATATCTGTTTGGCTAATAAATATGTTAGTGACTATGATATACACAGCAGTGGCATTATCAAATATTCTTAATGCCTATTAAACTCTACTGTTATGTATTTTAATTTTTACCTTTCATTAGTAAAACTCAAGGCAATAGCACCATGCAGACAACTAAAAATGTGCAAGGAAAAATCTAAAATTGTGGTTTTATTTCTTGTTTAAATTATATTCCTGCATTGCTAACAAAAAATTTGGCAAGCTAACCAATTAAAATGTTCTCAAATTTTTAAACGGGGCTCTCACTTTTTGTCTTCAGACCAAAGTAAATAATCACATGTAGAATTTGAAAAACTTAGAGACATTTTCCCTCCTTTCGTACTTCTATCTTCCTTACAATTTAATCCAAATCATTATCAAATGCACACAACATGTGATTTGGCCCCTCAATGTAATCTGCAACCTCTGAGCTCAAGAACTTTGTTGTCTAAATGGACTATCAAGAGCTAAGACATCTATGTCTTCCTAAAGGTCTAATAGTAGACACATCTGTTGGTACTTTGTTATGTTGACATTATTAGTATATTTTTAAAAGCCTTGTCTCATTCCACTGCTGTCGCACAAATTCCAGGGGCTGGATGATTTAAATAAGAAATGACTGGGACAAAATTAAGAATTATGGAAAGTGTAGATGAAGAACACAGAGGCAGACTCTGAATTGAATATTGCCTCCCATTAGGATGGTAAACACCTGCCTGTGTGGTTCTTCCCAGAATACTGTGTAGCCACCACTTTCCTGAAATGAACCACATGATTCACTAATGAACTACATGATTCACTAGTTATCCATTGCCTCAGCTCAGTGATCCTCTGTGAATGATGACATAATAGTAGAAAGTTTGCAAGTGAAGTTAAAAGGGGTTTGGGGGCCACCTTTAAACCAGTGTAAATATTAAACTTTAAACATGCTCATATCAAATAGGCCGGGGGGAAAAAGTCATTCCATAGCACTCAATTTATTCCATAAAAAAATAGTGAGGCCAATTTTTTTTATATTAAAACTTTCAAGCTTGTGACATCTTCATATATTGCTGGTGGGATTGTTGAACAGTATAATATTCTTGGAGGACAATTCTACGATAGCTATAGAAATTTTACACAAGTATTTTCTTCACCTTGTGTTTCTGCTTGTAAGAATTTATCTAGTCTAGAGAAATATTTACATACAAGTGAAATATTATTTTTAGAAGACTTAAAATTTTTATCAGTTTGAAATACTAAAAATTCTGAAACAAAATATTCATCAATAAGGAATGAGTAAATAAATCGTAGTATATGAATACAATAGAATACTTTAAGGTAAATATGAGATAATTTGCTCTAGAATGGAACTATATCTGCAATAAATTAAAAGCAAGTTGCAGAAAGGTATGCTATTTTGTCTTTTTAAAGAATGTTCAGGTTTGTCAACATATATAAAATACACGTCATATTCATAAAATGAAAGTAATATATATACATGTGTGTGCATTAAAGAAAAGATTAGAATTTTAGACACCACGGTGAAAGGTAGGCATATTAGAAACAGTTTTTACTTTTTACTCTCTTCATTGCTATGCTGTTTAGATTTTCCAATGTCTTTTGTGATCTGAAAAAAATATATTAAAATATTTTCTTTTTTGCTGAAAATCAAAGAGAGACTATCATTGATAGACAAGAAGTAAAATTCACCTTCCTCTGTTGTAAAATATTATTGGCCTTGCAGATCCAGCTCTATGCATCAGTAGTCTATAAAACTCAGTTTATGTCTAGAGGGTTAGAAGAATTTTTAAAAGGTAAGTAAATAAAAACGAGCAGTTACACAATCAAAATATGGTCGATTGAGAAGAATGTTCACTGACAAGCTAGTTAATTATAACACTGATGACTGTACCAAGTTCCCCATATAATAATGAACATTACCTATGCTACAATTTCAAACACCAAAGAGCCCGAGAAATATCAGTTATCCAACACCCTTCACAATAGCCAGTTAGAAATGAACAAACGAACAAATAAAGACGAGTCTTGAATTAGACATGTGCTAGAAAGCAATATTCACAACTTTTCTTTCCACCATATGAAATGCATCTGCAATGCCTGTCTCTTCAAGATCAAATGAACTCAGTCCCGAAGCTTGCAAGCAGGCTCCCTGGCCTTACTCTATATATTACTGTTAAAATTTCAGCTCCATTTCTCTGCTGATACCTTGTGAGACATGGAGCTCCCAAAGCCTGCTTTTACAACTAATTAACAATCATGAAGAGGATGACATACTTTTCCTCTGCACACCTCTGTCGGGAAAATGCCCAATTGGCAAAAGCTACAAGCAACGGACCAATTCCACTTTTCCCCCTCTCATTTACATTTTGAGATACACAGTGACTCTATCCTGACTTATGATTGAAAAAATAATAATTAGGTCAAGCTGTCTAGGCTTTATGCATTGGAGTTAGAACCTGGGGGAAAGGCTGCAAGCTGCTGCTCCAGCCAGATTTCTCAGAGCAGTGAGGGTTATTTTTACACTCATCTCCACATAAGGCCAATACTCTTGTGGCATGACTAGCTTACCCCTACATGCAGGCACAACCCCCAAAAATAGCAATGAAACCTATAATTCCACCAATTAATAGAATTTTAAAACAAAACATATTGTGCTTTGACATGGCCCTCTTTTCTTATTTAGTGCATTCATGTAGGACATACGACCTCAACCTTCTGCTTATGCCTAAGGAATCTCATAACTCAAATACACAGCAAAGATTCATTGACTTAGAATTGGCTTGGATTTCAAAATCATTTGGAAAAGAAGCTGGGCTAGCATGAAATTTTCCTTTGCACTAAAGAAAAATGAGCCTTTGAAGTTAGAGAAAACTGAGAAAACCAAACACAGTTACTTATTAGCTATTTGAATTGGGCCAATACGTTTAAAAGTACTGTTTACTCATCTGTAAAACTGAGATAATTCATACCTCAGTGTATTATTGTGCCTATTGTGAAAACCTGAAACATGATTTTTATATAATGTTTAGATTAGTGCTTGGTCCATAGTAAGCACTCAATACATGTAAATAGTATTACTTAGTTGCTGTCACTCTTCTTACCAAGCAAATGAATAGGGTAGGCATGATTCAAGAGGGGGCATTCAGCCCTACCTAAGATAAATTAACTTTTAGTATCTTAAAGCACTTCATATATATTAATTAAAAGTATTTTCAGAAATACCTCTTTTATATATAAAGAACCAGTTCATTATCACCATTACAACAAGAGGTCAGAACTTGGCATAGTAGAGAAAAAGGAGAGTCAAGTTGTTGCCAGAGTAATAAAAGGAGACCACCATAAGTAGGAAATCAGGGTTGTTTATCACAGGAGTTTTTTTTTCCCCTTTTCCAATTATATTGTCTCTTCTCATTAAGTCAGAGTGCCAGAAAATATACCCCGGTTGTTTTTATATATGTATCTAAAAAACTTCAGTCAGCTGATACAAAACACAGCTAGACTAAATCTCAAAGAAATGACCACCTATTTGGAATGTGTATATCTGAACTGAAGCCAGTCAATGGTCTACTATAAGAAAAGTCTTATTTCCTACCCAAAGAAAACACCGTGTGGATAACGCATCCATTTCTTGTCAGGCCCCAGCCTCAGACCTCTGCCTGGGGTGTCTAAGCCTCTATAGACTGTTCATGGGGAGTCCAGGAGAGTGTCACCTGCTTCCACAGGCATCCTCTGGGACTCTACTTTCTACTAGGATCCAAGGAAAGCATTTGACCCGTGAGCTCCCGCACCACAGTGGAAAATTACCAGCAGCAGAGCAGGGGAGCACAAGCAAAAAGGAAGGAAACAGGTAGTTCAGTGATTTCTCCGTCCACTCATTCATGCATTCCTTCATTAATAGACATTTTTTAACTAAGCACTGTGCTAATGTCTAAAAATACAGCAACACAAGGATATATAATACATGGTCGCTGACCTTGAAGAGATCACAAATTAATAGGCGAGAAGGACATGTAAAGAAATCACTTTAATGATTATGATAAGTAATATAATAGAATTAAGAACAAAGTGCTGTGATATTACCAAGGAGGACATAATTAGTTTTGCCCTAGGGGATCAAGGAAGTCTTCAAAAGTATATGAAATACATGGCAAGGCTTTGAAGATGAATAAAAATGTACAAGACTAGGAAGGAGAGGAGGGCAGGCAGCAGTGGGAGGAAGCAGGAATATTTTAAAATGAGGAAGGAGCATGAACAAAGGCCTTTGGAGGTCTGTTTTCACTGTCATTATTGGTGTAAATAATTTGTAACAGGCTTCTCTGCCTTTAAAATTACATATATCCCAAATTTGCAAATCAAACTAGTTGTAAAACCTGCCTAGCTAACCATAAAATGTTTGAGGCAACTAGTCAGCCAGATAACTTTCTATGCTTTTATTTAACTAGAGAAAATGGTTTATGTGGCAGATATTTTAAATCCTCAGTGATTCATGTAATATACAGCATGCTGAAAGCTGGGGTTGTTTGTACAAAACTACAATAAGGCAATTCTGTGAGGTTTAGTGTGATGAATGATTCCCAAGCTGTCCCCTTGCCTGCATCACATAGGACACACTGGTTAGGCACATGGGCTCAGGAGTCAGACTGCCTGAGTTTAAATCCTGGCTTTGCCACTTACTAGCTGTGTGGCCTGTACCTTATTTCTTCACTTACTAAATGAAGATAATATTTCTTACTGATAAGATTGTTATGAATATTAGATGAAGATACATAACTAAACTTACAACAGTTATTTGATTATTGTTGGCTTTTACAAAGGCCACACTGTAGACTGCTTCAGAGACTTTAACAAACATTTGAACGTGCTTCTGTGGTGGAAAGGTTTGAAAGACCAGCCTGTGCCTATATTCCGTGGCTAATGTGCCACTAGAATAACAATTTTCCATTAAATGCTAAGATCCCTGAGGTCAGAAATCTTTTGTTTGATATTATATTCCCAGTGCCTTGAAAGGTACTTGGCACATAGATGCAACAAAACATTGTTAAATGCATATATTAAAGAGTGAATATGTGTGTGCAGAGTGATGAGGAGCCAGAGATGAAGCTGGAAAATGAGTCTAGATTGTGTAATGCATTGTAGGCTCTAAGCAGTTAGGATATCAAAGTATTTGTAATTCAGTCCAGTGGCTCTCCATCAGAACAGGTTACAGTTTGGTTTATCAGGCTCCTGCCTCAAGGTTCAGATCTATAAAGCAGAAACAAATATATTGGAAACATCGTAATAGCTCAGAGTTGCATCTAGAACTCACCAAGTTAAATATGTGTTGTTTTGGCTTCTCCTGAAGGAGACAGTGCCTATGACCTGAGCAGGATGGACCCAGTGTTCACAAACATTTTTGGAACGCACACATACAGTTTAAGTTGAAAGCACTTCTGGAACAAAGAGATTATTTCAGCAAATATTCACTGTGCACTTGCTAAAATCTCGCCTCATGCTGAGTTCTAGGGATATAAGAATAAAACAGATAGAGTCCCCTGCCCTCATGAGGCTTACTGCTGCTCAGCATCATGCTGTTCCACATGAATGAAGAATGTGTCATCGTGATTTCAACACTTTAATCTGAATCCAAAGATTTGCTTTGTTCAGAAAACTGCCAACAACAACACAAAAGAGAACAAGAACTATAAAGTAGTAGTAAAGGGATTTTGGGTTTTTTTTTTTTTTTTTTAGACTTTTGATTTTGTTTTAGCTAGGAGAAGTAAATTACTAAGTGTCTTTATATAAAATTTTGGTGAAGAGAGAATCAGTTTCTCCCCATATCCCATGAAATAAGCATTGAGAAATATTTAAAGAATATTTGTGCAAAGGGGCTTCAAATCAAAAACCTCATCAGGAGACCCATGCACTACTGGCCAGCCCTGTTACCAAGTGAGAATTTAAGACATATCCTAACAGTGCAGAGGGAAGGAAGTTGTGGATCTGTGGGTAGAGCACTAGGCTTTGTGTTTTATTGCCTCTTTTTTAAACCAAGAAGCAACTCCTAAGTGATCAAAATTACTGCTGGAGGTGGGTAAATATGATCATTCTGGTGCGTCTCAAACTAAAAAAGGTTGAGAACCACTGCAATGGAACATTTAAAATCAGAGGTTAAAATAACCATGTTTTTCTAGGGCAACCATTCTTTTGATAGTGCAGGGGACAGATTAGACAGAGAAAGACCCTTGAGGGCTCAGAGATTAGTTGGAAGTCTATTGCAACAGTTGTGTAAAGACATAAAGAGGCCATGTGCTAAGATGCTAATAGTGAGATACAGAGAAAGCAGATACATTCTAGAACGGTGCTGTCCAATACAGAAACTACTAGCCACTTGTAGTTATTGAGCACCTGAAATATGGCTTATGGGGCTGAGCTACTGAAATTATAATAGATAATTAGATGTAAATTTAAAACTGATACGCAATTCAGTTATGGAAAACTTTATAATATTTGTAACAATACAGGTATGTGAATTGACTTTTTCAACTATAAGATTTATGAAATATGAACACAGATAAAGTATTACTGATGGAAATTTAGACTTTGAATTAAGAGGTGCAGAAAGTACAAAATACACATTGGATTTCAAAGATAAATTACGAAAAGAATGATGCAAAACATACAATTAGTAATTCTACATTGATTATATGTTAAAAACATAACACTTTGGATATACTGGGTTAAAAATATGTATTATTGAAATTAATTTTATCTGCTTTTCTCCTTTTTTAATATGAATATTAGAAAAAGTTAAATTTATATATATTTCACATGTATTTCTAATGGAGAACACTGGTTGATGACATTTTGTAAACTTGGTGCAAAGTAGATTAGATTGGTGTAGAGGTTTGGAGCTATGTACCCCAGAAATACATGCTCTTCAACCTAATTCATTCCTGTGAGTGTGAACCCATTGTAAGTAGGACCTTCTGATGACGTTACTTCAGTTAAGGTGTAGCCCAGCTCAAATAGGATATGTTTTATTTTGCTGAAAGCTGCCAAAGGCAATATACCAGAATTGGGTTGGCTTTTACAATGGAGATTTATAAGATTGAAAGTTTACAGTTCTGAGGTAGCCAAAGTATCCAAATCAAGGCATCATCAGGCCACACTTTTGCCTGGAAGATTGGTACATTGAGGCATTTGCTGGTCTCTCCCCTCTCTTCTGGGTTTCATTACTTCAGCTTCTGGCTTCCTCTCTCCTGGGTCCCGATGATTTTAGATCCCTTGCTCTTGTGGCCTGCTCTCTCCTCCTGTGGTTTTGTCTCTGTGTCTCAGTTTATAAAGGACTCCAGTAAGAGGATTAAGACCCACCCTGGGTTACACCCTACTTGAAGTAATCTAAACTAAAGGTCTCACCTAAAATAGGTTCATTTTCACAGGAATGGAAATAGCTTCAAACTGTCAAATGATGGGTTTTAATCCTATTACTGGAGTTCTTTATAAGCAGAATGAAATTCAGGCAGAAAGAGAGAAAGGCACAGAGGAAACAATAAGAAGCTGGCTCCCGGAAAAGAACGGAGAGGCTAGGAAAGGCCACCATGTACATTGCCATGTGACAGAGAAGCTAAGGACCATGGACCACAGGCAGCAGCTCTAGAATGCCACAGTCTTCTGGGAGAATCATCATCTTAATGATGCCTTGCGTTGGGACTTCTCCTAGCTTTAAAACCATTCGTCAATAAATTCCCAATATTTAAGAAAACCCATCGCATGGTACTTCCTTGAGCAACCGAGGAAACAAAACAGTTGGTAAAAGCAAGCATGGAGCAAAAAATACCAAGGTCTTAGTATAGGATTTTGTGTGTGATTGGAAGATGATGAGTTCAGTTTCTAATGTGGTAAGTTTCAGGTGCCTGTGAGACACTGAGGTGGAAATTCCGAGTAGGCAGTTGGAAATAGCAATAGGGGGGTCAGAAGTCAGGATTGGAGATGTGTATTTGGGAGTGAGCAGTCTGTATTCGTTAACTGATAAATTCTGAACTTTCATCAAAGAGCTACTTTTTTTCTTTATTTATTTTTTTAATGTTACATTAAAAAAATATGAGATCCCCACATACCCCCCACCCCCCTCACCTCTCTCCTCCGCCCATAACAACAACCTCCTCAATCATCATGAGACATTTCATTGCATTTGGTGAATACATCTCTGAGCACCGCTGCACCTCATGGTCAATGGTCCACATCATAGCCTACTCTCTCTCACAGTCCACCCAGTGGGCAATGGGAGGACATACAATGTCCGGTAACTGTCCCTGCAGCGCCACGCAGGACAACTCCAAGTCCCAAAAATGCCCCCACATCACATCTCTTCCTCCCACTCCTTACCCCCAGCAGCCATCATGGCCACTTTCTCCACACCAATGCCACATTTTCTTTGATTACTAATCACAATAGTTCATGAATAGAATATCAGTAAATCCACTCTAACCCATACTCTATTCCTCCATCCTGTGGACCTTAGAATGGTTGTGTCCACTCCACATCTATATCAAGAGGGGGCTTAGAATCCACATGGATGCTGGATGCAATTCACCTGCTTTCAGTTGTATGTAAATCTTGTATTTCCATTCTTTGTTGGGAAGGAAGCTCTGAGAAAGTGCTTTTTCTTGATAGAAAGAGCCCACCATTAAAGTATTTCTCCAGAAACCTAATTGCAGTGTGTTCCCTCAGGGCAAGTGAGCCTCTAGTCATCAGGGCCATGCTTTGTTGGCAGAAAGGTTAAACAACTCAAAGTCCAGCTGGGCTCCAAAATGGCAGAAGCCTCCTCTGTCTTGTTGACCTACAAATTTCCATTTCTAGCATACTATCTACTAAAGGAAGTTCCTTCAGACATCACAAATGGCATTTCACAGTTCTGAAAATGTATTGTTTGCATCAAAAGAATTTCCTCAGATCCACTGTAAATGATCTCCTTTGATTAATTATGCCTACTATAAACTTAAGTGTCCCCTAGAATATTCACCTAGGTCATTTCCTTATTTTGTTGAAAAGTAGTGCCTAAGTCCAGAGTGACCCAACATAGCTTTAATAGCACTCCAAAGCCATAGTTAGCATGACCATCATTTTGTCTCCTGGCCTTTGCTGATGTGTTTGCAATGCTATTTGTAGTTTTTAAACTATTAGGTCTATGCATTGTTTATGGCTTTCAATGATTTTTCTGCAGTAAAGAGAGTTTTCTTCATCGGTGTGCAAATAACCCCTTATTCAGGAAGCATTCCCTAAACTACCTCTTAACCCTCAAGCAATGTCTTCATTTCTCTTTTTTCCCAACAATATATCTTGCATATAGACTTCTGCCAAGCAAGCAACTTTAATAATCTGTTTACATGCACCTTTATCATTGTTCATCACTTCTCCCTTAGAAAAGTAGATATGTCTGGATCCTAATAGTGAACATCAGATACACCTTGAGCACTGGAGATCTTCACCATAACTTCCGGCAATCTCTTAATAACTTTTCCAAATCTTAACATTAGTCATCACGCGACAAGTACCTGTTCAACTTCTACCCTGACATTTCCTCTGTCTTCTGCTGTCATTTTACATTTTCTCTAAAATCTTACAGAATATTTTAGGAAAAGCTAGGCAGATTTTATCCACTTGGGTTCCTCTTTCTTATGGCTGTATTATATTCTAATAACTCATGGGTTAATTAGGCACAACTTCATTCATCTTAGCTGCATGCTGGTTCTCCTTAATCAGTCTACTGTAGTTTCCCTCAATAGTCTTGAAGAAAGCACTTCAAACTTTACTAAGACATGAATGGCGAACTTTTAATTATTTCTTGTTTGATCCTCATATATTCTTTACATATTTCTAAAGATAATTTCTTTTCCAAAAAAAAAGTTTTCTCCCAAAACACTGATAAAATTATATTCACAAATATTCAAAACAAAACTGCTATATAATTGTAACTAAGGGCAGCATGGATCGTGGAATCTCAACAATAGCCAGTTTTGCTTAAAATAAGTAAAACAAAAAGTACATCTCTCTTAATTCACATGCATAGGAAAGAACTTGGGCAACATCTCACTGATTATCAGAAAAAGGAAACTCCCGAATATATGTCAAAACGCCCTCTGATAATCTGTTGTGGTCTAGACTGAGCCTACAAGAATTAAAGATAAATTCACCAACTCAAAGAAATGAGAGAGCCATGACTTATTTAGCTCCTATTATGTTACAGACACTGGTAAACAATTACATTGTGATCATTTGACTCTAGAGCTGAACGAAGATCACCAGACTGTAAATGAGGTTTCATTCAACTCATCAAACCCAAATCTTGGTCAGTGATCATGAATCTCTTGAACCAGAAGTCATAAGTGAAATAGTATTTGTTTCCCTTCTGGGACAGTCAGCCCCCAAAATAATTCCCAATGATCCCTATATCCTGGTATTCAGGTCCTTGTGAAGACCCTCCCATATTGTACCAGGGCTAATCTATGCAGAAATGATGACCTGTCACTTCAGACTAAGTTAAGAAAGTTTTCAATTTCCATACTGAGCTTTCTCTCTCATCATTTTCTCTGGTGAAAGCAAGCTGTCATATTGTAAGCAGCACTATGGAGAAGCCCATATGGCAAGCCTCTGGCCAATAGCCAGGGCATTTGTCAACAACCATGTGAGTGAGCTTAGAAGTGGATTCACCAGCCCCAGGAGTCCTGAGATGACTTCATCCCTGGCTGATAGCTTGACTATGACCTTTTGAAAGACCCTGGGCTAGAACCACTCAGCTAAGCTGCTCCTGGGTTCCTAAACCAGAGTGCAATTATAAATGCTTGCTGTTTTAAGATGCCAAATTGTGGGGTAATTTGTAATACAGTAATAGATAACTAATACATCTTCAGTATCTATTACATCATTCATTGAATATGACATCATAGTAGATTAATAATTGTGTGTTGAATTGATCAAAGGAGGTGTTTTAGGGAAGTAGCCTTTAGAAGAATAGTTAGTAGCTCCAAAAGAAATGGAGGTGTAGCAGGAAGTTAGAAAGGACTCAAGAAGAAGTTACCTGATTTGGCAGCTTTCTATAAGAGAAGAAGGCAAGTCATTACTGGCTAACTCAGGATGGACTTGTAGCCAATCTGCAAGTAACTAGGGTTCCACCACAAAGCAAAAGAGCAAAAGGGGTAGCCTACAGATTGGAGTAGCATCTATGGACAGGATTTTCTCTAACTAGATCATTCTCTGGCATTTTGTCATCAGTTCTTCCAAAGAATTTACTGAGCCTTAGATTTCTTTCTGCTAGCTCAACAAGCTGCAAGGTCCTAGGGACAACCCTGAAAATACCCACAATATTAATAGGAGCTTGAAGATTGATGAAAGTATAGATAGTGATAAAGAATGAGAAGAAACAATTTGGAGAGGAATTATTCATAGAAATAGAGAAATGACAGGAACATCTTAAGTTAAAATGAAAGGTTAGCAAATTTCACTGAAATGGAAAGATATGTAGGAAATTGTGCAAAAAAGGTCTAAAAGGGTAAAGAGGGTTCAGAATTTTGAGGACATTAAAGACAAAGAGATAAAAAGCATAGGATTTGCCTACACAGAAGCCACAGAGATGTTTTACCAGAGGAATAACATGATCAAAGAAGCACTTCAGCAAACTAACCTAGCATAATATATAAAATGGATTAGAAAGTATTCAGAAGAGTGGCAGGAGGAAAACTGAAAAGCTAGGGCAGCTGTATAAGCATCTTAAGTGATAAGTACATGAATTAATAAGGTGCAAGTAGGGATAGAGATGGTTTGGGTTCCCTTTTATTTAATTTCACAGTCAAAGGCATTCAGAGAAGGAGATAATTCTAGAAATCTAGAAACCAAATCCTGAGAGAGTAAATGATGTGCCCAAAGTGACAGCCAATAAATTACAAAATGAGAAACTGAATTAACGTCCAGTTCAGTGCTCTTCCTACCCCTTTCATGATATTTACAAGGAGAGAGGATGAAAAAAGGAGTTTACATTGATTTACTTGACCTTCCAAAATAGAGATGGTCTCCAGATATCTGGGTTTCACTTACCCCAGCAGAAATATGACCACCACTTTTCACATTTTCTTTGAAGATAACTTACATAGTTCATATCTTCAGAAGCTTGGATGAGAATATTACAACAGATGGTGAAAAAGCATTCCTTTCATTTCTCTTTCAAAATTCTATTCAAATAGATCTCATGTTCTGTAAGTCATTTAAGAACCAGATAAACAAAACCAAACAAAATATCTGCTGTATATTATTTACAGGGTTGATTTTAAATATTATATGCCAAAATGTAAACCTTGGAAACCAGCAAATCTATTGGACTGAAAGAGTGTTGCTGGTGGAACATAATTTCAACTCAAGAAAAGCCAGTGGGCGAATAACCTAGTTTTATCTTATTAATATATGTATATACACATGTAAAATTACTGACTTTAAAACTGAATCTTAATAAAGCAAGAGGATAAGTAGTGTAAAATGAAGAGAAGCAGAAAAAGATGAGAAATATTTGACATGTCAACAATATTGATAAGCTATTTTGGGACATGGAATGTTTACTCTAAATACACTATGTTTCTTGTCTATTCTAAAATAGATCATAAGGTGTATTTCTAAATCAAAATCAATTAAAAGCTTGCTTTCAAAAAGAAGGCTTCCAGCCTAGCAAAGTATAAAGAAGTAACACTTAAGGCAAATATGTATAACAACTCAATAATCAAATTTGCAATGCTCTTTCATGCTCCTAAGATGAAAGGATTTCAAAGAATACTCTTCACTCATCCTTGCTTCCACACTCCATAACATTTCCCCTGGTCAGAATCAATGTACACTTTAATATTCATGGCAGTGAATGAGGCTGCACTTGCAATGGTTTTCTTCTATAAATCAGAAAGGGGTTAAGTAATCTTTAATTACCATCATTAGACTGATTTCCTCTAGAAGTGACAACATTGCAAAACTTTCTAGAAACATCTTATAATTCTAAAAACAGGAATTCAGTGGGTTTTTTTTTTTTTGGCCTAATACATCTAAAAGTTCTTTTCTTCAATTTTGATTGAATAACCTTAGTAAATATTACTAATTTAAATATGTATCATATAACAATTTACAGTTTATGAGCCACTTCTTTATTTTCTTTATCTTAAAAATCAATTTGTTTATTGTTCTTACAAATACTATATCAAAAGAAAGAACTACAAAAAGAAAAGATGGAAAAGACCAAGATATTTTTGCAAAAGACCAATCATTTTGTGTAAAAGTATGTCTACTACAAACAATATAAGTTACCAGGTACCCAGGATCCCAGCCAGCTTGTTCACTCATGCATTCAACAATTATTTGTTGAGGTAACGACTAAGTGGCAAGCTCATTTATTTTATTTTATATATTTTTAAGGAGGTACCAGGATCTCATACATGGGAAGCAGGAGCTCAGCCACTGAGCTATATCCGCTCCCCAATGAGAGTTCGTTTTTTTCGTTTGCTTGTTTGTTTCTTAGAAGGTACCAGGGATCAAACCCAGGACCCTGTACATAGGAAGCAGATGCTCAGTCACTTGAGCTACATCTGCTGCTCTCAATAATTTATTTTAACAATAGAGCCTGACAGAGGCCTGGAGCCTATGAGGTGCTCAATAAATATTTCTAGACAGGTTTTTAGCATATTTCCATATTATATTATCTTTACTATTAATCATCATCATTAATGTTAAGTCATGTTCTCTGCCATCATATATTTTACCTCTATTTGGAAATAATGGACATACATGAAATGACTGAAGAAAACAATACGACAACAAGCTATCATAAATCAGGTAATTGTTAATGAAAAATAATAATTCATCAAATAAAACTTATCACCATAAACTTTCATGAAATGACCAATTTCCATAATCAATTGAAAACATCAGTTAAAATATTGTGCAACTTTTCAATAATACAACTGCATAATATCAAGTACTACATTTTTTTATATTGAAAATAAGAAGTAAGATGACTTTCTCATTGTTATATGGAGACCGAACTGAGTCTTTCATTTTCACAATTGAAAAGTTAGGGGTATACACTTAATCAAAATCACAATATATTCAATATATAATTCAATAAATCATTTATTCACTAAGAAAACACTATTGAACATTTGCATTCAAGGCACTACACTAATTGTTTCTCACTTCATGTCTCTATCTTCCCCTCACACCCTTCTCAATTCTTAACATTTCAATAGTAATATCAAATGACTTTCAGGTTAACATTGGTAACATTAACATTAATATACAATAACAAAAAAATCCATCCTTCTAAACCAGTGCATCTGAGTCAAAGCCATTTTATTGTAAGTTGTTATATTTTTAAGAGTATAGTTAATCAAAATTTCCATATGATTTTAGTTTCAAATAAAATCAAATAGGATCATTCTGAAAAGCATGGGTAATAAATCATGTCAAATAATCAAATCTCCATTGAAATTATATGCCAATTGTATTTTTAGTTATCTGATTGAAATGGCATTTTACATATCAGCAAGACTGTGTAGCACCTTTTAATGGATGTAATCAACTCTCCAGTTTTTTGGTTCACTCTGTCAACTAAGGATGGAAATAGGATTTTTAAATAAGATCAGTGCATGGTTTATACTTTGCTGACCTTGAGGTTTACAGAAATTTGTCTGGTACCTTAATACACAACCAACATTTCTTTTATAGATAAAGTGTCTCATCTATTTTATCAGTCAGGTTATTTTTTTAAGTCATTAATACTCATAAACCAAAACCAAACAACAGTAATAATTTATAATTTTATAAACCTTACTTTCCGTTTAAATTTCCAATTCTGAAATAAGTTAAAGAATTGATTTGGGAAAACCAGGAGGGACTCAAAGGTACATAAATAACTTGATAAAATAGCCTTCAAATACTCTCCAACCTAAGTATTAATATTAAGAATACTTCTGCTTCTATCATCCATAGGTATCAACTTTGTTCCCTTATGAATCATAAACATATTCATTTTCCCTTTTCTTTTTTTTAATTTCTAACTCCTTCCTCCTCTTCCATGTGCCAAACATTATAGGAATGAGTTAGAGGTAAACTTCAGAATTAAAAAGAAAACCACTGGCCTTGTGTTAGTTTGATTATTCATTAAAAGCATGGAAAGAAGCAATTTGTCCCCATATAAACAACTTGCTGAGGTCACCAATGGCTGCAATCTCTTGTAGGCAATGGGAAAAAGAGGAGTGACAGAGAAAATCTTATTCACCTACATTAAGATTCGGGGTCCTAGTAATTGATACAGGAGTGGGTAGGGATGAAACAGCTGTGATTAAGAAGCTCTGGGGAACCAATATCCATTTCCCAATCAAGGACAGGATCTGGGAGCAAGGGAGAGTTTAAAGATATCAAGTTGAAGAGGAAGACATATAGAGACGAGTACTGAATCTAAGGCAAGACGTCCTGAGCAGGTTCAGAAAGGAGGAGGCCATCCTAGGATAGCTCCTGGGAGGCCATGGCCAGAAAGGCACTGGGGCGCATACTGAGGTAGTGTTCACACCTAGAAGGTCAGTCTTTTCCTTTTTTTTTTTTAAAGAAAGGACCCCAAGCCCACACTGGACCAAAATCGGAAAGAAATACCCATTCTTGTAAACTAAAACCATTTGACCATAAAACAGCAGTTGTTTAAGTAATTCAATAACACAGCCCCTTATGATTTGAGAGGGATCATTGCAGAACTTTTTCTCAGGGTTGAAGTATAATTGGCTATGGATCAATACGTAATTTCTTTCAAGTAGAAAAAGCTCTTGCATTCTTATTTATTTATTTATTTATAAAGTAGCAAGGCTCTTAAATCAGAACTGAGCAAATATATCTAGAAAATTAAGATTACTCTAAACAGAAAGATTCCTTCCTGCACTAGTTAAGTTTATCTCAACTGATCATTTATTTATGATGCCATAAAAATCCAGATGCTTTCCATTTTTATTGCTAGATATTCACTGGAAGACAGCTGAAACCTACTATCCCAGGGTTCCCATTTTGACAACTCTATTTTGAACTGAAAACTTAAAACAGTTCAGTAATGGCAGTATGAGTTGTTTTTTTCCTCCCAAGATTAGCAATGAATTCAACCCTTGTGGTAAATGTAAACCCCTTTTCAGCTTACTGGAAATTCTAGAAGTCATAGGCAAAACAAAGATTTTTTAAAAAAGACAAAAATTGTGATAACAAAAATGCTGTAAAAGTTTGTGTTAATGTGTTTTGGTGTCTGTGGTTTTCCTAGTTATTTTAGGACTATTGCATGAGGGCTAGTTTCTTTGAGGAAAAACAGGATGATTTAACCAAATAACCTTTGAGACAAGGGTGCTGGTAAAGTGAGAATCTATAAGGATAAACAAAACCAAAACAACCTTATATGATCACATAAGACAGGAAAGATGAACTTCACCTTTAAGATAAAAAGAGACATGAAGAGACTTGTATGCTTCTGGAACCTTTCAAAAGATAGCCTTTAAACCAAGAATTATAATGATAAGAACCATTTAAATTCTTGAATATGTGAAACTTTCCCATGTTCGTTAGTTTGATATATCAGTAAAGAACTAATACCTTAGCAGTAAGGTAAAAGTATCTTTAAAAATGGTGGAAGAAAATGAATTAAAGAGTTACAACCATATTCATTAATTTTTTGGATGCAGGGATGGAGGGAATAGTCCAGATAGTCATGTAGCATAAAAAGGAAAGAAAAGCATTTCATTCACGAACTATTATTAACGACCTACTACAACTGGCTAAATTCTTGTGAAAGGCTTAGAGCTAGAGAAAAATGAGTGATCCGGGGATATAAATGGACAGAAGTCAGTATATTTTCCTGATATTTACATTTCTCAATGAATACAAGATGGCACAGAAAAAACTTTTTTCCAGTAGTATTCCCACCAATAAATATCCTTAAAGTTTCCTTTCCTCCCTTCCATTTCAGGTAACCTCAGATGCCTCTTCTTTTCTCTGATAAGAAAATAAATAGGGAAACTGGATACAAATCTTCTGATATCACCAGTATTACAGCCTTCTACTTTCAGCCCAGATGGAGTGGGATCCACTAGGCAATACTTTCATTAATTTGGCAAGTCTGCCTAAAGACACTAAAAACACATGCACATTCAAAAATTGTGGACACAGAACTCACATTTGAAAAGAAAATAAAGTTTCCTATTGTAAAGACATGCTTAACAAGAATAATAGGCATACATTCTTTCACAT
Organism: Dasypus novemcinctus; assembly: GCF_030445035.2. Taxonomy (NCBI): domain Eukaryota; kingdom Metazoa; phylum Chordata; class Mammalia; order Cingulata; family Dasypodidae; genus Dasypus; species Dasypus novemcinctus. The sequence continues at coordinate 38,734,456 of NC_080689.1, forward strand.
CTAGACTATATTAATAGTTTCTATACAAAGTACTAGTTGCTGAGGAAGGAAACATCCAAGAGAAGGAATATAAATTATGTACCAAAAGTTAAAAGCAAAAAGTAAAAGCTGAATCTTATTTTAAAAATACTTACTATATGTAGCTCTAGGTAATCACCCAGGCCTGAAGAACTGTCCACTCGCACCAATACAGCTTCTTTCTGCACAGTGCTAAACCCTATGGCCAGTCTGTCTGCTCGTGTGCTTGGCCGGTCATTAGGAGGCCACTTATATGTGATTTGTCCACCACCTTTGCTAAAGATATATGTTGTTCCAGCTGGAAAACAAAAACCAAAACCAATTAGTCCAAATATACTGAGTCCATGCAAAACTATGGCAAAGCAAAACACAAGTTTCAATCAAACAAACTCAAGAAAGAAGACAGGGAAACGGACTTTGGCCCAGTGGTTAGGGCGTCCGTCTACCATATGGGAGGTCCGCGGTTCAAACCCCGGGCCTCCTTGACCCGTGTGGAGCTGGTCATGCGCAGTGCTGATGCGCGCAAGGAGTGCCGTGCCACGCAAAGGGTGTCCCCCGCGTGGGGGAGCTCCCACGCGCAAGGAGTGCGCCGTGAGGAAAGCCGCCCAGCGTGAAAAGAAAGTGCAGCCTGCCCAGGAATGGCGCCGCCCACACTTCCTGTGCCGCTGACGACAACAGAAGCGGACAAAGAAACAAAAGCAGACAAAGAAACAAGATGCAACAAATAGACACCAAGAACAGACAACCAGGGGAGGGGGGGAAATTAAATAAATAAATAAATCTTTAAAAAAAAAAAAAAAAAAAAGAAAGAAGACAGAACTGTTTTAAAAGAAATAGGAAAGGGGAGCAGATATATCTCAAATGGTTGAGTGACTGCTTCCTACGTATGAGGTTTGAGGTTTGATCCCCAGTACCTCCTAAAAAAAAAGAAAGAAATAGAAAAGCAGCTCAGTTTTTAATACACTCATGAAATCTTCCAGCAGGTGCTTCAGAACAAATGTCAGATTATTGCTTTTTGCACTGAGTGGGGAAAGCATGGAATATAATGGAGTTTTATTTCTTCCTGCCAGTTTTTAAGAAATATTTCAGTAGGAATCATTGACTTTGGATGCTTCCAAAGCAGCAGAAACATACATCAACTTGTTTTTGAAACAAGAGCTGCATGCAGATGTGACAGGGTCATACAGTACAGTGGAGCAAATCGTTACAAATATGCTACGAATCAACTTTTATGGAGAAAGGGTCTATTCACATGTGACAGATGATAACTAATGGATGAACAGCCATAAGCCCCAGTAGTCATGTCAAGAAAATACAGATAATAGATCCCATCCATTGAAGTCATGTCTTATTTAACAAGCAATATCTAGTAGCTGTCAAACTATCCAGCATCATAAAAAGACCCATTTTTTCCCAAAGTGAATATTAGGCTTATAGCACTAAGAATAATGTCATGGCTTCTTTCGTGAATGTTCAAATTTTACTTTATGGTGGTGATATTAGTAAAGTATCCATCTTAATTTAAAGGAATTTCATTTCAAACAAGTTCCCTAAACATCAACACATTGAAGTCCTTTCTCACTGCACCACTGGCCCCTATCTTATTGAATGCTATTGTATTCAATGAATTATTTGAGTCAAAGTATTTGGGAGGGACATAAAGTGTATATATCAGAAAAGATCTTCCACACTGAAGAGCACCAGAGAAAAATCCATTCCGTTTTCCAGGAACAAACATCAGGGAGAATTTGGGGGAAGGGTGGGGATTATAGCCAATCCAATAACAAATGATGCCAAAAACTATTTATTGTGTGCCTACTATGTGCCAAACATGGTAAGAAAATAAATAGGAAAGAAATGAGAGAATACTGAGTTAGGTTGCAAAATAATTTGTGTTAACAGAAAGGCAGTTTCTACCAAGAGTAAAGCTGCTTATGTGCCTAAGTTGTGTGTATATTCTCAAGATATCTCAACATTAAATTTCTATGTATACCAAGTTTACCAATTAAATGAAGCTGACTTAATGTCACGTTTGTGCACATTTAGTTAAACAATTCATAATATTGATTTTTGTGGTTGTTTTGTATTTTGGAGCCAATCATCGTTTGCTTTTTTGTCTCAGGCATTTCCATAGGCCCTTTTGAAATGCCAAAAACCTCTAAAAACTACGTATCGATCTTGATGTTTAAAAAGGCCTTGGTATGTAGACCTGCACAAGAAACATGTCAGGATAGCATTAAATGTATATATGATAAACTGGACTCTTGTTAATATGAAATAATATAGAGGCTTTGCTTTTCTCTATTAATTTTCTTTTTGATACCAATGTATGAAAACAGTTTATCTATCTCAGATGAGAAAAGATAAGTTGGATTTCAAAAGAACCAGTAAGTATGAAAGCAAAGAAAATTCAGAATATCCATATTTATGTGTTAAAAATAGCAGAGTTTTCCATAACCATTTATGTTCTATATCATGGCAAGCTTTTTCACCATGACAACAGTAAGCAATTGTTATTTGATAAATATTTTTTATGTTTGGTAATTTTGCCCAGTGATTAAATATTAAATGCTTTAGGAAAGCCTACACCAATTAAAAATAGAACAAGAACTTGTAAAAGTAGAGATTTCTTAAAAGGAGAGAAGTACAGTTACCTCTGAGCACTGGCTGCTATTTAACAATGTCAAACATACTTAAGAAGTCAAATTTTCCAGAATCACCAAGTAGTGTTGTAAAGTAATAATAGCATATATTTTATAGTTTAACTTTTCTTTTTACATTAAAGATCACTTTCAAAACTATTCTTTCATTTCTTCTCCACATTTGTATTGAAAGTAGGGCATTACTCCTCCATGTTAAATTTGAGGAAATTTTGTCATAAGAATTGACTTTTTATCCAAAGTTACAAAATTAGTTAAGTGACAGAGCTGGCACTAAACCTGGTATCCAGATTCCTACTCTGCCATTTTAAAAAAAAATAGAGAGAGATGTTTCCATTATCATAACAAGACAGTCAAGAAAAAGTTAATTGGACATGTCAATCTGAATTTTCAAGGCAAACTGTCATCATGTTCTAATCTCATATCTATCAAGTGACATTGGTACCTCAGGATCATGTACTTTTCCTACTCCTCACAACATTTTTGAAAAACAAAAATAATGTGAATGTGAAACGAAAGAGCACCTAATACATGTAGAATAACATTTGGTTTAGGGTACACTTTCCAAACTATGGAACTATGAAATCTTCTATTAATGGTAGCTCAGCAACAGAACTTGAGAATACTAATTTAAATGATTATATTTTCCAGACGATAAATGTCACAGAACAAATATCATTCGTCAAGTTTAAATTTCATCTCATATTCAAACTTGTACCAATAAGAGTTAAAACTTGGCAAGTACCAGGATCAACACCTATTATGCCCTGCTTATGCCTTTCCAGTTCTTTAGGTTCACCCAAACAAAGCAAGAACAATTGCACCACTGTGTGCCAAACATTGCCTTATTTTTCTAGTTTTCTTTTCTCCAGGTGTATCTGGAGAACAGCCTCTTCCCTTTTCTTCCCTAATGAACAGAAGTATATTGTATATATTCATCTGTACAATTCCAGACAGAGAGAATTAGATGGCCAGCTTGCACATAGCTCTCTTCCTATGTCTATAAGCACTGAGGCTTTCTTTTCAAAAATCAGTTTGGATCAAACTCTACAAAACTCTATAAAATCTCCTACATTCACCAAGCTGAAAAAGATGCAACTGTAAATATATGAGGATACTCTCAACAATCAAATACCATGGGGCAGATGACTAAATTTCAAAATCTACTTCATGTAACAAGCGTCTTTCTGAACCAAGAACGTGATGTGTTCACTACAACAGAACAGCTTAGAAATTAAGAATGCAAGCTGTGGATTCTGAGACATGGGTTCAAAGTCCAACTATATCATTTACTGGCTACATGACCTTGACCAAATTATTTATTCTCTCTAAGCCTCAGGCTTCCTATATGAAAAATGGAGATAGCAATATTCTCTATCCCTTAGACCTTATATAGGAATTAAATGAGTTATTTCATAGTAACTATTCAATCTAGTTACTGGCATATGCTACCTGCTATGTGTGTGTTTGTGTGGCCTGTGAAAATGTAAAACAACTGAATAGCACTGAAACCTTGTTGTTTTATTTTGATGCATTTCAAAGTTGTGTTCAAATGAAATGCCTCTTTGAAAAAACGACTTTCCTAGGTCTTAGTTTTCATTCATTTATTTTCAGTATTTAATGCCTTAGAAAATTAGTACATGATTTTTTTGTCAGATAGACCCATTATCTTATCATTTACATTCACTTACAGTTGCCAATGGAATGGGAACTTTCATGAGAAAAAGAATATTAATCCATCACCATAACTGAACTAGCTTCGTAAGGTTTATAGCCAAAATTTTCATTTTGACTACTGAATAATGGAAAAAGTCTGCAGAAATGAACTGCAAATTAGTTTTGTGGGGTTTTTTTTAAAGATTTATTTTTATTTATTTCGCTCTCCTTCCCCCACCCCCCCACCCCAGTTGTATGTTCTCTGTGTGTATTTGCTGCGTATTCTTTTGTCCGCTTCTGTTGTTGTCAGCAGCATGAGAATCTGTGTTTCTTTTTGCTGTTGTTGCATCATCTTGCTGCATCAGCTCTCTGTGTGTGTGGTGCCATTCTTGGGCAGGCTGCACTTTCTTTCGCACTGGGTGGCTCTCCCTACAGGACGCACTCCTTGTGCATGGGGCTCCCCTACGCGGGGGGCACCCCTGTGTGGCACGGCACTCCTTGCGCGCATCAGCGCTGCGCGTGGGCCAGCTTCACACGGGTTAAGGAGGCCTGGGGTTTGAACCACGGACTTCCCATGTGGTAGTCGGACGCCCTATCCACTGGGTCAAGTTCGCTTCTCTAGTTTTATTATTTATTTTATTTTTACATAAAGTTTTTTTTAATTGTATAAGCAAATTCAATGAGAAGAAATAATACATCTTAATTACAGCTCCAAGCATTTTTTCAATATGGGAGGAGCATGGAGGAATGTGTCACCTTCATTATTTATGCATGTTTCTATATGGCAAGTACTAGCACATCAGTGCCTTGAATACTAACGGATTTACTGCAAATTAACCTTGACACCCATCACATCACTGAATGTATGGATGACTCAAACTTAAAATGGTTTCCAGCAATCTCCATATTTAAGTTGTGCGGCAAGTCTATGTTACTCACTCTACATTCACTAACAAAGCTGGCTCCATCAGATGCAAATTTGGCTGTGCCAACATTCTTTACACTTTAATAAATGTTTGCAGAATTACACATGGGCTCTCATTTCCAATGCTTGAACTGCCTGTGATGTTATAATAACTGTTTTTAGATTTTACACGAACATACTCTTTATATGGTTCTTTCCCCTCCTCCTTTTTGTCCACAATCTCTTCCCTAAATATGCCCATTTCGGCTCACCTTGTTTCTGCAAAGGCTAATATATTCCCCCAAAAGGACTCAATCTTTCTGAAAAAGAAAACCAAACAGCATGTACAGGTCTGCTTGATTATTGGTTGCTCGGTAGCCTTGCTAAATGACCAATAATATACTTAATTTCTGAATAGATTAGACTTCTAACACATAATATAAGTATATGAATAAAAGGCTCTTTCCTGAAAGCCTATAATTCTTCAAATGTCATCCTGTAACCAACATGAAACATTCAGGCCATTATGTTTCTATTAAACATAGCAAGAATATAACAGGTTTTCCGTGAAAGTCTGTTAGGCAGTCAGATGGAAATTAAAAGCAAAACAATTATAAATAAGAGAAGATTCTATTCCTCCTACAGCCTTCTCAAGCGGGTGTTCTTAAAGTTAAATTTTCTGAACACTTCCTACCAAAGTGGAGGCTTTCTTTGAAGTAATGTTCATAAAAAGCAAAAGCAATGGGAAGAGCACCTAGTATACAAAGGGAATCTGAGGCTTTGAAACTGTGGGTAAGAGATACATAAGAGACAAATCTTTATAATATTACTATAATTATTTTTATTCTGCAGTAGAAGGGTCTTATGACCTTTTGGCACTGACATGTGCCCCTAGCAGTGAAATTAAATCTTGACTACAAAAGAGCATGTGGTTATTTTGAACTACTTACATTGCATGGTTATAATAACCAAAAGGTACCATACAAACAACAAAATTCATCATTTTAGACTAAAACCATTTACTGGTTATTTTGACCTGAAAGTGGATGGAATATTATTTTTTGTCTCAGAAGTCATGGAAGACTAAATTCTACTATCGAGGCAGTCACAATGGAATGCACATTCTTCTCTCAAAGTGACTTTTACTTCACTGGTCTATGCTTCTCTGCTACATGTGGTTTCCCTTTCCATCCTGATTCATTCTCATTCCAGCCAAGGTGAATTTTCCCTTGTTAACATCTACCAAACTTATTTTTAAGTTACAACCTGTTAGGTAATAGTTAATATGTCAGAGCTGTCTTTCATTGAAATTTCCATTTTAGAAAATACGCATCATGAAGACAGGGACCTTGCTTTAATTATTGGTATCCTTGTTAGACCTATGTGTTTTTATTCATTTATTAATCATTAATGAGCACCTAATGCATTTGTCAAACAGTCAGGACTGCTGATACGATGATAAAGAACATAAGGCTCCTGATACTAAGGTGAGGAGGGTAAGGATTTATTTATATGATCCAGTCTATGCCTATAGCCATTAGCAAGACTGAGCATCTACAGCTGTAAAAGAAATGTGAATAATTTCGCAGTCACTAAAAATACACTAAATTCAGATGAGGTTATGGATTGCCTAGATTACCGATAGTGAATACTATGCTCCAATTCATGATGTCTATATGAGAGCTGACTGTGGATCCTGAAACTCTTCAGCACTTCAGTCGGGTAGTGATGATCCTAAGAGAGTCAGTACTAGATGCTAGTTTGCTTGAATAACCTAGCCCAAAGTTCTATATTTTTTTACAGTGAAGATCTAGATATAGCTTGCCAAGCCTGAGGATTTAGGAATTTATTGCTCACCAGAGAAATCCAGAAGTGAACACCTTAACCAAGTGGTGAAAGTCAACATGACCAAGTAATGAGACAAATCAAATTTAGATCCTCTGTATATGATGCTCTTAGAAGGCTACAACATCATTCCTATTTTTTTTTGCAAAAAAATGCAGAGCTTCAATGGAATCATAAGAAAACATACAACAAACCCAAATTGAGGGTCAGTCTACAAAATAATTAGCAAAAAATTCAAAGTTTTGAGAAACAGAGTGTATGAGGAACTGTCCCAAATTGGGGAGGACAAAAGAGACCTGACATCTGCATGCAACGTGAGATCTTGGCTTAGATCGTGAACCAGGAAAAAAAGAGGCAGTCATGGGACCATTGGCAAAGTGTGAATACAGTCTGTAGATTAACTAATAAATTGTATTAATGATAATTTCCTGTTTTCAAGCTTTGTGCTTTGAGTATATTAGATGTCAACATTTGGGGAAGTTGGCTGAAGAGTGTAAGGGAACAGTTTTATTTTTGCAAATATTTTTAAAATCTAAAATTATTTCAAAATATTTTTGAAAGAGTGTATTAATCATCAAGAGAAACTTAGAATCAGAATAAGTACATTCATCATTGGTATCTATACAAAAGACGTAGCTTAGAAAACCTCTAGGGAAGCTGTTGTAGCTCAACTGATACAGCGTCCACCTACCATAGATGGATCAGGATTTGATACCCAGGGCCTCCTGACCCGTGTGGTGAGCTGGCCCATGTGCAGTGCTGCTGCGCACAAGGAGTGCCATGCCACACAGGGGCGCCCCTGTGTAGGGGAGCCCAAAGCTCAAGGAGTACACCCCACAAGGAGAGCTGCCCTGTGCAAAAAAAACACAGCCTGCCTAGGAGTGGCGACACACACACGGAGAGCTGACACAGCAAGATGGCGCAACCAAAAAAGTGACATAGTTTCCCGGTGGACACAGAAGAACACACAGTGAATGGACACAGCAGAGAATGGGGGGGGGGGCGGGGGGGGAGAGAGAAGAAAGAGAAATAAATATAATAAATCTTAAAAAAAAAAACTCTAAATCTTGAAGTGAATTGTGTTTGGGATTTTGTTTGACTATGAGAGCCTGAGAACATTTATAGGTGGGCAGGAGACTTCATTTGTAGCCCATATAGAGAAATTTCTTTAAAAAAGAGCTCATATAAACAAACCATTATTAAGTCTTTAAAGTGATCTTTGTCCACAAGCCTCTCCTGTTACTTTTACTGGAACTGTAGTTGGTGCTGGGGTTTAATGTATACCCAGGGGACCTGAATCTCTGGACTGACCATGTGATAGCCAGGCCCTGAGACTTGCAACTCCTACCCTCTGGGTTATTGGACTTACCCCACTCAGCTAACATGGAGGTGAAGAAGGTCAACCACCACACCAGGGAGCCAAGAGTGCCTACACTAAAAGCAGGAGAACTGCATCCAGCATCATGTGGAATCAAAGCCCCCTCCTGATATAGATGTGGAATGGACACAACCATTCTAAGGTCCACAGGATGGAGGAATACAATATGGATTAGAGTGGATTTACTGATATGCTATTCATGAACTATTGTGATTAGCAGTAATCGAAGAAAATGTGGCATTGGTGTGGAGAAAGTGGCCATGGTGGCTGCTGGGGGTAGGGAGTGGGAGAAAGAGATGTGACGTGGGGGCATTTTCAGGGGTTGGAGTTGTCCTTGGTGGTGCTGCAGGGACAGTTACTGGACATTGTATTTCCTCCCATGGCCCACTGGATGGACTGTGGGAGAGTGTGGGCTAGAGTATTGACCATGACGTGCAGAGGTGCTCAGAGATGTATTCACCAAATGCAATGAATGTCTCATGATGATGGAGGAGGTTGTTGTTATGGGGGTGGAGCGGGGTGAGGAGGGTGGGGGGTATATGGGGACCTCATTTTTTTTAATGTAACATTAAAAAAACTTCTAAAAAAAAAAAAGATTAAAATAAGTAGTGCAGCCAAATCTGGGATCAGTATACCCAGTAGAATAGATTTATCCATTTATTCATTCATTTAACAGAACAGGACATTTTAATTATCATTGAAATTCTTATGAATTTATGGTTTCCCAGTCTTAAAATCATATAGGTACATAGCTTTGGGTCAAACGACTTTTGACCAAATTTATGATTATGACTTGTTCACATTAGCGTGAGAAGTATGACTAATTCTTTTCACAAACATGGAATTTAAGGACACTGGTGTTGATGTGGGCTATGGGTGGAAGGCTCTTTGTCTCTTCAGAAATAACTAAGCTGTTTGACTTGTGTCTCTTCAAAAATAACTAAGTTGTTTGACTTGTGGGTGTGGAACGGTAAGAGGCTGCAGTCCTGCCCTTAGGGACGGTGACAGCAGGCTCCAGTCCCAGGAAATGTTTAACAAAGCAAGGGCTATAAACTTTAAGTATTTAGGGGAAATGCAAAAACCAAGGCTTATCTAAAATGTCTGGAGTCCTTGCTAAAAGCTTACCTAAGATGTGAAAGAGATATATGCTAATTGAAGCCTATTGAGAACTGAAACAAAGGGACGATTTGGCCTTTCCTCTCTGTATAAAAGACGTTTAAAAATCTTGTTCCGGGCTCGGGATTCAAACAGAAAGCGCCCGAGTCCGGCCGGCCGTCAATAAACCATTTTTCCTTCTCAAAATCATTCCTGAGTCCTGGCCTCTCTATACTTAAATAATTGAACTTCTCTTAAATTCCACAACATTAATGGCGACCACGAAGGGACAATAAATGAAGGCCAGAGACGGTAGCATTTTGCTGCCCCTTCCAAATCCCCGAGGAAGCCGGGAGGACTCGGGTGAACCCCAAATCTGGGCGCCCCTGGATTAAATTTAATCCAGAAAAGATGTGGGCTCCACCAGAATCTTCCCGACAAAATCAAGGGGCAATGGAAGGTCTGAAGAGAAAGATTCTGGGAACGAAAAAGAGCTCCGAACAGAGAAGAAGGTAAGACTCCCCGGGTGAGCAGAGTCTGGAAGGCCCTAGCTTTAATTGCTAGGAAGGGGAGGCTGATCACCTCCCGAGAGAACCCTAGTAGCCCCAGAAGGCTGGGGGGAAGCCGTTCTCTCTAGGCTTAGGAAAAGGAGGAAAAACCGGGGAAAAGCCCTGGTGTTTTGGGTTTGTCTAACTGCATGTTAGAATCTGGTACTGGTCTTATATCCACTAAAGGAGTGGAGTCTCGATTTTAATAGGAAGAGTATTTATAGGTTCGAGTCCTAATATCCTGGAAATTGGTCTAGATTAAGGAAAACAAAACTTGGTTACAGGAAAATGGATCGGCTTTTCTGGTGGAGCTTGGTCTGGGTGTAAAGTTTAAACAGTGGAAAAGTCTAGCTGGAATCTTTTGTTATAGTGCTAATTTGTGAATGAATTTGCTTTATACCAAATGTTAAGTGTTCTGAGGTTTGTGATAGCTGTGGGGGCAGCCGTGGTGAAAATAAATATATAAACTTGTGAGTCAGATTAGTGACCTTTGTGCTTCTGTCTGTGTCAGCTCAATGTTAGTGTTGGAGTTGTGTCCTTACATGAAGTAGAATTACAGCTGAGCTGGAGCCCTCCCTTGCCATTGGCAAGGGGGTGAAATGATTCTAGGGCAAAAGCTGAGGAGTCTAGATGTTTGTGCATGTTCTGCTGTCTTGTCTCTGGTCTGGCCCTTTGCTGGGGCATGGAGGCCATCTGTGTCCGCGCCACGCACCCAAGTTTGTTGAGAATGTCCCAGTCGGGGCGGCTGGGTCCCTGGGAGAGTTGCCAAATTTGAGTAAGTTCTGTCTGCCCATTTTGGCTGAAAGCTGGAAAGGGGTGAGCGGCTTGCCCCTTTCCAGTGAGTCCACCCTTCTATTCATAAGCCGCATTCCTGTTTGTTGTGCACCCGACTGCCTGGAAGGGGGGGAAGTGAAGGAGGTGAAAAGCAGAATCAGAATAAATGCAGTAAAGTTCCCTCCTTAGGGTGTCAAAGCCAAAATACGTTTGCATTCTGCTCAGGTTCTTAGAAGGTATTGTAGTAACCTTAAGTAAGAGAATGTTCTGTGAAGGTAAAATTCGTGTTAAGGGTATAAATATAAAAGTTTTACAAAGCATTGTTTAAAGTATTTAAGTGGCTAATTGCAGAAAGTCATTATTTAACAAAACTGAATTGATAATAATAATAATAAAAGGCAATTTTATAACAAACTTATTCGGCAGCCAATCTCCCCTGCCAACTTACTTCCAAAAAAACTGTTTCTGGTATTACATGCTACTAAGTATTTAAAGTGAAGAAAAGTTCATTATTTTAACAAACTTGTTTAGTATTAATGGCAATTATATGTTGTAAGAAGTTTGCCTGGTAACTCAGTATGTGGGATATATAGAGTGTGTTTTTATTGTTAAGGCAACAGAAGATGATTTTGTCCTAAGATAAAATGATTGATTATTAGAAAGAGTAGAGTGTGGGACAGAACCTGAATGAATACTGAAAGTGTAGAAGGTTTGTGAAAGAGAAATTTTTATGATTAAATTGAGTAAGATCAATATACAAAGAAAATATTTTATCAATAGCTTCTTGTGCTTTAACCTCATCATATCCTCAATGTTTGAAGAAGAGTCTTACCTCTTTTAAAAGAACATTTTATGTTCTAGAAATCAAATCCTAAAAAGTAGCCTTTTATTTCAAACTAACTGCAAGAGATTTATTCTTTCACTTTAAAAGAAAAATTAAAGTAATGGTTAAATTCATTTAATATGTTATAAGTTGAATAAAAAGTATTTAAAAGTGTTATAAAATTAATAGGTTTTAAAAAATTAATAAAAACTGTAACTAAGAGTTAAAATCATTTATAAATGCATTTATATTGTAAAACAGTAGAAAGACAATAACTGAGATTATAGCTGGGTGAATTTAGCCTGAAACTATTATTTAAGTGTAAATTCTACACTAACCTTTCCTTTGTTTATAGTTGCTTCAGGCCTAACCTCGCCCTTTGCCTTTGCCTGTAGTTATTTCATAATTGAGAAGAGCTGAGACATCACTGTCTCCTCTTCTGGTATTAGTAACCCTTTCTCTCATGAATTCAAGTGTAAACTAAATAAATTGCTGCCTGATAGAATAAGGTTAAATAACCACTAGAGTTTTATTATCTCCAAAACCAAAAAGGGGGTAGAAGGGGAGAAGTCTCCTGCCTTGACGGTCAGTGTTCCTAAGAGTGGCAATTCATGAGAGAAAGCAGTCTGTCTCCCTGAGGCTTCAAATAGCCTCAGTAAATATATATAAAACTAATCTTGTTGCTTATCCAAAATTCTGCTAATTTCAAGGTAAAATATAAAGTTCTAAAACAATGGTGCTAAGGCATTAAAAACATTTTAGTTATTACAATCCATTAAGTAAGAAAGAAAATTCTTGTGGTAAACTGCATGGTCATAGTGCAAATTAAGAAGAGTTTCAAAAGTCTTTGAAAAGTTTAAAGTAACTAAAGTCATGTTGTTGTGTCAAACTATTCATGTCTGCCTATTTGCTCAAATTGTTAAAAATTAAATATGCAGTTATATTTATAAATATTCTTAAAGCCCAAATTGAACTAAGCAAGATGAAAAAGTCATAAAAATCTGATTATGGAAACAATTGGGAAAGGGCCTCCTCTTTGCAAGAGCTTTTAAGGCAAGACTAGGTGTGGCAGATTAAACCTATCTACTAGGCTAGAGAATTAAAAATCAGTTTGCCTGGTAATTTCCCAGTTTAAACCTTTGTCAGCCATAAATTAGAAAAAAAAAACAAAACAAAACAAAGATTAAGTTAATTTTCACAGAAGAAAAATGTTGATGTAACCTGGCGGCCTGCTGCCTCAGTCTCCCACTCCCGGGTTGGACAGCAGTAGAAGAGACCAGTTTAGGCCAGTCCTATAAGCAGTAGAAAGATGCCCAAGAAGGAGCTAACTAAGTCGGTGCCATTTCAGCACTAAATTCTATTCCTTATTTGACAAAGGGGGGGAGCAGGTAAAAACTAAAATGGTTAGAATGTGATAGAAAAAGCAGTTAAATCAAACTTTTGCGTGGGAAAGTTAAATCTCAGATAAGCTGTAACTTCTGAAGTATCCAATCTATAGAAAAACAAGAAGAGTTTGCATGCTAAGCTTAAAGGTATAAATTGTGTCATTTTTCTTTGTTCGGGGCACCAGCCATATCTGGCTCTGCGCCCCTTCTTGCAAGATTGAAAATAAAGTATTTTCTTCTCCACAATCTGGTGAGCCTTATTTTCTTCCAGAAGATTTCTTTCCAATAAAATAAGGTAATTAGTGGCTCTATTAACAAATTTCAGTAAGTAAAAGAAAGTCCATAAAAACTATAGAGAGATCTTTCCTGGGTTATGATTTTAAAAAATTAAGTAATTGTGTAATGTGTTTTAAAACCTGGTAGTCAGTATGCATGTGTTTTAAAACCTAGTAGTCAGTATGCTTTTAATTTAATAATTTTAATAACTTAAAAAAAAGAAGTTTTTAGCTTCCTGTAAAGAAAAAAGAGAACATTCCTTGCATAAACTATAATAGTTTCAATTTTATTTAACTTGAGTGTAATCTCCCATAGTTAATTTATAAACTAAATTAACATATGTACAAAATCTTTACAGTAATGAAAATTGTAAGTGAAAATTGTAAGTTCACATTAGTGAAATTAAGCTAAAGAAAAAAAATTGTAGATATGCTCTCTTAAATAGAGAGTAAATTTCTTTCATTGGTAATTGTAATTTAGTAAGTTTATTTAAACATGAAGTGTCTAGTCAATGCGGTTATAGTCAATTATAAAGAGTTTGTAAAACATCTTCCAAACTGAAAATGTTTAAATAATTCTAGTTGTAAAAGTCATTGTTAACTAAAAAAACTTAGATTAGTATTAGTAGCAGAAATAACTTCATGATAATAAACCTGTCTGAAGGCCACTGCAAAATACACATTTAAGTAAATGGTAATAAAAAGGTGTCTTGATTCTATTAGAAATATTCTGTTTTCATTCTAACAATGAAAAGTATTTTTCCTCTATTACTAAAGTAAAGTACCTACTGTTATCTTCATAGTAAAATTGTGTAAGTAAATAGTCATTTGATATATGTATTGCGTTAAGTTGTTTAAAATATATATAAAACAAAGAATAAACTTTAACATTGTCAAACTCTTGTGCATTCGAACCAGGCCTTGTATACATTACAAGTAGCCTCTCCATGTGAGTTATTGGCTAGGCTGGTCACTGACCCCTCAATTAAAAATATGTGCTATATCAGTCTCTGGTTCTGCTCCTGAAGTCGATGGAAACTATATTGCAGTTTCAAGCTCCTGCAGCCAATAATGACTCGGTACAGCCAAGTGTACAATGGATATCGCCTCCAGACTGGCACTGTTCCATGGTGCCAGAGAGCACTATGCACCAGGCTAGTAGAATACTAGAAAATCTCTGAAATACTAAAAAGATGCTGCAACTTGCTCACTGCGTTGAAAAACATGCTAAGTGGAGCCATGATACCAAGAGACTGTAAGTAAAACTTAAACACAATTGGCATTATAGCCTGCTCTCATGGAGAGATAACATGTAAAGTATTACAAACCTGAAACTCAAAACTAATAATGGCAACTCTGAATCCTTATGCATTAAGTAATACATTAGTTAATATTAAGTGCTGTACTTTTATCCTGTACTAAATATATGCCTAATAATTGTAATGTTATCTTTTCTATTTTAGATCAAGTGCAAAAGTATATTAGACATGTTAAATTCCTGGTAAAATCATTTTCTAAACAGTTAATAACATGTCTATAGAATAAAGTAGCAGTCTCAGCCAGTCTCAGTTAGCAAAAGTGAAGCTTGCTTGCTGATAGTGAGTCACCTATTGAACAAGTCAAAATTGCTAGAAATTGTACAATAAAAACCAAGGTGTAAAAATCTTTATTCTGTAGTTCTAATCACTCTCACAAGTAAAAACTAAGAGTATTTCCAAATTAGTGTTCTAATCCTGAGTGAAGCCAGTTGCCCAAGGAGTGCCAGTTCACCAGGAGCATCTGACAGAGCAAATGAGTGTCAATCATTGAACAGCTTAGAATGTGTCTTCAGACAAAGCTAAGTGTCTGTTGCAATTTCTCTCTAAAGATAGATAACTTAAAAAAAGAATATATATGCTGTTCCCACCAGCTTTTAAGGAATGCCATCTTTATAGGCATCTAATCTTGTCTATCTCTGTAATCCAATGTGTCCTCTTTTAAAAACAGGTATTCCAAATTTTTAATTAAGTTTGTTTCTTTCAGAGTGAACATCTTATTAACCATATGAAAACTTCATCCAACTTCGTACAGAATGCCAGATCCATCTTTCTCCAGTTAAAATAAATTAAAGAGTTTTTACACCTTATTAAGCAATGACTACAGCCCATGGCCAGCAAGAAGCAGTTACAGAAAAGAGATCGTCTCCCTTCAGCACCCCTTTTAAATTAAAAGTGTAAACTCTTTAAGAGTAAAATAAAAGTAATAGATAGATCTGGAACCTGACTAGAAATCCACGTGAGTGCCAGTGGCAGCAGAATAACTGCGGGAGGCCCCTGCCCAAGATTCTGCTGTCCAGAATGAAAAGTTCTAAACTTCTAAAAACAGTCCTTGATGCTGTACTAAAGACTGATAAATAATCAGTCAAGACAACAAACAGTCATCCACCTCATAGCTACAACAATAATTATGCCAAAGCTTAGCAAGTAAACTTTGACAAAGGGGGGGAATGATGTGGGCTATGGGTGGAAGGCTCTTTGTCTCTTCAGAAATAACTAAGCTGTTTGACTTGTGTCTCTTCAAAAATAACTAAGTTGTTTGACTTGTGGGTGTGGAACGGTAAGAAGCTGCAGTCCTGCCCTTAGGGACGGTGACAGCAAGCTCCAGTCCCAGGAAATGTTTAACAAAGCAAAGGCTATAAACTTTAAGTATTTAGGGGAAATGCAAAAACCAAGGCTTATCTAAAATGTCTGGAGTCCTTGCTAAAAGCTTACCTAAGATGTGAAAGAGATATATGCTAATTAAAGCCTATTGAGAACTGAAACAAAGGGACCGTTTGGCCTTTCCTCTCTGTATAAAAGACGTTTAAAAATCTTGTTCCGGGCTCGGGATTCAAACAGAAAGCGCCCGAGTCCGGCCGGCCGTCAATAAACCATTTTTCCTTCTCAAAATCATTCCTGAGTCCTGGCCTCTCTATACTTAAATAATTAAACTTCTCTTAAATTCCACAACAGTGTCATGGAAAGGCATAAGAATATAGTGTAAATACTAACACATGTTTTTCTAATATACTGTTGATACTTGCATGCAATGAAGTTAGTACACACTGTAGTTGTGATGAAATAGATGAGTAAAAAGACTGGGAATGGTGGTAATTATGGAGGAAGGTTTCATAGCTCTTCTAATAAAACAAGAAAAAAACTCCTGCTTGAGATTATTTTTAGATATTACTTGAAAGATTTAAAGGCCAGATGGCTTACTGAGGAGATAAAGGAAAGACTCTAAATCAAAACAAGAAGTGGGTTTCCTTGACAAAGAAAAATATGTTGAGACAACAGCAGAAGGATGTTACTGAAGATAGGGAATACAAAGGCAGTATAACAGCATAATTTAAGGCTTGAAAACAGATGTATACTCAATAAGCATTAATTTAGCATCTATAAAGCACCATGCTAGACCCCCAGAGGCAAGACCCCCAGAGGCAATAGAAAAGTATATGCCATAGCTCTGGAATCCAGCTTTTCCCCAATTGTTACCACCCACTGAATTAGACAGCACTTCTGAAAATGTTTGAGAAAAATCGACAGGACAAAGAGGGAGGGGCACTATTAAAACTCAAGGTTTTAAACTCAAAACAACCAAGAGAGCTAGAGTCATTCTAAAGTTAAAAGTTTAATTCAAAGTAAATTGGCTATTGTATTCAAATGAAGTTTGCCTGCCATCTGCCTTTGAAGTTGCTTAAATTAAGTTTTATGGCTCTTGCGTGAAAGAGAGGACCTTTCTAGCTCAGCATAGTCTGTCTCCTTACAACTATCAATCACTAATTAGAATTAATTATTAAGACTGATTCCTCTTTCTTCTCCAAGTATTCTAAATCATTTCTCAAAGGTTGAAGTTACTTTCTGTTTCTTCTTTGGTATATTGAAGTCATAGCCATATAACTTTGTGGTAGATGCTACTAATGTTATAATTTTAGTTAGATGTGTAACAATAATGCCATCTGAAAGCTACATTTAACCAAGAGAGCAGTATTTTTGGAACAGCAGGCAGTATAAAAGTGCTTTGTGAATATTAACATATTCTCGCAAATTAGTTTGCACTCATTATCATAAGCAATTACTTACTGTTTAGATGCAGCTCCTATTAAATTGGCAAGCAATTTGCAAGAATTAAAACATAACATAGAGAGCTTTAGTGAGACATATGATGATAACAGGTTCACAAACCATGTACCAAACGTGGCTGCACATTGGACATACTCGGCATTCACGGTAGTTGGTTGGCTAAATGGGCTTTTAATGCAATATCATTTCGTAACTCTTGTTTAGACATATGAATAGAATTGTGCATATGGGAAATGCGGAGGCGTTTAAAAATAGTCTGAGGAGAAAGTGGGAAGTCTTTGTTTCATAAGAATAAACTAGCTGTCAGTTTTACTAAATTTTGGTGCTTCAATAACACATTGCATTTGTCTTGAACATTTTGGTGTTATTCGAGTCTTCCCTTTTAAGAAATATGTTATTTGCCCATTCTCTCCTTTTATGTCTGTAATGGAGGCAGCTGATGTATCATGGATACATTTTACCTTCTTTATAATAAAACTTTAGAGTTTTAGCAGTGACACAGCTATCCGACTGGATCGTACATTGTCACTACTTGGCAGTTTGGTGGAGGCCACGGGACTAAGTTCTGGGCTATGGCATAAGGGCAAAAGTATCTTTCTTCCAATTCAGGCCCTAACATTTACCTATGACTGTCCTTCTCATCTCCCTCTTTCTTCTTCTTCTTTTTTTTTTTTTTTTTTTTTTTTCATTTCTCTCCCCTTCCCCCTGGTTGTCTGCTCTGTGTGTTCATTCGCTGTGTGTTCTTCTGTGCCCACTTGCATTGTCAGGCAGCACCGGGAAACCGCATCTCTTTTTCGTTGCATCATCTTGCTGCGTCACCTCTCCATGTGTGCAGCACCACTCCTGGGCAGGTTGAGCTTTTTTTCACACGGGGCAGCTCTCCTTGCAGGGCGCACTCCTTGCACAGCCCCTTCATGGCACAGCACTCCTTGCGCGCGGCAGCACTGCGCATGGGCCAGCTTACCATATGGATCAGGAGGCCCTAGGTATCAAACCCTGGACCCTCCATATGGTAGATGGATGCTCTATCAGCTGAGCCATGTCCACTTCTCTTCCTCTTTCTTCTTAATGAGTGATGATAAAAACAGAGTACCAACTGCCTTAGGTCCATAACCAATGGAAGCCATCAATTAAGAACTGCACTGTCCTAGCTTGGAACCACTAACCTTGAGTTACCATATGAGCAAAAACCAATATTACATTTTGTTCATGCCTGTGTATTTTGAGGTCTCGCTTTTATAGCAATGGATGTTCATATATCCTTTAAAACAAAATGAGAAAATATTTCACTTTTTTTAATCCTCGTGATACTCAAGTAAATTTGAAAGAGAAACTACAGTGATCACTATTTTACAAATTTTTTGAAAAAGTGATGTTCACATAAGTAAAATTATTTGTCCACAGTCACAAAGTAATGTGAAATTTTTCCTATCAAAACCTCCCAGACTTTTTACACAAAGCTAATGTAAATCACCCAGGTGGATTTGATGGGAGGTCATGGGTTTTCATGCATTTACCCCATTCCTTAATTTTTTAATTTAAAAACAAACTTGCATACATTTGCAAAGCATGCTCAAAGGTATTGCCTAGGACCCCAAAACAAAGTGAAATTAACTGACCCAAATTGGCCATCTAACCCATGGCCCATTTCTCATTGTATTTTGTCATCTAAACTAACCAGACACATGAAGTACACAATACTAGCCCAGTCAAAATTTAAAAAGAGGGAAGTGTTTCTTCAGCTGAGTTTCATTTTACCATTGTCAGAGAAAAATCTCTACTTCTACACAGTAAGTAAACAAAATACTACTGGGAAGCTTAGTGATGACAAATTTGGATAACTATTGTTTGGAGGTATCTTTATGAACTAACCATAATGTTTAATAATGTTTGATAGCAACATTGTGAGGAATGTTCTCCAAGAGTAAATTTTGAGACATACAACTTTTACAGCAGAGCAATAATATGCTATCATTTCTAGAGAATAGTGAGAGCAAGAACAGTATTTTATATATAAACAAATATACAATTATCAACATAGAGTAAACACTCCCTACTAGTATTCCATTTTATATTGGTTTTATATTGGTTTGTCTTCACAGTTAATATTATCATAGTTTCTTGTAAATTCCTCAGAACATATAATACGAACTAGGGTCTTCATAGATTACATAAAAGCATTTGACATGGTGAATACAACAAAATACATAATATCAAAACTATTTTGATGATATCTTTTTCATTTGATATTTTATAATTAAGTGTGTCTGTACTATAGATATAGCAAAGGACTTCTTAATGGGAAGTTGGATAACAAAGTAACTACAATGTTTTAAAATCTATGTCAGTAACTTTCCCCAATACCTTAAAAAGAGCTATAATTTAGAAAATATTATCAGACTGCTATAAAACTTGAGTACTGGAAAAAAAAAGACTATTAAAAAAGAATCTGGGAAGTGGACTTGGCCCAGTGGTTAGCACATCCATCTACCACATGGGAGGCCCATGGTTCAAACCCCAGGCCAGCCTCCTTGACCCATTTGGAGATGGCCCACGCACAGCACTGATGGGCGCAAGGAGTGCTGTGCCATGCAGGGGTGTCCCCGCGTAGGGGAGCCCCACGTGCAGGAAGTGCGCCCCATAAGGAGAGCTGCCCGGCGTGAAAGGAAGTGCAGCCTGCCCAGGAATGGTGCCGCACACACAGAGAACTGAAGCAGCAAGATGACGCAACTAAAATAGACACAGATTCCCATGCCGCTGACAACAACAGAAGCAGACGAAGATGAACACACAGCAAAAATGGACACAGAGAATAGACAACTGGGGGGAGGGGGAGGGAAGGGGAGAGAAATAAATAAAAATAATTCTTTAAAAAAAATTCTCAGCAATATTTTTTAAAAAAAGAATCCACTAGGTGATTATTTTTCTCTTCAAAATTAACATGTGGAATTTTAAAAATCTTAATTTTCTATTGACAAATACACTATAGGTTGGAGTATGTATTTGTGTGTATTTGTGTAATCATATGTATTTAAACACTTGTTTTTCTAACTTTAATGGGTGTATACTTACAAATGATATAGAATGAAGACTATGTATAAATATATCTCAGGAAAGAAAATAAAGTGTATTCTCTGGTGAGAAAAGGTGAGATTTGGGTAACTGATACTGAATTGGGGAAAAGGTAAGTTAAAATAGCAAGCAAACCAAAAGAAAAACCAAAGAATAACCAAATCTTCCCCTGCAGAATGATCTAAAATAAATATTTTTGGTATTACTCATTCAGACACTTTTGATACCAAAATGAACAAACTCTAAATCAAAGAAAATTTCTGAAGCTGGGAGTACATTTCTTTTGCAAGTAAAGATCTAAAATAAGTATAAAAGAATATTTTAAAGGATGGAAAAGTAAAACTTTTTTTTCCACAAAATGTTAAGTTTTTACCATAATATGGAAATCCTCAATCCAGAAATTTTCAAGCTGTTTTTATTCTTCTGCCATATTAATATTTGTAAGCAACACTTGCTTAATTTCAGATTCTTTTACTTTGCTCTTATTATTTGGCAAATCGCATTTTGAGGTACTATATTATCCATATACTATATTACCCTTTTTAAGGTGTAGATTCCCAAAATAGCACAACCAATTTTCCTTTCAGTCTCACTACCTATATAAAATCATATAACTCATACTGTCCATATCCTTGAGTAAGATGTATGCAATGGTTTCAGAATCAGAAAAGACAGCTTCCTCTTTAACTATACTGGACATTCACCAATAATCTGATCAAATGTTTCCATGCCATTGGAAAGGTGAGGCTTGTTAAGTGTGCTAGGAAATGCAAAATACAATGCCCCTTCTACATTGTTTCATCCTGGAGAAACTAGTCACCAAGCCAAGGTCACAGAGAGTCTTTTTCTTATCCCAAACCTTTGTACCCCCAAGATCTGCTCATACTCTTCCCAGACCAACTTTAGCATGGCAAAGAGACTCATGCTAGGAAGGATGGGTTTATACTAACGCAAAAAGACAGCCAGGTAGAGAGATTTCATTGGGGAAATAACATGATTGGTTTTGAGTTTTAACAAGATTGTCATGGCCTCTATGTGGAAAATGGAATGGATGGGGTGAAGCTGAGAGCACAGAAGCCCATCAGAAGGTATTTTCAACAACAAAAAAGAGGAATAAAATTATAATGACCTAAACTAAGATAATTTCACAACGCAGATGGAGAGAAGTAGATGGATTTGTGAAACATAAAGAAACTAATATAAGAAATTTCTGATTGATTGGATGGGGGGAGGGAAAGAAGGAGAAAGGAAAGATCACTCCTAGGTTTGTCTTAGCAAAGGGGTGGATGCTATGCCATTCACTGCAAATGGAAACATCCGAGGAGGAGCATAATGAATGAAAAATATAATGAGTTGGCTATGTTGAATGTATTCAACTTCTTTCAGGTAAGAATACTATGTTATCTTCACAGTCCTGTAATATTAACACTTAGCACACTGGCGTGTATATGGAAGATGTTTTTCAGTATCCTGCTAATCAATCAAACAATATGTTTTAAAAGGCTGTTCAAATGAAAGTTGTCTGTGCTTTTTCTTAAAATATTTCTTGCAAGACCGTAAGTCAAAAACAAAACTAACTTATATCTTCTCATCTCCTTCAAATATTATCTAAATGTAATATTTAACTTTAGATAAGACCTTTCTATGAAGTCCATCTGAATTGGCTACTATATTTGTCATCTGAACATTTGCAGTATTTCCTTTCTCCCAATAATTTTAAGAAATTGTTTATGGAAAAGGCTTAACTGTAATAAATTGTCTCAGCAGGTCTTTTGCTTGGTGGCTACTGGGTCCTTTGCATATAATTATTTGGTTAACTTATTGGGCCTTGTCGATTAGCTTCCTATGCTCATCAGGATTTTATCAACTGTTTTCTACATGCAGAGCTCTTTATTAAGTTAGGGTTTGTTGGTTTACCAGTTATGCTGCATAGGTGAGCAACAGGGTCAAATGTAATGATACTGACTGAGTTTAGGCTCAAATCCCTGTACCTGTAGGGATTATCAGCATTTCTTGCACCTTTCAATAATGGAAGAATGGGTAGACTGATGAAATCTACTACTATTGGAAAGTATACTGTGTACACTATTAACTCTGTTGACCCTTAATATAAAATATTTTAAAGACTTTCCCTGAGGAATAAATCAAGTAGACATTCAGTGTCATAATCGTGACTTTCATCTACTAGGCTCTTTCATGCCCTAAAACATAGTGGACATGGCTAGTTATAGCCCACACAATGTCTATAAGGCAAATTAGAAAAAAGCAAACCTGCCCAAAACACTTTAATTCCCCCTGTTGAAAAATTGTCAGAACAAAAAATGTGCTTGCCATTTCCTAGAATATGCAACTATAAAGGGGCAATGATGTGAGCAGAATCACTTTCATAAGTGTACAACCCACACAAGCAGACATGGTAGCCCTTCAGTGAGACATGGGAAACATTACACTTTGGCTTAAGAGGGAAGTTCAACTCATCCAGGATGGACCCTATTGTTTTGTAGACTACAACAATCCTCTTCATGGGGAAAGAAATGCAAGAAATACTGGAAAGATCCGTAATTCTTTTTCAGTCACTTTCTTTGATATATAGCCAACAACAGTGGCAAACGGAAGTTCAAGCCTTTTCTTGGAAAGAAGCAATTTTACACATTGAAATAAGATCAGTCACAGACCTAACTTGTGGAAATGAAATACCTGAAAAGAAAGACAATGTCAGAATAGTGCTAATTCAAGCAGCATAAGAAACTAAACCACAGTAGTAGCCTAAGCCGTATAGTTTGAGCACAATTTTCAGAAGACAAAATTGTTCCTTGAAAAAACGAGACACAGTATCCTCAAGAGATCCAGTCTCTTCCCTAGTCCTCTATTTGAGTCAGGTTAAATTGGGGGCCCAAGTGGGACTATATTGTTAATGAATTTTTTACAATCATTTTTCGTTTCAACTGGAAAAAAAAAAAAACTCAAAAAAGATTTGCTGGGTTTTATTGAATTTTTTCAAATTCGTCCCCGAGATTTATTTCAGGTCTTGGTTAGACAATCAGACTGCTAATTAAACTGTTAACTCTTCACTCTAATTTGCAAAGCTTTCAGTGCTTATGTGCTACTCTGAAGCCCTGAAGAACACCGATTTTCCAGATACCCAGGGGAGTAAAACACACATTTCTCTAAGCCAAATTTGGCCTTGCAAATGAAGTCATGTGCCCTAACTTCCAAAATATTTAATGATTTTTTTACAGATTTTGTTGAACAATTTATGTAGCAAGGAAAGACTCCAAAGTTCATTTTTCCTGGAGTTAAATTGAAAGGTGGCAAAATGAAAGTTTCTCCCTGACTCTTGAAAACAGCAAGATTACTTTCTAGCAGATGGTGAGGATGACAAAGAATAAAGTACTGGCTAAAATGAAGGAAATGTCCTGAAATCCAGGCACCTCCAGAGATTTAAGCTGTAGGACATAACTGTTCTCCATGAGACAGTAATGCCCCTTAGGTTAATGCATAGAAGGAAAACATGTGCTGCATTTTATAACAAACAACAAAACCAGTAAATTCAATCCCAGATTCCTTTAATTTTGGAAATATATACTAAAATATATTAAAAATAAGTTAGAAAACACATTATCTTTTTTATACAAAGTGGATCCTTTACCTCTCTCACCAAAGCAAGATTGGCACTTTGAATTCATTAATAAATTCTTCTTGTTCTATGTCGAAATGAGGGGAAATAATATTGCAAATGAACAGTTAAAAAATCATCATGTAATGTGACCTGTAATATTCCTTAAGTCAGGAAAGTATGGATCTGTGCCAAATTCATTGCTCTGTGACCTTGCCAAAGTTGTTAAATCTGTCTAGTAATCCTTATTTTCCTCTTCTGAAAATAAGGGGGTTACGCTAGGCACTCTCCATGGTCATTACCAGTTCTATGCTCTGAATTTAAAATATCACTCCACTAAAGCTGACATTAACCTTGAACTGGATCCCAGTGTACAAAGTATTGCCCAATTGATATGAACATGAAGAAGGGCGTCACATTTACTAGTGAGGCATGGTAGCAGAGAAGGTGCAATGATTTCTCTGGATGGATATTGTGTTTACTTCTTACTTGATTTTAAACAATACAATTTTGTATTATTGACTTTAAACAATGTTTGTAAAGAAGGTTTGCTGCATTTTATTGTAATGAAATAATTGTAATATTCTATTTCATAATTCTTTCTGTGATTATGAAAAATTAAGATATAAATACAGAAAAAATGAACAGTATTTGCTGAGCATTGTGAGCAGTTAGCGTTTTTATTTCCTGAAAGCATTATACCCTGCGTGATTGGTAGAGTAACTTCACCCAAAATCAATACAATACAATAGCCACAGAAATGAGAGTCCAAATGAGTTCCAGATTTATTAAAATGTAGTTACCAATTACTGAGGTCTTCTCAGTCTAAAATCTATAATTACTGCAGTTACTACTAAAAAGGTTGGATTAAAGTGTATTAAGCAAAATCCACCTGCCTGATTTGTTTTGTGAAAACATGTTAAGATAATTCCTACTTAGAAGAGCAGAATCATTCCAAGCTGGAATTATTATCAGCTCTGGTAGGTTCTATTGTCACAAATATGACTCAGATCTAGAAAGGGATTCATTATCCCATTCCAGCAGTCAATTTGCATTGTGAAAATACTAGGAAAAGTGAAAGCATATTCGGTGCAGGAGTAGCTGCACTGGTATCATTTTCTACATCTTTCTAGCTGAGAAAAAAGAATGGGCATCAATTCAATGGTTCAAATCTCATTAATTCTTACTCTAAGGTAATTTTGTAAATATTCTCCACGACCACTGCCATTTGGTTGTTCTTAGTTTTGTTTTTTCTTTTTTTTTTTTCTTTCGGCCTGGAATTTCAAGCCTTTTATAGACCGCTCTGTTAAATCATCACTGTGCTTATTCCCTGGTGGATTAATGTCACCTAGTGAAATGCCATTAAACCACAGGGTAGAAAACCATGTTCCCTTCTGAGCAACAAGACAGTACCCTACATGCTGACTGAATTTCATTTATCATGTTGACTTTTCTTTCAAGCACTGCTTAGAGGCTAACTGGCAATGTGATGATCATTTTTACCAAGGTGGGGGGGGGGGGGTGGAGGGGGACGGACAGCAAATGACCTGTCCGAGGTCAGAAAGTTAGTAAGCAGGAAGAACACTTAGGAAACCCTTTAGTGATTTCTGTTTTCAAAAGTCTTTCATATAATCCATGCTGTGTGGCAGTGCTGCAAAATGTTTTCATCAATTGTAATGAATGAACCACACAAATGAAAAGAATTTGTTGATGTGGGAAAAGTGGGGGGTGTGGGGAGTGGGGCATGTGGGAATCCCCTAAATTTTCTTAATGTAGCATTTTGGGTGATCTATGTACCTTTTAAAAACAAATAAAAAATATGTTTAACAAAAAAGTCTTTCACACAGCTACCCCATATTAAAGCAATGAAAATTAATGAACTTACTGTAATATGGCATCATGTGTGCACTCAGCAAATGTTGAATGAACATATATAGTTTTATAATGGCTTTAGGACTATCTCCACTACTTACCTATCAGAAGATTCAAATGAAGTGAATCATTATATACTGACAACTTTCAATTCTTCAAACACATAATAAAAATTATGATTTGGAGCATTCATATATTATGCAAAATTGGTTGAATTATAGTTTGTTGTTAAATAATATTTGTTGCAATAATTGTAAAAAAAAGAAAAAAAGAGAAATGCAGAGATCAGGAACTTAAAAAAACGTGAGAGAAATTTTCAATTATTTGGCTACTGCCAATGAAAGACACAAGAACAACAGCATTGGACCAAAAAGGCAGAAAGTGCATCCTCTAGAGTTCCAACAAGCCATCCCTGCCTCCAGTCATCACACCCAGTTCAACAATTGAGTTTGTTTAGAGAATGTGGGCTACATCCACAGACATCAAGATACTGTTGTAACAGTCTACCGACTGGATGGTTTGTCTTGGGACCAGTACAAACCAGGACTGGTCTAGAGGTGGCTGTCTTGCTTTGGAGAACATGTACCAAGTCACAGTATGTAAAATCAAAGGTCTGTTACTGCTTTCATCTTTCTCAAGTTTAAGATCACAAAGGTGCTTAAGATTTTATGAACCTGGTCTACTAAGTGAAGCTTTCTACTTGCTATATATCTTATAAGTCCTTATAAGTCCTATATATCTTGGGTAGGAAATGAGTTCTACCTTACACAGTAGGGAAATTATTAAAAAAAAAAAAAAAAAACAGATTTATCAAGTAAGGCTAATATGGCAGTAAGGTATACATTTAAACCAGTTTTTCAACAATAAGATTTGGGTTTATAGCTTTTCTTTAAAGGGAAGAGATTTAAAAAGTCCCTAGTGATTTAAAAAGAAAGAAAGGAGATCAGTTTCAATCGAACACATGCACATATATAGTACAAACAGAATAGATAACATTGTATAATAGTCATTAGGTCTCTAGAGATCCATTAACATTTCATATCCGCAGAAAGTAGCCACTCACTCCTAAAAAAGAAAGCATTTTCAAAGCAAGATCCAAGAAGAAGTAAATGACAAAGCAATCATTTTGAGAGAAGGTAAATTACAGTCAGACAGGTAGAGAAATAAAGAGAAAAATATCAGGCATCTCCATAAGCAGAAAGAGGAAATCAACAATAGAAAAAGAAATATAAATAATAAATCAATGCAAGCAGGTCACTGCAAAGGAAATTGTCATGTATTCCAGCAGAATGATGATTTCCCTGAGTGGCATGGTGAAGTGGAGAAACTCTCCTAGAACATTAGAGCAAAGCTGTCTTTTAATAGTCCTAACAGATTTCCAGTGGTCTGTACACATGACTGGATGAATATTGAGGGTACATTTCAGGCCCAGGCTTCCAGAGACAAGAATTGAGGCCAAGACTATGGACTAGCTCTCATATTAGAACAACAAAGCTCCTTTCTTTGGAATAATTCTATCACTAGGACCAGCAAAGGTTTGTCCAACTCTTTGTGAAATTAAGCCTGGGAAATCAGATCTTCTCAAGAAACCAAGAAAGAAAGGAAAATGAGAACAATTGGTGAGATATAGCAACAAAAGCACTTAAATATATTTTAGAGAAGACAATTTCCAAACTAATGTTATCCAAAAAATTGCCTGAAAGGAAAATTATACTATCCATTGTAACCCTGGGCTCCTACAAAAATGACACTTGCACAACAGATTTTTTTCAGGTCTGGTCAATATGCACAGGCTATTGTCACACAAAGACTACAGAAACTTCTCCTCTGCTCCTGGGGGATTCACTCTGGGGAAAGCCCTACTCAACATTTCTAGATCACCATGTAGTGAGGGTAAATTCCACCCTTTGGTAGAAAAGCCTTAGAGGAGGAAAACAATGAAAAACAAGCTGTTCTCTGATCTGATGTGGAATTCCTAGAAACTAGCAACTTCTGGCTAACTCATCTTAGTAAGTCCAGAGAATGAGAAATGAGCTGTTATTTTCTATGTGAAAGTAAACTTCTCAATACGTGTTGCAGGAACATCTAGAAGAGACTAATCCAAGGGTTTACTATGAAGGGAGTCTCAGAGACAGCACCACTAATCCCTTCAATCCAAAGCACTGACTGTATAAATCATGCACAGTCAAGGTCTGCACAGTTCTATCTCATTACAACATGAATGAGTCTTGGGAAATAATGCCCATCGGGATTCTGTTGGCCTAGACTCCTCATTTCTGACTCATTGTTGGGAAACTGCTTTCAACAGCAATATGCAAAAAGGGAAACGTATAGGAAGCAAAAACAAGAAATAGCACAATTCACCAGGAACCCCTTTTACAAAAAGGAAAGAATCACTGCCATAATCAAAATTACTGGAAAACATAAAAAGGCAAACCCACAGCAGTACATCTAATTATTAAGGAATTTTCCTAATGAATATTGGGAATATTATTCTGTTCCCATAAAAGGGTCAAGTTATCAATTTGCAAAAACATGCGTGATACCTAAGCATGATGCCAGAGAAAGTCATTGTTCCTACATAATATGACCTCCTTATCATGCTCATTTGTGCTTAAAAAAAAAAAATCACCTTACTCAGGAGTCATAGAAGCTAGCATTCTGCATTCTGAAATGATTTATTTGACTTAAGGTTTCTTTAAATGTAAGAGAGGGAGCAAGTTAAGCTAGGAAAATGGACACATAAAGAGGTCTTAGGACCAATTCCGAATGCTCTAACTTCACAGTTTTACCAAGAACTATCATGGCATAGACAGTATTTGTTCAATATAACTAAATGGCAGTGGCAATAAAAGGTATACAATTACCACAAAATTAAGAGGAAAGAGAGAAAAATCAATGTTGGAGCTCTGAGCATGAGATCGCCCAGGCAACAGACCACTCTTCTAAAAGAACCGAAGTAGACTTTGGTTTGGGAGAGGGAGTAGGAATTGGCTAGTGAGAAAAGAACGAAGAAGCAAGTTAGTTGCCACTGATATTGACCAAAGTGAACTCTGACTCTGTCCACTCTCTCACTTTTTTGTCTTTTCTCAATTCTGCTTTGCCTAATAGATCTTCCCCTGACTCAATTAATGAGTCAATTGTGATAGAGAAAAATTGGTTCTCAGCTGACAAACACTAAAGGATGTGTTTGTTCCTTAAGGAAGAATAAAGAGAGCATAAGTTCATTTGCCTATTCCAAAATTACTTGGATAAATGAGTAGGGAAATCATTACCTGTTTTTCTTAATTTTAGAAAACTAATGGAATATTAAGCTTAATCTCTGTGTATGGGAAGCACAGCTGCCTAGGGAATTAATTATTTGCTTTATGCACACCTTATGATCATGTGACTTAAAACAAGTCCCAAAGCCATCCTTCGTATAGGTCCACTGCTATTCTATTTTTCAAAGGCTAATGTGCTCTCTGATGTCAGAAAAAAAGGAAAGAAAAATCAGTTGTTTCTTTGTTTAAATAGAGATGCAGAGGAATAAAAGAGAGGAAGGTACAGAGAGAAGAGAAGTTTAAGTGTAAATACAAGTAGTCCTGTTCTCTGACTGTGTGACAGTAATATCAACCCTTTAGCTTCTTCAGAAGGATGAAGGCACTTGCATTCTTTGGGGGATAGTTTTCCTATCTGAATTACCACAGCATTAACACAATCTGGTACTTGATTAATAGCAATTAAGCAAGAAATACGTATCTAATATCCATATCACACCAGGCATTATATGGAATAAAGAAATGCTTACACACGGGATATATAAGGGCCATAATCCAACGCGAGCCAAATTAGGGCTAACAGTCATATAAACAGTTATACTTTCTTATACTTTCTTTTTTTTTTTTTTTTTTTTGCTTGATGAAAACTCAGTTCTATTGTTACATAATGAGTGTGGGAGGGCCTTCCGGCAAGCGCCAAAAGACCTACTAGACAAATTCTAAAAGAGCTGTAACACTTATACTTTCATTTTTAAAGCACTTTATAACTCTTAAAATGTTTCACATAGGTCACTTCATTCAATATAGACATAATTAACAATATGAGCTAGAAAATGACAGGAATCCAGAAGTAGAAGTAACAGAAATCACCAATGAATCTAATCCTGAGATGACATTTGAAAGATGAGTTGCAAGTGAATAGTAAAGAGAGAAGAAGAAAAGGTTATAACTGAAAATGGCACTGGTCTTTAATTTTCATAAGCATAAACCTCACTAATTCCTTAAGGGGACAAACGTAAGCTTCCATAACCCCCTTAGGCTTTGGACTCTACCTAACAGTGACCTGGAGAGCATTTACTGAATTAACCAGTGGGGAGGACTTGCCCTTCTGTATCTATCTTCATCATTAATAGGTCACTTTACAAAATAGCTCAGGAGTTTGGGGAACAGCCTATGGCTATGGAACTTAATTGAGCTCACAGTCTCAGGGAGTCAATTCCTTCATTTAAGGTTCATTAACCCAAGATCCAAGGATCCCAGGGGTGATTCCTTCTTATTCTGAATTCCCATAGCACACATCACCCAGACAATGTCTGTAGCATAACTTTAGCACTTCAAGTGAAATACTGTCTGTGAGCTCTTTGTCCTCCAATTGGTTCATGTTATCTTTGTCTTGCCTCCCAATTAAGTCCCTGAACTCCTTGCAGACAGGAACTATGTCACTGGATTCTTTATCTAGGCCACATAGCTTCTAGAAAAATACATGACATAGCATACGTGCATAATCAGTGTCTGGTTGTGCCTCCTTGTCGCAAATGCTGCTACATATTTGTGTTAAAGAAATGATGCCTAGTGCCTGAATATAGCCTGCAGTGCAGTTGCAACTTCCTTTGCTTTCTATTTACTGATGAAAGCAGTTTAATTTGGTAATCTTGGTAGGCTAGGTTTGGAACAGCTAACAAAGGTCATCTAGTCAAGACCCCTTGTTTTATATGTGTGGAAATAGGTTCAGAGAGGGAAGGGATTTGCACAAGATTACAACTAACTTCATGTAAGAAGAAAAACAAACAAAAAACTAACAGTTGTTGTAGACCTAGCGTATAGTAGGCACTTTAATTTCAATTAATGAAGAGAACACCAAATGTGGGTCACATGGCCCCTTGACAGTCTACCTGAGAAGCCAACTTGGTGTTATTTTAATATGAGTCATCTCAGATGTGGAATACTGTCTACTCTTTTGTTTTACTTTTGCTGTGCTATTTCCACCAGGTATCCAAAACACAAATATTTTGTTGTACAAAATGGAAAATACGTGCTTTGCAGTGTGGCTTGCTCTGTATAACTTAATAATGAGTTGTATGAACTTGCTATTCACCATGGATACTCAAAACAAAACTTTTGTTAGTTTTAATATTAACATGAAGAAAAGAATGAACTTTCTATTTCACGTTTCCTGATAGCTCTTGATTTAGTATTTCAAATTTTCTCCTCTGGACCAGGAAGTCATTGAATGTTAACATTTATCCTCCATATTGTCTCTCTCCTTCTCATCTTTCTCTTTCATTCTTAATCTCTTTAAATTGACGTATATTTTCCAGTTAAGTTACTCACTCTTATCAAAATCTCTTCTATTCATGTTTCTTCTTTTCTCATCTAGTGACTTGCACTTTTATTTTTTGAGCTACCAGGGCCAGGATTCAAACCCCGGACCTCCTTTGTGGGAAGCCAGGACTTAACCACTGAGCCACATCGACTCCTATACTTGTTTTTCTTAGTAAACTTTCCTTCTATTTTCCTTGTCAACACAATGTAATATAATGCTTGACCGAAAAGAATATGTGGCTTTCTTCTTTTGCAACCTGTGTCTAGAAATACAGATTTGCAAATCAATTTCATTTTGTTTTATTTTATCGCTCTATATAGTGGGTATATATATGATTATTTTCACTTAGTTTCCTTCAAAGAGATTTACCTCTATTTTTAAAGAAAAATAAAATCTGATCATTGAATCTAGCTACCAATAATGGAAGAGATAACAATTAAATGTAAATAAAGATGACAGACTACCATATAGTTTTCCTTGGAAGTAAATTCTATTTGTCTGACTAAAGAAAGAGCAAGGATACCAGATTTAGTGACTGGGAGGAAAAGAACACAGTTGGAATTTCCTGCCTTAAGACTTTAGATGCTACTGGATAAAACCTTAGTAAGGGCTTAAGTTTCTATGTAATACCGATGACAAAGTTCTGGTATGAACGCCCTTTTCCTGACCATCCTTCAGGATTCAGTAGATGGGTGCAGGGAGCTGGGCTGTTTTCAGCAGAAAGAGTTCTAGTGAATGGGGCCAGAGTTCAAATTCCTGAAGGCAAATATCCTAGCATCAGAGAACTTTGTGCAGCTGGCAGGAGCTGCCAGGGTGCATTTCAGTACAAGCATGTGTGTAGCCCCTTAATCTGAGTTTTACTTATCTTAAAACCCTCTTTAAAAATATTGAAGCAAAAAAACAAAAAAAAAAAATCCACTCACATTAAGTATAAAAGCAGGTATGGGGAAACGGACTTTGGCCCAGTGGTTAGGGCGTCCGTCTACCACATGGGAGGTCCGCGGTTCAAGCCCCGGGCCTCCCTGACCCGTGTGGAGCTGGCCAATGCGCAGTGCTGATGCGCGCAAGGAGTGCCGTGCTACACAGGGGTGTCCCCCGCGTAGGGGAGCCCCACGCGCAAGGAGTGCACCCATAAGGAGAGCCGCCCAGCGCGAAGGAGGGAGCAGCCTGCCGAGGAATGGCGACGCCCACACTTCCCGTGCTGCTGACGACAACAGAAGCGGACAAAGAAACAAGACGCAGCAAAAAGACACAGAGAACAGACAACCGGGGGAGGGGAGGGGAATTAAATAAATAAAAATAAATCTTTAAAAATAAATAAATAAATAAAAAAATAAAAGCAGGTATGGAAGAGTATGTATTCTACCTCTTAACTTGGAATTTAAAATATATAGTTATGTCTATGTATTTACTTACATATATTCATTTTTAAAACTCTGAAAACGCATGCACCAAAATGATAACAACAATTATATCTTGGCCAATGGAATTATAGGTGATTTTAATTTTCTTTATTTCTTTTATTTTAGGTCACCATACCACCCATATAGTTTTTAATAAACATACCTTAATTTCTTAACAAGGGAAAACTCCATAAATATATATATTTTTAAAATGAAAACATTCCTTCTATTATTGTCAAATGCCTGCTGTTGTTCAAGCAGTTCTTAAGTTCCCTAATGAGATTTGCCTAAATGTACTTTTAAAACTGCAAATTTAGATTAATGTGTTTTGAACAATAACTCTTAGCATGTGGGAACCAGAGATTCTGCCAAAATCAATTTTAAAATTCAGCCTTAAGCAGTGGGGGAGGTCCAGTTTGGGAAAAGTATTTTTGTTCCTTAAATCTCATTCCTGTTCTTTTTTTTTCACTGCACAGAGTGTACAGAGGCAGATTTCAAGTTCCATTCCAGTTTCCACAATGATAAGGATTTCCTATATTTCCTATGTTTTTTATTTATGTGTCATAGAACATCCCCATTTATTCCAATGTAAGTTCTCATTTTAAGACTAGAGAACAAATGAGATGTTGGTTGGTCACCGTCAGTCCTTTATTTTCTGTGACTAGATGTTACTACCATTAAGTGCAGCATACACGTGACAAAAGCAAACATAAATATATAAAACTTCCATAATTATAGATATATCTAATTATTAACTAGACAGATACTATTTCTAGAAAAACCTATTTCTAGAAAAAGATTATTAGTGTGATTCGAGGGTGGAAAGTGGGGTATGTGAGAACCTCATATTTTTTAATTTAACATTTTTTGTGATTTATGTATCTTTTATTAAAAAGACAATTATTTAAATAAATAAACAAAATAGAATAAAAAAGTAAATTTCACCAAAAATTTTTTTAAAAACTATTAGTATGAGAATTTGCTTTCCTTTACTAGCACTGTTTGTATTTAGATTCTTCTAAACTATTCAAAATTATTTAAAACCTGAGATCTTTACCAATTAAATCGATTATGTTTCTCCATCAAAAAGTAAAAGATACACCTCAGTTCATCATAATTCAGAACCTTCAATATTTTGAATTCAAAAATGGAAAGATTTATCCCATTATAAGCACAGTTTAAGGACACCAGAAAATTATAACAGAGGAGCAAATTGTACACTTATGTATAAATATCAGAGTTAGGTTGTATAAGTAATTGTCTTTCAAACACTCAAGATATTTGTGTGTATGTGTGTGAATACATATACTAACATTCATAATTACATGCTTACAATGAAATAATGTACACAAAAACAATTAAAAAGCACTACATATAAATAAATATTATATATAGCAGTAAGAATACAAACTACTGGACAATTTTTAGACAAAACACAAGAATACAAATATATAACAATAATTAACTGTTAGGCTACCTGATTGAAATAACTTTTTGAAACTCCTGTTGAAGCTAGTAATTATACCAAGCTCTAATAATGCAATACATCAAAATGAATTATAAACAAGGATGATTTAAATAAAGACGATTTTTTTTTTATTAGTTAAATGTTATTGACCTGTCTACAGAGAACCACAAGCAAAACTCAGTGGAAGAAAAATTGGTGGTAATTGTCTTATTCTTCTCTTTCACTCCCAAAATCGAAGTGGCCACTTAAATTTCCATTATTTTTAATTGATATGGTATAACTGGAGGATATTTTAGGGGACTATGGATACTCAAGTCTCCATGAAATCTAAAGAAAATATGATTCTCAAACAAGAGCTTGTAGAAGAGATGAAGGACACAAAAATATACTACATATAAAAAGAGAAATACAAAACAAAAATATATTATATATTAAAAGAGAAATTTTTAAAAAGTTTTAATGGGAAAAAAACACAAATTCTATAATACATTTAAAACTTTTACCAATCAATAAGAAAAAAGCTCATAATTCAATTGAAAATTGGGCAAAAAGTTTGCAAGGGCAGCTCACTAATTTAAGAAATTAATGAGAAAGTTCAAAAACAAAAAATTTTAAGAAGAAATGCATCTGAGCAAACAACAAAATTCATTTACATTACATTGAAAGATGAATGAAAACAACATTGACACATCATTTTTCTCCTATCAGATAGGCAAATATCAAGAAGTTTGACAGAAAGAGTTCTAGAGTACACTTTCTTGCACGGTTCAAAGGAGGAAAACTGCTGATACCACCACATTGGAGGAATATCTAGCCATTTACCATAGTGTCAATCACACAACTCTTTTCCTCCAAAAATTACAACTACATTTCTAGAACTTTATCATACAGATAATTGAAATGTGTTTATGGAAGGTAGCCAAAGTAAACTCTGCTTTGGACTTTGTTCCCAAGTGATTTCCTCTACACAGTTCTGATTTTTTTCTCAACATTTTCCATTTCTCTATCTCTTAATGCCAAAATCATGCAGAGTCTTCCGGCAACTATTCTCCCCAAAATGTGAGCAGAGGAATTGTCTGAATCGCTTGTTTGTTTTTATAGGTGGTAGACCACGGTGGTAAATTGGATATTTTTAATGTGCAGATCTCATTATATAGCCCTTTATTAAACTTTAATTCATTCGGTACAAATTAGATTTGTTTTTTGTTTTTTAGATTTATTTATTTATTTCTCTCCCCTTCCCCCCTACCCCAGTTGTCTGTTCTCTGTGTCTATTTGCTGCGTCTTCTTTGTCCGCTTCTGTTGTTGTCAGCAGCATGGGAATCTGTGTCTCTTTTGTTGCATCATCTTGTTGTGTCAGCTCTGTGCGTGTGTGGCACCACTCCTGGGCAGGCTGGACTTTCTTTCGTGCTGGGCGGCTCTCCTTACAGGGCACACTCCTTGCACATGGGGCTCCCCTACGCGGGGGACATCCCTGCATGGCACTGCACTCCTTGCACGCATCAGCACTGCACATGGGCCAGCTCCACAGGGGTCAAGGAGGCCCAGGGTTTGAACCACGGACCTTCCTTGTGGTAGACGGACGCCCTAACCACTGGGCCAAGTCCTCCGCCCCACAAATTAGATTTGTATAAATTTGCTATGTTTAATGTAATTAGAAATAGCTAACCTAGGAAATACTTGAGAACTTTTAAGAAAATATAAGCAGGGATATCCCTTTTTACATACATAACTCAAAAGTCTAGATAACGTTATTTGGGATTAACATTTTAAGAGAGATCACTGAAGAGTGTAAAAAAGAAATAAAGGGAAAGTTGGGGAAGAAAACTGAAATCTCTGTAAATTTCTGTAAAATAGGCACCAATTATCAATGTAAAATTTATCCAGAATTTCATAAAGATAGTGCCTTTATTTTTTTGATCCCTAAAACGAACAAGGGATAATGCAGTCCACAATTTGAAGATTAACAAATAATAATCAGAATTGTCTTTCAAAGTCCTTGGGAAGAAAACAGTAAAAAAAATAGCTAATAGTTTATGTTGCCTAAAGAGAGGCTTGAAGTCTGCAGTCTAATTCTGGAGAAGTAAACTCAGTTAAAATTTTAAAACAGGTTTCAGCACAACAGATTTTCTCTTTGTATCCTTAACTCAGGATAGAATATAGCGTGTGTTACAAAATTGATGCCAAACAGCTTAAAAGACTTCATTTGTGTTGAATGACAAGGTATTGACCATGGGGTCTGCAAAAGAGACTGAGCAAAATAAAAACAGTTTCTTTGAACACCAAGAATATCATCACTCCATTTGTTCCATTCTTTTAGAGGTCCTAAATAATTGAAGCGAAGCTACTAGACAACAGTGTTATCTTTTACGAAGAACTACCAAATTTAGATGTCAGAGTGACAGTTGAAGAAAACTGCTTGAATGGGAAATGAATGGACAGCCACAGAATAAACCAAGTCTACTTGTGTAAGCCTTCTGTTATTAACTAGAGAGATGATCATTGCAGCAAGTAGCTACAGCTTATAAAAATTCTATGAAAATCAATAAAGATTTGCAGGCTGTAACTTTAACAAAGATTTGATTAGCCAAATACTAGTCTTTCTTTATTCAGCACACGTCT
This sequence comes from Dasypus novemcinctus, assembly GCF_030445035.2. Classification (NCBI taxonomy): domain Eukaryota; kingdom Metazoa; phylum Chordata; class Mammalia; order Cingulata; family Dasypodidae; genus Dasypus; species Dasypus novemcinctus. Next base: position 38,771,553 of record NC_080689.1, read on the forward strand.
AATAATATTAAAGGCAAATATTCACATAAAAGTCCAAATGAAGTATATTCTTAAAAACCCTCTTCTTTCACAATATTCAAGTTTCAGACTGAAAATATATCTTTCATGGCTAGAGTCTTCACTTACATTAGCATCGGGGACATCACTATCCCCCTCATCCTTGACATTCATTTCAAAGGATTGTGTTCCTTCCCCAACCTTTGTTTTTCCCTAACACATTATGATGCAGACGAATTACTAATTCATTAAACCCTTCTAACTCATTTATATTTCCAATCTTCACCCCATCTGGGTGGAATCTGTTCTGAAAGTTTGTGTGAATTATTGAATCCTTATTTGTCCTAAATGTAACTTCAAACTTAAAAAGAAAACTGCCAATACTAGTTTTTTGGATTTGGGGAACTTTGTCATTAATAGAATGCCCTGAATATTGGAAATAAATTGGCTTTATGCGAGCACTGTCAAAGGTCATGTTTGTTTAACGTGCCCTGCATACTGAAAAAAAAAACTGAATCTATTAGTGAGTTTCATGATGATAATAATTATCCTATGATAGTCCATTAGTACCTCACAAAAACACAATTCTGCCATCTTGCTAACCAATTTAAATCAAGACTAAACTGCAAAATTGAAATATCTGAAGGAAAATAGCCTATATATTCAAGCAGCACTTTCTCAACAATAGGCAGGTGAGATATTCAAAATGGCAGAAATAAAAAGACTCCTTGATCCCTTTTTTGATTCTAAGGGGGTGGTAAGTATTTTCTGCTCAATTTTCACACCCTTGCACATAATCTTTCACTTTATCAAAATCACAGAGTTGTGGAGTTTTTTTGTTTTTTAAGCGAAACACCTGTATTCAGAACATATATATGACTGAGGAGTCACAGGGGAACAGAGCCTGCTGTTAAGAATTCAGACTTTTTCCCAGCTGGAAAAAACATCTAGAGTATGTGACTCTGCCTGCTGCTTGCTGGCTTCTGTTAAGAAAGTGGGCAGCTCTTATTGCTTGGCCAAGAGGAGGCCAAGAAGGGTCTGATTTTTCCATTTCTTTTTTTTGAAACTTCACTTCAACTTCAAAAAATGAAATAACAAAATGGCAGCTTAACAAATTATGGAAGCATTACTATTAAAATTTTGCCCAGGCATATTTATCTTATTTAATTCTAAAACAAACTCTATTGTTTCTCTAGTATTCTGAAAGATGAGTAAATGAGCAGATATTGGTTAAATGATATGACTAATCTTTTTAAGTCAGAAGGTTATAAAAATGTGGGCCATCTTAGTTTTGAGTACCAAGTTCAAAAGAGAGGTTAGTGAGTAAACCATTTGAGAAGGATATACGCATGACAGATCAGAGCTGGACCAATTTTACAGCACATCCAGTAAAACACAAGGTGTCTTTAAGGCCAGATATTGTGCATCTGCTTACACAGCTCACTCAGGGAAAGAGATTTCTCGGGGAAGGGCAGGAAGTAGAATCCTCATCACCTTATTTTTCCTTTCGGTTTTGATATACTTTTCAACTTTCCTCACACCCATAAAATCTACCAGATCAGAAAGATGTGTTTATCACAGTATTAGGGAAAATAATAAAATAAAAACACAATGTTCTGGTTGGAAATTAAATATCAGCAGAATCAAGACACTGGTTATTGTATGGACATCTAACATTGTCAGTGTCACTCATACACATTTACCCTGGATAGTGCCTCATGTAAAAGTATATTTCGATGTACCATTTATAATCTGAAAGAAATCACTTAAATTGGACCCAAAAGGTCACTGCGGTCCACTATATTGTGTGAATAAAAATTCTCTATGGGGCTTTTATATTTACTGAATTATGGTGGCACTTATTTTACCTTGACTGAAAAAAATCTACAAAAGCATCAAAATGGAAAGATGAAAGTATGGTCTTTGTGAGCAAAAGACCACTTGTGTTCAAAACAATAGAGGCATTGAATGAGAGTGCAGTAAGGTATGGTCACCAGGTTGAAAAAGCAACAGTCCCAAGCCTTCTTGGGAAAATTCTAGTAAAAAATGGACTTATTTGAAATAGAAATGAATTGAAGGATGGTTTACAGGACTAACAAATCATTAAAATAATCTAGAAGCAGAATTTAATTACAAACAAAGTGTCCTCTTGAAATAATAATTCCTCAGGCAAAAATGCCATGCTTATCAAATTATACCACAAACCATTCATTTATTCTTCTTCCAAGTTCAAGTTACTCTGCCTTTATTTTACATTTCAAGATTTTTTTTTTTAAATGTGCTCAAAGGAAACAGTCTAGCATCTGTAGCAGTATTCGTCAGGGCCTATGAGCTAACATGATCCTATTCCCTGGGAACCACTCTTCAAATCACTGGCCTGTCCAAAATAGAAATGACAGCATTGTTATTACTGCTTGTACCTCATCACCAAATGACTCATTAGCTGCTTATCAGACGGCACTTTCATCTACAAAATTGCACTAAAGAGATTGGTCATCATTAAGTTCATAATAATATCAGTGTTAACATTTACATTTAATTGGCAAATGGATCCAATCTAAATAATAAATGCTTAAAAGTTATGAAATGTATCAATAAAATGTGTAGGATGATTAACATGCTAGCAAAATATTTTTGACACTTGCAAGGACATATCCAAACCTGGAGATAAAATACCAAAAATATTCTAAGCATTTGGCCTCCTTTTCCACCCAGTGTAAACTCTTTTTGTTGTTTGCTCTAGTATCATAATGGCCACTAAAATTATCCTGTAATAGTGCTTATTAATAAGACAATGATCCACTAAATAAAATATTCACATGAATAACATACGGAGCAACTCTGATGAAAATGTGTTCTGCCATTTTATTAAAGACTACCATAAAGCCTTAGTGCTTGTTTATAGACTACATTGAAAGATAAAATACTTGGTTTGTAGCTCTTACTGTTGATAAACTGTCAGGAATCATTTCAAATTAAGAGAGATAATAAAATATTAAATGTTTCATAAAGTGCAGCAGAAAACAGAAAAAAAGTTAAAGTGAACATAAACTTGAAAACGTTATCCCAAAAGAGCATAAAATAACTTAAAATGATGGTAAACACTAAGCTACTTACCTATAACTTTAAATGTTAATTTATCTTGTAATTTTAATTCAGGTTTTTCTCTCATTAAGAAAAAACACTCAATGAAAAAGCCAAGCTTACAAAAGAGATATATTAGAAGTCATTTTTCACATAAAAATGCATCATTACTTTACAAAATGATTCTTAATAAAATTACTTTAAATAAATAGAGTTTTGGGTCAGAAATCTGAGATTTTCTCCAGTTCTACTTATCAGTATCACATTAACCACAAAGCTACAAAGCCTGCATGATGGTGAACCACGAACTTTGGTGTCCAACATACTGGAGTTGAAATCTCAGCTCTGACACTTAATAGCCATTTGATTTCTACCTGTATTTCACCTACCAGAACCTCAGTCTCCTCATCTGTAAAACAGGGATAATATTTACCCTGAAGAATAACTGAGAGGATATGGCATATATTTAAAAGTGTTGACTAGTTTGTTAATATTAAATCACAGACATGGCCATAATTCAGATTCTCTGAGATGGGCTAACTGGTGGTTGGAGGTCTCTAAATCAAGCCCAAAGTAGAAATCAGATGCTCTTACAGAGCCTTTCCTCAGGGAGGAGTATGCTTTCTGAAAGACAGGCTACATTGTTTGGTTGGTTGTTCTTTTTTGTTGTTGTTGTTATTAGGTTTTAAGTACTGGAGATTCAGAAACCATTTTGAACAAATGTAGGTTAGAGTTTAAAATATATACATTTGGGGACCAATATTGCAAAGTAAATGACACATTTGTTATTTTGTTTTAAAAATCCATAATAGTAAAACAACAGCATCATTCCAACCTTGCTCTGTCCTTTGAATTGAGAACATGAAAGTGATTCTGAGCTCTGTTCCATCAGCAGAAAGTGAAAATGTGGAGTAAAAATGTCCCTCTGCCTGAATTAAAATCCTAACTTCCCGAATCACTGTGACCTAACTTAAAATTTTTGTGGGGCTATTTACAGTCAAATGAGACAAAATGTAGGAAAGGCCTGGTGACCGGTTAAATGTCTTAGCAGTACAAGGTACTATTCTTATTAGTGATAAAAATGCACTGCTGGTCCCTGTCCTAAGGAAGGAAATGAAAAGATCCTTTTCACAAACGAAGAACTTCAAGAATTAAAAAATTAACTTTTCCAGTAATCCAGGAATTCAGAATACCAAGGATCAGAAAAATAAGATCCAATCTTCTCTAATTCATTAGTTGGTGTAAACTCTTTTAGGACCTAAATTTGTAGCACAGACCACCGGTTTCAATGCTCAAAATATTAGCAGTAATAGCAGTAGAAACCCCAAACTCTTTCTGAATATCTTTAAAGACTCATCATCCTTAAAGATGAGCGTATTAATAAGGTGGAGTTTCAAATTCTTTGTTAATTAAATAAAAATATTTATTACTATTGAGACATTAATTCCACTCTTATGAAGGCAGTCATTTACCAAGGCAAAAAGCTCTCTCTATTTCATACCTAGGTATGAGACACTGATGTATTTAATACAAACATCTAAGAGTTATTACTTTTTAGTTTTGTAGTTTTACAACTATGTTACATACTAACATTTCTGGTGTGTTAAATGACAAGCAGGAAGCAGAAAATATGACGAAAGATAGGCAAGGCCTGTGTTGGAAAGAGCTTTATGCGCCATGCTAAGGAGTTTGTAATTTACCCCTTAAATGATGGGTATCCATTAGAGAGTTTAAAGCTAAAGGGAGAAACAGTTGTTCTTAATTTTAGACAGATCCCTCTGAAGGCAAAGTGAAGTGATTTTAAGGGATTCATTGTAGCCTCAAGCTAAAGTATAATTCAAAGTTTGGCATAAATGATAGAATTTTGGTCATATGATTGACTTCCTATTTTTATATCAACTCCTTTCATAAATGAAATCAGACGACTTCTTTGAAAATACCAATTATACAATTTGAAATTTGTAGATTTTTTTTTTCTGAATGATTTGATGTATAGTCAACCAAACTGTCATTTAAGATCTAGATTCCCAGTAAAATCCAAGTTAACAATGCTTCACAATTCGATGACTAACTGGGACAATAAAATAATTTTGGTTAGATGAGGCAAACAGAGAGATGTGTTTTGAGTGTTGGGAATTTATTAATTGACATTATCAATCCTAATATCGTTTTCAAGTCAGTGGATAACAAATTATCATCTTCTTTGGCTTAAATTAAGCAAAACAGACCTCTTTTAGCACGGGATACTTGTTTCAATTCTCCACCATGGAAAATATATCTGTAACATGGGAAAATAAGATAAACATCAGCTAGCTCTTATTTTGTGACTTGTAAGCTCTGTGAAGGCAGAGACCAGCACAGTGCCTGTCTTATTTACTGTGGAATCCAAAGCTTCCCTTGCTGCCTAGCACTCGGTAGGGTCTGAATGAATGAAAACAGGAAAGAATTGTAAGGTGGGATGATGAATACAAAAATACTCTATACACCATAAAGTACCCTACCAATGTTAGTTATCGCTGCTATTGTTGTTTTGTCTATTCATAAGTAGACCTTAACTTATTTTCAAGAGCCAATTACTAGGGAGCTCTGAAAAGCAAATACTTTTTCTTCAACAAAAGAAAAGTTCTCCTATGGTGTGGTGTGTTGGAGAAGTAGTGTCGTATGGGAATCCTACACATGTGCATGATTGTTTTGTAAGCTTACAACCTCTATAATAAAAACGTTAAAAAAAAATAACAGGGAGGGTTGGTGTAAAAACATACCAAATGTAAGATATAGACTACAGTTAGTAATAAAATTTTGATGATGCTCTCAGTAGTTTGTAACAAATGTTTCACAATGATGCAAGGTGTTGGGGAAGGGGTGATGTATGGGACCCCTGTATGATATTATGCATGCTTATTTTGGAAGCTGACAACTTTCACTATACACTTATTGCTTATATATGTTCATATACAAATTATATACTTCAATTAAAAAATATTTTTAAAAATAAGTAAAAGTCTACCTTTCCTGAAAATGCATTTAAATGAAGTAATTTTATGGAAATATTTAAGTAATGAGCAAAATTCCTTAGAAAATTAGTCTGCTTATAATCATACAAAGGCAAAATGCACAATAGCTCCACAACTTCCTCTTCGGGTACAGAATTTTAGGGCTTCAGTTTGAATAGAGAAGCTGAACTTGTATTGGGTGTCAGTGGAGAAGACAAAAGTACGCATTGACAATATCTTTACTGATATTTTGTTAGAGTAACTCCTTAAATGGAAAGGTATCAGGTGTTCTAAATATCTGTGATGGATTTCTTAGTTTATCTAAGTTTTTCCTTTTTTTTCCACACATAACTGCTACATACTTGAATCTGTTACCAGAGCCTAGGATTTAATACAAGTTCTCCCTGTAACATCAACAGTTTCTGTCCCAATGCCTTCCTATCTCAACAGACATCACCAGAGGCCTTTATTAGCAATGTCTGTCTCCTCTGTAACTATTCTAATGAAAAACTCCAGGCTTATTATTCTCCGGGATGGATTTGGAGAACTCTAAGCAAATCCATCTCTCTCTTTCTCTCTCTCTCTTCCTCTCTATCCTCTCTTCCTCCCCTACTTCCTCCCCTCTTGTTCTACTTCTCTAGCTAGAATACAAGCTGACAGAGTGTTTTTTTTTTTCAGTAAGTCCTCCCCAAACAAAGAAAAGCATAAAGGATGCACAACAAATGGTATTGTGGGTTTGTAGTACTGAGTTTTCACTGTGCATTGGAGATCTAAAAGTGTTTCTTCCCCTTAGGAATCCCTGTGATCATCTGACATAGTTCTATTAAACTGACTTTTGTGGACTCTCAGTCAACAGTCATTGATAAAGGTTAACAATAATGTTTCAGTTCCTTAAAAACGTCATTTCCCTGCATTGTCTCAAAGCCCGTGCCCATGCTGTAGCTTCAGCCTGGAAGCTCTTAACTGGCACTTCTCCCCACTTTGCTCAATTAATTCTCATTAATCCATCAGATCACAGTTCAAATGATGCTTTTTCTGGAGGCCTTTGCTGGCCTCCTAAACTAGCAGAAGGTATCCTTTTATGCGATTTTACATCATTCTAAATTCTTCCTCTAAGAGATTTAGAAGATTTTACAATTACTACCTATTTTTTTTGGATTGTTTCAATAACAGCTGCCTCCTACCATAACCTATAAACTCCATAGGGCAAAAGATTATACTTTGTTTTCATCATATCCTGAGCACTTAGGAGAATGCCTACTGCAGAATACACTGTAGTTTATAAAAGCTTTCTCCCCACTCTATTCTTACTTGCTAACCCAATTCTAGCCTCCTGCCACCTTCCTCAACTTAATATGGAAAAAAAATTGCCAGCTGAAACATTTTTTTAAATTTACTTACAAAAGGGAAAACAGGTAGTAGCTTAAATGCTTGAATACATAACAAAAAATCTTTCAGAAATAGTTTCCTGAAATTTCACCTCTAGACTATTTCTATAAATTTGGGTTTGTTTTACTTGCACGCCACTTGCTAAGACATTATTTGATACAGGAGAATATACATCTAAATCTTCACCTACAGCAAGATCCATATAGAAAAGGATTTTAATCTATACATACAGTTCACTACTCAATAAATGGAGTACAATTTAACATTCCATAAGACATCTTATTTGAAAACACAAACTTGATAAAAATAACAATATATATTCTGAACTTGCAACTCTTACGAAATTGACAGAAAATCTTAGCAAAAAGCTACCTAAAAATTATTAAATAATAGATTTAGAGTTGTAACTCATATAGAAGACTTAATGTAAAGCAATAAACTGATAAGCTAGTAAAAGAAGAAATCAACCAGTTGATATGGAGCATCCTAGATATGAATGTGCCATAAATGTTATTCAAAGGGATAAAAGATGAATCGTTGAACCAAAAAACCAGTCAAACTATCAAACTAACAGAGTTAGAAAAATCCCATACACTTTATCATTATCTAACTACACTTAAATAGCATGAAAAAAAGTGCTTGCTGTATAATTGAAAAAATACTTCAAAGAGCTCCTATAAATATATATGAATTTATTTATCTCAGAAGGAAGTAGTAAGATAAAATTAATTTGCAATTCAGTGCACACCCCAAAATCAGTAAATTATTTTTAGCCCCTAAGATGCGACATAGCATTTTTCTAAGATTCTCATTACTTCTTATTAATTCAGTGGTAGTGGTGATAGTTACTATAATTTTACAGTATATACGTAAATTGATTTTGGCATTTAAGTGCAAAGGATTAATATATAGATCTCCCTACAATCTACTGAATATAGTTTTCAATTTAATATTCCAAACATCATGATCATCAATAGGTACAGTCTTGTAAATTCTTCATCACATCATTCATTGAGCTTGAAGTTTTTTTTTTTTTTAAATAAATACAAATAGCCCAGGTGACTATATGCTAAAGTGATTTTAATTCAGTGCCTGCATCCTTTGGATCATGTTTAGTATAATTTCCTATAATTTCCTGAACTGAAAATTAATCAAAGTATCCTCTTTCTACATTCTTACCCCCAAAAAAGTGATAGGGCAATTATGTTTAATCCTTCTCTATGAATTTTATGATACCATTAATACAGGAAAGCATGAAAAACATTATGGGGGAAAGGTAATAATAGCAAATGGATAGAGATTTGTTATTGTTATGTTCCAAAATGGTGTTTATGCAATTTTCACTTTATATTCTAACCAGCGTTTAAAGGAATGTTCTCTTCTTAACATAGCCCAGAGTTCATCTTGTCTGCATATAAGCAAGTCTCACTTCCCTAAGATGGGAACTGCAACAGAGGGAAGATGACAAAAAAAAAAAAAGCTCGTATACACGTGCTTTCTAGAATCTGACTCTAGAATGCAGTCTTCTTTAGGGTACAAATATATTATAAAAGAATGACCTGGTCTCTGTTTCCATATTTTATCATTCTCAATGTTTACCATGTGTTAGATAAAAGTACATTTTAAACAATCAGTGCTAGTTGCTGATAACAGGATTCAAAGCCTCATATGCTGCAGCTCACTTTATTGATTTAAGGGGTGGTGCTCAAAAATATTATTTAGTATGTATTATTTTTTTCTTTTGATAAGCTAGAAAGATTTCTGGATAAATCATTTCCTGATACATCAATTTAAAAGTAACCTTGAAATTTGAATTTGGAAGATAAGGCACTCTATTGCTGGGAAAAGGACCTTGAAACGGTAGAGGGTAGTTGTAGACACAACAGTGAAATTAGAAAGTATTGGTCCACAGCCCAAATACATCTCTGAGGCTTGATTTAATGTCCAGTCAAAACTAAAATTCAAAGACATATTTCAATTGGATTTTTAAGCAACCTATAATGATGTTGGATCATATGAAGAATTTTTAATCAAACGTTTCCTGATTACCTAGCTGCCAGGAACTGTATTTATTAATGGGGCTAAAACAGTGGTTGTCAGCTGGGGATGGTTTTGTACCAAGGGAATAGTTGACAATGTCTGGACATATTTCTGGCTGTGCAACTGAGGAAGAAGTGCTGTTCGCATTTAGTAGGAGAGGTTGGGATGCTGCTAAACTTCCTACAATGCACAGGGCAGCCCCCACAACAGAAAATTACCTGGCAAAACATGTCAATCATGCCAAAGTTGAGAAACTCTAGAATAAAGACATAAGGATGATTTGGAGGGTCATAAAATGGAGAAAGAGTACCTTTTAAGGAAGCATTTATAGTAATCCTAATGAGAAGAGGCAGATAATCTGGACAAAGTGATGGTTGGAATGGAGAGAGTGAGATAGAGATGATTAGGGGAAGGCCCTGGACAAGATATTGCAATTAGCTAGGCTATGAGGGAAGCAAGAAAGAAAGATGACAGGGAAGCAGACTTGGCCCAATGGATAGGGCATCCGTCTACCACATGGGAGTTCCAGGATTCAAACCTGGGACCTCCTTGACCCGTGTGGAGCTGGCCCATGTGCAGTGCTGTTGCGTGCAAGGAGTGCCCTGCCACGCAGGGGTGTCCCCCGCATAGGGGAGCCCCACACGTGAGGAGTGCACTCTGTAAGGACAGCCGCCCAGCGCAAAAGAAGGTGCAGGCTGCCCAAGAATGGCACCGCAAACACGGAGCGCTGACACAGCAAGATGACTCAACAAAACCAAACAGATTCCTGGTGCTGCTGATAAGGATAGAAGTGGTCACAGAAGAACACACAGCGAATGTACACAGAGAGCAGACAACTGGGAGCGGGGCGGGGGGGGGGAGGGAAGGGAGAAATTAACAAAAAATAAATCTTTAAAAAAAAAGATGAGAAATCTAGGACTATTGCTGGGTGCCCAACTTTAAAGATCTTACAGCCACTGACAATACACTGAAACAGAGAAGGCAGAAAGAGATACAGAACTGGATGGAAAGTTAGCTTGGATTTGAAATTCCTGAATTGGAGGAGACTGTGGAACGTTTAAGTGGAGTCAGTTGCTAAGAATTTAATTATACATATGAAACTAGAACTCAGCAGAGCCCTAAGGTTGCAATTTAAAAGCCAAAGACTGGTGTTCAACTAGAGTGGAGTTTTACACATTAGATACTATTATGTATTAAACGATGTAACTGTGAGATGTTCCCCCTTCCCTTCACAATACAACCAAGATGCTTGACGCTGGGTAACTGTGATTTCCCCCATAATGGCAAAGTTTTCTTCTAGCACAAAGAAAAAAATGTGGTAGGAATATCTTTTCACCCCAATAGTATTCTCCACAGTAATCTTTACTTAATCACTATCCTTTTATACAAATGTGTAGTATAAAGCTGGAATAATAGAAGAGGCAGCTTCTTAGAAAGGTATGAAGTATTAGATATTCACCAATACTCTGTATTGTTTGGCTTCTTTCCTGACACACGACATAAGTGTCATCTCACTGTAATTCTAAATGCAATTTAATATTAGCTAGGAATTTCCAAGAGAGGCTGAATTAATCAAGTCTTAAATTAAATTGAAATACTTATTACAAATGTATACATTAAAACACATTTATGTTATTTATAAATAACTACATATATACATTACTTATGTATAAAATGTATAGCACCTCAGTGCTATTGATTTCAAATATAATCAAGACTCTTGAATTCAATGTACGGGAAGGAAATATGATATCTGTACAATCCAAACCAGCTAATCTTTGTCAAATTCATTAATTTTTTACAAGGAAAAGGGCAATATTCAGAATTCTAAACCTCAAATGATAATAATGCTTCCTGAGCAAACCCAGTTATTATTAGCACTGATATGCTAAGAAACTATTATAAGTTAATTTCTAAATGAAAAGGAAGGTGGTTTTGGAAGATGCTTAAGTAAGATAATTAAGTACAATAGTGTGAAAATATTTTTCAAATGTGTTCTGAATAAACAGCACCAGATATTTTCTCTAGTACACACATACACTCAAAAGCAGAGACTTTCAAAACTCACATTTAGAACCAAGAAAGGGGAAAAAAAAAAAGGTGAAAATCATTTGTGCAAGATGACTAATGACAACAGTGTAACTCATCTTCTCCCCCACCCCACCCCCAAAGAAGAAAAAGAAAACATTCATATGGAATTTATTTATTTCATTTACACAGCACTTAATCCAAAATTGGAAGAAGCTCTTCTTTACCAACTGCTAAATAAAAGACACTTTATGCAACTGGTTTGCTTTGCATAAGTTGTTCTATATAAACAAGAGAGGAAGAAAAAAAAAAGACTTTCAAGAGTTACACTCTCCTCCAAATGGTTTGTTTAGGGGGTCATTTGTGGTTCCTTGATGTTAATTATAGGCATAAGAGGTCTGTGCTTTATCATAATCATTAAAATTGCCTGTTTGAGCATCCCTTCTGGTTTATAAACAGAGCAAGTGATGTCTGTAGAAAGATAAATAAGATAGTGCTAGTTTTCTTTGTTCTTCAACTAACAGAGCAAGGAAATATCCATGAAGGAGGCAAAGACCCTGGATTCATCTTACAGCAGAGAGAGCAGCTGAAGGAGACTGCCCTGTGAGTATGTGATAGCCCATTGCTCTGGATTGCCTCGGAATTGGGAAAGATGGTGCAGACCAACACAGAAATGGAATTAGGTTTTAAAGAAATAAACAACACTGTTAAAATGAGCTCTCATTGGACAAAGAAAAGGAGCCAAGGAAACAAATGTAACTATTCTAGAAGGCACTTTGCTATATGCAGTTGACACGTCTGACTGAATAATGAGTGCTTTGCCCAAATGAGGCTGGTGAAGGAACCCTTTGCAGCTCTACATTTTATCTCAGAGCATATTTTCCTGAAACTGAGGTACTATTACCAGTCAAATATGAATGTAATGTGGACACATGGCACCAGTATATTTCTATTTCTAGAAAACTAGGAGAGAGAAATTCTCCAGCGTAATTATGCCAGTGTATCTTACTGTAGGAGGGAAAGGGATTTTCATTTTGCTCCCGGAGCTGAACCACCAAGGTGAAAGGAAAAAACAACAACAACCACCAAGGCTCTGAATTGGGAGGTTGGGGGTGGGAGGAATCTGATGTTAGGAAACATTGACTCAGATACTTTCCCACTCCCAGGAACTAAACTGTTTCAACAAATAATCCTGCTTTGTTTTTATTTGCTTTCCCAGACTCTGTAGCTATTAAAGCATTCCTCTTCCTCAGAGGACCAAAATGAAATCTGCAGAACTATAATAAAGTGAAGCAGGATTTCAGCTTAAGCCTGGGTTTCCAACTGTTTGCTTGGACACCCTCTCTGAGCTTGGTGCCAGAGGGCATTTGGCCAGGATCCCAGGAATTTATTAAACAGTCCACACTTGGTGGAGGAGATACCAAGATGGTCGGACATTCAACACTGCCTTTGTGACCCATAAAGCCATCCCTGGAGGTCAGGCACCCCGGAAAGACCACCCTCCTATGAGTCACTCAGGGATATCCCCAGGACCAGCTTGAAGGTAGTTAACTATACCGGAGGTCTCCCGACTTTTCAGGAGACAAATGTCCTTACTCTCTCAGACGCTGTTCCGAGATTTCTTTCATAGGGCAAAGTCTCTAAGCAAATCCAAACTGGCTTTTATTTCAAAAGAGCAAATGTAGTTGGTGCATCCAGGGACTTAAGTCACAGGAGCAATAAATGCTGGCACCCTGTTTCATCTAAACAAAGAGGCCTCTAAAGGACTGTTGGTATTTACGAGGACTGCAGAGCCTTGAGTAAGCATTTTCACAGCAACCATGTAAAGGTTCTAACGTACAGTGTTACTGCTTCATAGCCAGCTTATTAAACGTTAATGGCACTCTAAATGCTTTACACCAGGGCTGCAGATGACTCACCTACAGCGTGGCCCGTGGAAGCTGCACCAACTCTGCAAGCACACTGCAGGTTACCACCCTTAGACTGGAAATTCCTCATGTGGGTCTCTTCATTTAAAGCTGGCCTGGCAAGCTAAGGTCTGGGGGCCAAATCCCACCTGCCACCTGCTTTTGTATTGCCAGTGAGCAAAGAACATGGGTTTTACATTTTTTAGGGTTGAAACGACATCAACATAAGAATACTATTTCTTGAAATATGAAAATTAGTAAAATTAAAAGCCCAGGGTCTACAAATACAGCTTTATTGGAACACAGCCACGCTCATTCTTTTGTGTATTGTCTATGGCTCCACTTGCCCTACAGCAGCAGCACTGAATAGCTGTGACAGAGGCCATATGCCTGGCAAAGCCTAAAAGTTTATCGTCTGTCCCTTTATACAAAAGTTGGCCAATCACTTCCTATTTAAAATACAATCAGTCATTTTCATCCTTCAACAGGTAAACTCAAGGTATTACATATTAACAGTTTAAAGGAGGGCTCTGTGCCAGCCTCATTAGCCCTCAGTCAGAAGTGATCGCTCCCTTCCAGCTGGGCCCACTTGCCCCTACTTTAGAAAAGTATGCAAGAGTTCTGGGTGAGCCAAACTGGGATTAAGACTACAAAACAGTACTTTTAGAAAGGTCAGGACTGACTTGGGCAAAGTGTAACTAAAAAGTAACCTGATTTTTTTTTTCCGCTAATATACCAGGACTTACAGATCAAAATGACTATTATTCCTGTCAAAGGAGTCACTTTGATTTTGTCACAAAGAAGCTGACAGCTCAAAATGTATTTGGCATGCACCTTCCACAATGCCTTCAGAAACTTTCTTTTGATTATCTCTTAAATAGTCTCAATGATGCCGAATCTTGATCTATCAAACTTGGATTTGATTCATTTTTTCTTCTTCAGTCATTCAGAACTACAACTAGTGAATAAAAGGAGAAACATATTGCCTGGAATAGAAGGCGGCCTCTATAAATATTTGTGGAATGAACTGAGCTGGCTCCACATTAAATGTGGCTAATGCAACCTAAAGGAGTAAAAATCAGCTGAAGTTGTGCACATCCATTATCTATCTGTTATCCTGGTTTACATACCCTATGTCTTTCTTCTTCTACACTCATTCAAGTCTCAACTATTTCTTACTTTTTGGACCTCCCCAGGATTTTGCCCTTCTCCTCAGTCCCAAGCCTGCCTCGTTCTCCCACATCTAACCTGTCTTAGCCTTTGCTTAACATCTGACTCTCATGTAGGGCCAGTTGATGTTATCTTTCTTCCATCTCCCTAGCTCTTTCTGATCAATATTCCCAAGGAAACATAAAATAATTGTACCAGATAGTCCTTGACTCAAAGCGCCTTCCCTGTTCACAGATTTTTCTGAGGGAAGTGGTCACAGGGGTTCCTTGTACAGAATATGTCCAGTCTTGGGTCATGCTAACCTGTCCATGGCAGACTGAGTAAAGGTGCAATGTTACAGGTGAAGTCAGTAAAAAGAAATAGAGTCATTAGAGAGAAGAGCAAGCAGCATGGACAGGGAGATGAGTCACCAGAATGACGCTCTCCCTGTTATGTAGGGAAATGGTAAAATGATAAGTCCATTAGATTGGCTGCGATATCCCTAGTGGCATGGTGACCATGTTTTAGATGTTTATGATGACTGACTGGATATAGGCCGCTAGGAAGATTTTCTCTGTTTTCTTGCATTTCCATTTCTCATAGTAACCTAAATGAATCTCTTCATTGTAACCTGAAAAAAGCCCAAATTCAGAGAAATGCAACTGCTTTCCAGTGCATTTAATAACTTGGCTCTGACACCCGCAGTAGAGGAATTCTAAAATTGCTTTAAATAGCATTAGTATCTTTGCAGTAAATGTACATAATCTCAGGTGACTTCCTAAAAGAATTCATTTGGATGTAAAACCACTGATAAGGTCTTTCACAAAAGGGTTCAAGAATTTCTAACCACTTGTATTAGCTAAAGGAGTGCTGATGCAAAATACGAGAAATTGGTTGGTTTTTATAAAGTGTATTTATTTGGGGTAGGAGCTTACCAGGCCATAAAGCATAAGTTACTTCCCTCACCCAAGTCTATTTTCATGTATTGGAGCAAGATGGCTGCCCACATCTGCAAGGGTTCAGGCTTCCGGGGTTCCTCCCTTCCAGGGTCTTGCTTCGTTCTGTGTTCAGGGTTCCTCTCTTCCCAGGGCTTGCTTCTTTCTGGCCTCAGGGTTACTCTCTTCCTCGGGCTTGCTTTTTTTTCCTCTGTGAGCTTACTTCCCGGGGCTCCAGCTTAAGTCTTCAGCATTAAACTCCAACATCAAAACTCCAGCATCAAAAACCCTCAACTTTGTCCCTTGCCATGCCTTTTATCTGTGAATCCCCATGCCCTATTGACGTGGCCCAATCAAAGCCCTAATCATAACTCACTCACACCCAGGTACAGACCAGATTACAAACATAATCCAATATCTATTTTTGGAACCATATCAAACTGCTACACCACTCCCTTTGAATGTGCCAAAGTATGGAATAAAATAAGAGCAAAATCATGAACTTACAATGCTTTGCAGAGGGACAAGACAGCATAAGTTGCTGCCTACTCACTTGTACAGAAAATGTACATTATACCTTATTTCTATTTTCTAGGAAGAGGTCAATGCTCTGTTTAATATCAACAACAAAAATTATATTTATTTACATTATGTCAAAAGAGTAAAAACATAAAACATTTTATGGCATTTTCTTATAAGGTTTTATATTGTCATAAAAATTAAAAGAAACCAGGACATAGCAATTAGTGCCTTATGTATTTATATATTCATTAAGTAAGTATTTACCGTATGCTGAGAAGTAAAGACAGAAAGTTGGATAAGATTCCACCCCTGTACTTGTGAAGCTCATTGTGAAGGAGAAAGACACCTAAATAGATCATACAAGGAAGCTTCCAGGAGGGACACTGAATCCAGCCTTGGGGTGAGAATGGAGGGAGAGTCAGGAAAGACTTCCCAGAGAAGAAATGGTTAAGCCTATTTGAGTTAAGCCTGAAGGATGCGTAATTTCCTTCTGCCATGTTGGGATATTGAATTTCTTTCATTTTCAGAGTCTCTTTATTAAAATAAAAATTTCCCTGGGAAGGTTCAAACCTCAAGTCTGCCTAGGTAAAACCTTATCCCTTGCAATTGAATGGAAGAACATAAAACAAGACTACAAAGAAAGAGGGAAGAGAGATGGTTTCTTAAGAATAACTGATTGGCTGCTACTCTGGCAATGGACTTATAAGAAATTAGATCGAGCAAAATACAATGGCTTCTGGAATTCCTCTGGATTTGTACTATATTCCGAGATAGGGACTGAATCATGTGTCATTCTCATATTCCACATTGTGACTTTGCTACTGTTTCAGTTTCTGTTTTCCATGGCCTGGACTTCTCTCTATCCTCTATTGAGTACTTTAGTATGTGATACCAATTAATTTTAGATTTCAAATCTCATAAATCCCAGTAAACTTTGGGTCAACAGCTACAAACCACGTCCTTAACTCACATGGTCATCTCCTAAACCATGCTTTGATTAGAAGAAGCAAGAGAGCTTAGATAGGCCAACAAAAATTTACTCTAATATTGACTCAAAGTAAATGTTCCAATAATAAAGGCTTACTAGTTAAGATTATTCATATTTTTTCTTCTTTTTGTACTCAGTCAGTCCTAAATGGAAATATCACAAAATACTGAGGAATGACAAATACTTGATTAATATTACCATTTTGAGGAGAAATCTTTTTACTACTGTCATTGCATTGACTAGAAAGAGTATGAGCAGTAAAATAAATTTGAACTTCCACGCAAATACTGTTGAATTCAATCTTGTTCGATAAAACACCGTTCACAAATGCAGGATCTGAATTTTGTTTTATCCTGTCATTGCTTAATTCATCAAAATCAAAACCAGTCTTTCGAGAGATTTTCAGATTGGCTGACTCTGAAAGGCAATCTGACAAAAATAACTTGAAATTTCGGTGAGGATGAAGAATCACTCCCCAAAGAGTGAGCAACTCTGTAGGCATAAGGGAATTCTCACAAAACCACAGTGTAGACCATTTCCCAAATAACCGAGCAAATCCTAAATTTTTATTGCACTGGAAGACAATCAGGAGCTAGGACAAACCACCACTTATTTGTAAAAGCTTCACTAGTTTACCACAGTAATTTCCCTGGAATTCACTCTGAAGTTATTTGAATAGAGTAGCACATTTAAATCTGTCCTAATTACCAACATATGCAAAATGTAGAATGATAGCTTTATAAAAACCATACTCCAGATTCAGAGACTAGGTGAATTTTTTCTGCGGGCACAGCATTTCTAGGCAGACTGTCCTAGTCATACTCACTGTGAATTTATAAAGATGAGTGGAATGCTTAGGTTTCATGCCTACTTGATATGCAATCATTTTACATAAATTATAGATAGATTCCATTTAATTACAGAACTACTATACTCAAAGTATTCTGAGCCCTTGTCATTCATCCATCTGACCTTCTGCACAAGGGAAGCCCTAAATGAATAAGTGAGGGAAGAAATGCTAGTTTCCACAAGAGCTGAATTAAGATCTTTGATGATGAAGGACCATGGAAAAGATCTGAGTTGTCAATTTGGCTGTGAATACAAATAAGAAGGAATATTCACTGATTATCAATGAGTTTCTCTTGTAGTCCACACAACTACTATGCAAAATATATTTTATTGCCTCTATTTTATACGTATGAGAACTAAAGCTCACCAAGATCATATGTAATGTGTACAAAGGTAATAAGTGGGGACCTAAGTTCAAAACAAAGCCTGCCTTATTCCACGGTTTGTATTCTCTTTCCATTTTGCACTGACACCTCGTAATAGGAACCTCAAGGGTCATCAATCAAGTGAAATACCAGGTGGTAACACAATCAAGATACGACTAATTTCAGGGATATCTAAGGGTACTGTACTTCATTAGAATAATTAATTATAAAGTGAAGCAATTTTAATGGTAATAAAAACTACTGACATAGCTACAGATGAAGGGGATTAATTTTTTCTTAGAGTATTGAGGAAGGCCTCTCAAATAGACAACAATTTAGGGCCTTGCAGAACGAGTAGGATTCCAACTGTGTAAAATGCAACATGGACAACCAACTCAAAAGATTAGAGAAAACAAAAACTAGGCCCTTTACCATGTTTAGGAAATCAAATAGTTCAGTTTGGCTCAGGGATATTTCTTCCTTACTCTCCCTTTTCCTGGGCACTGATTCTCAGTTCTTTAGTCTAATTTTAATACTAAGATTGGTCAAATTTCTCAATTCTTTAGTCTTATTTTAATTCTAATATTGAAATTAATAAAAAGTGGTGATTTTGAAATGACAACTAATTCAAAGATTAAGTTGCCATA
Organism: Dasypus novemcinctus; assembly: GCF_030445035.2. Classification (NCBI taxonomy): domain Eukaryota; kingdom Metazoa; phylum Chordata; class Mammalia; order Cingulata; family Dasypodidae; genus Dasypus; species Dasypus novemcinctus. Next base: position 38,790,446 of record NC_080689.1, read on the forward strand.
AAAGTCATTTCTATGAAGGAAAACATAAATTGTGACAAATCTCTTCTTTGCTCCCTTTATTTTTTTTACACTGAAAATTAAAGTTTTCTTAAAGGCACAGATGTTTCAAGGGGGAAAAGAATGGAAATTAACACATGTGGAATGTAAATATAAATATATATGAATAATTGTTGACACCATACACTCTTCTTTACTTTCTAGTTCTATACAAAACCATCCTACAGGCTGAAATGCTTTTTTTTAAAGGAGGGACCAGGGGTTGAACCCAGGACCTTGTACATGCAAAGCAGGCGCTCAACCACTGAGCTACATCCACTCCCCAATAAGAGTTGGTTTTTAAGTTTGTTTTTGTTTGTTTTTAGGACGTACTGGTGATCGAACCCAGGACGTCTTACATGGGAATCAAGCCCTCAACCACTCGAGCTATATCTGCTCCCCATGGGTGTGTATTATATGCCTTAGTTTTGAATCCTTGGTTTTTAACTGGTTTTTAACTGGTCATTTGCTAGGGTTTGCAATTGTCCAGGCACCTCTTCAACAAGCAAACCTAAAAATTATGGATATATCCAGGCTGGTAATTAAGACTCCTGCTAGCCTTAGAATCTCTCTAAATTTATGTAGTTTTCATAGATCAAACTATATCACCAAATTAAATTGCCCAGAGAACCTGAAAAAGATATCTCATCCACCATTCCTTTTCTCCCCAAAAGAGAGATTCCATTCTCAATAAGGAAGTGCCTTCTTATTCAAGCGTTCCTCAGACCTGGCTTTTGAAATTTCTGCCAAGTATACTATACTGCTTTAATCATTTTTAAAAAACCTTATTGCCTTATCTACACTTAATTTTTGGAAAATGGATGTAACTTAGTTGTGGATATTTTACTTGCCTGTTGCAAGATTGTTTCATGTAAATTTTTTTAGAGAAATTGTAGGTTTACAGAAAAAATCATGCAGAAAATGGAGTTCCCATACCCCTCGACACACAAAAAAGTTTGCAATTATTAATACTTTGCATCATTGTAGTACCTTTGTAAAACTATGAAACAATATAATCATAATTATAGTTCATACTTTACATTAGGGTTCACTGTGTTGTATTTTCCTATGTTACTGCAGTTGTTTTTAATTTTTATACTAACAACACACATACAACCTAAAATTTTAAAAGGGTTATTTACATTCACGGTGTTTTGCTACAATCACCACCATCCATATCCAAAATGTTTCCATCACCCCAAACAGAAATTCTGTACTAATTAAGCATTAATCCCTATTCCCTACCCCTACCTCAGCCCTGGTAACCTGTTGTTTTAGTTTCCTGGCTGCTAAAACAAATACCATGCAAATGTGTTGGCTTAAACAATGAGAATTTATTGGCTAACAGTTTTGAAGCTAGGACAAGTCCCAAATCAAGGCAACATCAAGACAAACTTTTCTCTCAGAAGACTGACATCATGGGGCTGACTATTAGCAGTCCTCAGTCCTTGGCTTTCCTGTCATGTGACAATGCCCATGGTGGCCTCTCCTGGCTTCTCCTCTGGGTTCTGTTAACTTGCAGCTTCTGACTTCTCTCTACGGCTTTCTCCCAAATTGTCTGAATTTCATTCTGCTTATAAAGGACTCCAGTAATAGGAGTAAGACCCATCATGATTCAGCTGGGCCACAGCTTAACTGAAGTAACCTTACCAAAAGGCCCTATTTACAAAGGGTTCACACCTGCAGGAATGGATTAGGTTAAGAACATGTTTTTCTGGAGTACAAAAAGCTTCAAAGTATCGTAACTGTATTCTAGTTTCAGACTCTATGAATTTGCTTCTTCTGTTTCATATCTGTGAGATTATACAACTTGTTCTTATTTCATAGACCTGTGCTTGTCTTATTTCACTAAACCTGATGTCATCAAGGTTCATCCATCTTGTCCTATGTATCAGAATTTCATTCCTTTATACAGCTGAATGATATTCCATTGTATGTATATACCAATTTTGTTTATCCATTCATTTGTTGACGCACACTTACTTTGCTTCAATCATTTGACAACTGTGAAGAATGACACTATGAGCAATGGTGTGTGGCTATTTTCAAGACCCTGCTTTCAATTCTTTGGGGTATATGCCTAGCAGTGGAATTGTATATACTTATCTCTTTGACTGAACACCAAACTGTTTCCCTCAATGGCTGTACTGTTTTATATTCCCACCAACAATGAACAACTGTTTCTATTTCTCCACATTCTCTCCAATGCTTGATATTTTCCTTTTTTTTAAATAGTAGCCATTCCAGTGGGTATTAAATGGTATCTTATTGGGGTTGTGATCTGTAGTTCCCTTATGGCTAATGATGTGGAGCATCTTTACATATGCTTTTCGACCATTTGTATATCTTCTTAGGAGAAATGTCTATTCAAGTCTTTTGTCCATTTTTTTTTAATGGGCTATCTCTTTTTGTTCAGTTGTAGGATTTCTTTATCAGAAATATGTTTTCTAAATATTTTCTCCCATTCTGTAGGGTTTTTTTTTATTATTATTTCATAAATAAGTCCTTTGATTCAGAAGTTTTTAATTTTTTTTTTCTTAGGCAGTACCAGGGATGGAACCCAAGACCTCGTACATAAAAACCAGGCACTTAAGTCACTGAGCTATACCCACTCCGCAAGTTTTTTATTTTAATGAAGTCCCATTTTATCTATTTGCATTACCTTGAAACTTATTTTTATAATTAAGAGGCATTCTCTGCTGCTAACCCCCAGTCACTCAAACTTACCTTTAGAAATGAACATTTATTTAAAAAAATATGTGCTCTCTACAGGTAGCCTGCCCATTTTTCAAATGTAAAGATCCTGTCTTCTGTAGATATGAAATTTTCAAAAGATATTGGTATAATGCTGGAGAAAATGCAATCCTTTTATTATGTTCAAAATTGATTTGACCCCTGAGCTAGCACATTGGAGACCATTTCAGGAAATGGCTTATTGATGGATTTATTTTTTATATATGGAAGATTTCACATTTCTGGCTTTATAAAACTGCATCTTCTCTTCCTCTCTAATATGGTCCAAAACCAAGAGAACTACATACAACAGGAGGGTTGAATTTCTACTCTAGAAATCTTCTGTTACATATTTGTTCTAATGATAGTATATAATGGTACATTAAGAGTATGTTTATTCCATATCTGCATTTCTTCTCTCCAGAAGAATGCTGAATGAAGTAATGTTATAGATGATTTCAATACCTAGTCATTTTCCAATGTTTAAGAAAAAAATTGGATTTCTAAATTTATTATTTGAAAAAGGTTAGCTTTTTCCCTGAGGAATTATTGTATTTCTTTGGCTTGAAAAATAAGAGATTAGTAAATCAGCATTTTTTTCCCACCACTTGGTAGCTCATCAATATTCAACAAATATATCATATTATTTACATTCTAAGAAATGGCATAAATAACAAATTCTGATTTTTGAAGAATGTTTTCCTTTTATTTGAATTGTTTCCCATTTTTAAATAGCCGAAGGAAGAAATGTGATTAACCTGTACATCCATATAAAGTAACAAAGACAGTCCAACTAAACTTGTTGATCTTCTTAGTTACAATCCTTTTGAAATGGTTGTTATAAATAAAATCCATTTCCTTAGGTTAACAGTTTATAATGCATTAAGTCAGCCTTTATGAACAAATCTAAGGCTTCTGAAATTAACGCATATAGATAACAGAGTCAAATAGTGGATTTCAAAGAGATATGAAAGTGATTGAAGAAGACAAGGATCAAACTCGATCATCATAATGATTCCAAGACCAGAGCCTACCAAATGGGTATTTGGGAATTTTATACATCATCTAATCAGAATATGAAAGAGAAGATTATAGGGAAGAAGCAAGAAACAAAATTAATTTAAAAAGGGGGATAGGATAGATTAGAAGTAGAAAAAAAAGAAAATCAGAACAATTATTCATTGAAGGATTGAATAGTTTTAATAGCTATTTGTAAACCAAAGAGAAATCAGAAAAAGCTAATAATGTTAATGAAAGAACGGCTAGGCTTGAAGTATTCAAAATGTGTTAAAGATGGATTAAGTAAATTGGTTAAGTACATTCTAAGTCTAGTGATGTCAGAAATAACTTAGTTACATACAGAGGTGAGAGTTGTGAGTTATATTTATTTACATATGGCTGAAAAATGCCCAGGAAACTGATACTACAATCCACCAAACTGAGGGTCTGAGGGTAGGAAAGCCATATGTGTGATGACTGTATGTAGGTTTATCTATGGCAGAGACTGTGAACTGTCCTCCTAATAAACTTCCTCCTTTGCTTCCCTGCATAGGTAGGTAATAGAACTTTGAGAGCAGCACATGTACAAACAATAGAAAGATGAATGTATGAATATTAGTGTCCCCTGCAGCTAAGTGTGATCAACAGACTAGGTCTTGGGCAACAGGATGTGAGCAAGAGATGAGCGCAAGATCCAGGTTATGCCCTTAAAGAGGAACACCTACTCTCCAATTGATTGGACTTACCCAGGACAACTAACAAGGAAATGATGGACAATGCTCATCCCAAGGAACGGAGTGTATGCAAGAGCAAGCAAGAGGGCTCCATCCACCTGCCCTATGGGATAAAAGCCCCTCTCAATTAGAATCAGAGTGGGCATCACCATCCCCAAATCCTCAAGATGGAGGAATGAGCAATGGAATAAAGTAGACTTATTATTCTACTATAGACATTATTATTCTAGCAATGGAAGAACTCTTATCATTGAATAAAAGGCAGTGGCCACCTGAGGTTCTGAGGGATGGGAGAGGGAAGAACAGGTGTACTATGGGGGCATTTTTGGGACACTGGATTTGTCCTGCATGATATTGCAGTGATGGATACAGGCCATTGCACTTTTTGTCATAACTTACAAAATTGTGCAAGACAAAGTGTAAACCATAATGTAAACTGTAGTCCCTGGTTAGTAGCAATGCTTAATATGAGTTCATCAATTTTAACAAATGTACCACACTAATGAAGGATGTTTATGTGGAACAGTGTGAGAGGGGGAGGGAGTGGGGCAAATGGGAATCCCTTATATTTTTTATGTAATATTTATGTAATCTAAATTTTCTTTAAAAAAAATTATTAAAAAAAAAAAAGAAGCTGGCTCTCTTCTTTCCTTCCTGAGTAGCCTTCCTGTACCAATCATCAGGTAGGGACAACTACTAAGATTATTGAAAAAAAAGCCCAAAGGAGTCTGGACCCATAGAGATTCTGCAGAGAATGTGTCATCTCACCTGCTTCAATTTTATTGCTCAGAATCTTATAGAAGAGATCATTTTCACTATAGTTTAAGCCAGTCTTGGCCATTCTCTTTCACCTGCAGCAGACCTGCACAATAATAGCAAACACATGTGGCACTCACCATGCATTAGGCAGTACTCTAGGCATTTTCCATATATTAATTCATTAAATAATGCAATAATCTTTTTAAAAATAACCTGTTATCTGTATTTTACAGAACTCAAGCACAGAGGGGTCCAATAAATGGAAGATCCAGGGTGTGAACCCAGTAGCCTGGTCCAGAATCCTTAACCATTACACCATTTAGCATAATGTTATACATCTAACAAATATTAAAGAAACATTTGTTTCATATATGAAGAGGCAATCTATTTGTCTAAATTGGTAACTATGTTTAGAAATCTCTTAACATGGACAGGTTTTTGTTGATGTAATAGTTGGTTCTCCCCTTTCACTAGGGAAAAGTGGTCACTTTACATGGCAAGTAGGGTCCTACAGGAAACTCTCTACCTTGTAATCCTTTATATAGTGAGTCCTTAGCACCTCTGAAATTAGCCTGGCATGTAGTTAAGCTATTGCTGAGCAAAAACTTGATGCTGGCACCAGGGGATTGAGCACCAACAAAATTAAAAATGTGATAGATTGATTTGAAGAAATTAGGTAAGGCACGGACATTGCCCACTTGTTTTATATTCTTTTCTTTTAAGATTTATTATTTATTTATTTCTCTCCCCTTCCGCCCCCCTCACCCCGGTTGTCTGCTCTCTGTGTCCATTTGCTGTGTGTTCTTCTATGACCGCTTCTATCCTTATCAGCGGCACCGGGAATCTGCGTTTCTTTTTGTTGCGTCATCTTGCTGTGTCAGCTTTCCGTGTGTGCGGCGCCATTCTTGGGCAGGCTGCACTTCCTTTTGTGCTGGGCATCTCTCCTTACGGGGTGCACTCTTTGCACATGGGGCTCCCCTACGCAGGGGACACCCCTACATGGCAGGACACTCCTTGTGCGCATCAGCACTGTGCCTGGGCCAGCTCCACACGGGTCAAGGAGGCCCAGGGTTTGAACTGTGGACCTCCCATGTGGTAGGCGGATGCCCTATCCCTTGGGCCAAGTCTGCTTCCCTGTTTTATATTCTGTTAGCTTTGTGCCTACTATGTGCCAGGGACCAAGTGATTGTTGATACTGGGGGAGTTTTAAACACGGAGGAGACTTCCTTCCCCTCAAGGAATTCAAACTCCAGGCTCCTTCAAGTGCAACATCTTCCCAAATCTCTCTTTTCTGTTTTACTCTTAATAAAATAGGACTCTGGAGTATGAGGAGCCCTAGCAAACCATGTCTTAAGTGGAATGAAGGAAAGGAAATGCTGACAAACATGATATATTTTTCCTTTTTAATTTTTCTTTGAGTTCCGAAATGGCTTCTGGCATTTCTCTTTGGATTTTATTTTCTTCTTATCCCCATATATTAAGGAAGGAATCCATATAAAGATTCTTTTTGTAGATATTTAGGTTTTCAATTTTTCAATAATGAATAGCCACCTTAGATAATTTTAATTAAAGTTTCAGAAATGAGCCAAGACCCATAGGACTTTTTGTATTCTCAAAATAATGAAATATTTAACTAATTAATATATAACGGGACAAATAATTCAAAATTCAAGATGTAAGTTCGTCAGGCATTCTTATTGACAGTCATAGACTGCAAAATCTACCATTTCAAAAGTCAAGAATGTCTTGATTGACAGTTAATTACTAAAACTGATTCTAGGAAAGTGACTTCTATCCTCTACTTCCAATTTGGAAAGTATGTTGAAGTTGTGATTTGTAAACCTGAAAGTTTTACTAGTATCAATTTTAAGTTCTAATATATATGTGTTATGTTTTAATAAACATTCTCCAAAGCTAAAGGAATGCTTTTTTTCTGAACACATAAGCTCCCACATGGCCGAAAATGTCTTTCATTATACCACCTTGCTTTTCCACAGAAAGCTTGTCGTCTTTAAGAATTTTAGAGGTATGCCTACATTGTTTAATTGAATTTTGAAGGGACTTGGGAGAACTCGCAGTTCAGAATAGCTGTTGTCAATTTGAGACATGAATCTGCACCCATGTGCTATAGCCTGCCATCCATGCATGCATGCTTGCATCCATGTAAACATATAGAGTTCGGTTTTTTCAGTCAGAAAAAGGTTTTCTTGAACTAGAGTCCAACAGTGAAGCTTCTGGACTCAATCTTCTGGATGCCATCTGCAGGTCAAAAAAAATCTGGAAGTGTGTTGCTATAAATCACACTGGATCACACTGGAATAGAAAGAGAGTAACACCCAGCCCATATTTCTACTCTAAGTATATAACACCTCAGAACAGGCCCAATTTGCTCACAGCAATCTGCATCATAATCAACAGTCTTTATGTTCACTCTAGACACTTATATTTTCAAATATTCATCCACAACTTGCATATATATATTACAATGAGTATAATTTTTGGAGGGAGATTGTTATTTAGAAAGATGAGTTTCTGATGAAACTATTGCTCTTAGTTTTCTCTGCCAAGCGAGTTAGCTGGTATTGAATTGACAAATGAATTGAAACTCATGAAAGTTTTATTAATCTCATTTCAGAGTGATCACATGTCTCTTTGTCAACTTTCTATTCTTTATAGCCTTCTCAAGTCATTATCATTCATTAATCATGATAAGTCTATCACACCAACATACTCCCATAATCGGGTATCCTTCTGAAAAAAGCATTTTGAAATCAAATGCTCTTTCTTTGATAAATATTCTGTATAAAACTCTCATGTATTTGAGAGTAAGAAAAGGCTTTTGGTAAGCAGAAAATACCACAAAAGTCTTCATCAAACCAAAGTTTATTGTAAAGCATCTTGATTTTTGTTATTAAAACTCACAAAACCAGATATGAATTCACTTCTAAATTCTTTTGTATACTTTAGGTGAAAATAATTCCATTTACATTTTTCCATTTACTATTTTATGAGATATAATCATTAATTGGAAGTTTTCGACCTCCTCTCTGTATTTGCAAAATGTGATACTCCCTATTGCACCTCGGCAGAGTCTTCTGTTCCAAAAATCTCAGCAAGAATTATAGTCTGGGAAGCTTTTGTCTATACAGCTTCAGATAAAACAGTACTGTATAGATCATAATACTAATATAAATATACATAACTTATCCCAATTAGCTGAAAGTCCTGATGTACAAGATTAAAGCCTTAGATCTATTATTAACATGCAGCAGAAAAGATATGGCATATTGAGAAGGCTGGTTGCATTTATCATGATTATGGAAACTGAAAAATGTATTCTCCTGTTATCTACTCTGGGCAGAATTCTTTTTCTAACCTGGTACACTGAAATAAATCGTCAACCAAACCCTAGAGAGACAAACCCAAAATGCACCCAGAAATCTGCACATAAAGTATATCTTCAATAGAAAACAATAGAGATCAGGTACAGTATGGTCTATTAAACCAAAAAATTTTCTAGGCTCTTTGGAAATTTGAACTAACTTTCAGTGGGAGCTGAAAATATTCTAAAGAGCAAGGAAAACACAGGTAGTGGTAGCAATGAACCGTAGGTCTACGTAGCATATATTCCTTCTCTATGCAATGAGTCAAACGTCCCTAGGAGGCAACTGAAGTCTTTTCAGCATTAGTGTTCAGGGACTCCTTTACTCTTTGCGCCTGAGTAAGATATAAACAAAATATTCCTCCTTTCTACTTGAACCTCAGAGGAAGCAATTTTGTGGAGATATAGAAGCAGATCTTATAATTAAAGTCTTCTTTACCTCTCCAAATTTCCCTCCTTTATTATCAGCATGTTATGTGGTAAAGAACGGGTTCTAAATCAGTTTTATGAAATATGAAATATCTCAGTGTTCAATGTATGCCAAATACATATTCATCCCCCATTAATCTAAAGGACCAATGCATATTGATCCAACTGTATTTAGAGTTTAACCCAGCAAAATTAATTTGTATCCACATTACCACCTAACAAAACAAGGCAAAACTTTTAAATATAATTTTGAGACCCAAAGAGTTTACTGTGATCCACAGAGCTATCAACTCTTACTTAAATAACATCCTTCCTGTAAGGTTTAACCAATTAGGTAGATGATTAAGATATATATGGTTGGCAAATCTTCTAAAATTCAATGTGCAAATGATTATTAAATATCCTGGACTTCAAAAATCAAATAGCTATTGAATTTTGTAACTTTATGTTTAAGCTGTTCATATAATTCCAATAATATGCCAATTGCTAGATTTAAATTAAACAGAATATAGTAAACACATACCAGAAACAAGAAAAAATTATTTGCTAAATTTAGGATTCAAGTCACTGTCAGGCCGATAGATCATAATTTTTAAAATCTTGACTCTTTAAGAATAAATATTCAATAGCCAAGGGCAAAAATCTGTTAATAGATTATCTCAGATGACAACTTGATATGCTAATAAGCATAGATCACAATTTCATGAAAAAGTCTATTTGTGGCTTGCTTTCTCAATATTAGTGAAATGTAAACTGCTTTCTGTGTAGAGAACTCAAGACAAAAGATGACTCGGAATTGGAATCCCCAGTGTCACTCCACTGGGAACTCTAAGAAGGGAGAAAATTTCTTGTCCCTTCATGCTAGAATGGGCTTTGAGGAAATAATTTCTTCCTTCTTTCAGAGTTAAATTGTCCCAACCTTGATTTTTCTTGGATGAATTGGTCCCCGCCAATGGGGCCTTATGTTTGAGTTATTTCAAATGAGACAGAAGCAAAACAGTGACCACCTAAGTCTCATCGATTACCCAAGAATGACAGTTACTTTAAAAATCAAACATAATACCAAACAGAAAGAACCCTTTCTACTTGTGTCTTACAAAACAATCACTGAACAACTAGATTAATCTTCTGGACTTGAAAGGACTGAAAATGGGACATCCTAAAACGATTACATAGTGCACAATAGAAGCAAACATCGGTGCCTTCATGGAGTGGTCTGGGGTTGCTCTTTAATTTACTACAGTATTGGACTTTTACTAACAAAATAGATGACATCTGACTTATTAAAGCCATGTGTGTGTGGATTAAGTTAGAGTGGCAGCACCCTGGAAGCACCCACCCATCCTTTCAAATCCAGCCTGAAGCTGGTGCTCAGGTGTGCTCACTGAGTCTTTTGTCTTTAGAACTGGCAAACACCCAGCTCAAAAATAATTTTGTCGTTCAGAGGAAAAGCTATTTTATGGATAAAAGATTATAAATTTCACAGTTGACTTGAGATCTACTCAAGCCAACAACATTGATTTCTACTTTGCAAGTAGGATTTGCTCTGTCAATGCAGATTTCTCAGTAAGTACTTTTTCCTTTGAAAGGCCAAGTCAGATTTCAAAGAAACATTTCCATTTTTTTAATACAAATCAGCTTGCTGATTATATTAGCTTAAATTCAAATCTGATGTACTCTTTGTGCCCCTCCTCCTACACTTCGGCTAAAATGGAAATAGACTTGGTTTGTAACATTTAATACTGACATTTTTGAGTATAATTAAAATGCAGAAGTGTTGGCTTAGAAGGAGCCCTAAACTGAAAAAAAGGATTAAGGGCTAAGACAGCTTTTCTGTTGTTGTTAATGTTACATGTATTATTGAATCTCTTTTTAATAAACAGTTCTTCAGTTTCTTGAATAATACATAACAATACTGATGCAATATTGCAACATATTGAACAACAAATGCATGAAAAATTTGATATACTGTCTACCCTAATTGCGCACTTATTTTCTTCCACTTGGTTTCTGGTTTATCATCATTATATTTTTTGAATGCTAAAGATATGTCACATTCAGACTTGGACTCAGATGTGACTTCTCTACACATGTCTCTTCTGTCCATTTTTTTTAACCTATAGTGGGTGCTGGACTTGGTAGGTGTATGTCCAAGAGCCTTGAATCTCTGAGCTGTCCATGAGCCAGCTAGGTCCTGAGCCTCAGCGGAGTTGCACCTCCTACTCTGCAGTTCATTGAACTCACCCACGACAACTAACAAAGTGGTAACAATGGACAACCACCACACCGAGGAACTGAGAGAGTCCACAACTTCAAGCAAGAGTCCCATCCAGGCGGCAGACTTTGCCCAGTGGTTAGGGCGTCCGTCTACCATATGGGAGGTTCGTGGTTCAAACCATGGGCCTCCTTGACCCATGCGCACTGCTGATGTGCACAAGAAGTGCTCTGCCACGCAGGGGTGTCCCCCGCGTAGGAGAGCCCCATGCACAAAGAGTGCACCCCATAAGGTGAGCCACCCAGCGCGAAAGAAAGTGCAGCCTGCCCAGGAATGGTGCTGCACACAGGGAGAGCTGACATAATAAGATGATGCAACAACAACAAAAAGAAAAACAGATTCCTGTGCTGCTGACAACAACAGAAGTGGACAAAAAAGATGCAGCAAATAGACACAGAGAACAGGACTGACAATGTGATAGCCAGATCCTGAGCCTCAACAGACTCCAGCACCTACAATCTGATTTATTGGACTTACCACACTCAGCTAAGATGGAGGTGAAGAAGGACAACCACCACACCATGGAGCCTAGAGTGATTACAACTGAAAATGGGAGGATTGCATCCAGCATCCAGGTGGAATCTGAGCCTCCTCTTGACATAAAGGTGCAATGGACACAACCAATCCAGTGTCCACATAGAAGAGGTGGCATTGGATTGGGAAAAGTGGACATAATGGACAAAGGGTATGGGGAAAGGCAGGAAGAGATGAGAGGTGGAGGCGTCTTCGGGACATGGAGCTGCCCTGGATGGTGCTTCAGAGGTAATCACCGGACATTGTAAATCCTCACGGGGCCTACATGATGGAATAGAGGAGAGTATGGGCCATGATGTGAACCAATGTATATGAGGTGCAGAGGTGCCCAAAGATGTACTTACCAAATCCAATGGATGTGTCATGATGATGGGAACGAGTGTTGTTGGGGGGGGGGAGAGGGGGGGTGGGGGGGTGGGGTTGAATGGGACCTCACATATATATTTTTAATGTAATATTATTACAAAGTCAATAAAAAATAAAAAAAATAAATAAATAAAAATAAAAAAAAAAAAAATAGACACAGAGAACAGACAACCAAGTCGGGGGTGGGGGAAGGGGAGAGAAATAAATAAATAAATAAATTTTTTAGAAAAAAGAGTCCCATCCATCGGCCATAAGGGTTCGAAGCCGCCTCTCAATTAGAGGTAGAGTGAGCATCACCATCCCAGAATCCTCAGGATTGGGGAATAAAAAATGTACTAGAGAGTGGGGGGGGGGGGTGGGGAGGGGGGAGATATGTCACGTTAGGCAAGACAAGAAGAAGCTTAACTTTATATGGGGGGTGGGGCTCTTGTAATTGTGGACATCCTTAAAGAAGGTAAAGCAATTTAATTAGGCACTAAGTGGTGAGACACTATTTAATAACAGGTCCTAGTTGGCATTATTCTTGGTCATCTGAGTAAAATGTAGAAAGGTTTCAAATGAAATGGTAATAGGTTTAATTGACCGTTCTGGTTATTCATAAGTCTGAGACCTTACCTCAAACCCTGTTTAGACTTTCTACTATAATTGGAAATCAGACTAAATATACTAAACTCCTATCTATATAAAATTCTACTATCAAATGCTTCCAAACTGACTTTATTTAAACCATGATCCCCTGAATTGACTTTCAAAGCTCCTTTCTCTGATTTATATTCAAATATCAAATATGTGTTAAGATTAGGTGAACACTTAGAAAAAAAGAAAAAGAAAAGAGAATGATGGACTCCGGGTAACCAGTGGTAAACTTTACTAGCAGTCTGAAATGAAGTGATTCAGTTTATGGAACTTTGTGTACACTGTCTTCTACCTGGTATTCCTATTTATTGAGACATGGTAATAGATAGTGCTTAAGATCATGGAAGAATATGGGAGGTCCGCGGTTCAAACCCCGGGCCTCCTTGACCTGTGTGGAGCTGGCCATGCGCAGTGCTGATGCGCGCAAGGAGTGCCGTGCCACGCAAGGGTGTCCCCCGCGTGGGGGAGCCCCACGCGCAAGGAGTGCGCCCGTGAGGAGAGCCGCCCAGCGTGAAAAGAAAGAGCAGCCTGCCCAGGAATGGCGCCGCCCACACTTCCCGTGCCGCTGATGACAACAGAAGCGGACAAAGAAACAAGACGCAGCAAATAGACACCAAGAACAGACAACCAGGGGAGGGGGGGAAATTAAATAAATAAATAAATCTTTAAAAAAAAAAAAAAAAAAGATCATGGAAGATGGGAAGTCAAATGAATTTTGGGTAACACCCTGAGTCTACCACTCACCCAGCAGGTGACTTAGGTCAAGTTATTTAATTTCTCCTAGCCTCGGTTTCCTGTTCTGTAAATTGGGGGTAAATTACTAATCTTTTTAGACTTTGGTAAGGATTAGATGAAAAGATGTTTGAAAATCCCTGACGGCTACCTAAGGAATATTAGTTACAGTTTTAAGACCTAGTATACAAGATCTCTCTCCCCACCCCCCACCCCCCCAGAAAGAGAGGCATTTTCTCAATACAGTCTAGAGTTGGACATTTGATCCAAGGTCATTTTCCATCTATAGATATGTTACTTGATACTTTCTAAAATGTTTTATCAAGAAAGTTACCTATAGTTTGGTTATCCTAACCTTAGTTATCATTTAGAACTCAACTTCTAAAACAAGATATTCTTAAGAATCAATGTCTTTAAAAATTGTACTATGGAATTTTCTCTCCTTCTTTCTCTCAATGCAGTTTCCCCTCTAAATAAATTCATGGGAAACTGGGCATTCTGGGCTCCAATACCACCTCTACCACTAATCACTTGTGAGAACTTCAGTCTCCTTCATCTGGAATTAAGAGTTTGGATGAAATAACTTCTTCGGTCCCTTCAGTGCACCTGGAGCTGTTTCAGGTGGTAACCCCAACAAAATTTTTGAGAAAAATTTTTTTTTACCTGTATGTGGTCAATCCCCCACCTGTGCCAAGTCCTTCATCCCTTATATGAAATCCTGGCCTCCGTTTCCTCTCACAGCCCACCTGCTGGATACTCTTTTATTATGCAAAAATTCAGGCCAGATTATCACCCAGGAAAGGCAGAGAGGCAAAATGCTCCCAGCCTGCATCATCTAGACTAATTCTCTAGTTCCCTGTGATGCTACCACTGACCTTGCCAGATGCTTCCCTGGAATAATTATTAATTGTACTTGCTCAGATTAGCCCTTTGTCCAAAGTTTTCCCCAAGATACTGCTACAGTGCTGTCTTTGATACCTTGAGAGTAACTGAGAAACTTCACAATCTTATCCTTTCTACACAGGTTCCCACAAATGACTCCATGATTAACATGGACCTCATGCCATGTCTGGTTCTTAGAATGGACCCTCCCTTTAGGGCTAAGGGCTAGAGAGGTGCATCCAAATAAAATACGTCTTGTCATTTTGTCAATTCTGGTTGATATATATATGCTAATAGAGAGAAAATTTCAAAACAACATTCTAAAACCCAATTGGCTTTGCAATGTAGAATTGTGTGAGTCTTAGCCCAATGCTATACATATAACAAGAACCTAATAAATAATCATGTTTACTGAATGGTAATTTGGCAAGAGATTTATCTTCTTAAAGTGTTTTTATTGGGCTAAAAAAATCATGCCACAGTTCCTTTTTATAAATTTGATCGATTTTTCCCTAAGCAGATTTGGGTGGGTTTTCCCTGCAGAATATAATCTTGGCTACTGCTTCTCTACGAAAAACTAGATCAGGATTATGGAGCCTGCATGTTAGCTTCCAAGCTGGCTTTGGCCCCAATAAGTCTAAGATCCCTAACTTTCAAGATATATTGGCTAGAGATGATCTGGATAAATTCAATAGGAGTGAGACCTGTGGGTGAGTATTCTTTAATTAAATGTGATAAAGCATCATTACACTTGGGTTTAAATCCTCATCAGCCATTGTGGTGGTTTGGAACTGTATGCGCCCCAGAATATCATGTTCTTAAACCTAATCCATTCCTGGGTGTGTAAACATATTTTAAGTAGGACTTTTGATGAGGGTACTTCAATTAAGGCATGGCAAAGGTGGTTCTTAATCCTCTTACTGGAGTCCTTTATAAGAGAAAGAAATTCATACAGAAAGAGGGAAAGCCACAGAAGCAAGAAGCTGGAAGCAACAAAACCTGAGAGAGAAGAAAGAAACCAGAAGATACCACCATGCACTTTGTCATATGGCAGAGGAGTCAAGGATCGCCTTGATGATACCTTGATTTGTTCATTTTTCTCAGCCTAAAAACTGCAAGCTAAAAAATTCCCATTGTTAAGTCAACCTATTTCATGGTATAGGAAGCTAAAACAGCCATGCACTATGACACATTGCTTAACTTCTCTGAGCCTCAGTTTCCTCATCTATAACATGGGGAAAATGTTAGTAATTAGCCTACAGAGTTACTGTAAGGCTTAAATGAAATAACATGTAAAACATTTAGCATGGTTGCTGGCAGACACTAAATGTTCAATGAATTTTTGCATATCAAAATGGACTCTTCTGTTTTCTGAAAGTAAGTTTGGAGTACAGACTTTTCTCCTCTGGAAATAATGTGGCTGCTCTTCCAAATGTTGACTCCCACATACCACAACCTCCCTGGCTGTAGTTCCTATTGCTTATTTCTCACACCATGGTTTAAAGAGTTCTATTCACAGAGCAGTGGGAATCATCTTTCATTTACTGAGGATTAGGAAAAGGAGAGTTAGTAAATAAACTTTTATATACTGCAATTGCAAGCCCATAACCCTATGGTTTGGGCCATAAGAACTAATGGGCCTATGTTTTTTATGTAACATTTATGTAATCTAATCTCTTTTAAAAAAAATTTTTTAAATATATTAAAAAAAAAAGAACTAATGGGGGTGAAACCAGAGAAGATAAAAGAGATAAAATCACTTCTTATTTTTAAATATGTATCAGATTTAACTGTACTTACAGTGACAAGCTTTTCTCATGCCTGTGAGTGGTGCATAACAAGTCCTCTGATTCATTCAGGAAATAAAGGAAAATTTCATTTCTGGTCCTTGATAGCCTTCGCATGATGAAATTTGATGGATAGATACAATTTTTACTCTCACTGAAACCTTGTTTTTCAAACTAGTAAACAGCTTCTGGTTTGTCTTCAGATTTTTGTTATTACAGTATCTCCCTAAAACAGTTTAAGACTTACTTTTAAACCCCAGTCCTGGGAGGCGGATTTGGTCCAGTGGTTAGGGCGTCCCGTCTACCACATGGGAGGTCCGCGGTTCAAACCCCAGGCCTCCTTGATCAGTGTGGAGCTGGCCCACACGCAGCGCTGATGCATGCAAGGAATGCCCTGCCATGCAGGGGTGTCCCCGCATAGGGGAACCCCACGTGCAAGGAGTACGCCCCGTAAAGAGAGCTGCCCAGTGCGAAAGAAAGTGCAGCCTGCCCAGGAGTGGCACCGCACACACTTGGAGAGATGACACAGAAGATGACGCAACAAAAAGAAACACAGATTTCCATGCCGCTGACAACAACAGAAGCAAACAAAGAACACACAGCAAATGGACACAGAGAGCAGACAACGTGGGGGGGGGGGTTGGGGGAGGAAAGGGAGAGAAATAAATTAAAAAAATAAATCTTAAAAAAAAAAAACTCCAGCCTTAACAATGTAGAAAAAGCTCTAGATATTAAGACTCATCTTCTCATTTGATGCCCTTCTTTAGAAGAGCACGAAACTTAGACTTTGTCAGTTGCCTTTAAATATTAAAAGTTGGAAAGAAAATATCAGTTAAGTCAAATGCCCAGTGAATTGATATGTTATCATACAGAATCTGGCTTCAACCACTTTTGTCGACTAGGACCAGGTAAGCTAAGTGTTTTTGTGATTGTTTAGTTATCATTATTTAGTTATTTGTGGAAGAATATTGCTTTGTATTTGTTTTTTTTTTCCTGTTCCATTTTTCATATGATCTAGCTCCTTGTTCCTCAAAGTGTGGCCCAAGGATCAGCCACATCTACATCACCCAGGAGCTTGTTGAAATGCAGACTCTCAGGCCCCACACTAGACCTATAGAAAAAGATGTTGTATTTTAACAAGATGCTTCAAGTGTACTTTAAAGTCTGAACGCACTGTTCTATTGATTTCTGGCCCATAAATCTGCCAATCTCTTTGGCTAAGGTTTGTTTTTCCCTCTTCATCCACAGTCTAGCTAACTCAAACTAAGAATTAGGTTGTTAATTTAACTGGCTTTGATGTTTTTACTCAGGTGATGAATGAGCAATAAGCCACCTTCTATGCCATCTGAGCAGAGGCTCATTGGGCCTCTTTCATGGCATCTATCTTGCCATGTTTTCTACTTATTTTCAAAATTATCATATCTTCCTAAGAACCATGAAAAGGGCTTGTGGGCAGAAACTACCTAGTGCTTTCAGGCTTAAGCAGAGTAAGTAGTTAATAAATATTTATTAAGAAATAGAGACGATATAGTAGATTTCAAGGTCAACATTCAAATGGTTATACAATGATGAGTGAAGCTAAAATGCATTTTGGATGCCTCTGGCTCCTTTTGGGGTCTCAGAAACAGAGAGGAAACGCAGTGCAACAGGAAAGAGAGAATGTCTTGCTCCTTTCAGTGTGGGACAGGCCAAGGCAACAGTTCAAGCAAATTAGGCTGGTTATGGTATCTTGGCCAACATTGTTTATTACTGTCTTTCACTTGGATAACTTAGGTGGCCACACGGAACAGTTCTCCTTCCTGTGGGGAAAGGGAATTTCTAGGTCCTCTAATTCCCAGCACATAGTCACAGAAAACAAAATTGCAGCATTGTAAAGGGAGAAAAATAGCCAAATGCCACTCAATATATTTCATTCAGAATGAGGCTTTGAAAGAAGCAGTGGTCCTTTGTGCCCAAGGGTGCTCTATTTAGTGCTGCATCCCATACTCTCTGAAATATTTTGTTTCTATTTGGATTCCAGGCTGCTAAAAAAGAGCCCTCCTCAGGCAAATAAATGTATACAAATCCAGCATATTTTGTCCTCAAATGACTCTCCTTATAGAATAATCAATCATTTTAATATTACTTGCTCTTACTTCAAAAATTAAATTTCTACTATCAATCAATGTAATACTTTTAGAATTATTAATATCAAAGAACACACACAAATGTAATCTGTAAACTACATTTACGGATGTCGTGACACCATTTCTTAAAAGCATATATAAATATGTGCATATTTATGTATAAATAGAAGTGTGTATATAATCTATACAAACTGAGAAGAAGAGAAAGGAGGATTTGGGAAGAATAGACTAACAGAACAGATAGAGGGATCATCACATGTTACTTTATAGAGTTGTATTTACATTTATCTTGTGGTGAGACACTGGGTGATTTTTTTGACATTATTAAATTTCTTTTTTTTTTCAAATTAAAAACTTTGAAGAAAACAAACCAGTCTCCTATAAATAATTTACACCATATAAGTTCCACTGATTTCCAGATAATGGCAAACACTGCATGCCTATTAAAATCTTTATATAAAGCTGTACAGCAAGAAAAAATAGACTTTTCTTTTAGCATGGGAGAAATGAGCTAAGGAGAAGAATGCCATCTACTTTTGTATTATATAGGACATTATATAACAAATGCATACAAAAGGATGATTATCAAGGTTTTCCATTATGTATTCTTTAAAACAAAACACATTTCAAAGACTGCTTAACCAAATCACCATGAAATTCCAGAATTTTCATTTTAACAGACTAGCTCCAAAAATGTGCCATAGAAGGTCAAGTCTTCCCAGATAATGAATTACCCAGAGATAATTTCAGAGAGCCTCTATTTAGAGGCATATACTGAGGTAGACAGGAATCTATTTACGGAGCATAAGTTTCGACTCCCTAAGGTCTCTAAGTCCCCATGAGACCAAGAATGGAGAAGCTAGTCACTGACAATCCAAGCCTGGGTGGACTGTTCCTGCAACCAGCTGTGCCGTCCACTCACAACCACGGAAAGCAGCCAGAGGTTATGGTATACTTCATAGGGTTGCTTGTAAAAAATTTGATTTGGGGGGGAGGTGGGGGAGGAAGGATACTGGTGAAGAAACTAAATAAGAGGAAGGTTTTTCTCAGTGCACAAAATTATTTTATACTTGTAAACATATTTTTCATTATAAAATAGAAGTTTCAAATATATTATCATTAGAAATTTGGAATGAAAAAAATATAAAATGCTTACTTACATAATGGGGTTATACAGTGTCTTCAAATCTATGGAAATGAAGAGTAGTTGCCACAGAAACATTTGCTTCAGTGTCTTCAAATACAAAACCATATATCCCCAGTGTTATTTATTTTCCTACCCAGAAGAAGTGAGCAAGTCTGTATATAGCTGTGACCCAAGATGCAAATGGAAACTCTCTTAGAAAGGGGAGTCACACCACAAAAGTCAAAAAGAAATGTAGAAAATCTATAAACCAACACCAAACTGACTCAAATTAAAAAGACTACTAATGCCAACTGTAGACAAGATATTTAGGGATGTAAATTTGTATAACTACTCTGGAAAAGATTTGACATCATCTACTAAAGTTGCAAATATGCATACTTTGTGGCCCAGCAATTCCACACATCACTCCTGTTTTATAATCAGTAGAGCTATGTACAAATGTGAGCCAAGAAAAATGCACAAGAATGTTTGGATCAGCCTTATTTCTAATGTGCTTGAACTGCAGAAGAAGCAAAAGTCATCACTAAGAAATTGGATAAATGCATTTTGGTGTCTTCAGAAAACAAAAGGTTATCCAGCAATAAAAAAAATCAATGAACTAACATTACACAGAAGAAGAATATGGATAACTCCCACAAACACTGAACAGAATGAAAGAAGAAAATATTTAATGTACTAGATAATCTCATTATATAAATTTCAAAAATAAACTAAACTAGATGGTCAGAAGTGAAAAGAATAGTTACGGTTGAGGATGAGGAGTTGGGAAAAGACTGAGATGGGGCATAAGGTCAGGTTCTGGGATACTGGTATGACCCACATGGTGACTGTGCTTATTTTGTAATAATTCACTTAGCCATACATTTATGTTCAGTTCACTTTTCTGTATGTCTGTTACAGTTCACACAATAAAGAAATCAAATAGAAGGAAGAAAACAGAAAATGTTTTTAGAAACCAAAGTCATCGTATTTGTAAACAAATACCTAAACGACTTTTATTGGCAAATATGGCTCACCTGGGTTTCTTATTCATTAACTTATGGGTGTACTTTATACATAACAACTCACAGTGGCCTGTGGAAACCCTCAATACAAGAGGACCCCAGAGTTTGCTTTATTGCTATGTCATGACAGCCTTTAAATAAGATGTTCAGCTCTTTGTGTCTTGGATTGCAATAAACAATAAATAATTGTATTATACAGAAAGTAGGAGACAGGTGTGTTCTTTTAAAAAAATAAACTTCTTGCACTATTATCTGAATTTGACCCAATTTTGTAATGTAACCAATCTCCGTCAATTACTGCAACTTAAATTGCTTGGTAATTTTTCTGCTGACCATGACTCCCATTAAGTTTACCCTTTGCCAGTGCAACGAAATTCTGAGATTTCTTCCTCTTCCTGCCTCATAGGAGGAACCTGGATATGCACAGATTCAGAATCTTTCTTTTTAACTTTGAGTGAAGGGTTATTCTACTGGAAGCTGAACAAAGATGTAGATAGATGGAGGCAGACACAGTATGGAGAAGGGGAAAAACAAAAACGGGATGGTGTAAGCTCAGTTGATTTGGGCCTGATAGAAGTAGGTATATAAAAGGTATGTTTATTCTTTTTCTTTTTTGCCTGGGAGAATTTTGCAATTTTATACATGGTCACAGACCCATGATTTAAACTCGTAATCTAGCTGTATTTGACAGTGCTATAGAGAGTGCTTTCATATTTTCAGTGCATTTTTTGTTTTCTCCTCTAACAGTTCAGGTTATTCCACTGAGTGCACATCCCAGGCTCTCCCAGGCTTCAAGCCACACATATTGTAAGAACTGAGGGGAGTTTGGGGTGAGGGACTTTGCACTGCCTTACTGAATCTTTTCAGTTCAGCCCAGTCACTAGATAATGAATATATCAGGTTTACCCCTAGGGTACCAAACAAATCTACTACAATTTCAGCTACCTTCTTCATCACCAATTAAAAATAAACAAAAAGAACAATGACAAAAATAAACCACCCTCCTTCTCCTGGTTAAAGAATTTTAAGTTCTCAAATTTTAGAGTACATGAGCCCTACTTGTTAGAGCATGCCAGGAGACAATGGTGGAAGGTTTAGGCTTCTCTCTGGAGTCACTGCCTCAGGTAGAGAAGATCGAAACATGGCTAGCTAGAGAAAATGGTCATATATATTGACAGATGAAGTACAATGTGACATCATATAAGGTCAAATGAATGTTACAAAGAAAAAGTGCAGAAGAAAGTGTGATTACTACGGAATAATAAGAATGGGAAATCTTTTTCTGATGAGATAAAGCTTGATCTGAGCCATGAAAAAAAAAAAAAAAGAAGTTCCTATATCAAGAATTATTGTATCAGTGTCTATTTAATCAAGGCCAGATGGTGAATGGCTGCATTCTTTCTTTCTTGCCTTTCATTATTTCCCACTTGCCCAAGCTTGTCTCTCACAATTACACCATCATAATTTGAGCCCTCAATATCACCAATACCCCTTCTCCAAGAGCCTAGGAAGAGTATTTGTTTAAACATGTATGACATTCCTGAGCCACAGAGACAGGAAGGCCAAGCCAAATGCTCTTTCAAGCAAAATTCCCCGCCCTAGATGCTGTGGGCTCTGACGTCATTGTTTGATATTCTCCTTTCTGGGTCCCAGAAGGTTTTAGAGTCCTTGGGCATACGGCAATGAGGAAGTTTTGAGCAGAGGAAATCCAGAATGGTATCAAAATGCATAGCAGGAACTGGATACTTAAGCAAGTAAATCTCACAAGGTTACTATGCCACTATTTAGCTGAGATAGTGAACAACATCTTAGTCCAAGACTAACCAGCCCAATTAAACAAACATGTAAATGACTGGTATCAGACCCTTCATTTTGTGGAAGATGTCAAGATTAGGGGTCATTTAATGTCCTCAAGGAATAGAAAGGACACTGTGGCTAAGGACACCGAATCAAAGGGCACCGAACAGACAAGTCTCACACTTTCAGGATTTTACCTGTTCACCTTACACTTTGCAGGTAGAACCTGAGGACAAGAAGTTTATTTCACAACTGCCATGTAGAACATGTATAAATGTTCTGTATAATTTATACATTAACCTATAAGCACAATACACAGGGAATTTTTAATTCCACAATAATCAATGCAGTTTAATCAATGTAAGCATTGACAAAAGTAGGTAACACACAATTGTTTGCATGTTCAATGATGAAGAGTGCATGCTGAAGAGAAAAAAAAATATATATATATATATAATAAAGTATTTTCTGTACCAAAGATGAAAGTTTCAGAATGGCTAGATTCTGGTTGTAGGAGAGTCTTTATCTGGAGAACGCAGTCTTTGATGGAGAGAAGCTAGCCTTCCTCTCACCTGAATATCAAGGACTGCTAAGAAATGCTAGTGTCTGCAGACACCATTCCTGCTTCAAAAGGAGAAGTTCATCTCTTTCCCATATAAGATCCGTATAATTGTGTTTAGGGGGATGAGGTGGAGAAGAGAGAGCATGCTCTGTCATTTTTTTTTTTTTAAAGTTCTCGAAAAAACCTCTACTGAAAAACTTTCCATTCCTCCTTTTCTTCTCTTCCTATACTCAAAACAGAAGCAATTCACCACAACTAAAAGGAGCAGAGGGAGTATCTTTCCTTCATGTTCCTTCTTATCTTTCATTACACTTAGGGGCAGAAGAGCACCAAGCTCTAAACCTTCAGTCAGAGGGAAAAAATCCGTTGTATATAATGATATGTGCAAGAAATCAATGAATTACTTAACCTAATTTTTTTAAATGCCATTGTGTTCAGATATTTTCTCTGTAAACCTAAGAGAGTAAGAATGAAAGGTAGTTAGGGCTATATATTCTATATATTCACCAAAAGGATCATGGAGACTAAAGCCAAGGCTCAGAGAAAACTAATCAGCATTTAAAACAATGCTTATGTGGGTACCAGCTGGTCCTGGAAGACTTGAAGCTATTCTTGAATACCTCTGGCCCTATTTCTTGTTTTTTACTTTTAAAATGAGGGTTCTGGATTAAATGACCTTAACCTAAAATGCTAGAATTTGTTCCCTTTCTCGTAACATTTTTTTTCTCTGATTATAAGGTAGCATATGCTTAAAATAGAATATTTTTTAAATGTACATTTAGATAATTCTACTGCT
Source organism: Dasypus novemcinctus (assembly GCF_030445035.2). Lineage (NCBI taxonomy): Eukaryota > Metazoa > Chordata > Mammalia > Cingulata > Dasypodidae > Dasypus > Dasypus novemcinctus. The sequence goes on from NC_080689.1 coordinate 38,814,162, forward strand.
CACAGATAAGTAGTTTGGTGTATATTCTTCTAAGTATTTTTCTAAGTAATTATCTTATTATTAAAAACAAAACAACTACAAAGCCTTAACAACCACAATAAAATACAATGGAATTTCCTTCCTGCTTTAGCTCTCTTAAGAATATCTGAGTTCTTTCCCTGTTTTGGCATTTAAGTGCTGAACAATTGAGATTCTGGCAACTAAAACTGCATGAGCAGCAGCTCCATTTTTCTCAGAATCTACTGAAACTGAACAGGCAATTAAAAGTTACTGAACTGCAAGGTAAAATTACTTCACTGCTCTGCTCTGAGTGACTAAAGAGGGAAGACAATGGAAATCATATTTAGAATTAAGATAGAATGATGGAACATAGTCTGCTCTACTAAATGGAAACTATAAACATTAGACATAATCAGAGGCACTTCAATCATGCTCTTTGCTCACAGTTAGAAGGAAGATTACACAAAACAAATGTGCAATGCTCAAATCTGTGGCATTGCTGGTTAACAGAAGGCATTTCCCTCCAGCCCACACGGTGATCCAAAATCTCGCCTGCACTGCCAGTGCCCAGCTTACAAATGGGACATTCTCCAAAAGCCCATTTGTAAGCCAGTTGTTCCAAGCTCTGATTTAAGTTTCCCACAGAATTAATGTTCGAAATGGTCCTTAGGTTCCTAAGCTAGCCCAGAGCAGTCTGTTTATTAAAAGATGCATTATCAAATGATAACATCAAGAGGACTGTAGAACCTAACCACCAAGTCATGCTTCTTTCAAAACTGTATTCAGAGTTCAATCTTGGAAGTACAGGAAAAGATCTCTTCCTCTGAAAATTACTGCTGGTAATTTCCATCCCTGAAGACAAATGGCAGGGCAGAGAGGGGAAAGGTTAATTAAAGGACTTCAGAAGTCAGCCAAAAGTATTTAGGGGACTGACATGGCAACTGGTGAATGGCATGAGATAGGGAGTTGGGGATATGACAGAGAAAGCATAAGAAGGAGATAATGATTAGAGGATGGAGGACTTCTTCTGGGTTCCTCTTCTGTACTTCACAATCTCAAGCTATTATTTTATTTAGAAGTTTGATATTTTTTCCCTTCATATTCATATTGGGAGGAAGAGATTTGGTGAGGTAGGATAAGAGGAAAAAAGTGCAGTGGGAATCTGTAGAAGTAGTAAGACATTTTCACTCCAACTAGAACACCTGCCTATTGCCTATCCCTCCACTAAATACCCTGCCCAATTATATGGGTTTTGAGACAAAGTAGGAAGCAAAGGATACACAGTAAAATTCAGATGAGAATCTCAAGGGTTTAGTGAGGAATCTCAAAGATCAAGTTTTACAACAATGAAAATTAATAGTAATGTTGAAGACAGGCAAGGAAAGATCTTGCCACATTCTGCTGGTTCATCCACTTGCCCAAAAAAAAGACATTAGATTGCTTTAAACGATATGCTATTTCTTTAGAATAACATTTCTCATAATCCAAGGAATAAACATGGCAAATTTTATAGTTTATGCTACAGTATAAAATATGAAACCCATTCTTAGAAGTTATAATTCCACAGGTAAGATAATAACGAATATGCTGCAGATAATGAGGTACTAAATAATAATTAACAGAGACAAAAGCATGTTCTGATATAAAGGTTTGTTTTTGATCTGGCAGAGAAAAGACGAGGTTGCTAAAATATATGTTTTCCTTATCTAGGTTGTGATGTTGTGACTAAAATGTAATGAAATAGAGTGTTAAATAACAAAAATACCACTCAGAAAAAGTTTTGGTGAACTGAAGGGGTATACTGTGGAGTCCAGCATCAATCATGGGAGTTATCCCATGTAATTTTTATTCCTGAAACACCATCAAAGCTCAAAGGATCTAGTTCGCCCCACTTCAAAATAATCTAATTAGAAAGTAACATAAAAAGAATAATAACTGTTTTCATGGGACATGAGAAATTTTTCTGAGAGTGCATTGGAGTTCCATTTGCTGCCAATATGGTGAACCAAAGGTTCAGAGAAACCTTCCTGGTAAACATTTTTAAATGACAGATAAATTATGAGAAGGCCCACAAGACAAGATCCAACATATATGTATTCAGAGTTTTAGAAGGAGAGGGTAAGAGAATGGGGGAGGGCCTGGGGGTTTTATGTAATTGATGAATGATACACTTCCTTATACTAGGAATCCAGTGAATACAAAGCAAGAAAAATAAAGACATCTTTGCCTAGAAACAAAGGTAAGTTGTGAAAAATTAGAACACCAATATAAAAGAGAAGATCTTAAAAGCAGTCAGGAGGAAGGAAGAGTAGCTAGAAAGGAATGGTAATTAGATCAACAATTGACTTCTTAAAACATAAAACGATAACCAGAGGACAATAAGATATCTTCAAAGTGCTGAGAGACAAAAGCTGTTCAAATATAACTACTATACCCTGTGAAAGAATCTTTCAAAAACAGGTTAAAATAAAGCCATTTCAAACAATTCAAAATAAGAGAATACACTACCAAAAGAAAACTAATTAAAGACATTTCTAAAGAAATGGGGGGGGGTGGGGGAGAAAGAAAGAAAATGATCCTAGAAGAAAGATCTAAGTTGGGGAAAGGAAAGGAAAGGAAAGGAAAGAAAAAGGCAAACATCTAGGTGAATCTAAAGAAAGACATAATCTATAAAATATAAGTAATATCTAATTTATAGGGTCACTAAAACTAAAATCAAAACCAATAAATCACATTAGTTCAAGGAGGTGATGGTGGTAATTAAACCATTTGAAGGCCCTTTTATTGTCTGGGAGGAGGTTTTTAGATAATTCCAGATTTTGTAATCTTAAACATGCATGGTTTGTACCTAAAGATTTCAGGGTAGAAAAGGATTTCTTATATAAGGCATAAGAACGAGACTATAAAGGGAATATTGATTATTCTGACTACATTAAAATAAAGAACTCATTTATCCAAGAAACCATTAAATGAGTGAAAATTCAAGCCACAAACTAGGAGAATATATCTCAAAAATATAAAGAATTCCTAAGGATCCATAAGGAAAAGACTAATAGGGGGGAAAAGGACCAAAAAATGTGAATAGACATTTCACAGAAAAAACACAAATAGCCAAGAAATATGTACATCTTCATTAGTAACCAAGAAAATTCAAAAATCAAACCCCAATGGAGGGAAGTGGATTTGGCTCAATTGATAGAGCATCCGCCTACCATATGGGAGGACCGGGGTTCAAACCCAGGGCCTCCTGAACCATGTGGTGAGCTAGTCCACATGCAATGCAAATGCACGTAAGGGTGTCCCCCGCATAGGGGAGGTCCACGCACAAGGAGTGTGCCCTGCAAGGGAAACCTCCCTGCACAAAAATAGGGTAGCCTGCCCAGGAGTGGCAACACACACACAGAGAGCTGTCACAGCAAGATGATGCAGCAACAAAAAAGAGACACAGATTCCCGGTGCTGCTGACGAGAAGGCAAGTGGACACAGAAGAACACATAGCAAATGGACACAGAGAGTAGACAATGGCCGGTGGGGGGGGGAATTTTTAAAAAAACAAACAAAACAATGGTATACCATTTCACATTCACCAGATCGGCAAAAAAATTTAAAAGCATATGGAACAAATGAGAGCTCCCATATCCCAATGGGGAGTGTCACAGTTTGAAGGTTTTTTTTAATCCCAGAAAAGATCATGTTCTTGAAACTAATCCATTCCTGTGGGTGTGAGACCCAATGATTGCATTAGATTCAGTTAAGAGAACTTTTAATTAAATCACCTTTTGATTAGATCACTTTAGGGCTTTTGATTGGACTATGTCACTGAGGCATGACCCAGGTTGGATCTCTGCCCTCTTGCTGGGGTCTATATAAACTGGGAGCTGGAAGCAGAAACACACGGAGGAAAAGGAAGCAGCCATTTGACCCTGCCACATGAGAGGATCACCTGTAGTCGCAGAAAAACAATACAGAGAAGGTAGTCCCATAGAGCAGCGTGAAGCTGAACAGATGAGCCCAGCCATGTGCTTGATCGCCCACAGATGAGCCCAGGGAGAAGCAACCGGGAAGCGAAGACAGAGACACAGAAGGAGAGCATCATTTGCCTCACCACGTGGCAGAAGCCCAGGATCCAACAAGCAGCCAAGCTTTGGTGAGAAAGTATCTCTGATGATGCCTTGATTTGGACATTTTCACAGCTTGGGAATTGTAAGCTTTTTCCCCACTATAAAAGCTAACCCATTTCTCCTAATTTTGTATGGGCAGCCTAAGAAAAGAAGCATGTGAACGATAAGTCATTTCACTGGGAAAGTTAGCATGTGCACTCCATGTGCACTTTGTATACTCCAGCAATCCCCCTCCTGAATCTGTGCGCTAGTGAAACTCCTGTGTGCGACCTAGAGTCATAATAAAAAGAAGTTCAAGGAGCTTTGTTTTTAAGAGCAAAAACTCAAAAAAACTACCCAGATATCCCTGAGTGGTGGAGTAAATGGTAATACTATTGCTTATTTATTCAATAGAAAAATATACAGTGGTTAGAATTAATGAAATACATGCTATAATGTAGAGTAATCTCAAAAAATAATGTTGAGAGACAAAAAATAGATAAATGAATAGAAACACTATTATAAAATTCAAAAAACAGGCAAAACTAAAAAGGATATCATTTATGGATACATACATATGTGGTGAGACTATCTTTAAAATAAGTAAATTAACAGAAAATTCAGAACAAAGTTACCTCTGGGGGAGGGTGTATGCATGTACAGTGTTTCAGATATTGGTGGTCCTTCATTTCCTAAGCCATTTGCTAGACACAAACGTTTTCAGAGTATCATAATATGTATGCATTATATGTATTAGTCTACATGGATGCATTATATATGTTTTGTTATGCAAAATATCTTCATAACAAAAAATAAAATAAAAAAGAACATTTAATATTGTTACTTGTAATTTAATAACTAATTTTTTTAAAAAGATCAGTTTTTGTTTTAAATTGAAAATGTTTCATATTTGGAGTTTTTATCAAAATTCACATTTAAAGAAACATGCAAAGCTGGAGGTTAAATCATGGACATTCTCTGAGTCATACATTTTCGTGGTGTCTGGAAATAATACTAGTTATACTGAATGAGATTTGAAAATGTCTGCTTGTTTAATTATTTTAGTTTGTGGTTCAGTTTTATGGCATTTCCTCATCATTAATTATATATTGCAGTTGCATTACGCAAATGAAAACAAAAACAATTAGATACACTACATTTTGTAAAATGTGGGGCTCATACCCACAGTCATTTTTGAGTGTTCAATATTGTCCTGTCCCTGCACTGAGATCTACTGATCTCAAATTCTTTAATCTCCAAAATGTCTCAATTTTGTTATCAATATACAGAGAGGAGACCCTCAACTGACTTGACCAGCACCAAAATAATTTTATTTGCTCCAACAGGAAGGCATGCCTCTCTGTTACTTGCCCTTTACTCTACCCCGACTATATTTATCAAACTTATTGAACTATTTTATGAGAAAATGACTTAATGATAGCACTAATTTCCAAAATGAACTATGTAATTCACCTAGTTTTCAGTCAATCATCAACACCTATGGACGCTCCTGGAAAAAAGGCATTATCTCAAGGCTGGTTTGGGGGAAGGGAGTAGCACCTTGGATTAAGTCAGATAAATTGCTTTCAGCTTATCCTACAGCAATCCTTGCTTCAAATACTTAACTTCTAGACAGTCCTGAACCTGTCAACCTTTTCCTTACACCCACTGTTCCCCAAGCACAAAATTCACTACCTAAACATTTTCTCCATCCTTGCCTCCTGCAGCGTAACATACCACAATCTTTACTGCTAAGAATACAATATAGTCACTTTGGTGACACCCTAGCCCTCTTCTACCTACAGGGCAAAGCACTACAGCAATAGGAGTCATGAGAATGACAGCGTAATCAAATCCCAACACTTTCCTGGGAAGAGTGAGCTTTCTAACCATGACCATCATCCTCACCCCACTCCCTCAGTATATATATTTCCTATAACTAGGACCATTCCAAACTGATGGCTCTCTTAAAGATTTGTAAGAAAAAAAATTTTAAAGCATTCCAAAATCACCACTTCAAGTGCTCACAATTCTAATTAGAAGGGTCTTGAACTTGAATAAGAGCATTTAAAACAATTTAGTCAGAAGGAAAATCAATTACTTAAAAAAGTGTTCATTGAGTCTTATACCTGAATCTTATGTCTAGTATGCGATTAGCATTAGGTAAGGCAGAATTGGGGGATGGGTAAGTTTGGTAAAGAAATAGTAGAGAAAAGAACATGTCCCTTTCCATATGGATGTCATACCTGATAAAAGAAGATCTACACTCAGAGAGAATTAGATAAAAACATGGAAAACAATATAAGGAAGGGACAAATGATTCAGCAATGACAATAAGTTCCACAGAAGGACAGAAAAATCAGAGTAAGCAGAATTATCGAGTAAAGGTTTCCAAGAGGAAGTGGGAACACAGGTAGAACCTGGGGAGCTGACAGAAGGTAAGAAGGCAGAGAAGAGGAAGGAGGCTAGTCCTGCCTATGGATATAGAAAAGGGAGTGAAGGTCAATTGTATGGAGATGAGCAAGGGCTAGACTACCCACAGATGGTACAGAAGGGAGTTTAGGGGCTGATCCCAGTAGCTGCTCTGATGAAGATATGAAGAAAAGGATCACAAATACCCAGAAGACTGGTTGTTGGATATCCACTGAACTAATGGAATATGCATCAAATGCCATCTGATTCAAACAACAAAGGTTTGTACTCCTCTCCTCTGATAATTTGCTGGCAGCATGCACCTTCTGTCATGCCAAATTACTGCAGCCCTAAAGTTGTGTAGGAAAATCTGTGGTGGCAAATTAAGTCCTTGCCATCCTGAAAGAATTCAGGCATCCAGGATTGATTATTAACAACTGGAAAGCCGAGTAAGCAAGGAGAAAATCATCGCCCTCTAAAGCCTAAATCCCAAAGCCAGTAACCATGTAAACATTAACATTCGGTAGTCTCATTGGAACAAAAGCATTCTTGGCCTCTAGCCATGTATAATTCAGGGAGCTAGCATGATACACAAGCAAACCAGAACCTAAAAGAAAATGTGTGATTGGAATCCCTGTCCCTACCTCAAAGAGACATGCAAAATATCCAGTGACAACCCATATGACAATGTCACTTGTCCAACACATACTGGCTTCCTGTCTGTATTCCTAATTCTGAGAAGCCACAGAACAAATAGGGATTATATCATGGAATGTAGTAGGTCATGAACTATAAAGACAAGGAGTGAAATGCAATTTGTTCACTGAGAGAAATAATCTGAAGTTCATCTCTAAGACATGAAGAGATTCACCTTTGCCATTCTATGCACCAATGATGCAATTTACACCTTTCAACTTTAAGTGGTTTATCTAGAATACAGGGATGTATACACTTGGGATGAGAATCAGGGAGATTTGTACAGTTACAAAGTGAAGATTCTTCCCTTTTCTGTGGTAGTACTTTTCAAGAAATGGGAGGAATTGAACATTGGCCAACTCTCAAAAGATAGCAAATTGGAGAGGTCTAATGCATTTCATTGCTTTTGTTTTGAATTGAGGAAATCACAGAGATTAACAACAATCAACCTTAATTTTTCACGCACTCTAATGCTTCCTTGCCATAAAAGGCATTCCACAATAATAACACTGATGTCTACGACATTTATATGCCAGATGCTACATTCAATGTTTTCAAAACCTGTTTAATTTTCACCTCTGTTTTAACATGAAAGTAATATCAATCCCATTTTACAGATGAGAATTAGCCAAATTACAACTGAATGTAAACTAGGTTAAGTGACCCACAGAACTAATAATGATAAAAGTCAGAAAATAATGACTGAGTCATGCAGTAAAATCATGTGCTTTGTTCTTTTCTATAAATGCTTGTTGATTAATTAGTGTGCTTTTCAAGGCAGAATTGGATTCAATTTAGGGACCGAACACCAACTGTTTCCCCAGGCTTTATGAGCAAAGAGAGTTACCTGGAGACAAATGTCACCCAGAAAGCCACCTGCAAGGAACTTTCTGGGCCACTTCCCTTTATCACCTCAGCTCTGTAACAGAAGAGGAACAGCTGCAAAACAATTACTTAGAAAGAAAAACAAAACAAAAAACAACTCCAAATACTCCTTAATGTTGGAGTGGGTTTGGGGAGTTGAATTTAATAATTTGGCCAGACAAGAACCATTTCTGTTCACTTTCATATCAAGTTTACTGGTAAAGTGCTTGATCACTAGGAAATACCTTCTTTGGTACACACACACCTTAAATAAGGAATTGACAACAATGATTTGTTATTAAGGAATTTTTCAGGTGATAACTCTTCTGGAATTATGCTCCCCTGTAACTATGAAAAGCTCTCTAATCTATCACTAGATATGACAACTAGTAAGGAAGAGTAAAGCAAAATATGAATTTAAATATGCATTCATTCCTTGCCTTCACCAAAGATTTACTTACAAGTCAATGCTATTTTATTTTTCCCATTTGCTATATTTTAAGTCAAGCTATGGAAAAAAGCAACTCTTGAAAAAACTAAATTCTAATGTGACAATTGAAAAATTAAACTCATAGAGCTATATTTAAAAGGAAACTGTTTTCCCAGAAGTCAGTCATTCCTTGACGCCATTTTTTTAAAATCTGTAAGCCATTCTTTCTCCATCAACCAACATTTAAAGCATTTTTTAAATGATGATTTTAGTCTGAGTTTAAAATGATTTTAGTATTATTTTTCCTTATTATCTCAGGTTTTGAAGAGTTGAAATGATTTGGTTGTATGAAGGAACATATTAGAAGTTAGAAGAATGCAAGCATAAAAAAAGTATTATATAATGTTCTTTCAAGTTTCAACTCATAGGTCACATCCTCCATAAAACTGTTTCAGAAGCCTTTCCCCACCCAATTAACTTATCCCTGTGGGATCTGCACTGTACCCTATGCAGTGTCTAGTGTCTGTCATTGCACCAGTAATATTTTTTAACAGTAGTTCTTAAACTTTAGCGTGTGGCAGTAATTTCTGGAGGGCTTGTTAAACTGCAAGTTGCTGCTACTCCCCCCGCCCCCTGCTTAGAGTTCCTGATTTATTAGGTCGGGATAGACTCAAGAATTTGCATTTTTAACAAATACCCCAGTGCTGCTGCTGCTGGTGCAGCACCACACTTTAAGAACCACTGCTTTGTTTCCATTTCAGTCTGTTTCCAACTAAAGCACAGACATCATCTCTGGCATATACTAGGAACTCAGTTATGTATTAATGGATGGATGGATGGATGGATGGATGGATGGATGGATGGATGGATGGATAGACAGACAGATGAATGCATGCATGCATGTGAAGGACACTGTGATGTTGAAAGAGGAAACAAATGGAAGATGAGATGCATAAACAGTGTGGGTTTCAGGAACTGAATGGAAAAAGTTTCTTCAGAGCCTCGGGCAATTAATTTTACACCAAGGGAAAATTAATGTTGACTTTATAAATGGTTCTGTGAAAAGCATCCTAGCTTAAATAAAAGTGCACCTATCCTACCACTTGATAATACTTGACCTAACTCCCTCTAACTCCTTTTTCCAAAATATGCCTATGTGTATTTGTTTATTAAGCAAACATTTATTAAGCATCTACTATAAGGAAGTCAGTGAATTAGAAAACATGGGAAATATCAAGTTGAAGAAAATACCTTTTTCATTTAAATAAAAGGGCAGCTAACAGTACCTATCAGACAATCCCAAGTACAGCAAATATTAGCTGTCAGAATCAAAGGAGCTAAACTAGAAATGCATAGTACAGTGTAGATTATCAGTAGGGCACTAGATAGAGTTATGGAACAGACTGGAAAGTTAGGAAACAATATAAGACGGCCCAAAGCTGGGAAAGCTTTCAACGTAAGCACTGGGCATTTGAATTATTTGCACTTACTTCAGTAGGCGTGGGAAGAACACAATAATTTAGCAAGGCTTCAAGCAGTGTGTAAGTTTGAGTTGAAGGAGACAAGAGGCAGGGGAACTAGTGAGAAGGCAATTAAAATGTGCTCCAGAAGAGGTAACAGGGGACTAAACCAGGTGGTGGCAGTAGGAGTGGAACACCGAGAAGGCAACATCAATATTTTGGCAATTAGATTAGATGTAGGGCCAAAGAGAGGAAGAAATTAATTTACTTTAAAAGTTTTGAATCTTATTGACTAAGTAAGGGGCTGCGATTGAAGAACTAGGGAAGCTAAGAAGGCAGAGCCCATTTACTTGGAAGCCAGGCGACCTTACGTTTCATGGGCCCTGGCTTAGAAGGACTCCTTTCAGAGCCCTGGGGGGGAGCAGTAGCAATGTGTTCACTAAGCCATTCATTTCTGAAAACTTTAAAATGACAGATATTTCTGTCTCAATTGCTTGTGCTTCTGTCTCTTTCCATTCCAACTTTTCAGCTGTCACACTTCTCCTGTGATCAGTTCGTGCTGGAGGAGTTACTGGCATTTTTACTTGGAATTTGGTATTCTTTTCTTCCTTAACTGCACTCCTTGAATTGTATTAGCTTTTAACCCCGCAAAACCTGGATCTCATCCTGCAGGAATATTTTCTGGTTGTGGGGAAGATGTGCCACCTGGAAACCCAGGCGGAAAAAGTCTAGCATAGGTATAATTCCAGTGGAACATTTGGAACTGGGAAATAAATGAAAATAGTTGATGGGGGGGGCAGAGAAGGTAGACAGGGGGGAAAGGACCTAAAATAGAATTTCTGCACTGTGATAATAGGGAGAGGAAAAAGAAACTGGGAAAGAGAGGGACTGGAACGACTAGAATAGAAAAAGAACAGAGCAGTTAGGTGGAATGGATGCCAAGGAAAGACTGAAGCCTAACCAAGTAAAGATGTGGACTCTACCTTGGTAGGATAGGTGCTATCGGCAGCTAACCTACCGGAAAGGTAGGACAATATAAAGTCATTAGATCTGTAGCTTTCAAAGGGCAAATTCCTTAGGTTGGGAATCACTGGAAGGAAAGATGTGATAGAAGGGCTAGGGCAGGTAACGGGGACTAAAGACCAAGAACCTCAGTAAATAGGAGTGAGACTGAAATTTGTTGATGGTCTAGTGACAGGCACTTTCCAATGCCATTCAAATATCATAAACAGATGTGGTATAACTCCCATTTTACTAATGTTGAAACTTGTCCAAAGCCTCACATTCAGGCACAGTGAGTTTGCCTAACTTCAAGTCAACTGTCCTATGGTAACAACACAATATACCTTAGTAACAATATATCCATCTATCCCAACTGTTACTAGCAGTATTATTCAAATAATTATCTCAAATTTAGAATACATCAAAAGAGACTCCATTCTAATTTTAGAAGTATTTTCTGCGGCTCCACTTCAATCCAGAGATAAACGCCACATATAAATTAACATTAGAAAATGCACACTATGGCTTCACTAGTATTTTAGATGTGTTTCTCATCCTTTATTTTAAAACTAAGCCAGTAGAACTTTATGAACTTGTTAAAAAAATAAGGGGACAACATTTTACTTTTCTTTTTTCCGGGTTTAAAATCTGCAGAATCAAATACTTAAAAATTTAAGAAACAATTAGCACTTCAAAAGAAAATAAAGAACCAGAAGAATTATACTTAGCAGAGAAAGTTTCTAAGTATGATCTGTTGTTTGAATAAATTTTCGAAAAGAAATGCAAAGTAGCACTTTGCTTATTTCCTTGCATCCATATATTTTTTGTCAGTTCTCATTAAAACAAATAGAAGAAGCCTCATTGTTTGTTTTTCATTTTTTTCATTTGGCGGGCTGACTTTTCATATTTTTTAAATATTTTATTAATATTCACAGTCCAATATTAACATTTAACACATGAATTGATATATTGTGTGCATTGCACTAAAAGATGAATTAAATAAATGCCAACAATTATTAACGGGCAATTTCAACTAAAACTATAAAAACAATTTCAGCAGCAATTACCTTAAAAGATAAATTTTTCATCGACTTTAAAAATAATTTTCCTTCTCAGATGTTTACTGAAGATATTATATTGTACTTGCTGTATCTGAAGACAGTAAATGACTTAGTACATAAAAAATTAGAAAGCAGTTTTAAATAAGTATTTTAACTTCTTAAAATAACACCTCACTGTTAAATGAAACTGCAGGCTGGCAGCTGTAGGCTCAAGCACATACTGGAAGAGAAAGTGGAATACTGAAGGAAGCCAGCTGGTTGTGAGGGGGGACCTGGGACTTTCCTATGCTTCAATTTTTACTTGGACTGTATCTCCAAATTTAACTATTCTGGATTATGTACTTATAGTTGTTTCTGTGCCCACTAACTTTATAATTTGTTATCTTTTTATATTATACAGAATTGTAGGAATATTAATCAATACTTTAATACATATATTCTATAATTATTAGCCTTCTAGTTGCTAGGGAAACTTCAATGAATAAACATTTATAGTGCATTCCATACTGTTGGGACCAAGAAGAACTTTCACAATAAAACTATGAACGCACCTACTAGTATGTCTAAAATTTAAAAGATTGACAATACTAAGTGTCAATAGGAATGTGATACAACTGAACTCACATTTTGTTGGTGGGAGTGTAAAACTGTCCTAGTATTTTCTACTTCTAGATAAACAGCCAAAAAAGTTAGTGCCTTTGCCCACGAGTCATTCAAGAATGCTCACAGCAGCTTTATTCGTACTAGCCCCAAACTGAAAACCACCCAAATGTCCATTCACATGAGTCTTAGATTCCTTGCTTGTTGAAGGGAAGCATTTAACATGTAATTCACACAACAGAGAGCATCTCGAAGTCAAGACAATTGTATAACCTGTAAACCACCTAGCATTATGATTAGGAACAGAGAAGGACCTTAATAACATCTAGTCTCCTCATTTTCCCTTTTCGAGGCTGCAGTGGTCTTAAGAACTGGAAACCCACTTGTCGCATTTGATTAATTCTGTCACCCCCCTTTACATCCTAAATTGTCCACTCCAAGACTTCACTGTGCTGGTAATAGCTTCCTGCACTTCACCCTGATCTGGAACTGCTTGCTTGGTCCACCTTTCTCATGAGGGTGGCTCACTATCTCCTTCCTGTGGATATATACAAGCTGCCCCAAAATGCAGAATCATCTCTGAAGGTAGGGGTGGGTGTGGGAAGAAATTTAGAAATAGAATAAACGATAGAGAAAAAAATATATTTGACTACAGGAAAAGATTAAATTCCTGCACATTAATAGCACCATAAATAAAATTAAAAGGCAAGTAATGAACTGAAGAAAAAATAAATGTTAGCCACACATTCAATAAAAGGCTAGCAACACTTACAAATAATTCTTACAAATCACTGTGAGCAAAGTAACACCCCACTAGACTGACTAGACAAGGTGAAGAACAGGAAATCTGGTGACATATAATTAGAATTCAGTTTAGCTAGGACCAAAAGTCTAAAAATAACTATACCTTTTAACTTAGAATTTCCATATACAATATGCTTATATTAAAGTATCATTTATAACTGCAGTGTTTATAACATTTTTATAATGGAAATAATCTAAATGTTCATCAACAAAAGGACTGATGAAATAAGTATGGTCTGGATGGAAAGCCATGCAATGTCTAAAATGCTATCGTTCAGAGGAAAATTAATACCAAGGGAAAAAGGTATGAAACAATAGCATATGTAAGTAGAACCTTATATTTTTAAAAAGTTTAGATAGATGGATGGACGGATAGATAGATAGATAGATAGATATAGGAAAACTACTAGACAGAACACAGCAATTTTTAACAGTGGTTGTCTCTGGATATTATGAATGATATTATGAAGGTTTCTTCAAACGTCACTGTTTCCCAAATTTTCTACATTAAATAATGATGATCACTAATAATGAATGTTATTGAAAATACCAATTATTTCTCAATATCGTGAAATTAAGAGTTTGATAAAAAGTATTTAAAGACATAGGGGGAAGCAGATTTGGCCCAGTGGATAGGGCATCCACCTACCACATGGGAGGTCCAAAATTCAAACCCAGGGCCTCCTGACCCATGTGGTGAGCTGGCCCACGTGCAGTGCTGATGCGTGCAAGGAGTGCCGTGCCATGCAGGGGTGTCCCCCACGTAGGGGAGCTCCACACGCAAGGAATGCACCCCGTAAGGAGAGCCGCCCAGTGCAAAAAATGTGCAGCCTGCCCAGGAACGGTGCCACACACACAGAGAACTGACGCAGCAAGATGACACAACAAAACGAGACACAGATTCCAGGTGCTGCTAACACAAGTGGACAAAGAGGAACACACACAGTGAATGGACACAGAGAGCAGGCACATGGGGGAGGGAAAGGGTGAGGAATAAATTAAAATTTAAAATTTAAAAAGCTAAAAACAAAAACCAATGGGTCACATTATTAAAAAAATAATAAATAAATAAAGAGAAAGTCCCTCCTCTTCTGTCTTTCATTACTGAAGATGGAATATTAAAACAAGGCCAATTTCCTCTCGCTTTAACCTCCCATCCCCAAGGATTTCTTCCTCCCAGTATCTTTTCCCCACCTCACCCAAACCTGAGGTTATTTCCTCTCCATTAAAAACATCTCCATAGTAACATAAATTAAGCAAGGAAACATTTTAAATTGTCAGTTAATGGTGCACAAAGGAGCTATAGTTGTTCTGAGTTCAAGTAAATTTTAATGAATAAAGTAGCTCAAAAAATAAGAAATTCCAAAACGATAATGGAAACCTTGCTCAGTGTCTTAGAGCTTGTTTACTGCCATGGGAGTAACTTGGTTTAAAATTCTTTACAAAGAATGGCTTAGACATGGTTAGATTACTCTGAGTTTGGGTAGCTCATGAATAAAGCAGAGAGAGAAAAGCAGTACAGAGCTGGGGAAGGAAGCTAGAGAAGGACATTTTACCTTCCTGAGTGTCAGGTAGGAAGTAGTTAATCTCCAATATCCTTCTTCCTACCCCAAGTCTCCATTACTCTGGAGATATATCTGTCATTCACATAAAGTCCAAAAAAAGCAAAATTATGAGCCTACAAAAATGTCATTTTTTTAGAAAGGTATAGATGATTCAGGAAGACAACCAAGACCGAGGAATTTTATAAAACATTAAACATCGAAAAATCACAAACATTTCCTTTAGAGGACATGAAATTTGGAAAAGACACTACAAAATCTAAAATATTATAAATAGGATATCATGAATATATACCGAAATGTATACCTGCATTAAAGCTTTCTTGGTTGAAGGAAAAGTGTTAACCATTAAAAGACATGATTTGCTTAAGAAAAAAAGAGAAACATCGTGGTTTGCATTATAGACTAGAATAATCATTTCAAAAGGTATTAAGCATAGAAGACCAAAGAATGTGCAAATGGAAGGACAAAAAGAGATTGCAGATTGAGATTTTTAAACTGTGTGTATCCACATATATACACATGCAGATAACCTTCACAACTGCAACTGCAAAACAAAAACAAAGAGGTGGCTATACTTGGGAACACCCTATTCCCTCAAAACAGTGGCTATGAGCCTATAAATGGAATCCTCTTGTAATCTACATACTTTCTAACTCTAACATTCCTTCCTAAGAGAAGGGCAATGGACTTAACTTGCTAGAATCCTTGTTATTATTCAAAGCAATCACTGCTAAGAAATTCATTGGATAATGTGTTGGAGGCTTACAAACAGGTAAGAAAAAAAACAAACAAGCCAACAAACAGAAGTTAAAGGCACTGCTTGATTATGGCCTAAGGCCTTGTTTCTCAAAGAGTTTTCCAAGAACCACCTATATTAGAATCTCTTAACACGGATATTTAGAAATACAAATTCTTAAGTTCTACCTCCAAATTTACTGAATGAAAGTATATGGGGGTGGGGAATGGGGAGTGGGAGTGCAACCCAGGCATATACAGATTCAATAAACTCCCTAGATGATTCTTTTTTTTTTAAGATTTATTTTTATTCATCTCTCCCCTCCCCTACCCAAGTTGTCTGCTCTCTGTGTCCATTCGCTGTGTGCTCTTCTGTGTCCGCTTGCATTCTCAACAGCACCAGGAATCTGTGTCGCTTTTTGTTGCATCATCTTGCTGTCAGTTCTTTGTGCATGTGGTGCCATTCCTAGGGGGGCTGTGCTTTTTTGCACAGGGCGGCTGTCCTTGCGGGGCACACTTCTTGTACATGGGGCTCCCCTACACGGGGGGCGCCTCTGAATGGCATGGAACTCCTTGTGTGTGGCAGCACTGCGCATGGGCCAGCTCACCACATGGGCCAGGAGGCCCTGGGTTCGAAACCTGACCTCCTATATGGTAGGCGGACACTCTATCTCGAGCCACATCTGCTTCCCAGATGATTCTGATATAGTCTAAAAGTTTAAGAATCATCAGTTTACATCACCTTAACACATTCTTCTTCCCTAAATAACTGGGTTACATTTATTATCATAATGCTTTTCTTTTCTAAATAAAACTTACATAGCACTTTAAAAACATTATCTCAACTATTTCTTACATAATATAGTTCAGTGAGGGTAAGGCTTACTATTTTTATCCTCATTTTAGAAAGGTCATCCAGTCAACGACTTAGAGCACGACTCAAAATTTCCTGCCCTTTCTGACACAAAACAAAATTTTAATAAAAGCTATTGTGAAAAAAATAAAATAAAATTACTATGTTAAAATAGAGTTTGGAGCCATTTATGAGGTAACTCATAAGCATGTCTCAGTTAGAGAACACAAACTGCCAAAGTATGCATAGCCACAAGCAACAAATGTTTCTTAAAATCCTGAGGACATATGGTCACCATAAACAAACTACAAGATAAAGAAATCAGTAAACTATCTAAACTGAAGGGCACTTGGAATACCCCAAATATCCACCAATCATAAACAGCTTATGTAATCTTTTTTTTCTTTAAAAAAAACTCTTGCCTGGAAATGCCAAGACAGGACACAGTGTCGGTGGCTCACTGAATCTGTGCTCCTCAAATTGTAATTCTAAGACCCCAAATAAAAGCTTTGTTGCCTTGCAGCTCAGTTTGTTATTTCTCAGTGGACACTACCAAGACCCTAAGGCATTAATCTCTAATGGTGGAATCACAAGTGATAGGAGAAACACTTGAGTATTGCGAGCTATTTATGTAGCACAAAAGCTATACCCTGATTGCAGTTAGCTTTAAAGAGAGTTTTGACTAACAGAATGAATGTATTATTGTTTATTGTTAAGAAGAGGAGGCCTTCTAAGGACTCATTCTAGAAACATTTATGTATCTATGAATATTTATTTTTAGCACTTTATTAGGTACCACAGACACAAAAACAAAAATCAGGCTCACTGTCCTCAGGGAATTTAATCCAGGTAAATTAGACTGCCGTTTTGAAAATATAGAGATTGTTTTTACAAACACACACTTTGAATGTGCCTGAGCATAATTTCTAAATTCATTTATGACACCTCTAAGCATTTACCTTTGCCTGCTTAGAAAAATCTCTGCTTTCGGGAGAATGTTGACCATCTCTCATTTCTAAAGAGAGACTCTCTTTGTAAATTTCTTTGTCATCCTTGTGAGGAATCAAATGTTTTAATTAATAAATTTTTGAGAGAATATCTCAATTTTCCAAATGCTCTTTAAAAATTCCTTAAAAATTGAGTGTTTTAATTATATCCAGCTTCTTGTCACTGTTCATCTAATAAGCATTACAGCACTAGTTAAATAAAGATGCATTATGCCTGTTTTCCTAGGTTGCATAAATGCTTTTTTAAAGCTATTTCAACCATGATGTAAAGCCAATGAGATTGTCCTTCAAGCTGGAATCCTCAATTCTTTTCCAAAAGACAAGCACTAATATGCAACAAGAGAATTAAACCATGACACTAACAAAACGTATTAAAACCAATCTCTAATCTTAATTATCTTGCCATGACCTCTACTTTTATTTTTATTTTCTCTTAAAGGACGATTAATCTCTTTTATCTTTCTATTAGACCAGCAGGCTCAGAGAGGCTGGGCTCTTCAGTGTTTCTTTCCCAGGGTCTCTGCAGAATCATTTCCTTGGTCTCTTCAGGAAAATAGCCTACACTCACCTCTCTGGGCCGCAGAAGCAGCACTGGACTCTGGGAACCTGGGTTTAAGTCCCAGCTCCACCAGTTACAAACATGTGACCAAGTCAGGCCACTTAAAGTGACCGAGCCACATTGCTTCTTACTTGCAGAATGGACCAAAACCAGGTCATGCTGAAACTACAGGCTTGTGAGTATCATGTGAGAAACCATGAGAAAACATTGTGCAAATCTTAAGAGCTCTAAATGGAAATAGAATCAAATGTCTCCCAAACTACCAACAGGAAATATGCCAGTTTCTTAGAGAAAGCTGCAACAAAGAAGGAGGACCTGTGCCTGGCTAGTGGATGAAATAGTATTGATGGGACCTCTGAGGGTCTATAAAGCAGTGGGAGAATGAAACAGAAGGCTGTCATCTCTCCTGGAGTCTGCTGCAGCCACGTGGCAGGCCCCTCTTAGGTGTCTGAGAGGATGCAGTGTAGGCAGGGTAGGTCTGAAAGGTGAAAGCAGCAGAAGGGATTTGATGGCCCCTTTCAGGCTCTTAGGTCCTTTGGCACAGACTAAGATGATGTTCTACTCCAGGCAGCAGCCACTTGATAAGTACTTGTTGAATGACTGGTCTCTGCATTCTTGGCACTCCCTGGAATACTGATTTGCCAGCAGAGTGCGTGTAAACACCCACATTTTGGTAATAACCTACATATCTACATATTGCTATTGCCAATGAGGAGGCTGAAAGAATGAAAATATGTAAAAATTGGAAGCCAGCTGCCTGCACGTTCTGCCTTTACCATTCCTTCTTTGCAGACACAAGGTTTTTAATAGTGACTGTATCGGGCATCCCCAAAGGAAGGATGGAGCACTACCCTGCTCTACATGTGTGTCTGTCCATCACTCAACAATGAGCTCCCCGCCAGCCTTGAGTGAGCACAGCAGTGTGCTTTCCAGCAGAACGAAGAATCATGTCTCCTCCATGCAGTCTTTCTTTCTCCATGGTAGGAAAAATTGTCTGATTGGGCTCATGTCTAAGCAAAGAATGCGCACACACAGTCATTCAGTGGTCAAACCCAATTATCTGGGCTTGCTAAGAAAAAGTGAATTTACAATCATCACATTGTTTTTTTTTTTTTAAAGGGTGCAAAAGAAATGAAGGTGGTGGTGGGTTTATCTTCTCATGCTATTTGCTCTTGTAAGAATGTGTTCTCCCCCACTCACCACCTACCCATCTTTCAAAGTTTCACTGAAACCATTTTCTGATTCCCTTGCTCCAAGTTGCTTCTTTGTTTTCTAAACACCTCCAGGGCCATAGTGTAGTTAGTCAAAGAGTGTTCTTTGGGGCCCTGGTTCCTGAATGGCCACTGCAATGCATGGAAAGCCAATAAGTGAACTGTATTGAAAATTCTGGTGTTAAATTGGAAAAACAAATGAAAATGAAAGAAAAATTCAGTTAAGATATTCAAATGGCCTGAAGGATACCCCAACTTACAGTGTGATTTCAAAACTCATAAGAAATGAGATGTAGAAATGCTTAAATTCTTTGTGGAGTCATACAACATGCATATACAGCCAACACAATGTAACTAAAAAAAAAAATCTTCAAGGCTTCATAATTAAGAAATCATAATTAAAATCTGGATAAATACTCAAAGTAGTTTACCAATTTTCAATCTTTTTTCGATACCGTGCCTTCAGAACTATACAATTTTATTTAACCATTTACAGGTTAATGGTAAAATTTCATCTCATGAGAAAATAATCACATCATCAGACTCACTGCAACTTATTCCCTTTTAATTGTAAATCATGGCAGCACTTGCAAATTAGTCTGTTATCACAGCAGATCTATCAGTTTTGTGGATAAAGCATTTGCCAATGAGAATGAAAGTGGTAAATGCACATCTTAAATCAATCACTCCCTTTCTCTTGATGTGGAGGTGGATATCAAGATTAATAAGTCAGTCAAAATGAAGAAAGTGATGAGGAAGGTGAAACTGTCAAAGGGAGGCCTCTTGGAGCCCTGTGTAGTTAAGAAACACAATGCCTAAAAACAAATTGGATGATAAGAATGAGGCCCCAAACCTTCAGCAAAATGACTGTTAGAAATTAAACAAAGTAAATGCAGATAGCCTCAGCTGGTCCCCTATGGACCGCTGGTGGTAAAAAAAAAAAAAAGACCCCCAATCAGGATAAATTCTGTTTGTTGGTCGCATATACAGGGCAAAGAGCATGAGCTTCAGAGTGAGCCTGCTGGGATTTAAATTCTGACCCTCAACTTTAGTTCTGTCACCTTGGCAATATCTTAACCTTATTAAAGTGCTTTGATATCCTTATCAGTAGAATGGGAGATTAATAGTACCCTCCTCATGGAGCTGTGAGGTTTAAACGAGTTGATAATTTAAGAGCTTACATCAGAATCTGGCATATCACAGGTACTAAATGATTGTTCAATAAAGAAATGATAGAATTGGTGATTTACTACCACTTTACATATTCCTAGCTCTGAACAGCTTTATAACTGGGAAAAATTAGGACAGTGAACTACCCCTCCACTAACTTACTCCTTACTATAAAACAAGAATTAATTTGTCAGAAATTTAAAATTTGAATTTATTTCACTTAAAAAATCAAAATTTTACATTCAAAAACAAGATTACTGAGGCAAAAATTTTATTTCTGGCAAGTAAAAATAGACTGTTGGTATATATTTTATTCATTACAGAAGCACCCAGATAGTCAATACCTTGTGTATACATGAAAACGTAAGGTTTTCACATAAACTCGTCTATCGGAAACCCATTTGTTAGCTGTGTTCCACTTTTTTAAAAAATTAAATATACTTATTTAAATGTAAAAAGAGATTGAGAGATCCAAGACCAAGAAACAAGTCACGAACGTGACTGGGAGAAAAGGTATAGCCGTGGATCACAGCTCCATAGGGGAGAAAGAAAATAAAGAAAATAATTGAAAGCAAAGACACATTTCTCTTTGTGAGGATGAATGTAATAAAGTCAAATGCATGATGGTTTTAGTTGTTTGCAACTTCCGAGGGCAGAAAGCATTTAGCTGACTTGATATAGTGAAAAATTGATGGATGTGAGAATAGGGAGGGGTAGCTAATTGATTTTCTGGGGACAGGTGTCTATTTCACTGATTTAAACAACTTTTTTTTTCTGGAACAGCCATTTCCTTTTCCTTCACTTTGAGCTTCTAGTAGTCTTTAGGGCTCAGATCATGGCCTTTGGCTTGAATCAGAGGACAAGATTTTGAATGATTACTCATCAGATTCTCAAGAGATTCTCAGTTAAAATGGAAAGTTGATGCCAAGAGAAAAGCAGTTCTTAAGCCAGTCAAGAAAGCCACCCAATTTGAGTAATTCTCAAGAGGTGGTGGCCTTCCCTACCTGTGACTAAAGAATATCTTTGCCCTTTTGCTTTCTAGCAACCTGCCAAGTTCTTCCCTTCATCTGGAGTTCTGAACTCAAGCTACAGGTGTTCAGAGAAAGGGGAAGGATGGCAAGACTCATGGGCCTGGGAGGTCACATGCCTCCTGCAGCCAAATTCCAGGCAATTAATGACTCATTCTTTCCTCTCAGCTGCCCAAAAGAACCTGGCATTTGACAGCGATTCTTTCCTCTCAGCTGCCCAAAAGAACCTGGCATTTGACAGCGATTCTTTCCTCTCAGCTGCCCAAAAGAACCTGGTATTTGACAGCGCCTCTGGAAGGCTCAAAAGGAAGGTTATGAGTCACAGGTGAAGTTCCAATGGATGTTGACTTTTCATTGTTTAAAAAAAAAAGCCAGGTTCTACTTTTTTTTAATAGTATGGTGAGTTACCCAGAAGCAGCATCAAAAACTTTACCTCTTTTAGGTCAAATCCCAAGGAAAAGAATGAGTGGTAAAAGAAATGCATTATTTGTATATTTAACAGCATGTCCAATTAACCACTTTGCTGACAGATTAATTTATCTTTCATCTTATTTCAGCATATGTTAATGCTTTGACAGTAGATGTAGAAAATGACTGATACAGCACATTAAAATTTTGAAAATGTTAATATGGACTTCCAGTAAATGTAACTTAGGATGCTGATGAAAAAGTTAAGTCACTACAACTTTGGAAAGACATAATCTAGAAAATGATCAATTTTGAACAACTCTGTAGGCATAAATTGGCCAATATGACAAGATATTCAGAAATTAATATTAACTATATGAACTATCAATATTAACTAGTAGACGAGTAAATAATGCCCTGCAAAACAAGCTGAAATGTTAGTTTCTACAGACATCTTCTAGGTAAAAATTCCCAGAGGTATTAAATGACTCCCACTCCAGTATTATTTCTCTAGAAGAGAGAGTAACACACTGGTAATTGAGGTAACAATATTTAAAATGACATAGATAAAAGCTTAAGTGTTGATCAGAGTAACAAAGAAAATCTTTTTTAAGGATCTGAAAAGGAAGTTCTATCTGGAAAACTATACACTTTAAATCAGACTGTTATATATCCAAATAAAAGAGCTAATCAGCTAGTATTAGCAAAACATCATACTGGGCTTCCACACTTACCCTGACTTCATTTTCACAGCAGCACACAATTGCTCATAGTAGCTACTGTATACTGTGCAACTATCTACCTTTAGATAATTCAATCTTAATGCATGTGATGGTTAGGTTAATGTGTCAACTCCATTAGGTAATGGTGCCAAATTGTTTGGTCAAGCAAGCACTGGTCTAATTGTAATACAAAAGGTATTTCATGAACTTTAATCACCAGTGAGTTGATTGCATAGATGGCTGGTTACATCTATGCCATCAATGTAGCAATGAGTGTCTCAGCCAATCAGCTGAAGGCCTTAAAAGGAGAAGTGATTTTAGCATTCAGAGAGAGAATTCCCATCTCTATTTCAGAAAGCCAGTGTCTCTGAGGGAACTCATCATAGACCTTCATCAGAGTCCCCTGGTTTGAACCTGCCCTACGGAATTTGGACTTGCGCATCCCTAGGGTTGCATGAGACAACTTTGTAAAATCTCATACTATTTACAGATATCTCCTGTTGGTTGCTTCCCTAGAGAACCTAATACAATGTGGAATTAGAGATATAGGAATCCAAAGTCGTCTCAGTTTTGTTTTGTTTTTTTTTTTTTTTTAGATTTATTTATTTTTTTTTATTTAATTTCCCCCCCTCCCCTGGTTGTCTGTTCTTGGTGTCTATTTGTTGCGTCTTGTTTCTTTGTCTGCTTTTTTGTTTCTTTGTCCGCTTCTGTTGTCGTCAGCGGCACAGGAAGTGTGGGCGGCGCCATTCCTGGGCAGGCTGCACTTTCTTTTCACGCTGGGCGGCTTTCCTCACGGGCGCACTCCTTGCGCGTGGGGGTTCCCCCACGCGGGGGACACCCTTGCGTGGCACGGCACTCCTTGCGCGCATCAGCACAGCGCATGGCCAGCTCCACACGGGTCGAGGAGGCCCGGGGTTTGAACCGCGGACCTCCCATATGGTAGACGGACGCCCTAACCACTGGGCCAAAGTCCGTTTCCCCTCGTCTCAGTTTTAAGATGCCAAAAATACACTTTTCTTTAGCAGGTTCAATAACGTAGTCATTTAGAAAAATGATGACCAGATAATAACAACAGACTCAATCCCATAAATAATTGCATGTACCAATGTTAGTCCAGTGGCAGCCCAGATATCAAAAGACCATGTAGAAATGATGTTCAAATCAGTAAATGTCATTGCCTTATATCATACTACAATATAAAAAAAATTTCACTCCCTTACCATTTATTTAAAAGCTTCCTTTGCCTTTCTAGTTGCTGACTTTCAGAGACATATCCTAATACTTTCTCTCACCATTTTTAGCCATTTGAAAAACAATTATCAAATATAAACATGAGCATATACTAAAGTCTACAACCTTGTTTTAAAAAATGTAGGTCACATTACGCACTGCACTTAAACTGGGGATCCCTTGGTCAAAAGCTCTAATATTTTGCATTTCACAATAAAAATGGCTACAGGACTCGGTGGCCCTATGTAAAACTTGATATGTAAATAGCCAAGTACCTCGAAAATCCACTTCAGAAACACTTTTCTACACTCTTCTCAGTTCCAATTCACAAATTTCATAGATACTAAGTTCACACAATCAACAGATCAAGTTCTTATCTGCCTGAATACTTGGGGTCCAGGAATTAACATCGGTTAATCATAGAGCATTTTATTAGTTGCTATTGTTTGATTAATAGCATTCTTTTTCACTGTCTCAGTAGAGTGCTTCATGTTGAATGTGAAAAAAACCCTCATTTATTAATCCACCTCAGTCTTACTTCTTATTTATCTACTAAATATCAAAATCTAATAGTTGCTAAAATCCCCTCCTCTAGAATGGAGAAATTAGCATTCATTTCAGATTCTCAATAATTGTAGCAACTAATTAATTGTTTTTGGCTAATTTTATTCTTAGTGAAGAAACAGTTTTTTGAGAAGTGAATTGGAAAATATCAAGACTGGGAAAAGAAATCAGGTCTTCTAAGTTCAAATGCAGTGTTCTTTCCAAAACCCTGCCTCTTATCATATTGTGGTAGAAAAACAA
This sequence comes from Dasypus novemcinctus, assembly GCF_030445035.2. Taxonomy (NCBI): domain Eukaryota; kingdom Metazoa; phylum Chordata; class Mammalia; order Cingulata; family Dasypodidae; genus Dasypus; species Dasypus novemcinctus. The sequence goes on from NC_080689.1 coordinate 38,838,883, forward strand.
AAGTACAGCAGCTACTTATTAATTATGTGACCCTGGCAGAATCATCACCTCTCTAAATCTGTTTCCCTGTCAGCAAAATGGTGATCACAAGCCTTGCCAGGGCTGTGATGATGATTAAATGAGACACTTTAAATGAAGGTACTGTAGAAATATCTGCATAAAATATAGCAGTTTTTACTAAGTTCTATCAAAAGCTTGAGGTAATGCACTGATATGTGATCAACACCAAAAAATCTTGCATTTTATGAGACTGGTATACTTGAAAAGGCATTTATCAAGCAGAGCGATAGTCTACACCTTAGGCAGGTCAGAAAGGATGGGGCAAAACGGCATTGTGAAGGCAGCAGGAATCCCCATGGAAACTTTCTAAGAGACATACATTCCTTGGGACCACAGTTGAGAAGCCAGGCAGACTCTGAGCCTAACAGTTTCCCCTGAGCACCTTGTGAGCCATCCCAAAGTAAGGATGAGGGCAACTGCATGGCTAAGGGACCTGAATGCAATCTTTGCTAAAATCTCTCTACTTACAGTAGGCTTAGTATCAATAAGGTTCTGAGAAAAGACAACAGGAGCCTGAGGATTTTAAGAAACCCTTATTACCAAAGGAATCTTAGAGCAAAGTTGGAAATGACCTTAGCAATCTTCTGGTTCAACTAAAAATGTTTTAAAAACCTAACAATGAAACATTCTATGCATAAATGACAAAACTACATAAAGTCATGCTCAATATTGAGCAAAACAAAAACAAACAAACAAACAAAAAACAAAACAGTTGTGCCTTTCATTTAAAAGACGCAAACAATGTAATGTGGATGAGTCATTGATGGCTGACTGTGGGCAACAACAAAGTTAGGATGTTTTTTCCTACATGAACCACATACTAATGCTCTATTCTCTTCTCAAAGACCATGCTTCTAATTCCAGTTAACCATCTCAAAAGAATTGCCTTTGGTTATATGGTGTCCAGGTAAAAGTGTGAATTAGTTAATTCAGCCCTCCCCCACTAGTGAAATACAAGCTTTGTTAAAGAGTATTCTAACTGGAGAGGAAGAGAAGTTAGAATATATGGTGTCTACTTCCAGCTCTGCTATTAATTTGCAGTCATCCCATTAATCTAGTTTCCTTAGATTGTTTAGATCTCTGTTTTCACCTCCATAAAATGAAGGTAATGCATTTCTCAATTTTTAGAACTAAGGGAACTAATTTTCAAAGCAGCAACCGAATTCCAGAGTACGCAGTTAAGGAGTAGGACTCAGGTCTCCTGATCTCAAGTTATTTCCAAAACTCAAGGCTTCTCTCTACAGTCCTTTCTATTTTTTTTTTTTTTAACAAACATTTATCAAAAGTCTATTATGGTGTAGACACTTTTCAAATCCACGCTATCATCTATTTTTAACTGAAATATAACTCATTGTATTTTCATTTTATAGGCTGAAAAATTATTCTGAGGATAAGTAGCATAGTAAATTTATACAATGCTGATGTCAGTTGCCAAATTTTCACATAGGTATGTTTCTAGATAATTATCTTCACCAAACCAAGCTGCCTCAATTATTTATACACCACTGTGAATTCAAATCAATGAATCCCCAGTCTAAAATACATTTGTAAAGAAAGCCTATGCCTACTTGGGAAATAAAAGTCTTTATGTTTTTTTAAAGGAAATATATGCAGCAACTTGGTGAAAAGCAATTGAGCAAGGAGCTCTTTCTAGAACATATATTAAAGGTTGATATAGATATAGATAAAATAGATATAGATAAAAATCACTCTTTTGATGTTTCTATCAGATAATTTCACATTGAGTCTGAGATGATTGCTATATATATAAACTCAATGCTTTTTTACGCTTGGAGCTGTTTTTAAAGAGCCAGTTGTGTTTGCTTAAGGCTTAACTCGTGCTGACACTAGCTTGGATTTTCAGAACTGAATGGTAAACTTCATTGTTGTGGGTTTCTTCATCTTCACTTTTAATCCCATAATCCTCCGGCCTATCACAGTAGCTGGTGCATAAACACAAAATATGCATATAGTAGATATTAATTAAATATTTACTGAATGAATGAATGAATGGGTAGTCTATGGAAAACCTAAAGATTGAGGCAACCAAAAACACCCTGGCATTAGATTGCTTGGTTGATGATGCATCCAAATTCTCCCAGTAATATTAGCTGGTCATCCTGTCCAAAAGAGCTTCTCAATGAGACAATTTTTTTTGTTCAAGAACCCAAAGTAAGGAAGAGGTATGAAGTAAAAATAACTATTTCAGCAAAAATTCATATCTGAAAACATTCTGGGTCATGCAAATAAACTAATTACCAGATCAGCAAAGCTAAGTTTGTTCAACATAGTAAAGTATATTGGGAAGGCTTTTGCTGTCTTGGTTTTTAGACAAAAAAGCAAACGGATCACGCTTTCACAAAGCACCCTCCTGCTCCTAGAAAAACAAGAAAAAAAACAAAAACCTCCTCACCAGAATCAATGACGTGATCTGTGGGGCACGCGTTGGGTGCCATCAACCTTTCTTACAGTACTCATTACCATTAACACATGCTCAAAGCAAAACTCCAGGCCATGCTCCTTATGTTGGTTTCTACTCCAAGAGACCAACCATTAAGTCACGTGGATGACCTTTGCAACTTGTGTTTTAAAAACTTCTGGGCTCCTGGAATTCTTCTGGACTATGGGACACAAAGTCTTGATTCTAATTTCTCTTTGATTCTGATCAGAGATTTGACTCCATTTTTCTGGCTCACCTTTGCCTCAGTATCCCTGAATGGAAAATGAGGCTCACACTCCTTCCAAAACCCACCACTCTTTTCATAAAGAAGTGTAGTAAGTCAGTGTACTAAAAGTGCTCTGTGCCTCAGAAAGAGGAACGTTATAAATGCGAGATATAATTATACTTACATAACATCATTGGGCTACTTCAATTACAAACCACACTTTTAAAATCTGTTAACATTCCCTTCTGGGAAAGCCCTTTGCCCTTTAATAGTATAAACTAATCATGGCAGTATAATTTCCGGAGCTCATATTTGAGGGAGGAGAACAACTGGCACTGTGTGCTCAGTTCTCTGATGGCTTTCTCCTTCCTTTATCTCCTGAAATTATTGAGAGACTCTAAGCTAATTTTCTAAAGTATGCAGAGGTACTTAGGAAAGCTGGGAGCCAAGATGTGAACCTGAGCATTGCACTGACATCATTCTATGCTCCGCACATATGGCACATCTCGAAAGCAGCATTGGCTGAGCACACTGGGCTATTCTAACTCTTTAAGTAACATTTTAAATTACAACAGGGCTTGCTTTTTATCATTTACAGTCACACAGTTCTCATTTAACAAAAAAAAAACACACATTTTTCTGCAGAGCTATTTTCATCCTTTATATTTTTAAGTACATGCAAAATAAAATGGGGATCTGCAGTGGTTCTCAAAACCTGCTTCTCATGCATAAAAAAATTCCTCATCATAATCTCTGCAACTAGGTCAGCTTGCACAAAGGTGCTCGGGGTAACCAGGAGCACTGTCTGCACCTTGCAAACCTTGTAAGTGACACCTCATAATAGTGCAAATGAAGCATAGCATGATAAGAAAATGAAGAAGAATGAACCTGGAGAGTCAATCCAGCAGTTTTCAAAAGAGGAGACTCAATTTTATTCCTTTAACTATACCACACGTGTTTTCTCTGTTGCACAAGCATGTGTATACATGCATTCCCGATTATGAGGAACAATTTTTCTTATGATTCCCACAAATTCAAATACAACCAAACATGCTCATTCATGTGTGTATTTTCAATCGACTAAAAATTTGAACCTAATTTTCACCTTCCTTGATTTTCAGCTAGGAATTCATCATACTGGCAATCACCTTTGTTCTTTTCCCTTCACCCTTCTCTACTAGGCTCAAAGACTATTTCCTTCTGGTTCCTTTGTCTAATTAGCTGAATATTCAGGGAGTTTACTGACCCAAGAAATTCAACATCACCTCCTTCTCATTATTTTAAGCCATCGCCCTGCCTGCCCTCTCTCAGCCTCTTGGAACTCTTGCCTCAGTCCCTTCACTCCACTCCCCCACTCTCAGGGGCTATTTCATCCTTATAGCGTTCCTTGATTGCTCTCTGCGCAAAGTTAATCCCCTCTTTTTCTCAAGGGAGGGAAGGGGTGAAGTATGGAAATTTCACACTCAGCTTTTATTTGGAGCAGGTTTGGCTACTGACAGGTCAGTTTTCTCCCATGATAAATTAAAAAAAAAAAAATCACAGTGACAGCCTACTCCCAAAGGGTGTGTATGAGGACGGTGGGGAGTTTTAGAAACAAATAAAATCTGAGGAGAAAAGAGAAAGTTCTCTGACCCAAAATAATAATATCAGCCCTGCTCACACACAATATTCTCCACTATCCTGGTCCTCCTCTTTTTCAATGAAAGGTGTACCTGATTTGTCATTAACAGAGACGATCACCGTGTCCTGGAGGGAAAGAAATGTTTGTAAAGACCAGCAGACGGCGCCTGACGGGGCAGAAACTGCAGTGGGAAGGGAAAAGTAGTGCCCGTCTCTGCGGCAGGACACCTTTGGTGAGCGCCTCTCTCCGAATCCCTAGGCGCTCTCCCCCTTCAGCCGCCTCATCCCTTAGGAGAGAGGCCAGAACCACAGAAAAGGAAAAATTAATATGCACGTGGCATTATTAGCCCAGAGCCTCCCACTGGTACAGTTAAGCGCCCCCACCCCCTCGCATCCCCCCACCCCCTCGCATCCCCCCATCTGGCTCACCGCACCCACCCACGCTCTGTCTGCCCCTCCCACGCCCTGGCTCGCGGGGCTCACACACTTTGCACAAAGGCAGGGCGGTGTGTGAGAACCGCGCCAGGTGAAGGGAGCAGCATGCTCCTAGAAAAAATGTGAGAGAGTGGCAAGAGCAACGGAAATCCTCGCTGTTTCAGAGGGATCTACCCCGTCACTTGTAGCTAAGGTGGCCCGGCCTAAGGACATCACTCCCGCCTCCCTCGCAGGACAGAGTACTGAGATTCTCAGTACTGGAAAGTATCCCTGAGAGGGAAACGGGAAGGGAAGAAGGGAACAGATGCCTAGGACTTTCGGTGAGATGGTGCTCTCTTCCGTTCCTAAAGAGGGATAGGAAGGTGGAATTTTTGTCTCCCTTCAGCTTCTCCATATATCTACCAGAATTGTCCCCAGGTAGGAAGCTTGTACCTAAGGAATGGAGCAGTCCTGGTAGCCCCAGCAGCTGTTCAGGGGAGAGTAATTACACAGAGAGAGGAGCAAAGGGCGCACACTGGACCAAGCCAAGAGGAAAGGGACCTCACAAGAAAAGGGGGGTAAAGAGAACATTAGAAAGAGTGTCCACAACTTTCACAGTCTGATTTCCAAAGAAGTGAATTTTACACGGGGTGGGGGGTGGGGGGAGAAGAAAGACTTGGGGATGAGGAAAGACTCACAAAAACAACCTGAGGTTTTATGTGTTGGCAATTCAGGGAGCCTAAAGTAGGCTATTAAATGAGGGAAGATGAGAAGAACCTGGTCCCACACTGGTGGCCGCTCTGGAGAAGAAACCTGCCAGCCGGAGCTGATTTCCACACCTTGCTCTTTACGAAAGAAGCAGGGGTGAGATGAATAGCTCTGCTCTAACTCTTCTTCCTCCATGCAGACGCCCTGGCTTTGAGCAAACAGCACTGACCCTCCTACCTTCCCCGGGAACCACTAAACTCCGAGGGAGGAGGAAAAAGGACCTCCTTGAGACCAAAAGTCTTAAAATATAATCTGCGGGGAGAAGCGTTTTGGAAGCCAAGTCTCTCTCTGTTCCACTTGGAAAACAATTCGGCCCAATCGTCAAGAAAAAGGATTGTATATGTGGGTTGGGGAGGGGTGGCGAGGGGGTGCCGGGAGATTCAGGGGGCTGGCGACCAGCGGTCCCCTCCGCGCCTGGCAGGGGCTGGCCAGCAGTGGAGCGGGTACCTGGGTTACCTGGCCGCCTTCTCCAACTAGGAGGTGGGAGTGAAAGGGACTGGCCTCCTGTTGAGTGAGTCCCGGGACTGCCTGGCAGCCACTGCAGTCTTGGGCTCACTTTGAAGGAATGTGCCGGCTGCCATCTCGCCCTCCCGCAGGCCGGGGGAGACGGGCAGGAGGTGCGGCAGGGCACACAGCACAGACAAAAGGTTCTGCAGAGTCCTCTCTCCGGCGCTCGGGTCCCTCGGCTGAGCGCGGCGCCCCATCCGGCCGCCGAGTGACCTTCTGGAGAGTAACGCCCCCTTCCCGCGGGGCCAGCCGTCCGGCTCGGGCTGGTCTTTCGGGAAGTGCCCCCGTCTCTCTCCCGGCACCTCGCTAAGGAACGCCCCTCCCACCCTCACCACCAACACCCACGACGCTTTCCCCCATCCCCTTTCTATTGTCTTCAAAGAGATAAGTGGCTCCCACCAAACACACCCCAAAGCCACCCTTCCTCGGGCCTTAGGGGCCCAGACGCAAGCAGAGGGTTGAAAGGGGGAGCGAGAGGGGAACCCGCGAGAACTTGGCATCGCAGACCCACCGTGTCCGCCTCGCAAGGATGCCGGTGACCTGTAGATTGCAATAGGCACTGAATGATGCTTGCTGCTGCCATGGAAATGGTGGATGTGGTGCGCTCCCAAACTGGACGCCCCCCACGCCACTCCGAGGAGGCCGCTGAGGGTGAGCGGGACTATCCAGAGCAAGGCCAGGCGCCCCCCTGCGCCGCCGCCGCCGCCGCCCCCGGGCGAGCCCAGCTCGGCGCCGCACCGGAGCATCCTCGGGTACATGGCGGGGCGCCCGCCGAGGGGCAGCCGCCGCGGGAGGCAAAGTTTGGGGCGGGGGGAGGGGCGAGGACGCGGGGGAGCGGGCGGCGCGCGCTGGGCTGCGGGGCCCGCCGCCTCACCGCGCCTGGGCACCCATCCTCTCCCTCCTTCGGACAGTCTTCTTGGGGTCCTGGAGTCCGCCGTGCCTTGCACCCCAAACAATCCGCAACATAGCCGAGGCGAATGCAGCTGGAAGGGGGCTTGTCCGGAAAGGCAGCCCCGGAGAACGGCAGGCGCGCAGCGGGCGGCTACTCCCAGATTTCCAGGACTCCAGGTTCTCGAGAGATACTCCCAAAGAGTTTCGGGCAAGAGTGCGTGCCGGGGAGTGGGGAGCGGGGAAATTGTTTAAAGCTCCTCCCGGAGGGTCCTCACTTCTACATGACAGCCATCCACCGCGAATCCACTAGGTAAATCCATTTAGCATTGTGTGTGGGGACTAGGGAGGCCACTTCGCCGGCCCAGCCTCCTTTCAAGGGAAAAGCAGACCCCATGGAATCGAGGCGCCCCTTCCCTCCATTCAGCCCCGGCCGGCTCGCCCGCTCGCGCCAGCCTCCCCCGGGCAGCGCGCGGAGCAGCGGCGCGCATCGCCTGTTCCCGCGGCAATCCCCGCGTCCGCCGCCTCCTGACACTTACGCCCGGCGAGGGGTTCAGGGGGAAGTGTGCACCCTTACGAAGGAAGTGGGGCTCGAGGAGGGGAAAGAAAGCCGAGGAAAAGCAAATCCAGACGAAGGAATGGGGATAAAAGGAAGAAGGAAAAAAGAAAAAAAGAAAAAGAAGGAAAAGAAAAACCACACACGCTGATGAAGCGAGGGGCTCTATGCAAATCTGCAGTCTCCAAACAGCAAATCACTGAAGCTCGGATGCAATGCAGAGGGCGAGCCTATGTAACGAGGGAGGCTGGTCTAGCTTCCCACAAAAATCGCCCTGCTTTGCCTCTTCCTCACATTCTCCACACATCAAAAGGGCACGTGTAAGGCGATGCGGGAAACACCTAAAAAGCAACTCTCCCTCTTCTGACGGGTGATCCCTCCGTCTGAATTACAAAGGCAAATGACAGCCTTCTCCTACCCCTATGGTTTAGATGTAACCGGTGTCTTGAGAGCTCTCTTACATCTTAAAAGGGAATGAATTCGACTCTTTTTATTGGACCAAACTTGTTCTACCAGGTGTTCAAATCCAATCTGCCAAATATGGCTTGCCACCATCTACTCAAGCAGCAGTTTTGATGATCTGTTAATTACATATCTTATTCATAACAAAGAGTCCTCGTTCCCACTACAATATATATTTCATATATGGCAGTGAAAGTGCTGAAGAGCAAAACACACAAGTAGGAAAAAGGATGAGTGAATTTAGCAACTAGGGAGAGGCAAAATGAGGGGAATGGAAGACAGAAAAGGAAGAAGAGGAGAGGGAAAGAATTGGAAGGCAGAAGAGAGAAAAATGGTATGAATGAGGTCACTTGCATGTAGTCAAACTATTTAGAGATATTGAAGAAGCACAAAGATTTCTATGGAAGCCCAGCTATGATGGTATTCTACACAGGAGCAGTCTGTCTTTCTCTCATTCTATGGCATAAGGAAGTACTATTAGGGAACAAAAATTCCTTAATCCTGTGGCCCCAAACAAGAGAAGATGCTTATATTCTGTTGGTGAAATACAGAATATTTAATAGGAAGCTGGGTGTCCTGGGTGAAAGCCCAGCAAAGCCAACACACCTCAGAGGAGAAATCTAGCACAGCAAGTGGACTTAGAGAGGACCACAGTCACTTTACCGGAGGTTGGCAGTTAAGAGGGACAATGAGGGACACTCCCCTGATTTCCAAAGATGATAAAAGCCAGGGACTGGATTTTTTTTTCCTTTATCTCTATGTAAAGGCAGAGGAAAACAATGCTGAACAAATCTTTACTTCTCACAAGCTACGTCACCCTATATTTCAATGAATATAAATTTATGTATTAATAAAAGGTAATTCTTCTGGGAGAATTTGGTTCAAATCAACCACTCACCCAAGTGGCTATTCAGAACTGCATACTGCTTGCTAGGCCACTGAAGGAGTCAGCCATGGCCGTCTGATGGTCAGTGTCCAGGAGCCCCCAGACCAAATCTCTAGCAACACAACGTCTCACATTCCTTGTATGATTTTATTTAAAAAGATAATTCTTCACTAGTTCACTAATTGAAAGGCTTATACGTACTTCCAAATGTACTTTTATCTACTTAAATATGCCATGTCCCCAACTACCTACAGCATCTCAAAGACCAGCAGAACCCAAGTTCAGCATCTTCCACTACTGTACTGCCACACTGCCAGGCTATTTCTTCTTTATTTTATTTTTCAAAATACATATTTTAATTCACTAGTGAAGAATCATTAATGTTCTTTTTAAAAATTCCAAGTAGAACTTCAAAGGAAAAGAATAGGAAAGACATCCCCAAAGAACTCTAGGTTCACATTTTGAATTTGACATTTTCTAGTGTTCACATACAATGAGCACTGGATTAGGAGTTATCACAATCTTGGCTAAGCGATTTACTGGTTATGTCAGATTACTTACTTAGCCTCTCCCAGAGGTTCTATTGTTTCCTTTATAAAACAGTTATTTTCCTATCTTTCCTAATAATTCCACAGGGCAGGAAGGGTATAATGTGATATTTAATGTGAGAGTGCTTTAAAAATACATCAAGTAAGTGAAGCAATACATCTCTCCTCCCAAACAGAACTAACATATTCAAGATGATTGGCCTGCACAATACATTCAGTTCCCTCTCATCTGTAGGAAATGTAGAGCATCACGATGCTTTCCAGTACTCTCAAATATGGTGTAAATCTCTTCTTCCCAACTAGACAATAAATCCTGAAAGGGGCAGGAGTCAAGTCTTCATTTGTACTCCCTCTAGTGCCCAGCAGATGTGGAATATAGCTTGTTTCTCTGTACATATTTGTTAGTCTTCTGATTGCTAGGAAAGGATGGCACTGGGACTTTGGAGAGTGATTAGTATCAATTAAAGCCATAGGAATAGTATAAGTATAAAAGACCCTGATGATGCTTCCCAAGATAATTCTGTGACAAAGAGGCTCCCTTGCCTGTTTTATATTGTCTGAGGTCTTGGAAGATAAAGGCAGGGTTAGTGAAAGGATAGACCAGAAATCTTAGTTTTAAGCAGAGGCTCAAAAGCAAAAGAAGAAATATTTACAGCTGCCACAGAAGATGAAATGGTAGCTGTAGTCTTTCAGGCAGATGTAGGGCACTTTAAGAATACCTAGGAGTTTCAGAGGTGGATGCTATGGTTCTGGTGCTGCAGTATTTGTTACAAATTAGTGTAATTTGGTGGAAGAAGAAGCAATTCTGTGTTTGGAGAATGGAGGAAAATCTTGGGAACAAAAACATGCCTAACCTAGATGAAGCAAATCAAACTTGCGTTTACTCTTTAATTCATATTTCTTCAGACTGGTCAATGCTTAGGTGTTTGGAACTGAACTAACTAAGTAAACTGAGGCAGCACCTGACTAACTGTTCTTAGGTGAGTGAAGATTTGGTTAGAATTGGTGTTCTGCAGCCATAATTTACTCTCAAATATTTCAGCACAGACATTGTAACATAAGTGTGTGTGTTAGTGTTGACCTGTACCTCAGGAGGATCAGGGTCTGCATCAGGAATTTATGCTCCAGCATCTCAGGCAGAAATTGATCAGAAGTCAGAGGGGCTTCTTTAAGCCTTCAGTTATCATCATCTCCAATTACAATGTGGCTTTGCTCGTTAGTTCTAACATGTGTTCAAAACAGGTTTTCATTGGTGAATTTAGTGGCTTGTCAAATAATGTCACTAAGACTAGGAATGAGTTCTCTTTGATGAAATCTTTAATATTCAAGGTAATGCAGATTGACTGAAGCATTTTATGGATACTCTTTGTTCCTACTTGAACAGGGTATGTGAATTAAGAGGGTTTTCACCTTTTAACTTTGAGAATCTAATGGTTAACATTTATTTGTAGCTGACAATGTTCTGAGAAGTTTAAATATATTACTAATCATCACAAAACCATATGAGGTAAAGGCTATCACTGATCTCCCTATCTATCATTGATCTTAGTCGCCTAACTCCACGACATGGTGTGTAGATGCTGTCACAGAAATACTGTCATATTTGCTTCAAGAAAATCTTTCTTGCAAGGCAGCTTTCAGGAACTTCATTGAGCTTCCAGAACAGGCTACAAAATCATTTTGTGCCTACTTTCTACTACATGTCTGTTTTTGTGACAGATGTTGGGATGAGGCTTGCAATCATTATGGCTGGTACTTGTCTGAACTCTTAGAAAAGTGGTTACCCTCCTTTTGCCTCTCATAGCTAGGACTACTGAGATCTACTAAAAGGAACCTAATAGCTGTACCTACCAAATTGTCTTAGGCCAATTCACAGCTAATGACTTATAATGAACAGGAAAGCAGGTGGCCTCAGTCAGACAACAGAGTTAAGAAATGAGAGATAGGTTTGAAAGCTGAAGGGAGAAAACTAAGGAAATGGAAGGAGAGGGAAGAGAAGAGGGAGTGGAAAAGGGAGTGCATGGAGAAATAGAAAAGGACAGGTCATTTCAAATTATTTTTTTTTATTCCAAAAATGAACCCTTCTGTCTCAAGAAATGGGATGGTTGTCAGGCAGACAATTTCAATCTTTCCACATTTTTATTTAGCTTAACTGGAAATCCTTATAGCTCAGTATCAAGCTTTTTAAATAGTAAAGTAGATACTAAAAGCAGCAGAGGGGAAGTATATTAAAACCCACAGGCAGCACCAATCTTTTAAAAATTAAAAAAAAATGAGAATATCAGTCTTGCGTTTTGCATTTCTACTGGTGTCAGCATAATGAAAAGGCAAGCAGATCTCACATGTCCATCTATCCGCATTTCTGCGTTTAGACTGACAGTAAAGATGGAGAGACTCAGAAGAGGGCATGATCCATAAGACTTATAGAGGCAAACTCTTGATCCTCCTACCTCTGGTTTGCTGCAGGTTCCTAAGAGTATTCTAAGATCAATACTGGAAAATATGAACATTGGGAGGGGGGAGAAATGCCTGTGAAAGCTTCCCTGGAGATTTTGTATTACAATTTTTTTCATTATTCAGATGATAAACTTTAGTCCCAAGGAAGTAATAATGTTTTAGAAAAGTCAGGATTATTTATGTAGTGTTTACTTATCAAGAAGTGCACTTTCATCACTATCCATAACCCAGTCACAGATTTAGATTGGTGAATTCAGTCAATTTAGCTATACCTAGAGCCTCCACAATGATATGGAAAAGGAGAGGAAGTAGTGGGGACCCAGTAAGCTATACACTGATTTCCGAGTCATCCAAATCAAATTAAAGCCTCGTTGTTCAGATTGGCTTGTGAAACATGAAGAGCTTTATTCATTCAAGGTTAGTTTTGCTTAGGACTGAAGTATTCTATGACCTTTTTTTTTCTCTCTTGTCCTATTTAATAAAAATTTCATTTATGATGCTCTACATAAAACTTAGTGCCTAAGCACCAAGGCAGGATGATAGCAATTTCTCTGTAACTGTATCTTTAAGTATTGTGGGCATTGTTTGGGCACCAGCCAATGGTATGCCATTTTTTAATCACTGCTATCTTACATTGCTGAGAGTTGTTTCAACTTGTTGACAAAGTCTTCCATAGGTCATGCTCTTTTGATTTGAATATCCTCATAAAGTAGTGAGCCAGCATGTGGCTTGGGTGCCAGACTATGATTTTGAATCCGAATTCCATCATTGTTATTCATGTGACCTTAGGTCTAACTGCCCATACCCCAGCTTCCTTATCTGTAAAGTGACAGTAACACTATAAGTGATGTAATTGCAATAGTTTCTAGAATATAGTAAGCACTTGTAAATAAATGGTATTATCATTTATTCATATTTATATATGTTAGCTAGGTGCTAAAGACAACGATAACCAACTGTGATGGTTTCTTTTTTTTTATTTTAAATCACAGATTACTGCATTTCTGAGTCCAATGATCTGGGGAAAGGCCTGATAAGTTGTATTTCTAACAAGTTCCCTGGTGATGCTGGTCCTGGGGAAACTACACTTTGAGAACCACTGTTCTATCTAAATGTCAGACACTTGCCATATGTTTACAAGGGTTTTATTAATCAACACATGGAGAGTTTTCTCATTAAACTTCTTACCTATGACCCCACCTCCTTTTAGCTGATCCTTTTTAACTAGTCAGAGCAGTGTACCCTAAGCATAAATAAAAGAACTGTCCCCAGTTCCCTTCTTTAAAGCATTTTTAAAGACTTCAAGATATCTACCAAATAAACCTACCTGGCATCATCTCACCATGTAATGATAAATACCCTTAACTCTAGTTAGAAAAAAAGGATTTTTTTTCTTCCCATCTTTTGTATTTGAACTTTTCTTAGATTATGGCCAGTGGCTAGAGGCAGGAATACAGGTACTATACTAAGGTTGAATTCTGCCTCAACTTACTAGCCATGTGGCCTTGGACAGTTTTTTAAACTCAGTTTTCCCAACTATAAAAGGGAGTTAACAATTGTACCTGCCTCTTAGGGTTATTTTGTGGATTAAATGTGTTGATGATATATGTAAGGCACTTAGAATAGTGCATAGAATATTTGTATTAGCATTTTTTAGGATATGCTAGCCTTACTTCTTTATTTTTAATGGCATGGAAAAATTAATCCAGACTGAGGATAGTAGTTGTTTCCATTTAAAACCTATTACTTTCCATGCAAATAGTTACCATAAAACAAACAAGAAATTCCTTTCAGTCCAGGTATATGGGGCCTCCAGTCTGACCGGCATCAGTTACAGGGAAGATCAATGCTAGAAACTGATAACATGGAATCTGTCTGCCTTTAATTTTCATGGGCACAGTCTATCATACATATCCATTAATGCTGAATAGAGAAATATGAAATTGTAGAGAATGGAACTAAAGTTGGAAAGACAGTTCTAAGGAAAGTTGAGGGTGTTACCAAATCTAAGCCACAATTTGCAAATTCCCTAGTAAATACATATATTCAAATCAGAAACCAGAATTCAGGCACATACCATGAGTTTAATTTCCTGAATTCCCAAATACATAACAGTACAAACCAATCTGACTTAGCTTTGCGAATATATTTTGTAGCATATACTACTATTTGAATGCATTCAAAGGAATTTTATCATGCAATTTGAACTGAAACTTTATCTGAGATCTATAATTTAATGCCCATCTAATTCAGAACAAATATATTATATGGAACCTTTTGTCAGAGTGCCAGTCTACTATTAGTTCTGTAGTTAAAGTGGTGCAACTATTTCAACATAAAGACCTGTTTTAAGGCCAAAGTTCTTAAGCATGACATACTAAGCCCTTCAAAATTTGCCTTCAAACTGCTTTTCTTGTCTTATCTCCATCTCAACTTCTGCCGCTTCACAGACAGACACACCGACTCGAGCTACATGAACCTCTCACTGCTGCCTAAACACACTGCACTTTTCTTACTCTTTTCCGTCATCCACACTGTTTCCTTTCTTAATATGCTATTCATTCTTCTACCAAGTTTAAACACAGATATCCTTGTTAAAAGCTTTACTGAACTCTGCCAGTTATTTGCTCCCTTCTAGAATATCACAAATATCTAGGAAAATACTAAGGATATGTAAGAATGGAGTCACATTATTATTGTGCTGAATGAATGAAGTATCAAAGCAACAGGTCAAGTCTATCTGTATGTTTAGGAGTTTAAGACAACCAAAACCAACAGAGAAAGGAAATCCTTTCCAATTTATCCTTGCAGGTTTTTGGTGAACACTCCTTATTGCCCAAAATATATGAGAAATGTAGGCTGAACTTTAATTTGAATGCTAAGTACATTGATTATGAAGAACAATGGAATCCATTGTCATATTTTCCTACTCATGTTGTAAACAGATATCTTTCCTCCCCATACTTTACAGGAGAAAACACAAAATACCAAAATACAGAGATGCTTGCTATCAAATTGAAATGCAGAGCAAACATTTACAGCCAACTTATAAATCCATGAGAATAGGGTTTTGAAATGGAAATACTGACACCATCTTAACTATCACCATTCAAATAATAGCACAACAACAAAATTTATAATCTAATGTATTTATTCTGGGATGGATGAGGGAGGATTAAGCAATAGGTGTCAGAGAAGCTTTCAGTGGCTCAATTCAAATCGCATAATTATTCTACACAGTTCAAGTCTCCTAAAATTTTTATTTCAAAATAAGTGGTATATGCTCCAAAATATTTATTCTGAAAAGATACAGAATATTTTTTGCTTCTTGTATAAGAAATATATGACCTCTGAGGCATTCTGTAAAATCATTAATCAGTGTTGTGTGTGTGTGTTTTAAACTGTCTTCTTTTCCTTCTGTGAAAGAATTACTTTCCTTCAGATTTTCTCTGTTCTATTGCTGAGATGATTCCCCCAGAGAGCTGTGTGTTTATCTTGACAGGTGTTAGTAGATCTACAGACCTCTGTGGAATTGTTTCTGGTTGCATCGAGGTACAGTAGAAAACATTATGCCTGCAAACTAATGAACTTACCTTATTGCATTCTAAATAAAATAAACCACACAGAGAGTAGAATTAATCTACTAATGTCTTCCTAATGAAGCTTTCATTAGGCATATGGTGTGGTCTTCAATATTTAACACATGATAGGTATTAAAACAAAGCATACCTGATGGTTTTCTAACTGCCTACCTGATGATTGTTTCTTATATTATTTTTAAATGAACTAGTTTACCCTCAGATTGCTTTAGGCATCTAATCAAAGAGATACAAGAAACATTTCTAGACTTAAGGGAAAATGTTTTTTTTATCCAAATGGAGAGAAGAAATAAATGTCATATCTACCATTGTCCCTAAATAATTAAACTGACTTGGCTGTTCTCATTTTTAAAGAAGCAGGTTCCTTTTAATTTTCTGTGCCCTGTACAGTTTCGCTCATTAATAAAATTTAGGAGCCAAATATTGAGAATGAAACTTAGTCGTAGTGCATTCCAGTTCACGGTGGTTTGTGTCAAAATAATATTACTTTACTAGTGGAGCAAACACCGGCTTAAGCTGTGGTTCAAACGAGCATAATCAGTATCCTTTCCTACTGGCAACATTTTGATGTACCAATAGTCCAAGAAAAAATTTAAAGCATTATACAGGTAAACCTGTCTCCAGCAGAAAATCATCGTTTTTTTGTCATGTGCTATCCTAGGAATCTAACATTTACAGTAGCACATTGAAGAGCTACAGGGAAGTCACATCCTCATTCTTACAGTATATAAAATTCCTAATTACTCATTTCAGTTTCCCATGTAAATTCTCTCCTGCTTTGCTATAATCACTGTTACCCAATTGAAACTTGAAGATTTTATCAGTCATGCATTTTATTATTATTTAAATTTATTCATTTCTACTATTATTTACCATTAAGCCTTACAGAAGCAAGAAAACAGACATAAAAGGAGAGCAAAGGTGGGTCTTTTCTCCTTCAGCAGTTGCAGCCAGAAACAGTGAAAGCAATGGATCATGAAGAAAAGCAATTTCCTACTTGAGGGATTAGACAGTACCCTCTTTTGTACTGTTAAATCAAAGTTTTAGTTATTTTTTTCAAGTAATACTGATTTGTTTTCAATTTACATAAATAGTCTCTAGAGAAACTGCAAGAGACCCCCAAACACATATCCTCTCAGCCAATCAATAGAAGAGAAAAAAAAAGGAAAAAACAAACAAACTTCTTTTATGTTGTACTGCTTCGAGCAAGCCCTTACACAGCATGAAAAAAATTAAACTGCTACACAAGCTAAGATAACTAGCTTAAAAAGGAGAATTTGAACTGATACATGAGGCTTTTCTTTTCTTTCTTTAGAAAAAATATAGGTGATTTTTATTTTAAAGCAGTATACATTTGCTAACATTAGAAAATTGAAAACTATGTAAATTTCAGCAAATGTTTGCTTTGTCTTTTAAGTTCACAGCAGTTAACCACTGCCATCAGTCTGTAACTCAGATTGGAGAAACCTGTAACAGAATACTACGCTCTGGAATAGCATGTGAAAATTCTAATCAATTTAAAATGCATTTACGTTCAGTGAGTAGAAAAAAATATGCAAATAATAAAAGCAAATAATAGTTACAGGTATAAAATGTGGGGAAGAAAAATCATGACACTGTTTTTGTAGCCCATATTTTAAAGGTTTATTGCTTAAGAAAGTTGCATATTTTCGGTGCTGAAAACTGTCATGCCATATAACTAAGAACCAAAAATCCTCATAGCTAAATAAAAAGGTTGTGATAAAAAAAAAAACACCTTATAATTTAGTTCAATTTATACCTCTGTTGTTCAGTTTCATCTGTCAAGAAGCCTGTCTACCCTTCATACTTATATCAGATGCTTGAGTTATAGAGGGGGTATGGTGGTTTGAAGCTGTGTGGATCCCAGATAAGCATGTTCTTAAAATTAATCTAGTCCTGTGGATGAGGACCCATTTTAAGCAGGATCATTTGATGAGGTTACTTTAGACTGGGTCTTAATCCTTTTACTGGAATTTTTAGTAAATGGGATGAATAGAGAGAGAGAAAGCCAAGGAAGGAAGAAACAAAGTAACAAAACCCAGAAGAGAATGGAGAGACAGGTGATGCCACCACGTGGCAGAAGAATCAAGAATCACTGGCAGCCAGTCTTTGGAAAGAAAGCATTGCCTTGATGATACCTTGATTTGGACATTTTTCTCAGCTTCAGAACTGTAAACTAATAAATTCCTATTGTTAAGCCAACCTATTTCATGATATCTGCTTTCGGCAACCTAGGAAACTACAATAGGGGTTATTGGTCAATGATTCTCTAGCTTTTAATTTAATTATCCTTTTTTCCATTAGTCAATATATTGATACTACTAAGGTATTTTTGAAAATAATATCCTACAGAGACAACAAAAGCAAGAAAACAACTATACATTAATGTAGCATATGTCATATACGATAGGAATAATGTTTTCTAAAAATGGTGGAATAATCTATTGTATTAACCAGGGAATTATTTGTGAAAATTAAGGACAGTAAGAAACTATACAGAAATCAAATGAGAAGAGTGCAAATATATAATACAGCAGAATAAAGTTTGATCATTCCAACCAAATGTTTTTTTTTTTAAAGAGTAGGCTTCAGGGTTTTTTTTTGTTTTGTTTTGTTTTGTTTTTTTCTCTCCCCTTCCCCCACCCCCCCAGTTGTCTGCTCTCTGTGTCTATTCACTGTGTGTTCTTCTGTGACTGCTTCTATTCTTATCAGTGGCACCGGGAATCTGTGCTTCTTTTTGTTGCATCATCTTGCTGCATCAGCTCTCTGTGTGTGCAGTGCCATTCTTGGGCAGGCTGCACTTTCTTCCGCATTGGGCAGCTTTCCTTATGGGGCACACTCCTTGCGTGCGGGACTCCCCTACGCGGGGGACACACCTGCATGGCAAAGCACTCCTTGTATGCATCAGCACTGCGCATGAGCCAGCTCCACACAGGTCAAGGAGCCCCGGGATTTGAACTGTGAACATCCCATGTGGTAAGCGGACACCCTAACCATTGGGCCAAGTCCACTTCCCAGAATGGTCTTTGATATGACTGAGTTAAGAAGTTTTTGGAGGGATTAATAAGGTTACTTTCAACCAAACCAAATTCCTGAATTCAATAATAAAATGGTAACAATTTAGTTGAGTGAATGAAATTTAGGGTTTCGAGGTCTGGAAATTAAAACAGAAAAACAAAACAACAAGCTCAAGATCAAGATAAAAGAGCCAAGAGTTGGATAACTGACAGGTTAGGAAATAGAAAATAAGTTAAGATTTCTCATATTAAAAAAAAAAAAAATTAAAAAGGATAACAAGTTATATGGTTGCTAATCAGACTTAGATACTGCACTAAAGAACCCAATGCTTTCCCACTGAGTGCATGGTAATATCTATGTGGAAATACTCAAGATTCATTTTAGAAATCAATGATGGCTCAGTTGTAGCAATTTGGGGCAGCCCAATCCTTAGCTCACTAAGCACTTCTATTTTGTACCCAATTTTAATCTACCTTCTCTATGTCAGATAGACCCAATTTTAGGGGGTGCATGGGGTGGTAATATGTTCAATTAAAGAAACAGCTTTCAAGGCACTACAATCCCCTTCAATGTGCTTCATGTCTTCCACCTTGCACTACAGATTTGGTCTTGTAAGTAAGTAGGGAAGGCACTGCAGGTTTTCAAAACTCAGACTTGTTTAGGTAAAGAACACTCCCCACTGGCCACATGACAAAATATTTCATCTTTGATGTCAAGCACTGACACGGATGGGTTTTAAAGACAGTGAAATCTTCTGGCACTCATGGAAATCCCTGTCATATCACTAAAGAGGATGCACCTTAAAGAACAGATAGCTCAGGGACAAAAGTCCAGAGTTAACACTTTGTAATATTAAAATGTACAGTGTGCAGCAAAAGTTTACAAGACAAAGAAACAGGAAATGATGGCCCATCCAAAGAAATAATCAATGGAAACCAGGCTTCAGACATAACAGACAAAGATTAGGGGGGGAAATCCTCAAAATGCTTAAGGAGATAAAAGAAAATGCAGAGAAATAGAAAAAAGGATAATAGAAAAACAATGAATGAACAATATGAGAATCTCAATCATTGGTTACAGATTTTAAAAGGAACCAAACAGGAGTGGAGACCACAATAATTGAAATGAAAAATTCCCTAGATGGCTTCAACAGCAGATTGGAACTGGCAGAAGAAAGAATCAGTGAACTCAAAGAAAAGAGAATTGAAATTATTCAAGGGTGAAGAGCAGAAAGAAAAGAGATTGAAAAAAGTAGCCATGAAGCAGACCAATATGGAATCCCAGAAGGCGAAAGAGAGAAAGAGATAGAAGGAACAGTCAAAGAAATAATGGCAAAAAGTATTCCACATTTAAAGAAAGACACGAATATGCACATTTATGAAGTCCAAAGAACTCAATCGGCATAAACTCAAAGAGAAACATGCCAAGACACATAGTAGTCAAACTGTCAAAAACCCAGGACAAGTAAAGTAAAGAGTTCTAAAGGCTGGAAGAAAAAAGCAACATGCTATATACAAGTGAGCCCTAATAAGATCAAGTGCCAATTTTGCATCAGAAACCATGGAAGCAAGAAGGAAGTGGGACAAAATATTCAAAGTACTGAAAGAAAGTAACAACCAACCAAGAATTTTATTTCCCAGAAAGACTGTCTTTCAAAAATTAGGGAAAGATTAGCACATTCTCAGAGAAAGAAAAACTGAGGAAGTTCATCACCACTACACCTCCCTTACAAGAAATGCTAAAGGGAATTCTTCAAATTAAAAAGAAAAGATGTCAGATGTCAATCAAAGCAGCATAAATAAATAAAGACCTCTGGTAAAGGTAACCATGTGAGTAATTATAAATGCCAGTACTATTGTATTTTTTTTTTAGCTTTTTAACTCCATTTTTCACTTCCTGTAGGTTTTAAAATGCAACTGTATAAAAAGTAATGAAAATTTGATGGTTTTAAACATACAATATATGAAGATATTATTTGTAACAAATACAACAACAGGTGGGATACAGAGGGATATAGGAACAGCATACGTATATGCTACTGAAGTTAGGTTGGTATCAAATTAAATGTGATTATTATAGATTTAGGATGTTTAAAATAAGCCCCATAGTCGGCAGACAATATATGAGAAATAAATACAGAAATAAATGAGAGGGACATAAACAGGCACAATACAAAAATCAAACAAATAGGAAAATAGGCATTAACAAAAGAACTAAGGGACAAAAAAGGTACAAGTCTTACAAAGACCAAATAGTAAAATGGCAGAAGAAAGTCCTGCATTATTAATAGTTATTTTAAATGTAAATGGCTTGAGTTCTCCAATCAAAAGGCAGAGATAGGCATAATGGTTTAAAAAAAAAAAAGCGTGGTCCACTTATATGCTATTTACATGAAACTCACCTTGAATTCAAAGACACAAGTAGGTTGAAAGTGGAATGGTGGAAAAAATACACACCATGAAAATAGTAACCAAAAGAGACCTGGGGTAGCTACACTAATATAGCTAATACAAGATAAAATAAACTTCAAGTAAAAAACTGAAGATAAATATTGCTAAGATATCAATTCCACTGAAAGCAATTTATAGATTCAATACAATACAATCAAAATTTAAGTAGCCTTTTTTGCAAATATGGACGAGTTAATCATCAAATTTATATGGAATGGAAGGTAATGCCATCAACATAGCAACATGGGACACCTGTCTTAGTTTGTCACAGGGCTGCAGACCTGTCCTCCCTGCAGCCCAAGTTGGACAAGCTGGGCATCCCTCTCTATGTAGTGATGAAGAAGCAGATCAGGAATGAAGTACAGGACTTACAACTGTATTTTAAAGGAGAAATTTCCTGAATAAAAAGAAAAAGTTCCACAGTCCCCATAGATGGAAGATGATATTTATGGGATTTATCTAGTTGGTTGTCAGTGCAATTCTTTCCAGCCAGGAACAGAGGTTTCTCCAGAAACCTGGAAGGCAAGGGCCTCAGTCTCTGGGGAGTTTTTGTGGTGGGATCAGAAAAGCAAGGTATCTTTCTCAAACATAGAGAAGAATTTGGAGTCAAAGTAAACCCAGTTTCTCTTTTGGAAACTGGTAGGAAGATCAAACCATAGACCTCAGCCTCAGAGAAAAAGTGATCAGGGAAACTAGGGGCACTCACCTGTGTTCATGTGACCAGTTAATGTTTCACTAGAGTCCCTAAGGAGTTAGAAATCCAACTGTACTTTATTCTCAGTATGGATTGCTAGTATATCTTAAAACTGTACCCTGTTCAGTTCCAATAAGCCAAAATAGCCCCAAAACAAACCTGATAAAAATCTCAAAACTAGTGAGGGTTATTTCAGCTAAAAGCTTGCTTTAAACTTAACTGGTGCCCCTCAATACAATAACAATGCTATTATTTGAAATGCTTTCTATTTTTATGTCTTCAAAAATTAAGAAAAAAATGGTGTTTGACTTGAAGATTAGAGAATATAAGGTTTATGTGTTTTCTATTAATGACATGTTACATGAAGTAAGGCTTACATGATAAAGTTGATATACTCCAGGATGGTTTGATACAGATAACTTATAAAGTGAAATCTGGTTTCAGGGTTTGTTTGTTTTTTTCTGTCTTTTCATTTATTTATTTTTTAAAAGATACTTAGATTACATAAATGTTACAGAGAATATATAAGGGATTCCCATATGCCCCATTCCCCACACCTCCCACATTTTACCGTATTAGCAAAACCTTTCTTCAGTGTGGTACCTTCATTGCAATTGATAAACACATTTTGGAGCATTGCCACTAAGCATGGATTATAGTTTACATTGTAGTTTACACTCTCTTCCACTCAATTCTCTAAGTTATGGCAAAACATATAATGGCCTGTATCTGTCATTGTAATGTTATTCAGGACAATTCCCAAGTTCCAAAAATGCTCCTGTATTACATCTGTTTTTCCCTCTCCCTATGCTCAGAACCTCCAGTGGTCACTGCCTCCACACCAGTGATATTTCTTCCATTGCTAGAATCACAGTAAGTCTATAGTAGAATACCAGTAAGTCTACTTTAGTCTATAGTTAATTCCCCAATCCTGAGGATTCTGGGATGGTAATGCCCACTCCACCTTTAATTGAGGGGGGTCTTTGATCCATACAGCCGATGGGTAGTTGTAGTTGTAGACACTCTAGTTTCCCTCGTATGTTGACTATCCATCATCTCCTCCTTGTTAGCTGTCCTGGG
The DNA here is from genome assembly GCF_030445035.2 of Dasypus novemcinctus. Classification (NCBI taxonomy): domain Eukaryota; kingdom Metazoa; phylum Chordata; class Mammalia; order Cingulata; family Dasypodidae; genus Dasypus; species Dasypus novemcinctus. The sequence goes on from NC_080689.1 coordinate 38,861,577, forward strand.
TGAGTCCAATGAACCAGAGAGTAGGTTTTGCAACTCCGTTGAGATTCAGGGCCCAGCTGGCACATGGATATCCCAAAGATTTAAGTCTCTTAGACATATACCTACTAACTTTACTATTCATTATAAGTTCAAATAGAAGGACAGAGAGTCATGAGTAGGGAAACCACAACTAGTCCAACTCTGTCACACTAGAGAGCATAAATTCTACAGTAGGGCCCACTGCCAAGGGACCAAACTCCTGAGCTATCTGTCCTGACTATAGTGTCTGGATGTCTCCAGAGCCCTCAGGAGCTCCACTATTTGGGGTAGTATCTGCTTTGGCTGTCAATGAGATTCTACTGATACATGTATAAGTGTTACCTCTGGAATGACCTCCTGACTCACTTTGAAGTATCTTAGTCATATAAACTCATTTGTCTTTGCCTTTTCCCCCTTGTCACCAAGGTCTTTTTTTTTTTTTTTTTTTCCCAGTTGTGTTGCTTGTTGGTACTTGGTAGCAAATCCTTGGTGCCAGAGAGGCTCATCCCTGGTAGTATGTCCCATGCTGGGGGAAAGTTATTATATTTATATGCTGAGTTTGGCTTAGAGAGAGGCCACATGTGAGCAAAAAGGAGGCTCCAATGAAATCTGCTTTTTATTGTCTTCCACTTTAACCTCAGAGGTTTGCTCTTCTACAAGAACTGATTTTCTCTGACTCTAACAAATTATGCACCAGAAAGCATCCTGTCTTTTAAAATCACCTATATATACAAGTTCTTCTGATAAACTAACAATAAAAATATTTACCATTAAAAACAAAACCACGAGATATCATTTCCCACCCACCTCACTAGAATGACTACTATAAACAAACAAAAAAACAAACACACACACAAAACAGAAAATTACAAGGGTTAGAGAGGATATGGAGAAAGAAAGACTACTCATTCATTGCTGATGGGAATGTAAAATGGTGCGGCCACTGTGAAAGACAGTTTGGCAGTTCCTCAGGAAGCTAAAGAATTGTCATATGATCCTGAATCCTGCTACTAGGTACATAACCAGAAGAATGGGAAACAGGGACTCAAACATATTTTTACACCAATGTTCATAGCAGCATTATGCATAATTGCCAAAAGAAGAAAGCAACCCAAGTGACCATCAATCCATGAATGGATTTAAAAAATGTGGTGTATATAGACAATGGAATATTATTCGACTATAAAAAGAAATGAAGCCAATTCATATGACAACATGGATGCACCTTGAGGACATCATTGTGGAATGAATTAAGACAGACATAAAAAGACAAATATTGTATGATCTCACTTATACAAACTAATTATAATAAGAAAACTCATAGAGTTAGAATCTAGAATATAGGTTGCCAGGTGATAGATTGGGGGTAATGGGGAGCTGATGCTTAATTTGTACAGAATTTCTATTTAGATTGATTGTAAACCATTGGAAATGGATGGTGGTGATGGTAACACATAATTGTGAGTGTAATTAATAGCACTGAATTATATAGTTGAATGTGGTTAAGAGGGGGGAAACTTTAGGTCATATATGTTATTAGAATAAAAATTAAAAGGTAACCCATAGAACTGTACAATACAGTGAATCCTATTATAGATATGAACTATAGTTAATAGTACAAGTATAAGAATGTTCTTTCATGAATTATAACAACTGTACACCACTAATATAAGGTATTAATAATAGAGTGGTATATATGGGAAAATACACCTAATGTAAACTATGGATAATATTTAATAGTACTATTTTAATAATCTTTCATCCATTCTAACAAAGGTACCTACTGTTAAAAAAATAGTACAGTTATAACAAAGTGCCATCATAAATTGTAACAAATGTTCTACACCAAAGCCAAGTGTTGGTGTTAGAGTTATGTATGGGGATCCTGTATTTTATGCATGATTATAGAGTAAACCACAAATTCTCTAAGAAAATAAAAAATACAGGCAGTGGACTTGGTCCAGTGGTTAGGGCGTCCGTCTACCACATGGGAGGTCCGCGGTTCAAACCCCGGGCCTCCTTGACCCGTGTGGAGCTGGCCCGTGTGCAGTGCTGATGCGCGCAGGGAGTGCCGTGCCACGCAGGCGTGTCCCCTACATAGGGGAACTCCAGGCGCAAAAAGTGCACCCTGTGGGGAGGGCCACCTGGCGCAAAGGAGAGTGCAGCCTGCCCAGGAATGGTGCCGCACACACGGAGAGCTGACACAACAAGATGATGCAACCAAAAGAAACACAGATTCCCGTGCCACTGACAACAACAGAAGCGGGCAAAGAAGACGCAGCAAATAGATGCAGAGAACAGATAACCAGGGGGCGGGGGGAGGGGAAATAAATAAATAAGTAAATAAATCTTAAAAAAAAAAAATATATATATATATATATATATATATATATATATATATATATGGAAGTAAAAGGGACCATGTGTAGCCCAAACCATCTTGAAGAAGAAGAATGAAGTTAGAGGACTCACACTTCCCAAATTTAAAACTTATTAAATTCACAGTAATCAAAACAGCATGGCACTGGCTCAAGTACAGACACATAGACAAATATTTATATATTTGAATAGACAATATATAAATATATTTGATTCTCAATTTGCAATCAAATTGAGAGTTCAGAAATAAACTCTCACATCTACAACCAATTGCCTTTTTTTTAAAAAAAAGATTTATTTATTTATTTATTTATTTATTCCCCACTCCCTTCCCTCTTCCCACCCTGCTGTTTTTGCTGTCTGTATTGTCTTCTCTTCTCATTTTCTCTCCTCTAGGATTCATTGGGATTCAATCTTGGAGACTCTGATGGGGAGAGAGTTCCCGGTCAACTGTACCACCTCAGTTCCTGGTTTCTGCTGCATTTCACCTTGACTCTCCCCTTGTCTCTCTTTTGATGTGTCATCATCTTGCTACATGACTCACTTGCATGGGGCACTGGCTCATCATGCAGGCACTTGCACAGGCACTCGTGTGGGGCACTGGCTCACCATGCGGGCACTCATGTGGGCACTGGCTTGCCACATGGGAATGCTTTCTCTTTTTCTTTTTCACTGGGAGGCCCCAGGGATCGAACTCAGGTCCTCCCATATGGTAGGCAGAAGCTCTATCACTTGAGGCATATCCGCTTCCCCAGCCAACTGATTTTTGACAAAGGTGCCAAGTCTCTTCAGTGGGGAATGAATACTCTCTTCAACAAATGGTTCTGGAAAAACTAGCTATCCATATGCAAAAGAATGAAGGCGGACCTCTACCTCACACCAAAGACAAAACTTAACTCCAAATGGATAAATGACTCATATATAAGAACAAATATTTTATAAAACTCCTAGAAGAAAACATAGGGAAGCATTTTCAGGACCTTGAATTAGGCAATGAACTCTTAGACTTTACACCAAAAGCATAAGAAACAAAAGGAAAATATAGATAAATGTGACTTCAACAAAATTTTTAAACTTTTGTGCACTAAAACACTTCATCAAATTTTTAAAATTACCTATAGAATGGGAGAAAATATTTGGAAACCACATATCTGATAATAGTTTAATGCTCAACATCATTAGCCATGGGGTAGATGCAAATCAAAACACAATGAGACAGGAAGCAGATGTGGCTCAACTGATAGAGCATCCACCTACCATATAGGAGGTCCAGGGATCGAACCCAGGGCTTCCTGGCCTGTGTGGTGAGCTGGTCCACACACAGAGTCACCATGTGCAAGGAGTGCTATGACACACAGGGGTGTCCCCCACGTAGGGGAGCCCCACGCACAAGGAGTGCGCCCCGCAAGGAGAGCTGCCTCACGCAATAAAAGCGCAGCCTGCCCAGTAGTGGTGCCACATACATGCAGAGCTGATGCAGCAAGATAACACAACAAAAAGAGACACAGATTCCCGGTGCCGCCAAGAATGCAAGTGGACACAGAAAAACACACAGCAAATGGACACAAGAGAGCAGACAATGGGGGAGGGGGGCAGGGAAAGGGAGAGAAAGAAATAAATCTTTTTAAAAAACACACACAATGAAATACCACTTCAAATCTACGATGAATGGCTATTATAAAAAGAATGGAAACCAAGTGTTGGCAAGGATGCAGAGAAATGGGAACTCTCTTCCACTGTTACTGGGAATGTAAAACGGTGCAATTACTATAGAAAACTGGTGGTTCATCTGAGAATTAATGATGGCATTGTCCTATGGCCTGGCAATCCCACTTCTAGGCATAGACCCCAAAGAATTGAAGGCAGGAACTAGAACAGATATTTGTATACCAGTGTTCACAGCAGCATTATTCACAATAGCCAAAAGGTGGAAGCAACTTAATCAACAGATTAATGGATAAACAAAATGTGGTACGTACATATAATGGAATATTATTCAGTGGTAAAAAGAAATGACATCTGATATATGCTACAACATGGATGAACTTTGAAGACATTATGTTGAGTGAAATAATGGTGCAAAAGGACAAATATTATATGATTTCACCTAGGTGAAATACCTAGAATATGCAAATTCACAGAGACAGAAAGTAGATTATATGTTATGGGGGATGGGGGAGTGTGAGAGGTCAAATGAGGTTTAATGCTTGATGGAGACTAAGTTTCTGTTCAGAGTGCTAAAAAATGTTTTGGTAATGGATGGTGGTGATGGTAGCAAAACCATACGAATGTAATTAATATCACTGAAGTGTATACTTGAAATTGGTTAAAATGGGCAATTTTATGTTGTATATATATTATCACAATAAAAAGAAATAACAAACTTGCTTTCCTAAACTCCCTTACAACCTTGTGACCCAGTTAATCTCAAGGAAATGTAAATGGACGTCAATGTGAAAGCATCTTAAAAAGGCATTCATGGTGGCATGTCCTTCAACCATTTTGTCCTACAAACTTATTTTTTCTTCCCCTGAATTGCATAGGCTGTGCCTATGGGAAATACCCATCCTGAGATCATGAAGCCAAAACCACACACCAAGGATGGAGAACCAAGAAGACAGAAGGAGTCCAAGTTCTCGATATCTTCCCAGTGGAACTGGGACTTAACATTAATTTTAAAAAATAAAATCTTGTCAAGGGAAGTCAGGTGCTCTGTTTCTGGAAGCTAGAAACATATCTAAAGAATTATATAACAAATTTCTTGGAAGTATTTTTACCTAGATGGGCTAATTAGCCACCCTAGACTCTCAGACATCTGAGAAAGACATTCATCCTTAAGGAAAGTTGGTAATATTTTGTACCAGCAAGTGATTTGATAGAGTCAGGTTATGCTTTGGGTTCCTCCAGAGCTACATGCATTTTAGTAAAATTTAGTAAATCGTTGCTTTAATACAGAGGCCTATTGAAAATAAGGCTGCCCAAGTTCTTTGAAAAGAGGAAATGCCTTAAAGAATGGCATAGACCTGAAGGGAAGTGGTTTTTTTTCCACCTGAAAGAAAAGTTTTCATTGTAGAAAACATATCTTACAGTAGAAAAAGGTGGGGTTCTCCCTGAGCTTGCCAGGAAAACAGAAGAGAAGAGATTGCATTCCATTTCCTAGGGATAGGGAATTAGAGTCAGCAAAAGACACATTCTCAAGCAAGGGGTTCCCTGAAGATGGGCTAGCACATCTTCCCAGATATAATACACCCAAGTAGGTCAGGCTTATATACACTCCTCATTCATCTACATATCAAGTCATTTATTTATCCATCAAATATTCATTGAGCATCTACTCTACAGTAGAATCTGCAATGGGCTCTGCACTCTCCCAGAAAATAAATAAATATTGGTTCTAATTGAGGAAACAGGTCTTGAGACTTAACTGTTTTCTTATCCTGAGCTGGGCAGATTCCAGTCGTCTCCTGTAGTCCATGAAAGTACTCTCTTGCAGTCCATGAAAGGAGGATATGTACCTTGTGACTTACAGAAACTGCTCTGCAGTTGGAATCTAATTGGAGCTGAGAGAGGATTCTTTCCTTGGCTAATATAATTTCATACTCAGAGAGTTTCAGAACAGCAGTGTGTGCAACTCAGACATGCTTATTGACCAGGTGCTTACCACCTATTTGCCAAATGCTGTTTATGAAGTTTTTAAGAAATATATATTGATCAAACAATTCCCTTGCATTTAATATTCTATCATTTTGCAAGGTCACTATTAACTTTGATATACACATGCAATTACCTGTCTATCTAAAGAGTTTCAATTGCCCTAATTCTTGGGCACCACACCATGATTAAATGCATATAAGCAATAAGTTGTTGACTTGGGCGGCCAGAAAACCACTGTAGCATAAGATCAATAGTTAAACCGCTTACCAAAGAATGTCTTTGCCATTGCTTTCTGCAGGCATCAAAGATCCAGATAAATACTAAAGCTGAACTTTGTTCATCTGTGGCCATGTAGTTCATACAAATGAAAATAAAAATGACAAGGAAGATTCCAGAAGACACATATAGGAGTGAAGATTGTTTAATACTATAGAGCTCATAAAAGACCTTTTCTACTTGAAAGATATCCTCTTAGTCAGATTTCCTTGTGTTTCAGAACAGAAAAAATAAGCATAAATGTAAAATCCTGCATGTAGGTTTGAAAAAATCAAAAGCATAAGCACAGGATGAGGGAAACTTGGTTCTGTAGTTGTTAGTGTAAAAAAAAGAACCAGGAGTTTCTTTGGATGAGAGAAGACTCCCATCTAAGTTGAAGGCAAGGAGCAGAAAGGCCACTCTCTGGAGTACTTGGGTGTTCCTTGGGTAGGCAAGTAATTCATTCCCAATGCCTTCTTGGGGGGCAGGTTACTTTCAGCACAAAAGTCAGCTTATGGGTATGATCACATATATTTACATTCATATATTTTTAGCTCCAGGGAAATGTATTCCATGTTCCTCAGGATGGGTCATGGAAGGTAGGTGCAGTTACTATAAGGTGAATGAGAAAAATAAAATTCTAACATTATGAAACTGACAACATGTGGTCACCAGTTTGGGAGCTTGAAAATTAATAGTCTAAACCAGAGGAAGAGAGGAAACCTCACTTTCCACCTTCACTGGAGACTGTAGAAGGGCAAGGCCATAATGACCAGAAAAAGGTGGATGGCAAAGAGATAACAACAATTGCAGACAAGAGGTTAAAAGGCACCCTCAACCCACCCCCCACTAAAATATACATACTGACTTATTGTACATTATGTCTTGTGTATTTTCCATTTGACTCTCTTGAAATTAGAAGGTACCATCCAAATTATTGGTTTCTAAGTTTATATGTACTCTATTTGACCATAAGTATGAAGAGTTTTCCCAGTGCTCAATTTAGACTTGAACTATTACCCTTGTATGCAAACATAATATGGCTAGATCTTATGGGAAATAAACAAATCTTACGCTTCCAAATAAACAGGTAAAACAAATTTGAATGACATGGTGCTACTTGTCTTCTGTTCATTGGTTGAATTGATGTATGTCTACCGTACGTACTTTCAGTCTGGCAAGTACATGTTCTGGCAAGTCTGATGTTCTTTTGATTTCTGACTATAATTTCCCTCCACAACATTCCCTACAGTCTCAAATACCCACATATCTGAAGCTAACTGGCTTCTCTAGAGCAGATAATACTAAAATAACCCCTAATCCACAGGTCCCAGAAAAGTTGCTACTTGAAGTCAAGAGCAATACCCCTCTTAATGCATTTCTGTTCATTCAGATGCTTCCTAAATGTAAAGAAACCAACCAGTGTTTGGGGTGGGACAGGGTGGTGGACTATCAAAGAATCACAGTTAGGAAGAGGATGTGGTATAAACTGAGGAAATTAGAGAAAGGAGATAAAAAGTTAGAAGGAAGGGGTGAAATGAATAATGACCATATTAATAGGCAAAGACAACTGTATCTCTTCTTAAAGGTATTTATTCTATATATTGAAGGCTCACCTCAATTCCTACTTTTTTAATAAAAATTCCCTAGTCCATGCACCTACTCTCTTCACTTATTTTCTGAGACATTTCCTTGACATGATTTTAGTCATTGTGTATTCTTATTCATCCCTATATATGCAGATATAGTGTCTTCAACTATCTGCACCACATCAGGGCAGGATCCATGTTTCATATTGCCTTGATTCTCTATTTCTTATGCAGCTGTTTCTTTCTTTCAAAATTCAGTTTATGGACCACTCACAGCATTCTCCTATAAAGCCACATTTACAAATGGACTGCACCCCAGACTTACTGAATTTCTGGGATGTGCTCAGAAATCTGCATTCTTAATAAGAGGCTAGGTGACACCGGTGCTCACAAATGTTTTTCAGCCAAAGACCTTGCGCAGTTCAGATGCCTGTAAACATTTGGTGCTACTGCTAAGATGATGTTTCTTGGTATGTTCCTATGTGCATATGAGAAATAAAGAGAGGATGATTTGCTCAGTGTCCTCTCTCTGCCACTGGGAGGATACTGTCCTGCCCAGTGGGTTCTCTCTATCTCTTTTTAAATTTTGTTCTCTAGCACTAAGCATTTTCTAGCATGCACCATAATAATCGTTTATGATAAGGAGGCAAAAGAGAAAGGTGAAAAGAGTGGGAAGGAATGGAAAAGAAAAGAAATGAGGTTATGGTTGCAAGGCATAGAAAAAAAGAATTATTCAAAAATCTTTGCTTGAAAACTCCAAAATTTCTAATTGTCTACTTGATCCTTTGTCTTTTCCCTTGCTCTGCTATTGCAGAATTACCCCCAATAATGTTTTTGTGATTACTAGAAATAGTCTTGTGTGACTTGAAGACAGACTAAAAATGGGTAGCATAAATAAACCTCCCCTTTCTTACTAGGGAAATGTTGATATCTACTTCTCCTCTAAAAATTGAATCAGGAAATCATTTCCATTTTGATAGTCACATGGATGTGTATGCATATGTATGTATATTTGCTTCACATGGATGAACTCAGCAATAATCTCTGTCAATTAAGGGCAGTTAAAGGGCTATTAAACACAGTCTCATTCAGTCACTCATGCCTTTCAATTGTCTTTTATTACAAACGACATTCCTTCTCTTTCACTCATGTCTAATTTCCACACAAACCTTGTATGTTCTCCTTTTTTTATTACATATAACCAAAAGTCAAAGTTGGAGTTTGAGACTTGAGAACATGTTGTCTATGTCCACAACAACAAGAAACGAGAATTTATAGCCTCTATGATGGTTAGGGTAATGTGTCAACTCAGCCTGGTAATGGTGCCCAGTTGTTTGGTCAAGCAAGCACTGGGCTAATTGTAATTCAAGGGCATATCATGGACCTTAATCATCAGTGAGTTGATTACATAGATGGCTGGTTATATCTACTATCAACTGATGTGACTGCTGTCAGCAATGAGTGCTATTTAATCCAATCAATTAAAGGCCTTAAGTGGAGTAGTGATTTCAGCATTTGGGAGAAAATTCCATTCTCTATCTCAGTTGGCCAGTACCTCCTGGGGAGCTCATCTAGGGCCTCCATCAGAGTTCCTGGCTTGCAGCCTGCCCTACAGAATTTGGACTCATGCAGCCCTATGGTTGTGAGAGACAACTTTATGAAATCTCATGCTACTTACAAATATCTCCTGTCAATTCTGCTTCCCTAGAGAACCCCGACTTATGCAGCCTTTATGTTCCTAGAACTCAATTTTTTAAGTTTTGAGAAGACCTCTGATCTCAACTCACTTGGTTCTGCTAAGAATGTATCCTTTTCTCAAGAATTCCTTTCTAACAACAGAAGCAAATATTTTAGTTTATTTTTTTAAAGACTGGAAGGATCTATCTATGTTAAAGATCATCCAATCAATGCACTGTAATTATGAGTATTCTCTAGCATAGTTGGATTAAGTAATTTACTCAGATTTGCAAAATTAATTAAATTATAGACCAGATTCTTAGCCTGTGATCTATGAATAAGCTTCAAGGGGGCCAAGAACCCTCAAAATCGTATGTGAATTTGTATGTATCTGTGAACATTTATGGAGAGAGGTCTTGTCATTTTATCAGATCTCAAAGTGTTCCTCTGTGTAGAAGAGTCAGATACTTTTGCAAACTATAATTTACAAACTATTTTTAAAATTAAAGAAAACTACAGTTGAAGGTCATGTGACAAAGACTTGCAATCAATGAAAGGAACCCTTAGACAATATTTCTGACAAATTGTATGCCACCTCTCCTTGAGATCTTATGATAACTAATAGTTTACCACCATTCATGAAAGCATGTTTCAAAAACTCTAATCGTTAGAGATACTTATAGCTCCATACACTTTCTGTTTTATACTTCCTCACACTGGTCCAAGTGCTGCCCTTGGAGCCGCAGAAAAAAGAACTATGCTTGCTTATTCAGACTGCTTTTCAAATAACTGAAGAAGGCTATGCTTCTCTAGTTGGAAGAGTTGAGACTCCTCAGTATTCTAGTCACCTTTCTAGACTCAGAGACTTAGAGCTGAAAGGGACACATTTTGGTTGGTCAATATTCTTTGAAAGCTTATTACCAAAATCTGAAACTAATGCTCCACGTGTGGGACTGACCAGTGCAGAACATAAGGGCACACATATCTCTTTTTAGCAGGCATTTTACACCCCATCCTTTTTTTTTTTTTTTTTTCCTGGAAGGATCATGATATTTTGCTCTTTTTCACTGGGAAAATCATTGTTTTAATGATTTATCTGGAGGTTCTCCACCTGAAATGCAACAGAGCAATAGACACGCAGTTGGCCCTTCACATCTAACTCTAGGTAGTTACATTTCCAACTTTAATACTAATGATGTCCATGCAAATACAACCTTTAAATTTTCCAAGAGAGAAATATTAAACACTTATTATATATAAAAATCTAGCACTTTCTATAGGTTGAGTCAGAAGCAAAGAATGGAAAAACTCAGATTTATCTAATGAGTAGAGCAAGGGTGATTTAGAGTATAAGAATTTTCCATTTCTAATTTTAGAAAAATGTTTCTCGGGTTTCATCAATTTAAAATTTCAAAAACAAGCAAACAAACAAACAAAAAACCACTATCTTGCAATGTGTACTCAGCCCACACTTGAGTAATGTAATCACAATCATGCAAATAATTCCATTCAGTGAATGGGCAAAATAACAAATTCAGTTCCTTTCCCCCATTACTATATTGATTATCTAAACCAGAATTTCCAAAAGACATTCTGCCAAATGTTCAGTGAAGATAAAGACCTAAGCCTAAGATTTCAGAAGCATCCCATACCATAGCCCCTTCCTCAGAATCCCTACTGCATGTTGCATATTTCATGCTCCAAGAACTTCCCTATTTAAAGATACCCATCAGCATCCACAACACATTTTGGGTACTATTGAACCTCATTGATTTGGCTCACCAAATTTCTGACAAACCTCCACTTTGCTTTGTGTTTTCATACCTTACCTAGTGTGAGTGAATATTCTTGAGTTTTGAGACCCTATTCTCCTTTATCACCTATCCTCCTCTGGTAAGCACCTCGTGAGTCATACCACACCCAAGTGAAAAGTTGCTTATGTGATTAATCATACTAGGACATTTCTTTTTTTTACTTTTTATTTTAAAACAATTTCTAACTTACAGGACAGTTGCAAAAATAATATAAAACAACTGCTGAAAACTTCAATATACCTCATACCTAGAACAAGATTTATCAACTTTTAACAGTTCGCCAGATTTGTTATATTTATCCCCTCTCCTTCCCACCCCTTCTTTTCTCTTCCATTTCTCTCTCTCTCTGCTATCTACGTATCTTATTTATTTTCTAAACATTTAGAATAGGCTGCATGCATCGTATTCCTTGTACACTTAATACTTCCATGCACATTTCCTAAGAACAAGAATATTCACTTATGTAACTGCCTTAAGGTATCAAGTTCAAGAAATTTAACATTGATATAAAGCATACAATCTATATTTCAATTTTCAGTTATCCCAATAATGTACTTTTAGGCATTTTCTTCCCTATTATTAAAACCAGTCCAGAATCATGTATTGCATTTAATTGTCATTGTTTGTTTAGTCTCTCTCCCTCTGTCTCTTTTAAATTGTGGAAATATATAGAACATAAAATGTTCAGTCTCAACTACTCCCAAGCACATAATTCAGCGTGATGAATCACAATCACAATGTTGTACTACCTTCATCACCAGCAATTACCAAACATTTCCATCACCCCAAAAAGAAACCCTGTGCTCATTATGCATCAACACCCATTCCCCATCTCACCTGGTAATGTGTATCCTACCTTGTGTCTTTGTGAATTTGCACATTCTAAGTATTTCATGTAAGAGGAATCATACAATAGCTCTCCTTTTAGTCTGACATTTCATTTAACATAATGTCTTCAAGGTTCATCCATGATGCAGCATGTATTAAACCTTCCTTCTCTTTTATGGCTGAATAATATTCCATTGTATGTATATATCACATTTTGTTTATCCATTCATCAGCTGACTTTTTGGCTATTGTGAATAACACTACTATGAACATTGGTGTACAAATATCTGTGAGAGTCCCCGTTTTCAATTGCTATGGGTACATACTAGAAGTGGGATTGCTGGGTCATATGGCAGGTCTAGGTTTAACTTTTTGAGGAACTGCTAAACTGTTCTTCACTGTCATCATTTTTACATTCACACCAAAAATGTGCAAGGATTCCTATTTTTCCACATTCTTGTAAGCGTTTGTTAATTTTCCTCTTTTTTTTTTTAAATAGCCATCCTAGTAGGTGTGAGGTGAGGAGGTATATCATTGTGATTTTCATTGACATTTTCCTAATTGGGTTGTTTGTGTTTTTGTTGCTCCATGCAGGAATTCTTTATATATTCTGAATGTGAAACTCTTATCAGATTTATGATTTCTGAATATTTTTCCCATTCTATCAACCGTCTTTTAACTTTCCTGAAAATGTCCTTCAATGTACAAAAGTATTTAATTTCGATGAAGTCACCTTCATCTATTCTTTCTTCTGTTGCTTGTGATTTTGGTGTAAAGTCGAAGAGTCCATTGTCTAATACAAGATCCTGAGGCTATTTCCCTAAGTTTCCTTCTAAGAGTTCTATACTTTTAGCTCTTATATGTAGGTAGTTGATCCATTTTAAGTTAATTTTTGTATGTGGAGTGAACTAGCCATTCATTTTAATTCTTTTGCATATGTATATCCAGTTTTCCCAGTGCCATTTGTTGAAAAAACTATTCTTTCCCCATTGAGGGGACTTGGTACCCTTGTCAAAAATCAGTTGGCTTTCGATGTGCGGGTTTATTTCTGAAGTTCCAATTCTATTCAATTGATCTATACTTCTGTGCCATGCCAGTACCATACTGTTTTGATTACTGTACCTTTATAACAAATTTTGAAATCAGGAACTGTGAATGCTCAAACTTTATTCTTTTTCAAAATGGTCTTGGCTATTTGGGGTACTTTAGGTTGGGAATTACTTAAACAGTTTTACTGAAGAGAAGAGGGGCTATATAAAAAATCTCTTTTGCCTCTGATCTAGCAATTGAAAGTCCTGAAACCAAGCTGGAGATTATTGTTGACACTCCTCTAGCTCCAATATCCTCACTTGCAGGAACATATAAAAATGATAACGATAATGACAATATTCAGATTTGTGAAGCTCTCACTGAACCTCAAGGTCATGTTGGTTGCTTTCACTCTATTTCCTGGAAAGCCCTGCTTTGGAACAAGTGGGAACACATTCTGTTTCATTATCTGAGAATCCTGGGGAAGTAGGACAGTATTCAAGAAATTTCTAGATCTTAGTCTATGTCATCAAAACAGCACCAAAATCACTGTGGTCATTGTTGTTCTAGTTTGCTGTTTTGGAAAAAGTTCTTATGTTTTAGAAACACATAGAATATTCAGATGAATGAAACAATGTCCTGGATTTGCTTCAAAATAGTCCAGTTGGAGGGTGGAGATGGAAAGGGTTGGGTTTATAGATAAAGCAGGATTGTCCTTTTAGATAATTGTTAAAACTAGGTGACGAGTCTCTTTACTTTTGTATAAGATTCTGTGATTAAACACACACAATAATAATAAAAATACCACCAAAATACCACATAAAACTGCCAACCCTCAAAAACGAACTCATAGACATGAATGGAAAGAGTTGGAATTTTTGATCAAGTGGTCATGGTGTTCACTATTAATGGTTCTTGCTGTAGATGATTATCAACTACATCAGCCATAAGCACATAGTATTCATGGGCACATTCTCTAGTTATTGGACAATTGACCAAAGGGAAAATAGAAAAAGACGCCATAAAAATTTTCTAAATACTGATTGCATAGCAACTTTGTGTTATGAAAATTCTAGTGGTCGACATCCAATGTATAATTCAGAATCACTCAATATTTAGCAGAAAGAATTTTTAAAAATCTACATGTTGTGATTTGCAAATAACTCCTGTTTGACTGCTAGCAAATGCAACAAGTTTCTGTAGAAGTTTTTGAGTTTCAGAGGCTTCCTTCTGACAGATTTCTTAAGTTATGGAATGCAGCCATCAGCAGTCTGTGGAAAAATGAAATGCTGCAAGTCTATTTTTATGCAGCTGGGATCAAGTTACTAAATGGATCAAAAGAAATAATTTCTTTGAAGAGGTGGCTGTTGACACCAGTGCCCTAAAAATAAGTGCAATTTTGTGGGTACAGAAACTTGTTTATATCTTGGTGGAAGTAACTATAGATATATTTTCCACATATACATTGCACTCAAGATATATTAGATGCCACTCTGAACATACTTTAATATACCTCATTTCAACATTATATTATTAAGAGGAAAATTGCAAGCTATCTCTTCAATAATTGACAAAGCTAAAGACCATTATTCCTATCAGGTTTAGCTTACTGTGTTAGTATTAAAACAACCACAATCATTTATCAAGCTCTTACTCTGTGCCATATACAAGCCAAATACTTTCCGACACTATTTCTTTTATTTTAGAATTATATTTAATTTTAATAATTAGTTAATATCACCATTTTACAGATGAAGAATCTGATTCTTAGAGTTTTAGTGTAGTTTGCCAAAGGTTACAGAGCTTATATTCAACTGAGTGGAAATTTGAACTCTAATCTGTTTATTCCAAAGGTCTTAATCACTAAATTATATGCTGCCTCTTCAAGTTAGATAGCATACCAATTGATTCTAAAATAAATTTTAGAACAATCAAGAAAGAGCAGTATCTTTCTAAATTTTGCTTGTGAAAATAAGCTTGTTTTCAAAGACTATCACTTGGAAAATCTAGTAAACGGAAAGACAATAAAAAATAAACAAGTATACAGAAGACTACAAAGCTCAAGAGCATTTCAGTACCATGGTAGCTAAATAATAATGAGGCATGATATAATTGTTCCAGGACAGAGGGGAAAAGCCCATAGAAAGGAAAGGAAAGGGAAAGGGTAAAGGAAAAGAAAAGGGAGAGAGGAAGGGGGAGGGAAGGGTGGGAGAGGAGGGAGAGAGGGAGGGGAGAGGGAGGAGAGGGGAAGGGAGGGCAGGGGAAAGGAGGGGAGGGTAGGAGAAGAGAGAAAAGAAAGGGAAAGGAAACGGAAAGGAAAGAAAGTAAAAACTGAAAGTTTTCTGTAGGATACAAGAGGGATGGTAGATTTAGGAATGAAAGTGAAAAAAATTAATTTAAAAAAGAAACCATTTCAAGCTCTGACGTAAAAAAAAAGTATATATATTCAAACCCTTTATAGAGAATAATAAACAAGCCATTGAAATATAATTATGTAGTCTTAGTTTTTGAAGACAAAACATCTTCTAGTTAAGCCTCTGATTTATTCTGAACCTTTGTTGTGTACAGAAAAAGAGGACACTGGATAAAATAAGGCCTTAATTTCAAAGTCCTATAGGAGCTTCAGAATTACAGTGGGGAAAAAACGATTTCCCAAGTGAATCAAAGTAAACTAATCCTGGACATGATCTAAGGTTAATGGAATAAGAAGCAAAAAGTGGAAATAGGGAGTCAATTTTTGAATATAGTGATACATTAGGAAAAATATTATACTTTGCTATTCAATATAAATTAAATATCTAGCTAGATATAACTCTATATGCTGAAGGGAAGAATACAAAGAGAAATGGTATTTTACCAATACTTGAAGAAAATATTTAACAAACTTGAAAAATTTATATATATACAAACTGTATTGGAAACTTCTACAAGATACATGAATAGAAGAACTATATTTTTTAACATGTAAACCTGAAAGAGAGGGAATCAATTTTGACAGAAACTTAAAACTTTAGTACCTTGGGTTGTGAGCAAAATTATTGATCTCTATTTACCTTCAATTGGTAGCAGTTCTAAAACTGTCAAAATGTCTGATTTGAAGCAGAATGGGGATAAAAATGAGAAGGAAGTAATAGCAAACCTTACAAAACATGTCCTTCCAACCTTACAAAACATTTAAGCTGCCCAGATTCTGTTATTCAAACATTTGTAAAGTGTGGGCTTATTGATTTTTAATATTGAGTTTTTTGGAACAATTTGATATTGGAGAAAAAGGAAATTTTTCTGCCCTTTGTTGCTCAAGAAGTTATGAGCAGAGAAATTCTGCTTATAAAAATTCATTGGGAAACGGACTTTGGCCCAGTGGTTAGGGCGTCCGTCTACCACATGGGAGGTCCGCGGTTCAAACCCCGGGCCTCCTTGACCCGTGTGGAGCTGGCCCATGCGCAGTGCTGATGCGCGCAAGGAGTGCCGTGCCACGCAAGGGTGTCCCCTGCGTGGGGGAGCCCCACGCGCAAGGAGTGCGCCCGTGAGGAAAGCCGCCCAGCGTGAAAAGAAAGAGCAGCCTGCCCAGGAATGGCGCTGCCCACACTTCCCGTGCCGCTGACGACAACAGAAGCGGACAAAGAAACAAGACGCAGCAAATAGACACCAAGAACAGACAAACGGGGGGGGGGGGGGGGGGGGGAATCAAATAAATAAATAAATAAATAAATAAATAAAAAATTCATTAACTGAAAATAGTAGTAAAACAAATGGAGGTACTTGCAAGGGAAACATTTATTTTAAAACACCAAGGGTAAACACAGAAGATATCAACCTGGCAGTAGTAAATGATCGCATATTTAGGCAGTGCTTTGTTTCCTTAGGACCTGGAAAGTCTGAAGTAAACTTTAGAATTGGGAAATTTTTTTAGATTCTTTAGAGTCATTAAAGATGACTTAATAACAATTACAATCTCCTCACTTAAAGATAAGGTGGTCAAGTCCTAGAAAAATGAACTGATTCTAGATGTGACTCTCAACAAGTCACATTAATCTCTCATAATATAGAAAGATGGGGCCAGTTAATCTTCAAAGTATGATCATGCTAAACACTGGATGCTTTTTATAATTTATTGAAAGATAAAATGAGTTAATGGTAACAACTAACTGGATTCCCATTTCCCACCTGTAAACCCTCTATTCTCACCGGCCCAGCTTGCCTTCTGCCATTTGCTTACACATTTGACTGTCACTACGTACCTCTGGAATGCATAAATGAAAACTCTGGGTAAAAATCCGGGAGAAGACACACACCTTCAAAAAGGGCTAACATGTGAGGAAAGAGTAATTTATTGAATCTGAATATTTTTGTTAATTCCAAAGGAAGGCAATGGGATGTGGGAAAGACAGGGATTGCAGCTCTGTAAGGTATAGTTGTTCCACAGGAGACAGAGCAGAGCAAAGAGTAATTGGGAATCTTTTTTAATTGTTATGTTCAATGACTACATCATTCAGCTCAATGACTCTGGGCATCAGCGAAAAGCCATGGAACTTTGGTCTCAAGGGTAGATTAAAACCAGGCCAGACAAAGCAGGCACAGGGGAGAAGGGAATTATGCAACACAGGTTATTTAGTATATAATAAGCTAGAAAGGTCATGTAAATATGTGCTTGTCCATAAACCTGCTGCATAAAAGAATGGAGACCGAGCCTAATAATTAGCCTTTCTTTGGGGGGTGATTTTCTCCACAAGGATATGTATTTACATAGTAACTTCAAAGATTTTGCTACAGAAAGATGCTGGTAAACTTTGAAGATAATGATTTGGGGTTATTAATAATATATGGACAGTTAAAGAGAGAAAAATATAGTGATAAATGTGGATGGCCCATTCCTATTTTTATAGGCAAATAAAGCAGTTTATTCTGAAAAGAAATTATGAATTTAAAATCTGTGAAAGGAATTCAAGATCAGACCAGGTAACTTTAGGGATGAAACCTTTCCAGACTTTTAACTAGATTAAGTTATGTTCAGATAATGCCCCCTTTCATCACAAACTTACTGCTCCCATAAAACCACTTTTGTAATATTAAAATAACCTGTGGGCTCATTTGTTGAATATATATTATATATAAATACATATTATATATATAAATGTGTATATACATTTTCCAGAGAGATGGCTACCCTGCCTTGTTTATTCCTTTAGCGCCAGCATTTAGTAGAGTGTCTGTCACATAGCAGACATTGGATAAATGTTAAATGAAGAGATGCCTATGCTGCAATGTGTTTGAAGACAGGAGAGGAAATAAATGGAAATTAGAAACAGGATTATAGGAAAGAAAGAGAGAAATGCACAGTTCAGAGGAAGGGGAGGAGAAAGATAGGCACAGACCAAATGTCAGAATGCCTTTCAAAACTGTCCTTTTCTTTCACACCTTGGGTGACCCAGGTCAAATCCCAGAGGAGTCAACCCACTCAATTTCTGCCCCTGATGCACATAAACTTTCTAGGAATACTTGCAGAGAAGAGCTAGAAAGAAGATAGTGGAAAAAGGAAATTTAGGGAGACTGACAGAGAATAAAAACAACAAAACAGGTGAACTCTAGGGTGTGCAAAGATTGTCTACCTCCCTGAGATTCAGCCTAGCTTGCAGGTAGACTATTGACTGCTAGGCAGACCTTCGTGGCTATAAAACAGACCACTGAGCTCGGCAATAAAAATGCGCACGCGAGAATAAGAGGTCTAATGTCTTGTTTATGTCCCCTTTATAGCATCTTTGAGATGCTCTGCAGTCCCACAGCTGGCTTTAGTTCATATGCTTTACTGATTAAGGCAATGCATACCAAAGCAATCTAATATTAATGTGTAATTTGGAAAAAAATTAAAGGGAGGGTTGAAAAGGAGGAAACCTTCACAAGCAGTGTAACTAAATGACAGGGTACAAGATTTGCTTAATTCTTTATTAAATACATGCTTTATTGTAAGTCCCTAAAACATTTGTAACTCATTTTAAACCCTCAATTCTACCATATTGTGTTCAGTGACACTAATCCTTGCTTATAGTCTAACCCTTTGAGGATAAGATTATGTTCCCAGTGAATAATTAAAGTAGTGAAAAGTTTTATTATAACAATACTGATCACAGGCTTAACAAAAACCTTAAATGAAAAAACAGTATTGGAAACAACCAGGATAATATTCAGTAGGAAGACCTTTATTTAAAAAGTTTTACTGATGAAATGACTCTGAAAATACTTCCAAGAAACGGTTATTAAACTTTTCATTAAGAACCCAACTACTATTCCTAAACAATGGTCTTATGTTTTTTAACTCTACCATTGTGAAATTTGTAAAACCTAGGGAAGTTTAGGTACTGCATGCAAATTTACTCAAGTGTTCAGCTAGTCCATATTGCTGGGAAATGAATTTTAAAATACATATGTGTCCCTCTAAGGGATTTCAATCTTAACTGTGCTTATGATACTAAATAACATATTGTGACAATCCCAATTGTCAAAATGGTCCTAAGGTTTTGGAGCAACTCTTTCAAACAAGCAATTGCTTTGGAAACATTTTGATGTATTTTGTTCCTGTCTTTAGATTAGATTTAGGGGAGAGTTTGGAAGACAGGGAGGTTTACGTTTCTGGCTCATTTACTATCTGACCAAGCCTCTGTTTTCTCATCCATAAAGTGGGAGAAATATCCATCCACTAGGGACTGCATAAGAATTGAATAATGTGCTATGTACAAAGCATATAAAACATACTCAATAAATGGAAGCAATTTGTAACTGTAATAAGTGATTGCTAGTATTAATAATAAAAGCCGCCCATTACAAAGCAGTCTTGTTACCATCACAAAGCTTGGTTTCTATCTCAATTCTAAGAAAGGCTATTTTCTATCTCCCCTCTTCTCTGAATTACTACTTATGCCATATTATCATCACCAATAAATATTTCTTGTAAGTCTAATAGGCATAAGGTATTACATTAGGCTCTCTAAAGAATACAGCCAGAATCAATCATGCTCTCATGCGGGCCACTACCGGTTCTTGTATTTCCTCTATCATGGCAGTAATATTCTGTGTTGTAATTATTTACTTGTATCTTGTTTAACCCATTGGATAGTGAGCCCTTCAGGGATAGGTTTTATTTTATATTTGCATCTAGCATTATGTCTGGAACATAAAAGATGTTCATCAAATGTTGAATGAATAAATGGAACAGTCCTAATCTCAAAATGTTCAAGTTGAAGACAAACAATATGCACATTTAAAAAATCTTCAGAATAAGACTATGTTTCATGCACTTGTGAGAAAGAAATTCTTTCTCTGCATGTTGAAAGACCGCTATTATTAATTTATGAGTGAAGGAATATTCTATCATCACAATGGTATTCTGGGTGGTACTATTCTATGTTGTGTATAAAGGAGTGGGTAACAGGAGAAGAGGAAGAGGAGGACTCTTGAAGGACAAATTACCAGAGTACCTGGGGGAAGAGAGTGATCATTCACTGAGCTCAGGGCATGCCAATCTTGTTAGCTTTTCGAAGAAACTGACAAATAGACAGTGGAATGCAGTAAGAGGTCTAAAGAGAACTCAACTTTTTATACAGCAAGAACATCTACTTCTGTCTGTGGAAAGGAGCTAGAGTAGAACAGAATGGCATCCAAGAGAGTGATGCCCATCAAGAGATACTAGCTCCAGAGATTAATTTTAAATTCCTAGGTGAAGTAATCAAGTTAAACCTAATGGCAGAATCAGCCTCTTTGGCCTTATCCATTTGTACTAACAAATACACTCCAATGTAGGCCAACTGATCTAAGGGATTTTTCCAGGATTCCAGAGATTTTAAGGCCTGGAATCATAGATGTGTCAAGTAGGAATGACTGAAGATGGATCTTTAGGTTAGTGCAAGATCCTATCAAACCTAAAAGGGACTATTATGGACAGAGAAGTTATTTGTTCATCTGGTCAACCAACATTGGGTCTGATAGTAGATTGTGAAGAATAGGCTCTGCAGGGACCAGAACACTATGAAGCAGAAATATAGTACAGCTTAAGAGTCTCGGGAGGCAGTACAGGGAAGAGATTCACCAATCCTACAAAAGGAGATAGTTGGGATTTTTCTCAGGCCAAAGTCTGAGAAGAATGGCCTGCCTTTAAGCATAGGGGGAGTGGAAAGGGATTCAATCTCAGACCAGAAGGAGGTCACAAGAGAATCCCTATAACTCTCCTTACATTTCAAAGAAGATCAGGAATTCTTATCACTAGTACAAAATGCGTGAAAATAGTAGGTACTCAGTATCTTGTTAAATGAAGTTCTTCTTACTCTGTTATTCCCTCTATTATACCAATTTGTCTTTAAATGCTTGTCAACTCTTGTCTGATTGGTTGGGGCAAACAAACAAAAAATAACAATAACAACAACAACACAACAGAAAAAAATGAGCTAAACAATTTCCCTCATGTCCTAAGGAGACAGGGCAGAGGAGAAGCACCCTGCCTTGCATTTAAGTGGGTAGTGTCAACTGGAGAAGAGAGAAAGGCAAACAAATCCCTGAAGGCTGTTGGGGGAAAGAAGGAATGGGTTGGAAGAAGCCCAGGACAAAAATTGACCCTGTTTGTCCAAACTTGAGAGATTAAGCTAAAGCCAAAAGATAAGGGAAGATAGTGCTACTTAAGGTATTGAAAGGAAAGAATTTTGTGGCCTGGGGTCAAGGGCAAAGCTGTGGGATCTATATCTGCCCCATCCCTGAAGAATGGGTTGGTCTCAGGGATACAAATGGAAAACTTTTTTCTGAGTAAGAGAAACTGAAAAGAGCTAAAGAAGAAGCCTGAATGGGTAGAAGATGGGCAATTGTTGAGGATGGTAGAAGGGATATTGAACAAAAAGCAATCAATTTGGCTTGTGCAAAGGGTCATGGTATGTACAAGCATGAAGTCCACATTTGTACATGTATTTGATTGGTGAAGAAGACTCACAGTGGGAAAGCATATGGTTGATGTCTTCTTTTTTTTTTTTTCCTTTGGATAGATTTGTATTGCCTACAATTAAGTTAAATTAGTGGAAATCTCATCTTATAAATTTAGGAAGCACTGACAGGTAAGAAGAAAACTAATTTTCTCATGATGTTAGGGTATCAAGTAAGAAATAGAAGTAGCAGTTAGATATTAACAATCTTTGCTGAGCTATCAGGAATTTTCTGAACTCTACTTAGAAGTTGGGAATTACCATGGGACATAAGGGGGGAAATTTATTCCAATGGATATTAGAAAAACAAAAAGGTCTAAACTAGGCTGCCTTTCCTCCAAAGTATAGGGAAACAAGGAGGAAACATTTATTCTGGGCATCATCATTTTTTTTTTCTTTTTTTTTTTTAAGATTTATTTTATTTATTTCTCTCCCCTTCCCCCACCCACACCCCAGTTATCTGTTCTGTGTCCATTTGCTGTGTGTTCTTTTTTGTCCGCTTCTGTTGTCAGCGGCACGGGAATCTGTGTTTCTTTTTGTTGTGTCATCTTGTTGTGTCAGCTTCCGTGTGTGCGGTGCCATACTTGGGCAGGCTGCACTTTCTTTCGCGCTGGGCAGCTCTCCTTACGGGGCACACTCCTTGCGCGTGGGGCTCCTCTACGCAGGGGGCACCCCTGGGTGGCACAGCACTCCCTGCGCATCAGCACTGCACGTGGGCCAACTCCATACGGGTCAAGGAGGCCCGGGGTTTGAACCGTGGACCTCCCATGTGGTAGACAGATACCCTAACCACTGGGCCAAGTCTGCTTCCCAGTTATTTTTCTTTGATGTTTAAGTGCCTGCAGCATGCCATATCTGAAATTACCTATGGACCAGGAAGCTTTTCCTTCCATACTGGTATCATTCCTCCCTAGGTAGAGATTTATCATGAACATCCCACATGGAAAGAAAAACTCAGCTGCCTATGGCATCCATCTCTAGCACCCATGGGCTGACCAGTTCTTACTCAAGTCTAAATGGGAATGGATTAGGGGGTGGGAGGAGAGAGTTACTGTGGAATTCAGTTGTTGCTGAAGCTTTAGCTAATGGAAAATCACAGTTTTCATCAATAATGCCAGAAAGGCCATGCTAATTTACAGATAATCTTCCTTTAGGAAGCCTTCTTGAGCTACTTCAGATCCATCAAATCTTTTCTTTTACTCTGGATCCTCCTAGTACAGATCCCTACAGTGTTTAGTATACTCACCTGCAGTTCCTTTCCTTTCCTTAGAATTGTTCCCATTCTGTATCATGTATGTTCTTGGTCATCAGCAACCTGAGGGTAAGTACTGTTCATTTTCCTATTTATCTCATTTCTTCAGGGTCAACCAAGTTGCAGAATGAATAAGTTTGAATCTGGTTTTGCCTAAACCTTACTACTACAAGAATTTCTGTAGAGAATATATAACCAGGCTTGAAGACAGTCTTGTTTTATCATAATGGGGAAATAACTTGGAACCCTGGTATCTCCCGCCTGTTTGTTTCCGTTCAGATCCACCAGGAGCACTAGCAGGAGGTGAATAAAACAGAGGGAACAATAAAAGGCAACAGCTGCTAACACTGAGAGGAAAGAAGAGCCTTTATCATCCAAATGGTCTGAGATTTCCTAGCCTCAAAACAACTTTAAAGCACCCCTTTCAATTGTGCATTGGTCACAATAACAGCTTTTCCCCCCCCCCCCCCCTCTCTCTGGGGGAACTAAACCTGGCAAAGAAAACTGGGTTAAAAGTGAGGAGAAAATGGGTTCTGGCAGTCTCTGAAAGTAATCTGTCTTAGACATTGGACAATCACTGACAGGGCTGCTTTCTTTAACTATAAAATTAGAAATGTTGGGGAGAATGACTATTTATTCATTCTCTCAGCTCTAGCAGTAGTTCATGTGGCTACAGTTCTTGGTGATCAAATCTATTCCTGATACAATTTCTCACAACTGGGGAAAGCACCTCAAAGAGACTGATTAGGAAATGGCAGCTAATCTCCTATCCTTTCATTGTAAAAATCATTTCAACTTGAGCCCACTTCTGCATGCTGTACTTGCCTAGCTGTCTGACCTTTGTCAGACTGTGAAGATAAGAAGGGAAGGGATGGGGAGGACACCTCTGTGTTTCCAGCTTTTTACGAGTAAAGTGACAGCTCCACATTAAATGGCTTCTTGGCTACTCCTGCCTTTTGTCTCATGTATGGATTCCCCTACGTGAGATAAAGGTTAAAAAAGAAATTAGCTAGCATATGTTTTTCTTTCCATCAACACATAGCATAATCATGCTTGGCTTAAAAAAAAAAAAACAAAAAAAAACACAACATCCTTTCCAAAATGTTTTAGTTCCATTGGTCAGGGCCCAGTTCAAGTTGCTGTTTGTCTCCTTGTAGATGGAAATGTCCAGCTCTACTGATGGCTTCAGACCAAGAAACTTCACTCATGATTGTTCACTGTACTGACTGGCTTTCTTTTAATTCTATGAGCTTCACGATGTCATGTGGTCACTATCTTTTAAAATTGATTATTGTTTCTTTCAGAGACACACACATCCCTGTCACACACCTACAAACACTGGCCTGTTTCTTTCGGTTCCCCCAGGGCTGTCTCAGCTGTTCCTTAGAATTGTTCACTCACTCAGCACTTGGCAACTTCTATGTATCTGTCCCTTCATCTTGGAACAGTCTTCCAGTCAATGTGTTTTTAGCCACCTTTTTACTTCAAAAAGAAATAAAATTCTTGAAATTCCATCTGTTTACAGAATCTAGTTGAATGATCGGTTTCCCACCCTTGCAAATATTCTTTTTTTTTAGATTTTATTTTTATTATTTTTATTTTTTGTATCCCCTTCCCCCGCCTTCCCCACTGTCTGCTCTCTATGTCCATTTGCTGTGTGTTCTGAATCCCCTTGCATTATCAGGTGGCACTGGAGAACTGCATCTCTTTTTTGGTTACAATATCTTGCTGCATCAGCTCTCCATGTGTGCAGCACCACTCCTGGACAGGCTGTGCTTTTTTCATATGGGCAGGTCTCCTTGCGGGGTGCACTCCTTGTGCGTGGGGCACTCCTATGTGGGGGTGCCTCTGTGTGGCATGGCACTCCTTGCGTGTGGCAGCACTGTGCATGGACCAGCTTACCATACAGATCAGGAGGCCCTGTGTATCAGACCCTGGACTCTCCATATGGTAGGCGGATGCTCTATCAGTTGAGCCACATCCACTTCCCTCTCCTAACATTTAAAAATGTAAATACTTTTGTTTTTTTCAAATACAAATCATAAACATGGCAGAGTTTAATCCAAACACTCCTAAGGCACGCTCAGGATAAAACTGTTCAATTTTCCCATTCTAAAAATGGGTTTGTTTTTATGCTGAACTTCAAGAAATGAACCTCCAGAGCAGTTTGTGTATCATGCATGAGTACAGCAACATTTGCATTACTTTGGGCAGTTTGGAGCCTAGATACTGTTCTTGCACGCAGGGAACTGCTTACCCCCCTTCTACAGGATTATATCTTCTCATGTCAGAGCCCAATAGATCTAATATTCTGTAGACCACAACATAGTTAACTTATTCAAATGACATTCTTAATTCTGTACTGCCAAAAAGCATTTGAAGGCAGGAAATCCCTGAAGTCTTAGTGACTTCTACCTTAAGCTAATGAAGCTCATGCATTCATGCTACCCAGGAATGTTGGTGGCATGTGGCTTACACCTCAAACCAGCACTATCAGTGGTAAACCAGAGTGGCTAAATGCCGGTTTTCGTACCTCTTTTCCAGACTGTTCATTACCACCACTTTGATTTCTACACAGCTTATTTCTCTTTCTAGGAAACCTTCCAAGCTCTTTCTCACATTGCATAAGAGTTGCCTTCCCCCCACCTTCCTCACTTAGAATACCATCTCCTAACATGGTTTCCCCATGCTGCTCAACAATTTTATCAATGACTTTGATAAAAATAACAGAAGGCAGGCCTCTTATATTTGGAAGATGACTCCAAAATAGAAAATTAATAGGAGAATTAAAATTTCAAAAATTTCTGAGAAAAAAAATGCAATTATTCCTAAAATATTGTAAATAAGCAAAAACTCAAAATAAAGATTAAGAAATGGTTTATGCCAAAATATAAACATTAGCAGGATTTATCACTAAAATTAGTAACTAAAATACATATGTATCTATTTAGACATATTCAAATATCTATAAACATACAGATATCAATACAGAAATACCCATATAAAATCATTCAGTACTTTCAAATTTGTATTTAACCATCATGTACTATTTTGATAGCAAAAACATTATTTTAAAAATCCCTTGAGGTTGAAATGCATTTTTTAAAATATACTAACCGTCCAGAACTAATCATTGCAAACAAAATATAATTTGGCAGACATTAGTTTAAAATTTTTTCTGCACTTTGGATTTAAAAGAAGGACTTTGTAAATGCAAAATAGTGGAGATTTGGCTTAATAGTAATTTAAAAAAAAACTTCAGGGGTTTTAATTAATGGTGATCTCAATGCAAGCCATTCATGAGATTTGGATTTCAAAAAAGCTGATGCTTTACAGTTGAATATATATGTATATGTGTATGTTTATTTATACATTTGCATGCTTATGAAAGAACTGTTATAAATCAATGTATCCATTTCAACTGAGTCTTATAGAAGAGGGAATTGAGCTATTCTCTCTTTCCAGCAAACCCAGGATGAAAGGACAGAAGTCATAGTGAGATTACAGAAAAATATAAGCTAATATCTTCAGCAGTTAAAAAGCTCCTCCAAATGAGACACTCAATCAGGAGGCAGGAAACAAATTCCCGGGGGTGGGGGGGTGGGGAATGCTGCTGACAGGCCCCTTGCACTGGATGACTACTAGAGGTGATTCTTTGCTCCCTTGCATTTCCACTATTTATGATTCCAAGTCACAGTGGAAATAGGAAAGGCAATTACTGTTTCCTGCTGAGTCAGGCATGTACTCTCCAACATGGGCTGGGATCCTGTGTAGTGTGAAGAATACTTGACTTAGGCAGGAGAATTCCCAGCTTCTAAGTGCTTGGCCAGCTGAACTCCAGCTTCTTCATCTGCCTCTACTTAGTGTTATGCTTCTTGGGGACCAGGCAAGGGACTGGATACGCTACATGCACAATTTCATCTATTCCTCACACAATGCAGCATGAGAGCTGCCTTAATTTATAGTTGGCAAACTGAAGCTCAGCAATCGAACAGATAATACCTAAAGTTCTTTCTAGAGTTAACACTCCTTGATTCACTGTAAAAGGAACACAGAGCTACGTTGAGTCGCCAGCGTAATCAGATGGAGTCTGAGTCATTCAGTAATTCTTCACATTTTCTATGTAATTCTTCCCTTTTCCAAGAAAATACAGCTTGTCCAATATTGTTAACAAAACAATAGGCTTTATGTGAGGGATAAAAGTGAGAAAGCGCACAAGTGGGGAAAGATTCCTTGATTCAGAGCTAAGGCAATTTGCTTCTTATTCCTGACATATTTTAAAATATATCCCGTTTTTAACAAATACAATGGATTTCAGGGAAAATTTAACCTCATAAAAGATAATAAAAGAAAATTTTCTGAAAAAGAAAATCTATTTCTAATTAATTGGTACCAATTGCATTTTTTCTTTCACCTGGGCCCTGTTCCCAGTGCCCTCGGCCCCCAAATCCTTAGTGAGAGGGTGAAAAGACTTAATAGTCAGTTTCAGTGTCTCTTCAACAACTTTAGAAACATGCTGTCCATTAAAGATATATAATTTTTTAGGCTTTGCATTTTCTATTTACTCATACCTAAATAGAGAACTTCTGCTAAGGTAGGAGAAATGAATGCCAAGTTCAGCTCAATTCAGTTAGTTATGCTAAAGGCTAAAATTACAGGAACAGCAGGAAGAAATAATTGACAGCTGAAGTGCATGATCCTATGAAGTCTCTCTTTGGGGAATCTGTGATTGCTCTTAATGGCATTAAAAAAAAAACAACCACCAAAACACGCAAAAAAAAACCCAAGTCCTGTTAATTTTCAAGATATTTTTAAACACTCGATTACTTTTAAAACAATCAGCACCATTATGAATTCCTAGAGGCTCTGAAATGAGAAATAAATACCTTTATTTCATAACATTTTACAAAACACTAGCTGTGGACAATAAACATCAAATCCATTAAGAGCCAGGGTAATCAACACAAGTCCTGAAAAAGTAAAACCTAAAGGGGATTAGAAAATTTATCACAGTTAAAAATTCCAAATGATCTTAAAGGAGAAACATAAGAGCAGTCCAGAGTTTAGTCTTCTACTTGCAGCCTTTTGCTGCTTCCTCCTCTGGAGATTAAAGATATTATATGCTGAGTAAGTCATTTTGGAGAAGAACCAACCATGACAGGTGGGAGGACTACAATTTTCTTTTGGGGTGGGGGGTATGATATAATTTTCAACTAGACCATTCATAACACAGTGAAGTAAAATACACTGATTATGAATAAAAATGTACAGACTTGTCGATTCAGTTGCACAGGACTGATATTAACCTACTCACCTATCTGTTAAAAAGAATGCATTTGGATTTGTGATTGCTGTGTGCACCATCAAGCATGACCCAATTTTTAATCGCTTTAATGACCTTTCAGGGATCATCCTTCTGGGGAGCGCCTGCCTCAGCTCTGTTAATGTTCAGAACCTGGAGTATCTGTGTATTTTATAGCGACTAGGAGCACATCCAAATGCTGTGCTTTATCTTTATTGACATACACAAACCAGGGCTTGGCTTTCCTGTATCCTGACCATGAAAATACCTTCCAGAAATGCTCCCCATCAGGGAGCTGGCAGCAACTCTGAAATCTGGATTCTGACAGAAGGGCATTCTCTAAGGAATGCCCTTACTTTGGAATTATAATTTTATGCTCCTTTGATTCCATTCAATTATATGGGAATTCAGGGTATTTGCTGAAACTGATCCTGATAGTCTGGGAATGGTAAGGTATTGTTTCCCTTAGCATTTTTCAAAAATACCTTTCAATCATTCCTTTATGCATCCATTTATTTGGCAACCTTTAATAGAATGTCTTCCACTCAATATAGGCTCTCTATTAGACATCGTGGTTACAACCGGAAAAAAAAAAGGTCGCTTTTCTTGAGAAATTTATAGAAGTTATAGTCTGGCAACTTATGAGGCCATTACATTAAAAGAAGACATATCATTGTGGCTTTAAGAATCTGTCTATGAGCAGCACAATGTCTGGCCAAATTAATGAGGGGGGGACATGATTCAAGTCATGAGGCAAAACATAAGGACTATCAGAGCTTTGAAGGGACTGACCAAGTATTTTGGTGATACACAGACACGTGTAGGCATATACATGAAGAGACATGCAACTATTGCCAGTGCTCTTTATTAACAGTTTCCCTAAAGTGGGGAATAAAATATTAATACCATTCAGTCCACAAAGAATTCTTACATGGCTACAGTTAGAGTAAGCAGGTTGGGAAATAGGTCCTGAGACAAGGTCTACCAGAGGACAATCTATTTATCAAACCATTAGATTATACTTCCTGGTATCAATAGTACATAAACACATCACTGATCTACTAAGTAAATCTCATTTGCACCAAAAAGTACAAACTTGTAATACTACCTCTTTTTCATCCATCTCTTTTCTGAGTTATTTCTAATTAATTCTTCAAATTTAGGATTCATTGTCACCTCAGATACCTGTCTGACTCCCGAAACTAAATCAGTCTCTCCTTTAATTCTCTCTACCTCCTTTGAAGCACCTCCCACAATTTCAGTTTAATAGATTGCTAATTTGTTGTCAATGTTCATCTCGTCCTCTAACTTTAATTAGCAGGTGAATTGTCTGCCTTCTTTGTCCACAGTATTCCTGTGTCTAGGAGAGGGTATGGCACCCAGTAGTTTCTCTGTACATAAGTGTTGAAAAAAATGGTTGAAATAACCCAAGCCCCAGGGCAGGATGTCAAATCCAAATGGAACTTTAAATACTGTGTAGCACACTGCATTTGGTGATGTTATGGTAACTGTTATTCTCTTAAACAGTTAAATTGACAAACTAAAATTCCAGAGTGGTATGTCAAATTAATCTTTAGAATCATTTCTATCTTAGTAGTCAAGTCAATGTCTATTTCTTACAACTAGTTGAAATCTAGACCTTTTCATTTGTTCTAAAATGGTAATTTTGGCTGATATGGAATATCAAGTCAGGCTGTAAGCATGCTTTCTTTTCCCAAAGATGGTCAAATTGAGACAGAGAGATGAAGGAGCATGGTTTATAAGTTAATAAGCCATGCGTTCAGCTATTTTAAAAGGATTTCACCCAGAAGACAATGGGGACATAACACAGTGAACAAGGGAAATCCCATGAGGATGATTAAGTCCTCATGCTCTCTCCTTCTCCTGCTCTTTGTTTAATTTCATTAATAAAAAAGGCAAATTCTTCCATACAGTCTTCTATTTAACTCTTTTAAACTATTCAATGACTAATACATTTGACAAACACCTTTATATGACTCTAGGTACATTTTTTTTCTTCCTCCTGAGAACAAATAGTTTTCATAGGCTGGTTCTGCTCACACACTGATTTAATAAAAGATTGCAATACTCTGTCTACTACCTCAGTACTACAGAGGTTAATGACATAGGTCCTTGATAAAGCATATTAATGCTTAACCACCCAGAGGGCCAGTTTTAAGAATAAACTAATGAAGTACAGAATTGATGCCATTTATTCTCACCTGCTCTGGACTGATTTTCCTAGACTTTGGAAATATGTCGTCTTTAACTTCCAGAACAACTTTGGTGAACTGTGGTCCTCCTGGAAACGCTCAGAGAGCTAGAACAGCAATATTCAAAGGTGTGGGGTTGAGACAGAGCCCAGGAATACTGAGGAAGGTGAACCAGGTATTAAAGAGGTTCACAAGTTTGCAGAAACAGAAGAGCAGGGAGAAAGAGATAACAGAAAGATGAAAGTAAATTATTAAGAACTGAGATAAAGTGCTGGAATGCAAGAGAAGTTTCCTGGGTTGACTGAGAGTTAATATGGAGTGGAAAGGGGAATCTGAACAAAATAAAGTCCACAGAACAAAATCTTATTGGAATAACAATATCATAAGTTTGAGAGTTGGTTATAACTAAACCTAATTGAACTGCTTTAAAAGCAATCCACTTTATTTCAGAAGAGAACCCTTGCTTTTCAAATTTATATTTTATTAAAATACAATCACAGCAACCCTCTTTAAAGATGCTTAGCAATTCTATCATTTATTATAAAAATCCAGAACATGTCATTAAAGAATTAGGAAGATAGGGACAATGTGGGTCTTTGTCAGAATGATACTTACTGGTGAGGGCTCCTATTCTACTTTATTTAAGTTCCAATGTACTAATAAAACAGGTCAGCTTTTACCAAATGGATCAATGAGTTTTAGTCCCAGATCTGAGACTCACTGCTGGCTACTAAGCTTCTAATTTACACAGAAGAATGAAAATTAAAATGGTCAGACAGCAACAAATGGCTTAGGGAGGAATGAGAAATAATTGACAGTAATTTCCTCCATGAAGCTTTTTCTTATCTCTATTTAGACATGTACAGCTACCATACATGGGGTTTCACTGAAATTCAGAGAGGAATATACAGGGGGGTTACCTCACTTCATAATATATTTTTTTGTCTGATAATTTAAAAAATCTTACGAGCAATCGACTTCTTTTTACTTGTCAACATCTTCACAGTTTAATTTTGCTGCAACTTAATGAGGCAGATTATGAAACTTGCTTATCAATTTATCAAAGAGTTGCCATCTATGATAATCGTTGAGGTGTACCTTTCTTGAATTATTATCTCTTCATCACTGACAGATACAATCATGTAGTTTTTATGATTGGATAACAAGGTTTATACAATAACTAGTGATAAATGATCAACCTAAACCTTTTTAATAATATCAGAATTAGCAAAAAAATACCCTAAAGGAGAAATTAAACTTCAAGTACCCTCACAAGTAGGCTTTTTATATGATTGTCTTGCCCCAGTTCCAATCCCCACAGCCACCTCCACTGTTATTATCCTGCTAAATATATAGGCTTGACTGAATTCAGATTATTTACAGAATAATAACTTAGGACGCATTTCACCATATTAGCGTTTTGCCAGCCCTGCCTCTAAAATTTGCCAGATCATGAGATCCTGAAGAGGAATGGAAATGTCAATCTAGCTAAGCCATGAGAAGGTCACATAGACTGGATGAGAGTAGGGTGAAAAAAGACATTACTGAATATTATTAATCAGCATCATTTTTAAGATATATTCTCAGAACAGAGTAAGTGTGGCCATTTTTAAGAGTTGGTGCTTGATAAATATGTGTTCTGTAAATGAATGAACATGGGAAAAAGGAAAAAAAAGTAACAGAGAAGAGGTTTTAAACAGGTAGCTCCTAGGCTAGATCAGACCTGCCAGCTTGATGGTTTGGCAAAAACTGTTTTTGTTTTTTTTTTAAAATGGCCAATATTCTAAAAATCAACAGACTTTACCTAACATCAGCATTTCTTTAAAAGCTGGAAGATATTTTAACACTTGGTTTTCATTCCTGGAGAAGAAGAAATAAGATCAGAAATGTGATAAGCAAAACACAGGCAATGATTTAGACATTTTCAAATGAACAGATGTCATGTCAAGAAAGAAGCCATGTTGTTGCATATATGTTACTATTTTCTAGGTTTTGTAATATGAGGGATGTTTCTTTACCAAGATAAATAAAGTATCTGCATAGTAGGTAATCCCCTCAATTAAATACTTTTATTTTCTTGGCTTCCAAGTGTTTATACATTACTTCAATTTTTCTGACCTTACTGCCTTTCTAATAAGTTTATTCTCAGAACTGAATAAACTTATAGAAAAAGTCTCATTTTACAAAGATACCTTGCCTATTTAGTTAGTTATCAGTCTTTTAGAATTAGAGCATTGTGACACTTCAAGTAGAAATTCAATGAAATATTCCAGGGAAAAATATTAGGATAGTGTACTGTTTTAAACAGGAATGTTCCTTGTAATTCAAGGGAGTATAGATATCTTAATTGTGAGAAATAGGAAGAGGGGCTTTATGAATGTGAAAAATTAGGATGTGTTAAAGTAGATCCTTTCAACAGCTGGATTTTGTGAAAAATTGAGATAAAAAGCACATTGCTCTTCATTATTTTTAATGCGATTTCATTTTTTCTGGGTATTTTTATTCCATGCA
This sequence comes from Dasypus novemcinctus, assembly GCF_030445035.2. Classification (NCBI taxonomy): domain Eukaryota; kingdom Metazoa; phylum Chordata; class Mammalia; order Cingulata; family Dasypodidae; genus Dasypus; species Dasypus novemcinctus. The sequence continues at coordinate 38,895,055 of NC_080689.1, forward strand.
GTTTGTTACATGAAGGTATTCTTGAGTAGGAAGGCAGGTTTGAAAAATAGGCTTAATCTACTATATCTTCATGGTATACTCTCTATATGGACCATGACAAAATTAGTAGTCACTTGCTGCTGACATATACAAATTCATTCCCAGAGAAAGAAAAAAATAAGAGGGAGAATTATGCTAGACAAATCACAGGCAGCAAATAAACCTAAGGCATTTCCACATCAACATGTGGCATCACAAGAGAAGCCATTCTGGTGTCTGTATGGTACCATTTTCTAGGTTTTGTAATTTGAAGGCTGTTTCTCTACCACTATAAATAAAGTATTTGATCCAGTGGATTATTCTCCCCTTTGAAACACTTTATTTTCTTGGCTTCCAGAATGTCACACACTACCAGTTCTATTTTCCCTACTGCTGACCATTTATTCTCATTCACCTTTGCTAGATTTCCTGACCTCTAATTATCAGAATGCTCAGTCTTCATACCTCCCTTCTTCTCCATCTAAACTCCCTCTTTGAGTAATTTCACCTAGTCCTGTGAAAGACATGATGATACTAAATTTTGTACATTCAGGCCCAACCCTCCCTTGAAATCCTGACTCATCTATCTACTGCCTACTTGACATCTTCACTTGGAGGTCTACTAGGCATGTCAAAACCAAATTTTTATTACATGCTTCAAACCAAACAGTTAAACACACACACATACACACAAACCCCTCCCTATTAGGAATTGAGTTGTGTCCCCCAAAATATATGTTCAAGTTCTAATCCTAGTCCCATGTTTGTGACCCCCTTTGGAAACAGGATTTTGATACTGTCATTAGATAAGGTGAGGCCAGACTAGATTAGGGTGGCCCCTTAATATAATGTGACTGGTGTCTTTATAAACAGGACATTCAAATACAATTGATAAGAGAGAGACAGGCAGAGACTGAGCTATACCAAGGAACATCACTGAGTGCCTGAGCACCATCAGAGTCCCTCAGACTTAAGAGGAAGCATGGCCTGCTGACACCGTGATGTGGACTTCAAGTCTCCAGAACTGTGAGACAACACATTTCTGTTGTTTAAAGCTACCCAGTCTGTGGTGCTCTGTTATAGCAGCCCTCAAAAACTAAGACTCTCCCCATCCCAATTCCTTTATACACCCAGAAAAGAAAAAAAAGATTTTCCATCTTCAACCTGGGCTTCCTCTGGTGGCACCACCATTCTCACAGTTGCTCAGTCCAAAATTAAAGAATATACTGGAAGTGGTGTAGCTCAGTGGTTTAAGCACCTGCTGCCCATGTACAAGACCCCAGGTTCAATCCCTGGCACCTCCTTAAAGAATATACTTAAATACTGCTTTCTCCCGCTCCCTACAATAGCAAGTCTTGCCTGCTCCACCTCTAAATTGTATGTGAAATTTGACCTCTTCTTAGCTTAAATATCACAGCCATCTAAATCTAAGCCATCACCATCTCTTATGTGGACTCCTACAGTCACATCCTAATGGGTTCCCTTTTTGCCACTCTTGCTTCTCTAAAATCTACTGTCTACGTTAAAGCCAGAGTTTTTCTTTTCTTTCAGTACAAATATTTTAAGTTCTCTAAACAAAATGAAATTTTCTTTATGGGTTACCTACAGTTCAAAGTTCACTTCTATGAGGTGTCATATCCTTTACCCTTTCAAGAGATATAAAATTGTGAAAGTATATAGCAAGTAGGTACCTAAACATTTCAGCTAAGGGTCAGAGAAAGTTAAGGGTGTTTTCACAAGGAAACCCAAAGAAGACAATCAGAATGAAATAAGTTCAACACGGTCATACAAATCTCAGCAAAGGGACTAGAGTGGAAGTCCAAGCTGGAGGGCAAGTGGAGTAGAAAAGAAAATATGGCTCAAACAGCTCACACAAGGAAATGAGGAAACCTCATACAACTGCTCACTTTGGCATTATTTAGGTAGCACCTATTTTGTTGTTATTGTTGTTACAGGTAACCCTAATAATTGTCAAATTTTGCAAAACCAGTCCAAATCCTACCAAGTTAAAAAGAAGTCCTTCATTGGTTTGTTGGCTCTAGATGGTACCCCATGTTCCCCCACCATGAATGAGATAAGTTCTGGCAAGCAAAGTGCCAACATGCCTTGATGGTGCTGTTGGTAGGGTACCATAAGCTAGGCACAGTCCAGTGATGCTCTGCTGGCTGAGATACAAGGTGGGAGGGGAATGCACCTCATTACTCAATGACTTCTTAGTCTTGAAGAACCAAGACAGACAGAAGGCCTGCCAGGTGGCTAGTCCAATGAGGCAGAACATTAAAAGCATGCCAAAGTACAAGACTCAAGTGTTTGTTAACTCATTGGCATCATACATCTCTTCCTCTCGCTGGAAAAATCATTAACAATGGATTCTGAGAGGTCCACTAAGCATCACAGTTCTACTTCTAAAGGTTTGAGTTTCTTGGCTTTTGCAAGCTCTTCATAATTTTTCACCTCCACTCCATGCTTCATGTTCTAGGGTCATGAGTTAGTCAGGAATCTGACCTGTTCTTTGCTATCAAAATATACTTTTTTTTTAAAGCACTTTTTAAAAAGATTTATTTTATTTATTTATTTCTCCCCACCCCCTTGTTGTCTGCACTCTCTATGTGTGTTTGTTGTTTGCACTCACTGTGTCTGTTTGTCTTTCCTGCCTCCTTTTGGAGGCACTGGGAACCAAATCCAGGACCTCCAATGTGGGAGGGAGGAACCTAATCACTTGAGCCATCTCTGTTCCCCACTTTGTTGTGTCTCTCAATTTTTCTTTTTGTGCCTCTTGTTGCATCATCATAATGTGTCAGCTCACTGGTCCTGCCCATTGCATCAGCTCACTGTCTTACTCTTCTTCTTTAGGAGGCACTGGGAACCTCCACTCCCTGTTTTTGCTGTGTCTCTCATTATGTTTTTTCTTCTTGTATCTCTTGTTGCATTAACTTGCTGTGCCAGCTTGCCATACCCGCCTGTTGTGCCATCTCGCTATCTTCTCCAGGAGGCACTGGGAATGGAACCAGGGACCTCCCATGTGGTAGTTGGGAGTTCAATCACTTGAGCCACATCTGCTTCCCTCAAAACATACTTTTAACATGTCATAATCTTCAGTGGTAAAGGAAAATTTCCCATTAGTTATATCTTCCTTGGAGTACAGAATATGGCCAGTTAGCACCCCGCCCCCCCCCAACTGGCCAGTTATCTTTTACATGTCTGCCACTAGTAGGTCCTTATGGATGTCCTCACAGATGCAATTGTGGGAGATAGTGGGCAGATGGAAGGAGATGGCGAGGACCAAGGTGGGGCTGAGCAGGGACTGAGTAGGAGCAAAAGTAGCACCGCCAATGGACAAGGGGCACTCTTCTCTACTAATCCAGACAAACCGGACATGGTGTTGGAGACAGATTATCTTTTAAAGCTATATATCAAAAGCTATCAATGGGTTAACATCACATTAAGGGAGAAATCCAAATTATTTTCAATGACCAGAAAAATATGGCAAGGCCTCTGGCCACCTATCTTCCTGGTCTGCCATTCGCCCTCCTGCTTACTGTCGTCCAGCTCTGCAGGTCGTCCTATTCTTCAAACATTTGCATTTACTATTTCTAGGACTTAAAACTTACTAAGATATTACATGACTATATTCCTTACTTCATTCCTCTTATGATCTAATGTCCCCTTCTCAGAGAAGCAGTCTTGATTATTGATTTTAATCTGAAATAATCTCCTTTTACCATCTAGTACTTTCAATCCTATTTCCCAGATACGTTTTTCTTTATATATGTACATGTATATATGTATATAACTTTACACTATACCATGTTACATTATCTATTATATACTATATTACATTACATTATATCATTTTGTTTACTGGTGGTCTCCCCCAATAGAAATCAAGTTCTGTGAGGGCAGGGATTCATCCATAAGGCCAGACACCTAGCTGATCGTCAATAATGTTTGCAGAATGAATTAAAATGGATAAAATATCAGTAAAGTATGATAATATTTCCCTAATTCTTTACCTTGCAAAAAGAAGTGCTAAAATATACTATTTAACCGGTAAAACCAAAGACTTCTCAAAATATTCTATCAAACCCTCTTTTAGAAACAGAAGAGATTGTAGGAAAGGAACTTTTTCCCCCCTAAAAACCATTTCTTTATCTTCTCCACATTTGCTCTGATATGAAATAGCAACTAACATACATATATCAGCTCTGGGAGAAAACAAAACAGGGACTTAGTATGCTTGCTGTTCTTAAAATGCAGTCAGATTTCATCTGCTTCAGATTAAATAAGAATCTATTAAGCAACTAACATTTTCATGGTACTCTACTAAAACTTGTGGAAGATAAAATGAATCACAATAGCTAATGTTTATAGAGCAACTTATAAACAGCAATGTGTTAAAAGCTTTACAGACATTCTATCATTTAAATTCCTTTTGACAGCCTCAGGAAGCATAGGGATCCCTCTTTCAGACATGAAAAAGCAGACTTAGGGAGGAAGATAACTTGTCCTACATCAGACCACTGTCAGGGAGTGGAGTTAAAATGTGAATCTTTGCTTATCTGAGGGCTAAGTCTAAGATACACTGGGGATTTTCACTGTTGTGCTCGCTGCCACTAACAGGTCTCAAGGGAACCCCTGATGACCCTGAAGACTCAACTAGTCCAAACATGTAAGTCCTTGGTTCAAGCTTTAGTAATCAACAACACAAAAGGCCGTTCGCCTATGTCTACAGTATCCTTACTAGCAACATTTAAGTAGTTATTGAATTACTAAAATTTAGTTTTCACAAACTAAAATTGGTATTAATAGACTTTACTGAGAATTCTAATTCAATACTCTAATGAGAGAGCTGGCTGCAGTCCAATACCTGGGAGTAATGCAAACACATCTCCATGCATGAGCACGTGCAGATAGTTGGAACAGTCAAAATAGAGGAGGGAAATACTTTTATTCAAAGCATCTTGGGCATTGATATTAGTGGAAGTGCTTTTGATTACTATAATCTTGCTTTAAATTATAAATTCCTGTTAATTTATACTCAATTATTGCCAGTATAATGTGGTAGGTTATTTGGCTAACGCTGCCATGTATAATGATGCATATTTGAGTCAGAACTATTGGTGGCCTGTAATTACATTAAAGCTGGACTTTGAGACCTCTATAGATAAGAGAAAATTATGAACTATCTACATTTCTGTTTCAAAGCAAATGTACCCTACCCTGTTTGAATTTTCTTATATGGTGATGTTTCATTGTTATCAAGAGGGGTTTCTTTTATTTTGCTTTGTTTGAATGGGCCATGGGGAATTCTGGTCATAAAATGTCTGAGCTTTCAATATTAACAATTCTTTTTTTTTTTTTTAAAGATTTATTTATTTAATTCCGCCCCCCCCCCCCCCAAGTTGTCTAGAGAACATTCTCTGTGTCTCTTTGCTGCGTCTTGTTTCTTTGTCCGCTTCTGTTGTCGTCAGCGGCACGGGAAGTGTGGGCGGCGCCATTCCCGGGCAGGCTGCACTTTCTTTCGCTCTGGGCAGCTCTCCTTACGGGCGCACTCCTTGCACGTGGGGCTCCCCTATGCGGGGGACACCCCTGCGTGGCATGGCACACCTTGCGCACATCAGCACCGCTCATGGACCAGCTCCACACGGGTCAAGGAGGCCCGGGGTTTGAACCGCGGACCTCCCATGTGGTAGACGGACGCCCTAACCACTGGGCCAAGTCCGTTTCCCAATATTAACAATTCTATGTTTGCTTTGGCTATAGAGCTTCCTAACCTAGCGTGTAAAAGGGGCTCAAGTGCACAACTGAGCAGACTGAAGTAAATGCAGAAAGAGGGGGAAGATATACCCTCAGGTGTAGAATGCCGGCATACTGTCTATGGTGCTCAAACATTTCAAAGTTTTAAGTGGTCTTCAGAAACTGTAAGGTACTTTCTCAAAAAACTGTAAGGTACTTTCTCAAGAGAAACATCAAAGAACCTATCTTTAATTATTCTTCCTATTTTCCAGGGGAGGTTTCTGAACAATTTTACTTGGAAGAAGAGTATTTTAGTCTCCCTCAACTTTGAAGTAAAGGTCAAGGTCGCTGAGGACAGATGGCTTCTTGTAAACTGCAGCATGTCCTAAAGGGGCAAGGGAAGAAGCTGAATCTACTACCTTGATTTGCTCTGAAGCAAGTAAGTTCAGCAGTAAGTAAGAACCACAGGTCTCAGGAGAGCCTGTACAAGGGGTTTATACTCCACTACGGTGCACGTGCCAGGTCTCAGGAGTCAGATCAGGGGGCCCACTCTACTTTCTGTCTCATATAAGCCCTGTGATAGCAACCCTGGGGAAAGTTTGCTTGCCGCATTTTGTAGTTAACACATCAAACATCATGAGAAAATGGGCCAGAGCAATCAATTAGCCACTTACTGGTTGCACTCATCAGCTCATGGAATCAGAACTCTGAATCATAGGTAGTCATTACATCCATGTTACAGATGTGGACACTAAAGCTTAGAAAAGTTTACTGGTTAGTCCTTGACTGGGACATGAACCCCTAATGTGCTTTGCTTCCACAGATCTGAGCTTTTGAGAATGTTTTGATCTAAGAACTTTTCATTCACAGTTGCTTTCTGACTTTTGCAGTGAAAACAGGAGGCTTGGTGTGTTTTGAGTGGTGGAGGTAGAAGTGATTTATTTTGCATCTTTAAAAACTTCTTTACTAGTTTTACTGGTATTAATTACCCAGTTCCATATTCCTCTATAGTAACAGAAATACTTACATATAAAAACAATAAAAATCCTATTCTAACTGCAATCAATTAATTGTTCATCAAATATAGGATAATACAAAAGAATTAGTGTTGTCACAAACTCACAACAAGATATTGCAATTCTCCAAATATAATATGAGGACATTAGGAATTGTTTAACACAAGAAAGGAAGTATTTCAGAAGAACTACCATCATCATCTTTATACACTATTTTATACATAAGAATTGGTGACAATGTACTAAGAGGTTCTGACATTTCTCAGGTCCATCTCAGGTCTACAGATTCCAACACTTGTTTTGCCCCTATTTAAATGGGATTGATTTATTGACTAGTTTCTCCAGTAACTTCCAGGAAACATATAGTTTTTTGTTTTTTGTTTTTTTTAGCAAATATGTTCTATTATGAGTCTTGGCTAAGTTACCCTTTTTCATTGAATCAAATGGAATGGAATTTAAAATTTCTGCCTGTACTAAAGCTTACTGGCTATTGTATTTATGATCTTAGCATCTTGATTATTATCTCTTAAGAAAGCACATCTTATAAAGCTAGGTAACTAAAAGAGTGTATGTTTGAATGAATTATTATTCTCAAGCATTGGGATCCTAAAAGAAAAAAAAAAAAAAGAAAAAATAAGATGTGGAAATATCAGCCAAGGGGTTTATTATATTAGGTGATGAGAAAAAATAGAGTAAATTGTAGAAAACAATTATGTGTGTGTACCTCTCATATCAGGAACACACATAAGACCAGAGACACACATGCACATATTTGTGGAAATGTAAATAAAATCATTACAGTTTATGATACTGGGAAGGTGCTCCTGAAAATCAACATGCGTGCAGTCATCTCTCTATAGAGAAAGAAGTCCAGGAGATGTTTTCACCTGCCGAAGTACAACTGTTTGGAATGATGGGTACTACCTTTGGACAAGATTTACTTAAAACACAACCAGCTCAGAAATGTAATTATGCCATAAATAGGTGACTTCCCCAAGTGTTTTTGATTATCATTTTTAGAGTTGTATTACAGCTGGCTTGATAGTATAAAAATGGCATGCCATTCAGTTATCAGCCCGATCATGGGACTGAGGGACACCCTGATTTTCAGCCAGCCATTTCTCCTATTGAAGGTAGGGGATGGGACAGTAGGTGTACAAGCATATACAAAAACTAAGACTTACATACATACATAAGCTAAGTTTTATATAAAACCAGATTGATAAATCAAATGGTCTGGAAGGAAATAGTTCATATTAGTAATAGAGACTGCCTCTGGTGGGAGAATGGGTTATTTTCATTTTATGTTATTGTTCTATGTTTTAATGAATATTTTTAAATGTTTCTAATAATGTTTCCAAGTAATGTTAGAATGTAAAGCATTTTCCCTCTACCTGTGTCCATGAGGAAAGTTTTTATTTATTTGTTTCCTTCAAGACTTCTCTTTATTCCTTTGATTGGCAAACCTGGGGAAAACAATTGGGCATGAGCCCCTCAGTTTCATGCTCCCTGCTCTTGGAAGAGTTTCTGGAAGGGAGAGGTTCTCCCCCAGGGGGTACATCTTGTCCAGGGTTCATTACCCTGGTGCCTAGGAGGTAGGGGTTCAGTTAGCAGGTTCCTGTGGTTCTCACACCTAAGGCATGTGGGCCATATCAGTCTGTGTTTGGATATTCTTGAAAAACCTTGCATTCTTCAAAGATTCATACTGCTCCAAATTTATGCAACTGTGTAACCAATGCACTGGCAATAATAATCACCCTAATAAAAATATGAACTATGAAAGACATTTACTTTGTAATAAACAAATATCATGGTGAAAAAGGACTTTAGTTAAAAATAAAAAAGGGGGAAACGGACTTTGGCCCAGTGGTTAGGGCGTCCGTCTACCACATGGGAGGCCCGCGGTTCAAGCCCCGGGCCTCCTTGACCCGTGTGGAGCTGGCCCATGCGCAGTGCTGATGCGCGCAAGGAGTGCCGTGCCATGCAGGGTGTCCCCCGCGTAGGGGAGCCCCACGCACAAGGAGTGCACCCATAAGGAGAGCCGCCCAGCGCGAAGGAGGGAGCAGCCTGCCCAGGAATGGCGCCACCCACACTTCCTGTGCCGCTGCCGACAACAGAAGCGGACAAAGAAACAAGAAACAAGACGCAGCAAAAAGACACAGAAAACAGACAACCGGGGGAGGGGAGGGGAAATAAATAAATAAAAATAAATCTTTAAAAAAATAAAAAAAAATAAAAAAAAATAAAAAAATAAAAAAGGTGAATGCTGCTTGATGGAAAAGAGTCTGAGAAAGGATTGAGGATGGGAAGTTATTGAGACATGGGCAAATGCACAAGCATCAGGGAGGGCAGGACAATCAGAGCTTGTGGCCTAACTGCAACCCAAGAAAGAACAGGGTTGAGTGAACAACTATACTGGGCTTCTCCATGGCTTGCTACCTTCACCGATTTGCATACTTTGTGTGCAGCTACTATTACTTCCTGGTGAAAAACATTAAGATGCCAGGAAAAATGAAATAAAGGAGTAAAGAAAACAATGTCACTTTCCTTTATTTTGATATATTTCCTATATTCCAATCATGTATGAGCTCTTCCATATTACAGAAACAGGAGACCTAGCAAACCAGACTAAACAAAAGATGATATTTTTTTCCATCCCTTGTACCTGCTTTTTTGAATTCTCAAGTTGTTTAGAACTTTTAGAGGGGAAAAGGGTGCTATTTATTGAGGAGCTTAGGGGATGGGGTATGGATGGGGTCCCCAGAGCTCAGAAATTTATATAAGCATAATAAAGTGGTGAAATATTTTTAAATACTTAGATTTGTTGTTGAAATGGACATGGTAAAACCAAAACACTGATAAAACTTAAATAAATAACTAAAGCCAGGGGGCATCAATACCTGAACAACAGGATATGATTCTCATTAGCAAAACCACAAGGATGGAAGTAGACTTGACTCAATGGATAGAACATCCACCTACCACATGGGAGGTCCAGGGTTCAAACCCCGGGCCTCCTGACCCATGTAGTGAGCTGGTCCACATGCAGTACTGATGCACGCAAGGAGTGCCATGCCACGCAGGGGTGTCCCCTGCGTAGGGAAGCCCCACACGCAAAGAGTGTACCCCATAAGGAGAGATGCCCCACGCAAAAGAAAGTCCAGCCTGCCCAGGAGTGGTGCCACACACATGGAGAGCTGATGCAGCAAGATGACGCAACAAAAAGAGACACAGATTCCTGGTGCCACTGGCAAGAATACAAGCAGACACAGAAGAACACACAGTGAATGAACACAGAGAGCAGACAGTGGGGGAGAAGGGGTGAGAAATAAATAAAATAAATGTTTTAAAAAAACCCACAAAAATACCCACAAGGACACCTACACCAGAAAGTTTCCTGGTAAAGGGGCTTTAAGAAACCACCATTTGCATAAACTAACAAACTTGTCATATGGAATAATAAAAGTTCTGATTTAAATCTATAAAATCATTAGGAAAGTATATTAGAACTCTGAATGCTGAAGCTCAAAATGTGTGCTTTGGGCAAACAAAGAGGAAGGTAAAAAAGCATGTTTTAAAAGATTTGGTAGAAGCTGAATATATACGTATATTTAAGAAGTGTATAGATGGTAGGTTGGCAATTGATTATTAAAGGATATTTTTCAACAATATTTAACATACTTGGGTTAACGCTCTGCAAGACAATACTGCTCATAGGTGGTGCTGTGCAATTGCTTCAAAGAAAACTTCAGAACAGTGAGTCCTGAGAACTGCCCTGGGAGTCCTATCTCTAAGGAAGAAATATGGTGGTCCTTTCTCAGTCCTCAGAAGCCAATTAATCAATGTAATATCTCAATTTCCAGTTTTCTCCTATGATTTTTTTCAAATGCCTTTAGTTCTGCTAGGCTATCGCCCTCACATTTGATACCAAACATTTTGCCCAGCCTTTCAGGTTCATCTTTCACATTAAATTTGGGAGGATGCATACATTAATGAATTTTATGCTGCCAAAATGGAAAATAAAATTAATCTCTATACTTTTTAGATGGGAAGGCCTACGAATAAAATTATTCTTAATTCATGTGATTGAATCAAACGCCTAGTGGCCTGAATATCATTGGTGAGGGAGTAACTCCTGCAGAAGTGTCAGGAGACCAGGTTTTGGTTTCTACCTGGAACTAGACACATGCCCTTTGGCAAACAATGTGACACCTTACAGTTGGCTTCTGTATCAGTGAGGCAGGTGAGGGAAGGGCTCAAATAGCATATCTATATATATATATGATTTATATATACAATTATTTCTATGTATAAAACCTCTAAGATTCTTTCCAGTTCAGAAGATTCGTTGCTACCATAAGCATGACTTATAGTACCTGACTGAGGCTGGACACTGGACTAATGGAAGACATCTGGGCCCCTATATGGTAAGTCTTTAATTGTTTATATCTAATGGCAGACAAAAGGTATAGGGAGGATGTAGCAGCTCTTCCTTACTGAGATCATCTTGGAGTAAGCAAGCTCTCACGAGTCTATGGCTATTTCTTTACAAACAAAATATCTCATTTAAAAGCCACTTAGAACATTACAACTAGGGGATTTTCTCCAACACCTTTTCCTTATATTTCATCATCTTATTGCCATATTCAAATTGAGGATAGCCATGCAAACCAACCACAGTCTCTTTACCTCCTGGGGACCTTTTGGATTATATACTCCTAGGGAGGAAACGTCTATTCCCCTGTTGGCAAGGCAGGGAGAGGATTTCAGTACAGTGAATGGGAGGGTTGACAAAAGAAGCTGCCCCAGCTTGGTCTTGTCTAGAACAGCAGCTTTTTATTCTGATAGGATCCATGGATATCAATAACCCCTAGGAGCTCAGACCAGCATTGCTTATCTCTTTCATCTATTCCTCTGTTTGGAAAATGAAAATAATCTGCAGAAGACAAAACGTAAGCACAACTGACGTTTGAATTAGGTACCAAGGGATCAGAGTTAAAAGCTTTCATGTCTCTAATTTTTTTCACTATCTAATTTATTATACCCATTAATTAAAAAGAAGTAGATACAGGAGCAACTATTTTTAAAAACATATAAGATGTTTTTGCTGTTATCAGCCATAATTTCCTCCATGGCTTTTTTTTTAATATTAAAAAAAAACAAACGCAACTATGCTTAAGTGATGAAATATGAGGAACTGTTTCCAATGATGAATATCAGCTGCCAGTCTAATAAATGTACATAAGGACCTAAGCAAAACATGGGGCAGGAAACTAATACAGTGTGAATAGGGAGAAAAAAACCCAGTAAGCAAAAGCCTAATTTCCTATGCCGTACTGTCCCCTGCTGGGAGATTTTGGAAGTGGTCCTTTCAGAAGAGCAAATCAACCTCCTGAGTCAGGCTACAGAGAGAGCGGCATTGTGATTTGAACAAAAAGAGTAACTTTAGTGAGGGAAATGAATACATATTATTTTCATCGATTTTTTTTTTTACATAGCCATGATTGGAAGTAGGAAAGGGGAAGGATTGGTTTACGTGTGAAGAATCCCAGAGCCCATTGGAAGAACTGACGAAAGTCTGACTCTTCTACCTAGTTATGTGCTCTTGCCCAAAACTCTTTAATTCTCCACTCCTCATACGTAAAATTCAAATAATAATAATAACTAATCCATTCATCTCAGACAGATGTTACCAAAAAAATGACATTACAGATTAGAAATAACATTTTAAATGACACCGCACTATGCAAAACGATGTAGGTGTGTGTGTGTGTGTGGGGGGGTCAAATCCATTAACAATTAAACTAACTTCCCTTATAATGATCAGAAGATACTCTGAGCTGGATGCCCCAGGCATAGTTGCTGAGCAATAGAAATGGGGGAACTCCAGGGACCAGACTTCAAAATTGTATAACATCACCTGGTTTGCAAGCAGTTACTTGAATATCTTTGACATCCATATATTTTACTCAGATTATTCATATTACAAAGACTCTAGTTAAGCCTGAAGAACAGATGTTGACAGGAGTGCAAGAGATTGACATCTCCTTGATTACTTTGTAATCGTTAATATTTGGTTCTCTGGCATCTTGTTTCTCTGAAGACTAGTAGCATCTACATCATCTGGGAGCTAGTTAGAAATGCAGACTCAGATTTCATCCCAGACCAACTGAGTCAGAATCTGCATTTTAACAACCTTCCACAGGAATTCTTATACATATTAAAGTTTAGGAAGCTCCACTTTTGTCTGTTAGGGCTATAAATTCTCTCTGGCTATACATCACTGACGCAGCAAGATGATGCAACACAAATTGACACAGATTCCCAGTGCCCCTGACAAGAATGCAAGCGGACACAGTCAATGGACACTGAGCAGACAATGGGGGGCGGAGGAGGGGGAGAAGGGGAGAGAAATAAATAAAAAATAAATCTTTAAAAATAAAGAAGTGAAGAGTTGGTATGGAAGAGATTTCAGATTTCCTGGTCCCTTAATCCTCACCAGTCTTCTTTCACTCATTTTCTAACTAAAATGTAGACTCTAGCTATACACTGGGAATGTCTATGGTGTTATTTCCTTGCAGAGCCATACAAATCCCTGAAAATGTGGATTTCAGACATTTCATTTTTTTTCTGACTTGTCCATTGAAAGCATTAAAACATAAAATGTTTCCATTCACTGAAGTGTCAGTTGAGAATCAGGAATAAGACTGGTAGAGGGGAACTTAGATGTGTAAGAATTTTTCATTCCTTCTTCTAGCGCTGGGACTTTTTAGTAGGGGAAAAGGAACTTGATGGGGTTCCAAGGCTTCTACTCTGTTCATTTCATGGACCAGAGACCAGGACAGGTAGAGGGAGCATCTCTCTGAGACTCTCCATATGGATACACTCCTTTGTCAAAAGTTTGGTTTGCCAATACCCTTAACAAATGTTTTGATTCAAGATAAATACCTCTTTCCCAGCCTACCCTGTCAATGAGGGGAGCTATAAAAAGGGCAAGGTGCTGTGCCATTGTCTGTCCCTGCATTCTTCACGGATCTTCAGATAGGATGGACAAAGTTTCTAGTAGCTTCCATTTAAAATAGGATGTCAGGGATCTTTCTATATGCACATTGATAGATATTCCTTGACCAAGAAGACTTTCATTGTTCATTTTCAATGGCAAAGAAGGTTCAATAGGTGTGTCTACCAAAGACAATAAGTAAAGACTCTTTCAAGAAGAGAATTAAGGGGAGCAGATGGGTCTCAAGCAGCTGGACTCCCATCTACCATATAGGAGGTCCAGGATTCAATGCCCAGGGCCTCCTGGTGAAGGCACGTTGGCCCATGTGGTGAGCTAGTCCACATGGAGTGCTGCCCAGCACAGGAGTGCTGATCCCTGTGGAGAGCTGGCACAGTAAGATGATGCAGCAAAAAAAGACAAAGAGGAGAGAGAATAAGAGACACAGCAGATCAGGGAGCTGAGGTGGCACAAGAGAATGATTGCCTCTCTCCCACTCTGGAAGGTCCCAGGATCACTTCCTGGAGCCGTCTAATGAGAATACAAGCAGACACAGAAGAACATACAGTGAATGGACAGAGTGAGCAGGTAATGGAGGGAGTGGGGAGAAATTTTTTTTAAATCTTAAAAAAAAAGAAGAGAATTAAGGACAATTTGGAAAATACAATGCTATTGCAAATAATAGTGCCTCTTGAGTTCAAATGCTATATATGGTTTAGACACTATCAAACCCAAAAAAGTGAAAGGAAAACACAAAGTCTCAAGGATAATGCAAACTTCAAGTGGGCATTGGGATTTATTTAGTACCTAGAAAACAATGAAAGAGAAAACAAATCAAAAGTCCTTTCCATGATATGACAGTGATCCAGATGCTGCTCAAAACTTGATTTGGGGACTGAAAAAGTATCAGAGAAAATTTTAAATTTCCTCTCAGTCTGCTTTCTTCAGTGTCTTTTCTTATGTTTTCCTCTATACCAGGGTAAAGTAGGAAGTAAACAAAATTGGGAAACAAAAGACCTAGTTTTGGCTTCGGTTGTACTGCTCATATGACTCAAAATCAGTCCTTTACTTTTCTGGGAATTAATCATATTTATATGAAAAAATATTTTCCCTATATAAACAATAACTAATCATAAGAAAAATAATAAAGCTCACTCATTAAATACCTCCAGTTTGTCAGTCATTGTTTAAGGTGCTTTACATGTCTTAACCCATTTAATCCTCATAAAAACTCTGTGGGTAAGGCTATGTAAGTATAATTGGTTTACAGAAGAGGAAACTGAGGCACAGATTGGTAAATTGCTCCCCCAGGGGCACGTGGCTGGTAAGTGCTGGAATCAGGTACGAGTTCAGGTTGTTGAACTGCAGAGTCTACAGTACTACTTGTTAACTCTCCACCTTTGACACCTTGTCAATCCCTAATTTTGATTTCACATCATGTTTTTCCAATGTTTTCTGCTTTTTATAAAATCTTGATGCCTCTGGCCATAAGTCTTTAAATAATGGTTTCACATCTATTGGAAGGAGAGATGATGGGAAAACCATCATAAAACAATATGTAACTTTCAAGAGAAGACACAGTCATAAATTTGAGACTCTAAGTAAAGGAAAAAACAAAGAAGAAAATGTTAACCCCTTGCTGAAAAGAATACTTCTATCATCTGAATCTTTGTGAAAAGTCAAAAGAAATGTTAAACAAAAAGGGTTTTGATTGTCCATTTCAAAATATTGTTTATCATCTCCAGAGCATTATAATGCTAGCACCCACACCTCGCCCACTTTGATGACCTTTACATTTCAGTAAGAAACTATCTTTGCACCAACTCTGTTGTTTGACTCCATAGTCAGGAGGCTCCCTCATGGCTATGTCTAGTCACATGGAGCACCTTAGTTGAAAAGCAGGAAAGGAATCATATTCATTATAAACCAATTACATGACAGGCATTAGATATTTCCACATACATAATTAGTAACCTTGGCTTCAGCCCTTCCATTTGAGAGATAGAGAGAGAAAAAGTGCACAATATCATCCCTCTGGTTACCATCTGATATCTACTTCTGTTCCTTGTACCTTTCAAGCCGTTAACTGTCTTTGGGGCTGGTACACCAGCCAGGCAATGAGTCCAAGCTTCAAATGCAATTTTAATCGGTTTAGTATTCCTTTTTCACAAGTAATTTGTGGAGTTCTATTGTGTAGTGATTTATCATCCTGGAAAACAAGAAGACCTAAACTCACAGTCTCAGGAACTCGAAACAACTGACTCCAGTGCCTATATCTACTACCCCTGGGGTCCATGGAAATGAATAGAGAGATTATTTCCTGTAGGCACCATGGCAAGACAACAGACATTATTATTAATTATATACCTTCAAAAATTACTAAATCCACTATTTCATAACTATTAAATTCCTATGTTCTAACCGGTCAAATGATGAGAAAATCTACAATATATGGTTTCTATAATCTTCCCATCTCTAAAAAGCTAAATGATTTACCTTTAAACACATGTAGATCATTTTTCATTCCTCGCCACAAGATATTTTTAAAGGTTTTATAAACTAATCTCCTCTGAACATTTCTGTCATCAACCTGCCACTTTTCTGTTTAGAAATGTATAATAACTTCTCACAGGAAATGATACCATTTTCCTTTCTGCATATCTAAACTACCCATCCTTCAAGACACGAAATACTTCTGTCTCCAGCCTCAATAATATCATCCCTCTCTTACATACCATAAAATTTATTCTTTATACATGGCTTGCCCTTTGTTGTTTTCTCACTTTTATTATTTTCTTATTCTTTTTCTTTGTTCTCCCTATCCAATTAAATTATATACTTTAGAAAGATAGTGAATTCAATAAATACTTGTTATCACTTATTGTTTTGAGTGTGTACTGACTAAATGCCAATCTGGGAAATATAAGAATAAATAAGATATAATCTCAGATTTTCAAGATTTTACCATCCAGAATGGTAAGAAATGAAGTCTTATCAGAATGAGGCTATAGATTGGGTGAAATATTTCCAAGCAGCACTGCGAAAAATACAATTTAGAGTCCAGAATAGAGTAATACAAGAATTTCCCAGTTGTAATGAGAGTGAGGGGAGAGGTTATGTCTGGTCCAAGATCACACTGATAATATTTCCTGAGCAGTTAGCATGTTCTCATTTAGTCCTCACCACAACTCTAGGTAATATTTCTATCTTCATTTTACCAATGAGGGAATTGTGGCTGAAAAGATAAGAATTTTCCCAAGGTCATGAAGCTTGTGTGGGAGAGCCAGGGCTCCATGCAGCAGTCTGGCTCAGAGCACTGGTTCCTCTTGCTTAGGTGGTGCTGAGTAGTTCTTGAATGAATGACATTAGAGAGCAGCATAATCACAAAACAGACTTTATGATAGATCCCAAAGTCCAAGGCCCCAATATTTGGGACTAATGTAGAACTTGTGTGTGTGTGTATGTGTGTATGTGTGCGTGCGTGAAATTATTCTGAGTCTACTTCATACTCTTTTGGCCATCCCTTCCCAACTGCTAGAGATGGTGGATAGGAATGCTTTATGCCCATAACATAATATAAATTACTACAAGTCAAGAGTTGGAGTGACACATATATGTATATATATATAAGATATATATATATATTATATGATGGCACCTTTTCAGAACATCATGCATAGCATGAGGAGACTAAACTGAAACTGCCAACACAAAATCGAGAGCAGGAAAGAGAATGTTAGGACAGGTGGCAGCATTTTGGAGTAGCACTCTGCTTAATCTTTTTTGTTGCTTTGCTGGGGGGGACGGGGGCTGTCACATATGGACCATGACTGGAGATGCCACAGTGAAAAAAGCAGCTTTCCCTTTGACTTTTCTTCTCTGTAATCTCCATGTGGTCCCCAAATGATTAACCCTCACCACCAAATGCTATAAAATCTGTCTTTTGATCTCACAGATGGAAAAGACTTATTAGCTCATGAAGCTCACCCCCAGGAGAGAAGCAACTTACCAAATACCATTCTGTCCATCCTTGGAATTTGAAGGCCTCTGAGATTTTACAACCAAACCTGTTCATCCTCCTTAACTTACATAACTTCTTAGGTCAAGATAACAAAAAAGCTCTGTTTCTGTTTGGCTCCTGCTGTTTCTAAGCCTAAGCCTTTCCCAGCAAACAAAGCATGTTTCTCTTGTTGTGCTCTCTTTCAGTGCCTACGAGTAAGAGGAAGGATCACATGCAGCTCCTGGTTATAACTAGGCTTGCCATTCACCAAATCACCACCACAAAGGGACTGCTTAAGCAGTCTATTCTTTAATTGGGCATTAGCATCTGGACTAGCTTAAACCTTCCAAACAGTAGGCAATTACTCTTAAGCTGAGGATTTTAAATAGTACTGGACTTGGAGTAGGAAGCCATTTTTATTTTAGCTCTGCTACTACCTGAATTGGGAAATTGGGCAATTCATCTGGTTTTCCAAAGCTTAGCTTTCCAGATGAAATTTTAAGTTCACTCTAACAGTCATGTATGAGCGTATAGGGCGCTGTGCTAACATATGCAAATAATTAAAGTTGTTATTTGAATTACATATTATCTGATAGATATGATTGTGCAATTCTCCATAAGTGGACAGATCTTTTTCACAGATTTTATAATGTGGATCTTCAGTTCAAGCATAGCTATTGGTCCTTCATTAGTTAGAGTCCAAAGCCCTGAGCTTGATTTCCAACTCTCCCTCCAATCTGACCTCAAATGCCTATCACCATGTCATCAAGACTTTCCTTATATGAACCCGTCACTCCTGCCATATTGACCTCTTTGTCCTCTGCCCTTCCCCTCAGTGCATGACCTGACACCTCTTTTCTCTTCCTACTCTTTTACCCTCCCCTGCACCCAGGCAATGACATGAAAGTTCAGTGATCCTGTTCTCTGACCTAACAAGCAATTTTTTTTTAAGATTTATTTTATTTATTTCTCCCCCCTCCCCTGCCCCAGTTGTCTGTTCTCTGTGTCAATTTGCTGCATGTTTTTCTTTTTGTCCCCTTCTGTTGTTATCAGCGGCATGGGAATCTGTGTCTCTTTTTGTTGCATCATCTTGCTGCGCCAGCTCTCTGTGTGTGTGGCGCCATTCCTGGGCAGGCTGCATTTTCTTTGACGCTGGGTGGCTCTCCTTATGGGGCACACTCCTTGCGCGTGGGGCTCCCCTACACGGGGGACACCCCTGCGTGGCAGGGCACTCCTTGCGTGCATCAGCACTGCGCATGGGCCAGCTCCACACGGGTCAAGGAGGCCCGGGGTTTGAACCACGAACCTCCCATGTGGTAGACAGACGCCCTATCCACTGGGCCAAGTCTGTTTCCCTAACAAGTAATTTTTAAGCCCTCTGCCAGGCACTGAGGATAGAATGAAAGAAAAGCTAGGGTCTCTCTCCAAACTGCTCTCTGTCCTGCCAACACCAAAGATTTCACTGTTCTCCAGCCTGGAATGCTCTCCTCCTCTGGATTTCTATAGTCTCCATTACCTAAACATGCTTGTGGCACTTGTCATATCTACTATCAAAAGACTTCTCCGTGCACCTGTTTGCCTCTGAGAAGTACTAGGATGCCAGCGGCATGTGTGTAATGTATGTTCTTCATGCTCTCACTCTTGCATATTTGCCTTTTTTTCCCAAGTGAGCTGGAGGCAGGAACGACAGACTACTTACTCTCTGCTCATGAATACCAGCATTGTGCATAGTATGTATTCAGTGAAATTTTTATTGAATACAATAATCAATAAATAAAAGAATACCAGGGCAAAATTTTAACTCCTGTTCACTGGTTACAGTCCTCATGCTAACCAGAGGAACTATAAGAAATATAAGAAGGAGATAATGGGTAAGTGACTATTCTAGGAAGGCCTGTTGATCTAACCAAAGAGATACGTAGAGTATAAATGGCACAACCTATGATTCTGCTGAGATAGGCCACCTTCCTTTAGTGCCTACCCCTCTTGAAGAGAGTTGCAAGAGCACCTCACTTGCATTATTATTCTGCTCTTGGTCTCTGAATCAAAAGACCAGGCAAGTTCCTGGCCTAAATAAATTATTTAGAGTATTGATTTTACTGCCTGAACTGTGTTGACTTATACCCGAACCAAAAGACAACCATTTCCATGTTTCCCTTAATAGAGTCTGTGAAATCAAACACATATTTAGAAATTTTTAATAAGATGCATAGAGATATCCTTCTTCCATTTAACATGTAAATATATGCATATTTATATGTAAAGGGAGCTACTATGACTGTGCAAAGACATTTATTTTTAGTCACCAATTTTTGAATTTATAAATGGGGAAAATGTAGAAAAAATATTAGTTAATGCAATAGAGTATTTTTTTTTACTATTTATAAAATCCAGAATACATATCATTAAAAACTTATTTGTATTTGCTTAGTATGTTTTTATATTAAGTGGTATATTTTAATTTACTGTATTAATTTTTAAAATTAGAACATTAATTATCCAATGATAAAAGAACATAGTCTAATTTCTAACATAACATATGGTTAAGATATGCAGATGCGTTGACATACATACTTTTCTTTTTTGTAAATATTCCCTTTGAAGAGAAAAAGTTTTCTTTTTTTTAAAACAAGGAATAAAATGTATGAAAATCCTTGAGTATTAACCGTCTTTTGATGAACAAAAATCTAAAGGGTTTAGAAAGGGCTCTCCATTTAATTTATATTATCATTCATAATTGCGCAAAATGTTAACAAGCCCTTCAGAAAATTATTAAATGGGATGCTTAAAAGAAAAACTCATTGTATACTATTGCCATTTCAAAAAGAGATAATTTCAAAGGCTATATGACCTTTAAATGTGCATTTTGAATTTCCATAAATATTGTCTTTAGAACTCATCAGTTACATAATATGAATATTAATAACACCAAGTATATCAATACACTGTGAAAACTGTGATGACAGCCTATGTTGGACTTAAGTAAAGTTCATATGAAACCTATTAAATTTAGAAACAAATCTGACATATACCAGAAATTGTTTATAATAAAAATTCTTAAGCACTTTCAACAGATAATCTTTCCTACCACTCTCCACCACTTTATGATTAAAAGTGTAGCAGATACATTCAATGCAGTCCCACATTAAGGAGTAAAAGACATGATGCAAAACATGGAACAACCAATAGTGACTTCCTAGAAGCCCTAGAAGCCAGTACAGAGTATTTTTTTTTAATTGAAAAAGGAGACAATCATTACTAACTGCAAGTCTTTGTATAAAATTAAGATAACAAGAACGTTCATATTAAATAAATTTAATTATAAAGTTATTGTGTAACTCCAAAGATTAATCCATTTCCTTCTTACATAGAAATTCTTATGAACTTTAGAAACCAGAATCCAGAAGTTACAGTCTGAAGAATGTTGGTGTGTTTTTTTTCTCGGCTCACATAGAATTTAATCATTGTATTTTCACCTCACTTGATTGACAAAGTGCATTATGGATTGGAAAAACACTGCTTTATAATGAGACTATCAGAAGCTGTGATGAAGGTATCATTTGCTCCAACATGTCTAGTGTTTGCTGCCGAGCTTCGGTGAAAGTTTTGATGAAGCATGAATAATGATGTGAACCCATAGCATAACATGAGGCATGTGGAATATTAGGCACAACAATGTACTCATCTGCTGTTTGCATTGCCTTAAGGACAATAGTTTTAATATTCTAATAATATCAGTTAGCAAGTTAAAACAGAGTATAGTCTCTCTGACTTCAATTAGCTACAATACCATCATAAACACTGACTCTAGGACCAATATTTTATCACTCAGAGTTAGTTACATTGTACATTTTGCATTAATTCAAGAGGATCTCATGATATAGTCCCTCACAATGTGATATGCTCAATACAAACAAAATAAAGAAAAATAGGAAAACTTTGTAGGGGTTTGTTAGTTCCATCACTATGAATGACTTTCAAATTATCTATTTCTATATTTACCAATTGTTAGTAATAAGCCAACAGTGTGAAAAATAAAACTTAGAATTAATACTATTGATTAGAAATACCCATATGAATTTAATGAGTATAGTATGGACATGTTTCAAAACATTTTCCTTGGGTAATTTATTATCAGGTTGTTTGAGGCTAAAAACTGCTTCTGATTTCACTTATGTCAAATTTTTGGAGAAAGTGGAGCCTACTAACATGAGTATGTGTGTGTGCACACACGTATGCTTTTAATTTACTCTAGGATCTCTTATAAATATCCAAAATGACATGTAGACAACACATTCAAGGCTGTAATGAATGTAGTGCTCTCTCTGTTTGCATTTAAGGTAATCTATCTATATACCTATTTGTGTATATCTTTGCCTCCTTCACTTCTTTTATAGTCAGGGATTTTGACAAAATTGAGAAAGTGAAAAGCAATAAAGGGAAATATAATACAAAGACATTGCCTGAAATATTTGTTTCTGAGAATAAATATAAAATAAAATGTATAGAAAATTGGAGAGCATTAGATGGGAAAATGTAAGCCAGAAAACTATATGCATAACAACAAGCAAAGTTCATTTATTTATTGACAAGACTATGTTTAGCATGTGCTGTATATTGGCCCTGTGAAAAGACACTGACAATACTGTAATGAATGAATCAGTCTGGAGTGCTAAGGGTTAACAATGGTGGGGTATAAAGGGGTATGGGATCTTTCCTTTGAGAGTAATGAAGACGTTCTAAAATGGACCAAGCTGATGACAGCACAACTCTATGATGAAACTGAAAGCCACTGACGGTACACTTTGGATGGACTGTTAAAGGCAGGAGATCTGTAGAACACAGTGAAACTCATGGTGGATGCTGGACTATGGTTAACAGTACAAATATGGGAATGCTCTTTCATGGACTACAGCAAATACACAATACTAATACACAGTGTTAATAGTAGCATGGTTTGTGGGGAAAATACTCCGAAAATAAGCTATGGACTATGGACAGCAGTAGTAGTAGGAGGACGTTCCTTCCTCATTTGTAACAAATGTATCATAACAATGTAAGGTGTTGCTGGTGGAGTGATGTGTGGAAATCCTGTATGATTTGCATGATTTGTAAAATTACAACTTCTCTAAAAGAATGAAAAGTAAAAAAATTTAAAAAATTTTAAAAAGTAAGAGAAGATTCTGTTTGATACCTTAATCCAAAAAGATTGCAACAGCTTGCTTTTTACTATTACATCTAAAACACAGAGAAGGGTTTGCCCATTAAACACACCTTGAATGAGGAAAGAGATTATGATTGGATTTCATTTCTGCCTCCAGCAGTGTTTCATAAAATGGCCAGAACCATTTTCTCTTAGAAGCAGATGCTTTTGGGCAACACCCTCTGCATCTGTCTGTTTTCCTATCCCACCTTCAAAAAGAATAAAGAAGGGAAAAAAAAGAAAAAAGCAGTGTACCTCTGATCTGCTTGGGCATTTGAAACAAACTAAGTCTTATAAACAGAAGGTTAAATTGTATATGGTATTATCTGAATGTTGTGGAATATCTTATTGAGTAGAGAACAAAAGTGCCAGCAGAATAACTTTTTTTGACTTGTCACTATGTCTCTTATTATCCTAAAACTTTTTTATGTTAAAAGACTAAAAAATAGCTCTGGCCTAGAGAAGGGAGTCATCCGTGATTTTTGACAATACCTAAAACCCTGGTACACTGCTTGACACTAGATACTGGCAGTATGCTTTATCTCAGGGACTGGCATTCTGCTGGGTAGTAAGAATTAACATCACGCTGGGTTCTAGAAGACAAGCTCCATGTTGACGCAGAGTCTGATGGCTCAACAAGAAACCTAGCCATCACAATTCTAAGTAAGTTTAAGAATACTTTGGGGGTCTATAGGAAGGACACAAAACCTGCATGGTGAGAGGGAGGGCAGATAAGGCAGCAATGTCTGAACTGAGATCAGGTAAATAAATAAAAATTACATAGATGAAGAAAAGGAAGAGGCTTAAGGAACAGCACGTGTAAAGTTGAGAGATAAGACTGCGTATTCAAGAAAGAAAAGAGGTCCAGAATGGTTAAGTTCTGGAGTGTAAAGTGGGATTGAGGCATAGATGGGGCTAGGGACGTATAAAGGCAAGATGATGGCCTCGGGGACCAAGTAAAGGACTATCCCGAAGGCAAGGCAGGAGACTAGATGGGTACTGGAAAGTTTTAAGTAGGATAATAAAATGATCAAATGGGCATTTTAGAAACATGATGAACTATTCCAGAGTCTACTTAAGAGATCACAGTGATGATGGCCCAAACCAGGGTAGAAGTTGGAGAAGAGAAAATAAAATGGATTTTTCCTATTGTATTATAAAATTATTCAGAAGATGAAAGAAGTGATTACTAGGGAGCACTGCATGCATATTTCTTTTCATACTTCTAAAGCACGCCAGGATGGTCACTGGGCCCTGGATGGCTAATTTTGAACGACATCTGCCCCCAAAGTTTCATCACCCAGAATGAATTTGGTTCAGACTTATTCCTAAACACATGGTCTACTCTCCTTATTGCCTCCTCCAACACACAGATGCTTTATTTTGGAGGTGGCAGGTCATAAATGTGGACATTTATCAAGTGTCCAAACCTCACACAAAGAATTCTACTGAGTAACTTCTAGAGAATTAAGCATAGGACACCTGAGAAAGGGTGCTGTTTCTTGCACTTGGCAGATAGTCAGTAAATAGTTGATACTTTGATTTGTACCTTTCCAGGAAATCCAGTATATTTTGATGGGCTCACTCATCATTTAATAGTTCTTTTCTCTTTGATTTTATAATTGTCACTAAAAAGTAAATTTTAAGGAAGGCATTTTCTTGTATAAATGCTCTCCTTAATTCATCCAATAGAATAATTCATCCAAAAGGTCAAAGGCAATCAGCAATATTTTTACTCCATTGTCAACTTTTAGATTGTGGCAAAGAAATTATTCTCAAGTAATTTAATTTTATTATTTTATTTTAATATATGTAGGATGCTGTAATCACAAAGGAGTTAAAATACATGTAGCAGATCCATAACTGACTTGTGAATACACGTATTAAAATGTGTAAAGGCATGAATAATTTGACTCTGAAATGTCAACTTTCCCAAATAGTCCTAAAGCTTTGTTTCTTGAGCAAGAATATTTATTTTAAGTTACAAAAATCTTTCAATTCTCCTTTGAAAAATTCCAAGTTAGTTCTATAAGTCAAGACAAAATACACAATTATGAGAGAGGTCATGATTTGCCCCAAGTCTGTCATCAAGTGAAGAAAGTCAACGGTCTTTGAATCATGCCTAAAAACAGAAAATAATTGATCGCTTAATTCTTCTGGTTTGAAACAGAAGTCTAAAATCATAACACTAACTAGGCAGTGAATCCCATCTTGAATATCTTTAAGTGAAGCATACAAGCAGATACATCTTTCAGATGACAAGACAACTAATGTGTTTTAGACCTGTTTTAGAGATAGCATGTGATAGTTTGGCTGCATGGGTAAACATTCACACCAGGTAAGTCATCCCTGAATCAAATGGACTCTAACCTGACTCTCATTAGATTCACTATAGCTGATTATTAATAGTCTTATGTTAATAAGGCAAATAGAGCTATTGATTTGTAGTATACTCCAATACATTTTGACCAATTTTCATTATTTTTTATGTATTTAATGAAAAAAGAAGAAAAAACACATTAAAAAACAACTACTTTGCATGAATGCAATAGTTTGACTATTAATTTTGATTTCTTATAAGTTACAAAGGTTAAGGAAAAAATGCTCAGTCACAAACTAGAGAAAGCATTTATTTTTATCTCCTCTTATCATATGCTGCTATGAGGAATGCTTAGTGAATTTCATGGTTAAGATGATCCATTATTTTTGAAACCTCAACTTCACATGGTACATGTAACAATGAGATAGCCATCTCCCCATGCCAGTTACCCTCCCACATTGCACCAAATGAACTTGAACACACTTGTGAAACCAGACAAATGATTTACGCCAGTTGAACATGTGTAATGGAACCTATATTAAATTAAGAGGTTGAGAGAGCAGAGTTGAAGAGGATTTGGGGAAGGAATAAAGGAGACTAAACATAGTCCAGAGCGCTCATCCTAAAAAACAAAAGAACTTTAAGAGGAAATGGAAACCCAGGAAGAAGACTGTCCCGGAGAGGAAAACGGAGGTAGGGGAAGTATCCATGAATGATTTCTGCTGTAGCCTAGAGATAATGTTGATTGTCACTGCTATTGCTGGAGTGTCTGCATCTCCCTGACAATAGCCAATGGTGAAACAAAATGTGGACAAGCCAGTTGTTCCCATGAAACCTAGCTTCATTTATTTTCTAGGCTGAGTTGACCATTTGTGGTATCTCACTTAACACTACCCCAAGGCTCAGTTTCTAGTATTATGTTATTAAAAAACATCCATTGAAACCCACAGACTTTTCTGGATACCCACAATTTCCATGTGCATGCACTGATGAATCAAGATTAAGGACTTGTAAGAATCCTCAACCATCTAACACTGGTCTCTAGTTTGCTATGGTGGATCATTATTAGGATAATCGTAATTTTAATCCAAATAGGGACATTTTGGATAGCAAGGGGGCTACTACTAATATGTATTTATTATATATTATATTTATTTATTATATTTATTTATTATAATATATATATATATTTGTCATTGCTTTATCCCACCAGCTTATCACATTCTTATTCATATATTTTGCAATGGATCTTTCTCATTGCTAGAGGGGAAAAGGGACATCAATCAAATTTATGTCAAATACAGGAAAGTTTTTTTTTTCCTGAGAATTCATAATGTCAAAGGGTTTGTACACTAAGGTTGTAATATGCTGCATTTCTACAAACTTCACCATTATGTCTGTTGTGGTTTGCATACTAAAACAGTAGTTTTTAGCTTTGCATGCTAAAATAGCAGTTTTCAATTTCAAACCTGTTGTACATTTTAGTAAAGATATAATTTACATACATCCTTCTCTCCCCTTTACTTTCTAAATGGAGGCACATTATAATATAAATTCATATTAGATCGGTGAGAAAGTAAGACCTTTCTTTTTACTGTTAAACAAAGAATACATCTTAGGAACACAATAAATCTTGCTTGTCAGTAGATTCAAAAGATTCATTCTGTATAGTTGCCTTGTCTATTATTTAGAAAGCACAGATGGAAGTAGATTTGACGCAAAGAGTGGGAGGTCCAGGGTTCAAACCCAGGGTCTCCTGATCCGTGTGATGAAGTGGCCCATGCACAGTGCTGATATCTACAAGAACTACCATGTCACACAGGGGTGTCCCCCGTGTAGGGGAGCCCCATGCACAAGGAGTGAGCCCTGTAAGGAGAGCCACCCAGTGCGAAAAAAGTGCAGCCTACCCAGGAGTGGCGCCACACATATGGAGAGCTGACAGCAAGATGACACAACAAAAGAGACACAGATTCACAGTGCTACTGACAAGAATATAAGCAAACACAGAAGAACACACAGTGAATGGACACAGAGAGCAGACAACTGGGGTGGGCGGAGAGGGTGGGGAAGGGGAGAGAAATAGATAAATAAATCTTTAAAAAAAAAGAAAAAGAAAAAGAAAGCGCAGACATGAAACAATATAATTGAGTTTGGCTTCATGAATCTGATTAGCATCTGGCCATCTTTTCTTTTGTCCTTTTTTAAAAACCAAATTTTATTAATTCATATTAATAAAGTATAAATCCATCCAAAGTACACAATCAATGGTATTTGGTATAATTACAAAGTTGTAGATTCATCACTTCAATCATTATTAGAGCATTTTCATTATTCCAATAATTTTTTAAAAAAGATAAACAAAAAACCTCATCACTTTTTTTTTTTTTAAGATTTATTTATTTATTTATTTCTCTCCCCTACCCTCCCTCCCCACCCTGGTTGTCTGTTCTCTGTGTCTATTTGCTGCGTTGTCTTCTTTGTCCGCTTCTGTTGTTGTCAGCAGCACGGGAATCTGTGTTTCTTTTGGTTGCATCATCTTGTTGTGTCAGCTCTCCGTGTGGGCGGTGCCATTCTTAGGCAGGCTGCACTTTCTTTCACGCTGGGCGGCTATCCTTATGGGGCACATTCCTTGTGCATGGGGCTCCCCTATGTGGAGGACACCCCTGTGTGGCACGGTACTCCTTGCGCACATCAGTGCTGCGCATGGGCCAGCTCCACACGGGTCAAGAAGGTCTGGGATTTGAACCACAGACCTCCCATGTGGTAGATGGACGCCCTAACCACTGGGCCAAGTCTGCTTCTCTCTCATCACTTCTTAATCTCTCTATGCTTCCCTGGTCAAACTGGCCATCCCTTTTTAATCTGAATTTTCAGAAAATGAATATAATTAGCAAATTTCATTTTACCTTCAAAACCATGGAACTATGTTAATTATACCCCTAGGATGACATCATCCATGTCACTAGCATATTTGGACTACTAATAGGGTGATACAGTGGATTTTATAGCTAAGCAAGTGAACATTGCAACTTAAAAAGTAACAAATCAGTCAGCCATGCAAGATGCATAATTCATTATGAAGAGATCAGTGCTGTCACTTTATCTTATTTTCTTAATTTTTTCCCTTAAAGAAACAGGTTCTTTTAGCAAACCTCAAATGCCTTGGTGTTGTTAGCTTATTAGTCCATGGCAATTAATTAAAAAATTAAGTAATTAAACTCTATGGAAGAGCTGTATGGCTATATTTTCCATATTTCTCTAATTTGAGATCCTTGTCCAAGTCTCCTTCATATGTACTCTCAGGATAAGAATTCTTTATATAATGAATTATCCCTGACCCATATTCTCAAAGGAGCTTATTTGGGCTGGAATGTTTGACTTTAAATGAATGATAATGAGAAACATCACATTTAACTTGTCAGCTATAAAATAAAATGTATAATTTATAAGGCAATACATTATTTAGTGATATCCTACTTTTCAATAAATTGTACAAATTCAAACATGTGGTTCTGGGATGGTAGGGGCTCTATTTGCACAAAGTGTAACAAGATAATGACCATAATTTCCTCCAAAATACCAGTTTGTGTCCCCACGAATTCAAACTACAGCCTAGACTGAAAACTAAGATAAAACACTTTAATAAGGAGAAATGTATTACATTGAGCTTACTATTTTCAAAGAGAAAGACAAACCATGAAAATAAAATGAAAAAAAAAGGAGTCTGGGTTAAAACTAACATTATCAGAAATATGTCTGTAATTATGGAAGCAAGTATCTGAACTTTGAATTGGCAAACTCAAGCCAGAAATCTCAGGAGGACCTGTTTCTCAATTCCTGTAAGTTACCATTTTTGCCTGGCAGATATAATTTATTGCTGTTGTTGTTTCTAAGGTTATCTTTATATTGGTCCAGTCAAGATTTTGCATTGAAAACACACAAGCACAGCAACATATTCTAGACCTTCTGATCAATCTAAATCAATTACTTATCCAAGTATAAATGAAGTTTGCATTGAAATGTGTAGTTTCTCAAAGAAATGTTGGTTTAACCACAGCAAAACCAGAGTCATAAATATAATGAATAATATAACAAAAGTGGAGAGGCTGGTCAGCTCAAAGAAGACATATACAAGCTGGTTACATAGAAAGATCTGAAGACATGAAATGCATGCAAATATTTCACCAGACTTCCCAACTAGTCTCAATACTATGGGAAAGTGTGCTTTTAGCCTGCACACTGCTGCTATATTTCAATGTCACTTTAAACCTACCATACTGTTACAGAAAACATTTGCTTCACTGGCCAAACAATAAAATCCAAAACCTGGAATTCAGATTTCATCTGGCATAAACTAACATTTCTAGCCCATTTATCCCACAGTTTTCTGTTTTGAATTCTTGACAAATCAGAATTATTTACTCACTCCCTGGTGAAACATGCTCATCTCCTGCCTTTCTTTATTCAAGCCCTCTCTCCTTCAAGGAATTTTGCCTCCCCTTCTGTCATAGAATCTGTAGTTCTCTTATGCAACTATATCTTATTCCATTAATCAGAAATAAGCTCTCAAGAGCAGGGATAGTTCTGTATTACCCAGTATATGCAAACAGAATTGCGAAAACATTATGACTTTTCAAATACTTAGGGCTGATAAGATTCCCTCTACCAAACCTGCACATGCCCCACCTCGTCTCTCGTTTTCTCAGCATGTGTTTGGTTTTATTCTGTTATCTGTATCTATTCTTACAACAGACTGTTTTCTTTTACCTTTAGCAATAGCAAGAGAAGTCACTTTAAGAAGGTAAATAACTAGAAATGAAGAAAGAGAAGGAGGATGGTACCAGTGCCACTTCTCAAGAAAGGAAATATGGAAATGGGATAAGAAAAATTTTCTAATTATTAATCGGTTACTCTAAAATCTTTACTGGGCATTGAGTATATTGGTTATGAGCTGAGGAGACAACAGTAAAAAGGACGGAGTCACTGCCCTTGGAAAGACTTACATTCCTGTGCTAAAGGCGGCAGAGGGATACAGAATAAATTATCCATGGTGACGTTATACAATGCTAGGGAGGAAGAGAGCCTAATTTGAAAGAAAGTAGCCAGGAGTCAGGCAAGAGCCTCTGAAGAGGGGACATCTGAGCAAAGATCTGAGGAAGAGGGGGAGCCAGTTATGGGGGCTAGGTAAACACTGTGTTCTCAGACTTAGGGAACAGCTAGGTTGAAAGGCCCAGAGGTGAGATCTAGCCAGCCCCATTGCAGAGCTGAAAATTTCCAGGAGAGGCCGAGCAGCTGCTGGTGCCAGATCCGGCCAAGCCTTGCAGACCATGATGAAAACTTTGATTTCTATTTTAAGGGTGACAGGCTGCCAGCAGAAGGCTTTAAGTGGACAGTATCATGATGTTTTTTCCTCTTGCACTATAACTGAGCATTAAGAATTAGTAAAGAATTACAATTACTGAATCATTATATAGATGCCTCTTTACTTTCTAGTATATTGTAAAAGTAAATACCTGAAATTCCTAAAAAATGGTGAACTAGAATCCAGATGCCTTGATCCCTGATAATGATTGTAAAACTATATATTATTTACCTAGTGAGTAAAGACCTTGTAACTGACACCTTGTTTTGTACCCACCCCACTATCCTGTTTTACAACTTTAAAGTCTTATGATCGCTAGACAGCTCCTTAATGTTTATTAATGAAGGAACCTGAGCCAGCCCCACCCCAATTACCCATTAGCACAAACCTGCTAAACTTGGATACTATATCAGAATTACTGCAGTTTGAGAGGCAGATTTTAGGCTGCCAGGCCTCTGACCTCCTTGCTATGCGCTGGCAATAAATTTTCTCTCTTTGAAACCTGGTGTCTCAGGAATTGGTCATTAATGAAGTGCAACTGGCAATGAACCCACTTTTGCTTGGTAACACCACCAAAAGGAATAGATACCTTGGAGGAGAAGCAAGATAAGAATTTTAAAGGACACAAGTCTGTATTTGAAAGTCAGCGAGAAGGTTCTCTTGCCCTGCACCTAGAACCTTTGACACTGGTGAGGACTCTACTTATCTTGGGTCAGGCTGCCTGTGTGCAGGGGGTTAGAGAGAGTGTAAATGACGAGGGAGGGCAAGGGTTTGTCCAACATTGGATCCCCAAAATGCAAGATCTGACCATATGTGACGCTAAGGAAAGGTTTCTCCATACACACTATCAAACACTACTTGATTAAATTAATCTGATGACCTCTATTAGGACTTGATATGAGTCCCGTTCTAGGCTAAGCTTTAAGGAGAATTCAAGAACACTGGACCTTCCTCTAAGGAGTTCAAGACCTGGTTCAGGACACTTCCAGGAAGATGGCGGACTAGAAAGACATGACACTCCCTTCTCCAGAAAAGTCACTAGAGGACAGGTTAGAACCTAGAAAAAGATCTTCCAGGGTTCAGGATACCAGCTGAAGGCTGGGCACCACCCAGAGGAGGAGGGACAAAGGATGGAAAAGGCGAGGACAGAACTGTGAGTTGAAAACAGCAACTACTTCTGCTGGCACCATCCACAACACTAAAGAAAGACTCTTCAGAATTCTCAGGTCTCCTGGGCCTGTGGCTACAGACAAAGGGAGCTCGAGGGATCTATCACCCCTGCAAAGGGGAGAGAGAGGGACACAGCCAAAGGTTGACTCAGTTTCTGACCCACAAATTTGGTCTGCTGTGTCCCAGGAGCCCTTCCAGGCTGGGTGGGATCACAAGGTGATTTGCTCTGGGAGGCAGCAAAGACCCTCTCAATCTCCCTCTGTTCTACTGGGACTAATTGTTGAGGATGCCCCAGGGAAGGGGAGAAAGAGGGACACAGCCTAAGGTTGACTCAGCTTTTGACTGGTAAATTTGGTCTGCTGTATTACAGGAGCCCTTCCAGGCCAGGTGGGGTCACACCATTGTTTGCCTTGGGAGCTGGCAAAGGACTAGAGATATAGGACCCTCCCAATCATTTTCTTTACTGACCAGGACTGATTGTTGAGGACTCAGAGGGGAGTGGAAATATTTCCTAGCCAGGAAAAGGGAGGGGCTGCCAGAGAAGGCTGGATAACTGTTTCAGAGAAAATTTGAATTAGAAGGCCCTTAGCTTCCAGAAAGGAAGCTCTGTCACACTGATCTGTCTGTGTTGCAACAAATACACTTTACCCAGGCATTGAATTGAGAGCTGCCAAAGAGCACCATCTGCTGTAGAACAAGGAAGTGCATGAGAAAAAAAATGAAAAATAAGTAGAAGAGGCTTTTTTTGGCCCCTATAACCTCCCTTCCCAAGGTCCCAGGAAGTGTGTCTACAACCAATTACTGGGCCCAGTGCCCAGTTTTGAGCAACCAGCAGGGACAATCCTAATAATCCAGGTCGAGCCAAGAATAAAAAAACAGTGTGGAAACACACAGCCTCCTGCCACTAAATCCCTACAAAAGAGAAAGAAATTGAGCATGTGAGTAAACTACATCCTAATCAGATGCTTATATATCAGCAAAAAAATTACAAGCCATACTAAGAAAATAGAAGGCATGGCCCAAGAAAAGGAATATATCAAAGCCCTGGAAGAGATGCAGAATTTGAGAGAACTAATCAGTGAGATGCACACAAATTTCCAAAATCAAATTGAGTTGAAAAACAATATAGTTAAAGAGATACATGACATCAAGAAGATACTGAGTGAGTGCAAAGAAGAATCTGAAATCCTGAACAGGAAAGTAACAAAGCTCATGGGAATGAAAGATACAACAGGTGAGATAAAAAATACATTAGGGGAATTGGAATTGGCCCAGTGGTGAGGGTGTCTGTCTACCACATGGGAGGTAGGTCCGTGGTTCAAACCCTGGGCCTCCTTGACCCGTGTAGAGCTGGCCCATGTGCAGTGCTGATGCGTGCAAGGAGTGCCGTGCCATGCAGAGGTGTCTCCCACGTAGGGGAGCCCCACGCGCAAGGAGTGCGCCCTGTAAGGAGAACTGCCCAGTGCAAAAGAAAGTGCAGCCTGCCCAGGAATGGCACTGCACACATGGAGAACTGACGCAGCAAGATGACGCAACAAAAAAAAAGAAACACAGATTCCCGTGCCGCTGACAACAAAAGTGGACAAAGAAGAACACACAGCAAATAGACGCAGAGAACAGACAACTGGGGTGGGGTGGGATGGGGAGAAAAATAAATAAAATAAATAAATCTAAAAAAAAAACACATTAGAGGCATACAACAGCAGACTTGAAATGATAGAAGAAAGAATAAATGACACTGAAGACAGAATAGCTAAAATTGAAGAGAAAAGAATGGAAAAAATTGAGCAGGGGCTCAGAAAGTTGAATGACAACATGAAATACCACAACATACATGTCATGGGACTTCCAGAAGGAGAAGAGAAAGGAAAAGGGGCAGAGAGTATTTCAGGAAATAATAGCTGAAAATTTCCCTACTCTCATGAAAGAAATGAACTTACATGTCCAAGAAGTACACCATACCCCAGTCAGAATAAATCTAAATAGACGTGCTCCAAGCCACATACTATTCAGAACATCAAATGTCAAAAAAGAGAGAAAATTCTCAGAGCAGCAAGGTAGAAGCAAACCATCCTGTACAAGAGACATCCTACAAGACGTAGCACAGATTTCTCTTCAGAAACCACGGAGGTGACAAGACAGTGGTATGATATAATTAGGATACTGCAAGAGAAAAACTGCCAGCTGAGAATTCTTTAACCAGCAAAATTGTCCTTTAAATATGAAGGTGAATATAAAATATTTTCACAAACAAACTGAAACTAAGAAAGTTTGCAAAAAAGAATCCACCTTTGCAGGAAATATTAAAGGGAGCCTTAGAACCTGAAAGAAAAAACACAGAAAGAGGTTTGGAAGAAGGTATAGAAGAAAGAATAACAGAAAGGATAACAAAAAGGGTAAAAAGACAGACAAAAAATGATATGACATAAAAACCAAAGAATAAAATTGTGGAAGTAAATAGTACATTTACAGCATTGACTATGAATGGATTAAATTCCCCAGTCAAAAGAAACAGCCTGACAGAATGGATTTAAAAAATGAGCCATCAATACGCTGCTTACAAGAAACTCACCTTGGACCCAGAGACACAAAATGACTGAAAGTGGAAAGTTGGAAAAAGATACTCCAGGCAAATAGTAAGCAAAAAAGAGCAGGGGTAACTATACTATAACAGACTTTAAATGCAAAGAAGTTATAAAAAATACAGAAGACCATTATATATTAATAAAAGGGACAATCTACCAGGAAGATACAATAGTCATAAATATCTATGCATCTAACCAGGGTGCCCCAAAATACATGAGACAAATTCTGGGAAAACTGAAGGGAGAAATAGACATTTCTACAATAATTGCTGGAGACTTCAACACCCCACCCACATCATTAGATAGAACAACCAGACAGAACATCAACAAGGAAACAGAATTTGAACAATACCATAAACGAGTTAGGTCTAACAGACATATATAGAACACTGCATCCAAATTCAGCTGATGATACATTTTTCTCAAGTGCCCTTGGATCTTTCTCCAGGATAGACCACATGTTAGGGCACAATGCACCTCTCAATAAATATAAAAAGACTGAAATTACACAAAGCACCTTCTCATCTTGCTGCGTCAGTTCTCCATGTGTGCGGTGCCACTCCTGAGCAGTCTGCACTTTTTTTCGTGCTGGGCAGCTCTCCTTATGGGACACACTCCTTGCATTTGGGGCTCCCCTATGCAGGGGACACCCTGCGTGGCACAGCACTCCTTGAGCGCATCAGCACTGCACGTGGGCCAGCTCATCACAGGCGTCAGGAGGCCCTGGGTTTGAATCCTGGACCTCCCGTGTGATAGGGAGATGCTCAATTCATTGAGCCAAATCTACTTCATAAAATAATTTTGAAGTATTCATGACAAAGCTACTTGAGCTAATAAATTAGTTCAGCAAAGTGGCAGGATACAAGACCAACACGCAAAAATCAATAAAGTTTTTGTACGTTAGCACTGAACAATCTGGGGAGGAAATTAGGGGAAAATTCCATTTTCAAATAGAAACAAAAAGACTCAAATACCTAGGAATTAACTTAACCAAAGAAGTACAGGTTCTATATGCAGAAAACTACAAAATAATGCTAAAAGAAATTTTAAAAGACCTAAACAAATGGAAAGACATTCCATGTTCAGGGATTAGAGGAATAAGTGTTGTTAAGATGTCAATCTTACCCAAACTGATTTATAGGTTCAATGCAATACCAATCAAAATCCCAATATCTTACTTTATAGAACTAGAAAAAGCAATTACCAAATTCATTTGGAAGGGAAAGTGCACCTAGAAAGCCAAAAACATTCTAAAAAAGAAGAGCAACATGGGAAGAATTTCACTGCCTGACCTTGAAACATATTACAAAGCTGCAGTGGTCAAAACAGCATGGTACTGGTATAAAGATGGACATATCAATCAGTGGAATAGAACTGAGAATCCAGAAATAAACACTCACCTCTACAGTCAAATAGTTTTTGACAAACCTACCAAGTTAATGCTGATGGGATGAAATACTCTCTTCAACAAATGGTGCTGAAAGAATGAAAGAGGACCCCTATCTCACTCCCTATACAAGAATCAACTCAAAATGGATCAAAGACCTAAATATAAAAGTCAGGACCATAAAACTACCAGAAGAAAATACAGGGAAACATCTTCAAGACCTTGTAATATGTGGCGGTTTCTTGGACCTTATATGCAAAGCACATGCAACCAAAAAAAAAAAAAAAAAAAAGATACGTGGGACCTCCTCAAAATTAAACACTTTTGCACCTCACAGGATTTTGTCAAAAGGGTAAAAAGGCAGCCAACTCAATGGGAGAAAATATTTGGAAATCACATATCTGATAAGGGTTTCGTTTCCAGGATACATAAAGAGATGTTACAACTCAACAATAAAGACAAATGATCTAATTTAAAAATGAGCAAAAGACTGGAATAGACATTTGTCCAAAGAAGAAATACAAATGGCAAAAAAGCACATGAAAGGATGCCCAACATCACTAATGATTAGGGAAATCTAAATCAGAACTACAATGAGATATCATGTCACACCTATCAGAATGGCCACTATTTAAAAGACAGAGAACTACAAGTGTTGGAGAGGATGTGGAGAGACAGGAACACTTATTCACTGTTGGTGGGAATGTAGAATTACACAGCCACTGTGAGGACTGTTTGGCAGTTCCTAAAGAAGCTGAATATAGACTTGCTGTGTGATCCTGCAATACTATTGTTAAGTATATACCCAGAAGAACTGAGGGCAGTGACACGAACAGACATCTGCACACCGATGTTTACAGCAGCATTATTCACAATTGCCAAAAGTTGGAAACAAACCAGGTGTCCATCAACAGGTGAAGAGATAAACTGTGGTGTATGTACACAATGGAATATTATTCAGCTGTAACAAGTAATGAAGCCATAAACCATATGACAATATGGATGATCATGGAGGACATTATGTTGAGCAAAGCAAGCCAGAAACAAAAGGACAAATACTGTAGGTTGCATTATTATGAACCAAATATATTGTGTAACATATCGTATGATTAAAAAAATATTCATAGTATATAGTATAAAAAAAAAAGACTGGTTCATATTTATAGTAAAAATCAGACTTATTGGCTCATGTCAAAATCTTCTCTTTCTTTGCTCTGATTCTAATTGTCTGCCTTTTGTAAACTGGTTATTTACAGATTAATTACCAGGATAGGCCAATTACTTCCTATCGAACAATGTATATACATTTACAAAACAAGAATCAACTCTTTTATTCTTTTTTCATGCCCTTCATTTTACTTTTCAGTAACAAGTAAGAAACCTGCTCACTGATTTTAAAGCCTTCTATTTTTTTTTTAGATTTATTTTTTAATTTCTCTCCCCACCCCCCCACCCCCCCAGTTGTCTGCTCTCTCTGTCCATTCACTGTGTGCTCTTCTGTGATGGCTTCTATCTTTATCAGCTGCACAGGAAATCTGTGTTTCTTCTTGTTGCGTCATCTTGCTGCGTCAGCTCTGTGTGTGTGTGGCGCCATTCCTGGGCAGGCTGCACTTTCTTTCCCGCAGGGTGGCTCTCCTCACAGGGTGCACTCCTTGCGTGTGGGGCTCCCCTACATGGGGGACACCCCTGCGTGGCACGGCACTCCTTGCGCGCATCAGCACTGCGCATGGGCCAGCTTCACACAGGCCAAGGAGGCCCAGGGTTTGAACTGCGGACCTCCTATGTGGTAGCGGATGCCCCATCCATTGGGCCAAGTCCACTTCCCCCTCCTATCTATTTAGAAACAGGGGGCTGGGTCTCAGTAATAAGGAAAGTCTTGTGGAGAAAGAGACTGTAATTTATACTCACTTTAGGCCAGATGATGTATTTTGCTAGACAAAAAATGGCAAACCAGTGATGAGCATGCCACTGCCTCCTGAGCTCTTTTGTGATAGCAATAATTAGCTTTAAAATATTCTGTCAAGATCCTAAGATGCAACACTAAACCCTGATTGCTTCTATTATATGTCAGTAGTTGCTCGTAACAACTGAGAAGCTAAGACTTTCTCCTGGAACAAACCTCTTTCTGTTACATTTCCATCAATGTTCTGCCTGGAAGTCTTAAGCCTTCATTTAACCTACATGCCTGATCACTGAGAAGCTTCAACTTAAGGCTTATTTAAATTATTAACATCCTTTCTGCCCAGCACACTTTCAGTCCTGCAGCTACTACCTAGCTGCTGGCTTTTTAACCAGCGAGCTACTGTTTGTGGTAATGTCTACCCATTTTCTTCAGAAGGCTTTGGTGGGGATGGGAGGTAGAAAATTAATTTGATCTTGAGAACTAGAATGAGCACATAATTATGCACAGCTTGATCTTTGTAAATTAAGATTAAGTATGTGATGTCAAACCCCAAACACTTTCTGTTCCAGGCTTTGTTTTGATTTTCTCTTGGCTTCCTGTTATACATTTAATACCCCTTACTTCCTGTGAGATTGATGTACGGGCTTCCAAGTGGTAAGCAACATGCCTCTGAGATGACAGTCTGTGCTGTCAGAGGTTACTCCTAAGAGGGGCACTACTGCTGCCTGCCAAACCTGCTCACCTTTCCAAGAAGCTGCCTTCTTTTCTAGAGGCCCCTGAACATCACTTTATTCATATTCTTCCAAAACAGAGACAATAAAGGCTCCAACAGAGGAGGCATACTGAGCATGACAAATGGTGGACCTCCTTGTCACATCCCATTCTATTTCATCTATGATCCTTGCTGCAGAGACATTTTGCAGTCATAACAACAGGTAACTATTTGTACCTACAACTTTTGCAGTACTTGAAATAAAATGATACTATTGGAAGGATATGAGTCATGTGCTTCCTGGAAAACTTGTTCTGCCCTCTTGATTTTCTAAGCTATTTTGTGGAAATTCAAAATTTCACTTTTCTTAGTAGAGAAGTTTACAATAATAACTTTCTGGTAATACTGAAAACGCTAAATTTGAAAGGGCTGAGAATGCTACCAATTTTTTTTTTTAGTTATAGCAACTAAAACAAGACACCGTATAGGAAAATGACTTAATTCTTAGAATAAATCCAACTGGCTTTATTAATTCATCCTTGTCCCATGCTTCAGAGGAAGAGAAAATAGTTTATTTTTAAACTTCATTTAATATTATGAAATCCTTCTTACAGTTTGTATTTCACAAACAGACCTTAAAAAGCACACATCCTTGTGCAAATTCTACTGCAACACAGGGAATTATATCTTGTTTTCCACGTTCACACTTACCAGTATACAATGACATCCATTTGAGACTAGAGAGACATTTTAGAAGCATAACTGAGTTCTGCTAGGACAATTTCCACATCTAATGTAGCAATTTTTTAGAGGTCAGTCTTGTAAAATCTTCTCTCTCATTTTCCCTGAGGGAAGCAGTTATTTTTGTTGCATTCAACCAGAAAAATTCCACTGCAAATTCAGTCCCTGACCCATGCCCAAGGAAGAGAATACATCCACTCAAACCTAGAAATATTTATATGGCATGTTACATTTCAAATGGAGTCCATTTCCTATGCCACCGCAATAATTTTTTTTTTTTTTATTTTATTTTATTTTTTTTTTCTCTTATTTTTTTTTATTTTATTTTATTTTATTATTGACTTTGTAATAATATTACATTAAAAATATATATGTGAGGTCCCATTCATCCCCACCCCCCCTCCCTCTCCCCCCCCAACAACACTCGTTCCCATCATCATGACATATCCATCGGATTTGGTAAGTACATCTTTGGGCACCTCTGCACCTCATAGACAATGGTCCACATCATGGTCCATACTCGCCTCCATTCCATCCAGTGGACCCTGTGAGGATTTACAATGTCCGGTGATTACCTCTGAGGCACCATCCAGGGCAGCTCCATGACCCAAAGACGCCTCCACCTCTCATCTCTTCCTGCCTTTCCCCACACCCATCTTCCACCATGTCCACTTTTCCCAATCCAATGCCACCTCTTCTTTGTGGACATTGGATTGGTAGTGTCCATTGCACCTCTATGTCAAGAGGAGGCTCAGATTCCACCTGGATGCTGGATGCAATCCTCCCATTTTCGGTTGTAATCACTCTAGGCTCCATGGTGTGGTGATTGTCCTTCTTCAACTCCATCTTAGCTGAGTGTGATAAGTCCAATAAATCAGATTGTAGGTGCTGGAGTCTGTTGAGGCTCAGGACCTGGTTATCACATTGTCGACCACCGCAATAATTGATAAAATATGTGTCCTCTGCTCCATACTGTACTTCTTCAAAATTATAGCCCTTCTCTCAAGATTTGAAAGTTTAAAACTGGGTTTACAGTTATAGCGTTCAATGTATACGT
This sequence comes from Dasypus novemcinctus, assembly GCF_030445035.2. NCBI lineage: Eukaryota > Metazoa > Chordata > Mammalia > Cingulata > Dasypodidae > Dasypus > Dasypus novemcinctus. Next base: position 38,935,262 of record NC_080689.1, read on the forward strand.
AAGCAGAATGAAAGAGGTATTTGGATATTCGGGTCTTAAAACATTAAGAAAATCTTTTTATGTTAATTTTCTATGTCTTGGTTCCCCCATCTTTTATTTTAAAAGGAATAGTAACTTCACAGTGATGCCTCACAGGTTAAGAGGGCAGATTTCAAATTATGAGCTGCCTTGCCTAATATGCTAAATCACTGACATTATCCAAATCCATTTTATAATAACAATAAAATAACTTTAATAATAATTTAGTAATTTTAGAAAATTAGACGACCATTTCTAATTTTTTTTGGAATATAAATAATATAAATACAAAAAGTTGGACGTATTAAGTAAAGTTAGTGAATATTTATTTAGGACAAACTGTCAATATGTAATTATGCAATGGTCTAATTTTCAGGGAAAAAGTTATGCAATTGACAAGCTGGAAAAAAAAAAACCCACAACATTTTAACAACGAGTCTATCTCTCACCTTTCCTGTCATATCTGGAAACAGCAGAGATGTCCTGATTTTGGTTTCTGAATCTATAGTCAGAGTATGTATGACCCATTAGGTTGGTTTGCATAGAAGATTCCTATAACTGGAGGTTTCATTTAAGGGAAGTGTCAACAGAGTGTGGGATATTGGTGGTTTGACTGTCATCTGCCGCCCCTCCTAACAAATTGTTTTGGGATCCAAAAAAACCATAAAGTCATATAGTTCTCCAGCAAATTAAGAATCATACGACTATGTAATCCAAATCAATCCACAAAAGTCAAGTGCCTTCCTATTCTCACTTCAATCATTAACTGCATTTTCCTTTGGTTTTGTTAATATATCTGCAAAGAACTAAAAGTAAGATTTTCCAATACATAGTAAATTGCATGTCCTATTCACTTCTCCATTTTCTTCTTTAATTTCTTCAGTAAGGTCTTCAGAAAGAGGCATTAGGTTTAGAATTTGAAAGTTAGAATGCTAAATCTGAAAAATAGATACAGGGACAAACAGTCTCTTTGGAGGGAAACAGAAGAATATGAAATGGGTGCTCTAAGGCTTAACTCATTGTTTCACTTCCCTCTTTTTTTTTTTTGTTTCACTTTCCTCTTTTTTTTTTTTTGTTTCACTTTCCTCTTTTTTACAGGCAAACTTCTAAGGCATACTTTCCCTGAAAGAACTCAGCTCCAAATTTTGAAAAGTCTTTTCATTTAAGAGGAACTCTAATGAGACGAAAATTAAAGGCAAAGACAAATCGTCTCCAAGAACACAATAAGGGGGGGTATTTTTTTTTTGTCTTTATTTTTTAATGTTACATTCAAGAAATATGAGGTCCCCGTAAATCCCCCCCCCACTCCTCTCAAGGGTGGTATTTTTAATTGAGAGAAGCTTTCAAAATTTAGGTTTTAGTACAAGAATTTTTGTGAACACATCTAAATGGCATTATTTTGTAAACTGCTTTCAACCCTAAGGGAATTTAACAGGAATTCCTTTAATTTTGCTTCTCATAGAGCATTTTCCTATAGCTGATGCATACAAGCTGCCCCAATCCCTATACGTTATCTGCTCCATACTGTACTTCTTCAAAATTAAAACATGTAGAAAAATCCACGAAATGGGTACTGTTATTAAATCCATTAGAACAGAAGAGGAAAAGAGTACAGGGAATTCCAGTAACTTTCCCTACATACCATATAGATAGATGTGAGAGAGAGAGAGAGAGAGAGAGAGAGATGGATAGATAGATAGGGTACACTTTATTTATATATGGAGACAGTTTTCAGTGTGTTGCTTGCCTGAATAACATTAAATTATGTATAAGTAAATAAATATGTATGCATTAAATACAATCTATGTCTCCATTTGAACATCTTTGTCTTTTACCAATCTTATGTGATTTTTGTCCATGGAAGAGGACACTCTTTTTAGAAATCATGTTAGAGTTCCAAATTCAACATCTCATTTAGAATTAATAACAATGATAATAGGATCATGTTCACAACTCAATGAGAAGAAGTCAAAATATACAGTTTCTCTAAAACACAGAAATCATCTTTATTCAGGGGGGAAAAAAAGCAGTAATATTCTTGAAACTTTAATTTTGAGGAAGATAAAAATAGATCCACAGGAAATTGATCAAGTGTAACTCACATAATATTTCTAGAAATAATATTTTTTAAAAGTCCCACAGAAGGACAGTTAGTAAAATATCCAAACTTTTGTGGGTATGACCTAATGAATAACTGTGGCAACTGAGCAACAGCTCTCCTGAAGGAACCACCCTAGTCTCTGAGATCATGAGCTGTGGCCCATGGAAGTAACTTCCCTTGTAGGGATGATGGAGTGAGACAAGAGAGGCACAGTGATCAGATGAGGGGCAATGGGGTTAAAAACTGATCAAAACACCTGCTCCTTTGCTATCTCTTAAGCACTCCAATTATCTATCCATTATGAAAAACTGCATTGATTTACATATTAATATTCTGCACTTCAGCATGTGCCCTTTATGTTCACACACAACAGAATACACTCTGACACACAGATTTAACCTATGTGACTCAGCCATTAAACTAAAATTTGAGAGTGGGAGAAAAAAGAAACAGAACGAATACAGTAGTTTCCATTGTTCTCTTCCCTGCCTCGGATTTTAAACCCTTACCTGTCACTCATGAGCTCTCTATTTTTGTCAGTTTGCTTATCAGTCATGATGGAGAGCTTAACCTAGGGTGAGCATGGGGTTTGTCTTTAATTCTGTTTCAGTGTTTGCAGGTTTCTGGGGTGGGGCCTATGCACAAATTTTTGGTGCATGTCTATAGCTTCGCTTTAATCTCCGTGACTTCTGGACAGGCGAAAGAGGACAGTAAGCCACTCCCTGTGCCAGCACTGTCCAATAGAAGAACTCTGTGCAGTGAGGGAAATATTCCACATCTGCCCAATCCAATACAATAGCCATATGTGACCCCGAAAACTTGAAACATGGCTAGTGTAAGTGAGTTCCTGATTTTTAAAATTTTGTTTTAACTAATTGAAATGTAAATTTGAGTAGCCACTGGTGGCTAGTGACTACAGTATTGAACAGCATAGCTCTGTGCCATACCTCAAATTTCTAAGAAAACTATGCTGGAGAAGAAAGAAGTAACAAGTTTGTGTCCCCATAGCCAGGTCTGCAAATTCCCAATCTTCCTTTCTCACTTGTGGGTTTGGTTTCTGAATATTGATGAGAACATCCGAAAATCTCTGTGAATGTATGGTCTAATACAAGTCAGGGAGTCTATTTCCTATTAGGACCTACACCGCCATTTAGTCAGGCTTTGATTCTTTTCACGTGAGACTCCTGCATCCACCCCAGCCACTGTTCTAAACTTTCGCCACATGCAAGGCTCTTACTCCTAGCCACACGCCTTCATGTTCAGAAATGCTCTAAAGCCTCATTCACAAAAGAGCCCAAGGCCAACATCCACATCAGGAGCACCATGCATCAATTTCTCTTTATTTTTCCATCCTCCACTCTTCCTGCTAACAAAGATAATCCCAAGATCAAATGCCCTATACCTGTGACATCAATTTATTCCCTCCTACCTCCTCTGGTCTCTGCTCCATTATTATCTCCTTTTTTTCTTTTTGAATCTTCAATCTTTGTTTACCGAATGACTCCTCCACTTTCTAAAAGCAAGCAATTCTCTCCGGTCCCCTCCAATAATAGCATTCAGTCCTGTCATAATTAACATCCTTTACTGACCCATTTCCTCTGACATCATGGTTTCTACCTCAATCCCTTCTTTGGCCAGTAATCTGATAATTACCCAATCCAACCTGCTTCGGTATACTCCCTGGGTTCCTCCTTTACCTCTTCAACTGCTCATTCTTACTCGATATTCTCCATTATTTCATTCTCTGCAGTTGGGCATTACTTAAGATCAGGGATAAGCAAACTACAGCCTGTTGGCCAAGTCCAGCCTGATGACTGTTTTAGTATGGCACAAGACCTAAGAATGACTTTTACATTCTGAAATATTTTACATTTAAAAATCAAAAGAAGAGTAATACTTCATGGCACATAAAAATAATATGAAATTCAAATTTCACTGTCAATAAACAGTTATTGGAACACAGCCACACCCATTCATTTACGTATTTGCCATGGCTGTTTTCTTGATACAGTGACAGAGTTACAAGAGAGGCCTTGTGCCCTGCAAAACTGAAAATACTTAGGCTATCTGGCCCTTTACAGAAGTAGTTTGTAGACCTTTGCTTAAGAGAGTCCTTTTAAACTTTCTCCCTCAATCATCGTATCTGCTTCCTATCATTTTTATGTAGCAAGGCAAGGGTTAAGAATAGTTGAGTTGACATATACCAGGCAATATGTCAGGCACTTCAGAGACATTGTAGTATGTCGCTGTACAGAAGTGGGATATGATGTTCAGCTTAAATAACTTGTTTAGAGTATTGCCTGAAGTTACCCAGTACTCTGTGGCGCCATCTCTCTAGTTTGTAGCAGGTAGTCAGTAAATGTGCACCTCATCCTTGCTTACTACCTGATCACCTTTGACTCTGACATCATTCAGTACATCCAAACCATGACGCTTCCTCCCCATAATGTCACTTTTCCTCCCCATTACTTTCACACTTACCCAAGGTCATAAAATAATAACCTGCTGCCAGAACTGCAGGTACTCTATTTTACTAACTTGATTCTCTTTTATCTTCCATTTTTCCCTGCTATCATCGCTGATCTCTCCAAAGGAGCATTGCTAACCTGTCTCACATACCCATTTATACCTCTGTAAGGATCTTCGAAAATGCTCACCAAGTTCTAAGCTTGCCACCCCTATGGCCAAAAATCTCCATGCCTGCTCATTGCCTAAAGAGAAAATTTCTATAATACTTTGACTTTTCAAAAAGTATGTTTATATCTCGTGTCTTCTTATACATGTGCCACTTTTTGTTAAGGAGGAAAGTCTTTCTCAGAGGGCATTCTTTGCATTTCAGTAAGACAATTACTATCTTGATTAGCATAGTATTTGTATTAGTATTTGTATTATTACATGTACATGTATAATGGGGTACATTATACAAGTACCCCGTACTGTTCTTGATTCCTCTTCTTTCTTCTACCTGGATTACCCTTCCCTTTATTTAAATCCAATTAGTCCAAACAAAAGAGCTTTTATTCTGTTCTTCCTGAACCACTATTGGTTTGTTGTGTTTTTTTTAAAGATTTATTTATTTCTCTCCCCTTTCCACCCCACCCTGGTTGTCTGTTCTCTGTGTTTATTTGCTACATCTTTTTTGTCTGCTTCTGTTGTTGTCAGTGGCATGGGAATCTGTGTTTCTTTTTGGTGCATCATCTTGTTGTGTCAACTCTCCATGAATGCAGTGCCATTCCTGGGCAAGCTGCACTTTCTTTCGTGCTGGGCGGCTCTCCTTACGGTGCGCACTCCTTGAGGTGTGCACTCCTTGAGCGTGGGGCTCCGCTACGCGGGGGACACCCTTGCGTGGCAGGGCACTTCTTGTGTGCATCAGCACTGCGCATGTGCCAGTTCCACACGGGTCAAGTAGGCCCGGGGTTTGAACCACAGACCTCCCATGTGGTAGACGGATGCCCTAACCACTGGGCCAAGTCCGCCTGCCACTATTGGTTTTATTCTAACTGCCTTGCATGATAATTATCAGTATACTTGTCTTATCTCCACAATTCTACTGTACTCTCCTTGAACCCATTTTATTCTCCATGGACCCATTTTATTCTTTTGGCACAGAATTCCTCACAGGATCCAGAACACAGTGAATGAGGGAGATTTTGTTAGTTGTCTACTCAGCAGTTATACTCATCCTTTCTTTCCTGCCAGCAGAACCCCAGTTTGCTCCTTATACTAAGGGTAGCCCCCAGGCTCACCATCTCCAACCGCCAGGCCTATGCTAATCAAGATAGTAATTGTCTTATTGAAATGCAAAGAGTGCCCTCTGAGAAAGGCTTTCCTCCTTAACAAAAGGTGGCATATGGAGGGAACACCCTTCATTGCCTAAAACAGCTTCAACCTTCTAGCAAAAATGAAGGCAGGTATAATTATCAACCCTCAAGTTATCAGTTGCAAGGACGGAAAGTTCCTTAGTCTCCAATGATTTAACAGCTGAATTAACAATCATACTGCAATCTTATTTCTAGACTTTGTACTTAAGGAGTAAAAGAAAACTGTTACTGTTCAAGCTACTTTTATTTGAGCCTTCCATTACTTGCAGTCTTGTCAGTAGTCTATTGAACTAATTTGGTGTTCAATAGATATTTATTTAAGTTTAAATATATGAATGTGCATTTAAATATATATGTACATTACACAAATGTTCTGAATTTAGCTGTGCCTTGTATTATTTGTATTATTATATAATATTTCATTTGATTGTATTTTTGGAAGCTCCCTGGAGGAAGAAACATTTCTTCTACATACTTTATCAACATTAAACATAGTACAGCTGCCTGATGTGTGCTTCTTGACTGAATACGTTAATAAATATTGGGTGAATGGTAAAGCTAGGTAGTTAGCGGGAGGGGAGGATGAATTTCTTTCTAATTTCTTCCCAAGGCATCACGGGCAGAAAAAATGCAGGGAAACTACACATCACCTAGATTGCCTAGAAATCAGAGAGAGGAAAGAAAGAAAGAGGGAGGGAGAGAGGGAGGGAGAGGTAAATGCAAAGAACATTTTGTATGAAAACGATGAACAGGTTTCAGAGGTCAGTCACTTGATACTTAGGCAGTTTCAGAAATAAAAGCAGATGGTAGAGTTTTTGCTTTTCCTCTTGGCCACAAAACCTCTGCTAATTGTAGTAGCAACAGAACAAGCTGCTTTCATTTCCCCAGCAATGCTTAGGTTGCACTTTGGTTCTGACTTTCATCGTAATCACCGCAGCACTTGCTGCTTGCTCCTTGCCTCCAGTGTCTAAGACCCCTTCAGTTTTTCTCTGTGCTTGGACATTCCTCTTCACATGACTTCTTCATAGGAAGACGACCAAATAAACAAACTACCAACACACATTTCAGAGCATTGTCCAAGAATGAACAAGGCTCCTTGAGAGAACGACAGTGAGCTACTTTAAGTACAAGTGACACAATCAGAATAAGAAATGATATTCCCTTAACATGCTGATACTCCCTGACACATTGGCTTGAGAGAAGCAAAATAAAATGGGAAGGTCATCTGTAAGGGTCTATTCCTTAACTGTAAAATGGGCTATCTTTAGAGCCAAATAGAGCAGATTTTAAAAATATATGTATTTGTGCACTTCATGAATTTTGAACTTGTGAAATGGAATCAATATAACTAACAGCAGCTCTACTGCCTTTCTACCTTTGCAATGTTCCGGACTTTCTGGTAACCCTTTCCATAAGACAGTATCTTTTTTTCCTTCTTGCAGTTGAGACTTATTTTTCCAGAAATGGAAACAGCATTAAACGTGCCGAGAAATTTATTAACCAAGCTTGCTCACATATTTATATCTCCACCAGGATACAGCATTGTATTTACCAAGATTAAATTATCTCCTGTCAAAACTCTGAAAATCATGGTGTACAAAGCCACACTTTAGAGATGTAAGCATCTATTTCAAAATGAAAATCATATATTAAAATAGATATGTTTAGAAGGTTATATTGTACAAACTGGAAATAATATGAAATACTGGGCATTTCACAGGGGACAGACAGCAAAGTTGCCAAATCTGGAAGAGAGTTTTGGATACTGGATACTGGAATTAGTAGAAATGGGTTTAAGTTCCACATCTGCCATTCACCAGCTTTGCGACTTAACAATTTATCTGTAAAATGGGGATAATTCCTGCTTCACCCACCTCCATTATAAAGAACAAATGAAAATATGCATGTGAAAATCTTATACAAATAGTAAAAAGATATATAAATAAATGGGTGGAACTTTAAGCTGGTATTTTAAATTCAAGGACCTTGATTTCTGTTTTAAGAATCAGTTTTCCTGCCTAGAATCACAGAATTTTAGAAGCATAAGAACACTTAAGAATCAGATAGTCAAACTCCCTTGTTTTGTAGATAAAGAACTTAAGCCCAGAAAATTAATTTTCCTAACTCCTGGTTTATTGTTCTTTCTACTAAACAGTTCCACTGTCTACTAAATAAAGGAGTGTTTACCGGAATTTACCACTTAAAAAAATTTAATTGATATGGAATATTTAGTTCTAAAGCATATTCTCAAATTAAAATCTCATTTTATTTTTACTATTAATATATCCAACACAGGTTTCAGGGAAGATATTACTTTCATTTGAAAGTGAGACTGTTCAGAACAGAGAAATGGGTAGCAGAGCCAAACATGGAGTCAACATTTTATATTTAGTCTGGGACTCTTCCTGCCTTTCAGCAATCTTCACCATATTTTGACTACAAGGGACTATGTTTCTTTTAATAGTGATCTGTACTATGTACTTTAAAAAGTAGGACAGAATAAAATTAACTTTGCTGGGGGAGTCTTGCAATACCCTTTGCAATGTCTGGCGATACCCAAGGGTATCTCAAAACTAGGATGAAGAATGCCTATGCTAGATTATTCTATTTCCTAAAGTAATTTGTCTCTTAATAGCAATCATAATTACCTTCTACAGTATCCAAATCCCAGCCTCTCTACCCAGCAAAACTATTCTGAGTAGTTAAGATCCCATGGTTAAAAATTCTCAACACTGCTGCTAGAAAGCAGACTTTCATTCTCCAAATCCATTCTGAGAAAGGCATGCCCTGGTGACAACTCCCAAGCTCTTATGTGAATATCGAAACCTTGTTTCATTTTCACAAAATTATTTCTAACAGAAAATCCTTATTTTTTTTTATGATTAAAGAAGCATTAGATTACATAAATGTTACATAAAAAATATAAGGGATTCCCATATGCCCCACTCCTTCCCCCCTCACAATTTTTCACATCAACAACATCCCTCATTAGTGTGGTGCATTTGTTATAATTGATAAACATCCTTATTAACTTAAGAAAATCCTTATTAAATGAACCATTCTTTGCTTAAGACACGAGTAAAACCATATAAATACATACTAGATTCATTCAAATGACATTTTTAAGAATATATCTAGAAGGTCCTAAGTAAGTTTTTCATGTTCACTTGTCCTCCTTACACAAATCCTTTTGCCCCAAATGCCCTTACCACCATCAGCTTAAAAATACTCTTATCCTATAAAGATATTTAATCAGGGAATGATCTAGTGTCATTTATATCTTTCACACTATTCTTCTAACGCAAATCCCAGGGTCACTTGCCTTTGAAGCCTTGTCTTTTATTATTTAATAAAAGGTTTTTGATCTCTGTGAAAATAATTTCATTGTCAGTGAACAAGTGGTAGCAGTATCATGTGCTTCTGTGTGCAGTATGTCTGTGCCCATCATTTGTTGGGGGAAGATGGAGCTAAAGGTAAGAGGAAAGGAGTGAAAAAGTGAAGATGAAGTTTGATCTTGAAAATACGCTAGCAAGTTCCTAATTACTTCACTTAGAGGTAAAGGCAGCCCTAGATGCATATTTTGCTTCTGAAAAGATGAAAAGATAAATTTTTCTAGTTTGCTATCTTGGCTACCAGTTAAACTTTGTTCACCAAGAAGTCACGGGTAAGGTCTGGATGGAATACTTTGTTTGCATCCTCTGGAATGAAAGCCACCCAAATCCATTAAGACTCTTTTAAGGTGTGTTCATTCTGTAGCAATCATCAGTATAAAAATTGTACCAGTTAAACAGTATAAGTGACTTTCTGGCAATCAACAGTGCAGCCAAGCAAGAGGATCCCAGAACCTCTGTTATCACATCATACCAGATTGAGTTTAGCATCTTCTAAGACCTAATCTATAGTTGGAAACACTAGAAAGAACTTCCTTGTTCTTCCACCTGGGGCTGTGATTTCCTACTTCCTAGGAAAAAGAATTCTTTCTTCCTCCCAGGTCATGGCTAGAAACAAAGGAGAGGAGGGTCCTGGGATTTTGCCGCTCACTTTGCTTGATTTGATTGTGGATATACAGCCCCTGATGAAGGAAAGAAGTGGGATTTATTTACATGATTCACTAGGGACAGTCACAGCAGAATGTAAAGCAATGAATCTTTGCTTCCATTCTGACCAGGAATAGGCCCTGGGAAAACCTTCTGATTCGACTGGAATTGAGTAGAGTGGACTTTTTTTCTGGGTAAACTCACAATTGCTGCCAGCACATGGCAAGTTACTGCTTAAGCACAGATTTCACTTCATTGTGTCAACTCGGTAATGATAGGATCAATCTGGCGAGTGCAATTTTTCTCACATTATGCGTGTATTTGGGCAGGTGCTATACTTCACTGATTATATATATATATATATATATATATATATATGCTCATACCACAGGGAGAAATAGATTCTCTAATATATATATATAGAAAAAAGAATGGTTTTAAGGTTTGGTAGGGGGAAACGGTTAAAGTTGTACCAACAATCAGAACATGGAACAAATTCCTGTCTTCGGGGGCAGCATTTTTGCTACATATGTTCTAAACCTCTTCTTAATCTAGAAGAAGCAAAAGCATCATTAAGGAAAAATCCAGAAAATATTTTCTAAAATAGTTCTACAATGACTTCACCTATGACCACAATGCCTTCTGTTCTCATTTGCATATTGCCCTGTTTGGCTCAGAATTTGCTATTTCCATTGTCAGCATTGAAAATTGCCAGTGGGACTGAGGAAGCTGGCCGTCACTGGAGGGCTATGCCTGTACATACAATAATACCTCACAATCTGCAGAGGCCACTCTGGGTTCTGATGATTGGCTTACAAAAGCAATAATTATGTCTGTAACATTGGGGCTTTCTTGTTAAGATCAGACTCGATGAAAAAAATAACTCCAGCTTCAGACTGGAAACAAATAACAGCATGTAGTTCTTGCTAGGCTACTGGGCAGTACGATTAGTCTATGTGTTGTCTCTGAAACTTTCTGGCTGCCTCTGAAAAACTGTAATAAATGGTAAATGATAAAACCTAAATATGTAAGTATTTATAGACATCCTTTAGAGGATGCCACACCTTGTAAGCATTTGGTAATGACTATGTGCTAAGTTCTGGACTCTAAAGAAGTATATGAGCCAATCATTGCTTCAAGAAACTCCAGGATCTATCTAGGGAAAATTACAGTCATCAAAACATAAAAATAAAATAAAATTTAAAAACACCTTAAGAATACATGAGCACAAGAGTGAATGTTAAATACAGTGTTATAAGTGTTAAAGCAGCTCTATGAGTGGCTCAGAGACTGATATGTAAAGCAGTTGGCAAAGCCTGATTCTTAGAAAGTTCTATATAAGTGTAATTATAATAATAATCATAAATTATCATTACATTATTGTATATTTAGATATTGTATCGTATATGGGATTGCATTGTAAGCATACTGTATTTTGAGTGATAAATAATAAAGTATAATAATATTATTGCCAAAAGTTCATTATGAACTAGGTCTTTTCCATAAGAGATTTACCATACATTACAGATTAAAAGAAATGCCATGAATTTCAAGACTGAAAATTTCAGATTAGATATCTTAATGAAGGTGTTATAGCTAGTTAATTAGAAGAGCTTAGAGTTGAATCTGGGTCCATCTGATTTCAAAGCCCACACTGGATCATTCGTGACAAGAGAGTTCACAGAAGGATTTATGGAGGAAATGATGCTTCAACTCATCTTCAAGAATTCTCAGCATTTGCATGGTTGGAAGGAAGGTGGCAGGGCATTTCCCCTGAGGATACGGGTAAAAGTTATGTCAACAAGGCAGGGTTAGGTGTAGCGTGTGGCAAGGAGATGGGCCGACTAAAGAGTGGGAAGTAGAAAGGGGTGAAGGGAGAGATGATAGAGGGTCCAGAATCTCCAAAAAGATTCTCTGAGCTGGACATAAGATTGGAGACTAGAAGAGGGTATGTACAGTCACAGAAGATTTCAAGCCAGATGAATCTAGTTTTCTGAAAGCAAACCTAAATATGGTTTCTATTAGAAGATAAAAGAATCAAAGAACAAAAAAAACAAAAACAAAAACAAAACCCAAAAAATCTGATTATAATACTACACTCACAGGTAGACAGACAATAAATAATACTAGAATAGATAGCTTGATAGGTGTTGATTAAAGGGGAAATATAAGGCAGGAAAGGGGAATAAAGAGTATCGGGTGGGTGGGGTGTAATTTTCATTTAGGGTAGCCAGAAAGGTGTCACTGAGAAAGTGACGTTTGGACAACGAAGGATTCATTGCCCTTAGTTTTCTTACTGCATTACTGGAACATAACCCCTCTTCTCATACCCCAAATTGAGATGTGGGATTATCACAATCAATAATTTTGCTGCACTTCCTCTAATAGATATTATTCTCTTTGGGCTCTTATCTTTGATTTAGTAAAACACATGTTTATAACTTTCAACTTATGATCTTTATTTATAAACTTATACAATGCTTTTATATTTGTTCAAATTTTAAAAAATTGCTATTTTTACTTATTTTTTTACTTTAAGAAGTTTTAAGTCTATATGCCTGGGGGAAATAAATCTACAACAGATTTAGTGTTATTTCATTATACTCTTTAGTCACCTGTCTCAATAGTGTCTTAATTTATAGACTACATAATTATCTTCTTCATAGTAAAGAGTATTAACACTCTTCTTTTCCCTGTTTCCATTTATCTTTTCCTATTTTTTCTAATTAATTTATTGAAAAGGAGTATTTAGTTTTGACTGGGTAGAGTTATATTTCCTGCGGTTTTGTTTGTTCGTTTGTTTGTTTTTAAGGAGGTACTGGAGATTGAACCCAGGACCTCGTACAATGGGAAGCAGGTGTTCAACCACTAAGCTACATCTGCTCCCCAACAGGAGTTGTGTTTTTTTGTTTGTTTGTTTTGTTTTTAGGAGGTATCAGGGATCAAACCTGGGACCTTGTATATGGGAAGGAGGCATTCAACCATTTGAGTTACATCCGCTCCCCTCCTACGTATTAAAATGAAAAATTTGTACAACTCTCCAATTATATTTAACATTTAACAAAGTTTATTTTAGTGTAATGTGAAATTTATTAATATCATTTTAATCTGGATGGCTGGCATTTGTTTTTTCCAGCATTTGGTGGGAAGTTGGAAAAAAAAAAACCAGTGTTTTTCAAGAGTCTAATAATTAAAGAATGGGATTGTATATTTTGTCCAAGACTCTATTCCTTGGAAACAACAAATTATCTGTACAACTTGTTCCAGATTTTTGTATTTTAAAAATCAATTACTGCCTCATGTAATTAGAACAAGGCAGATGCACCTACTAGTCCCATCTGTGTTGTCAAAAAACATGGAAAGAATCATGAGATGATATGATAAAACATTAGCTCTTTCTAAGAACTCGGTAAATGTGTACAGTGTTGGAGCAGCATCTACTGCTAATTTTTTCCTGCTGAGTCTATCTATTTAGGCCCCAATACCCTGACTTGACTTTATATGCACCTGTCACAATCATGCCGGTATCACCTTTTTAATGCAGCACAGCTTCGAGCCAGAAGCCCTGGGTTTAAATCTCAGCTCAGCCACTTAAAAGCTCTATGATCCTGGTCAAGTTACTTGACCTCTCTGTGCCTTGCTCTTATCATCTGTAAAATGAGGATAATCCAAGTACATGTAAAATGTTAGAGCAGTGCCTCGCATATAGCCCTATGCATTTCCTCTTATTGCTATTATTCCTAAGATCTATAAATCAGAAACCTAAGAGCTATGGTTTAAACAATTGCAATGAAAGAAGGATCAGGTGCCACACATATCTTCAAATTTTTTTGGTGAAACTTTTTCCCAATGTAAAGCTCTCATTGAAGTTTCAATTACACAGATTAACAAACCTTATACATTGAGGAGCTGTTTACTAAAATGAAGGTAGAAGAGATTCGGGGTTGGGATTGGGAGGGAAGTACCAACAATTAAGTTTGGAACATGTTAAGTTTGAGATATCTATGAATATCCAAGTGGAAATTATTACAATACTGGATACAAAAATATGAAGATACAAATATGAGAGATATGACATAAAGGTAGTATTTAAAGACATGAGAATGAATGAAATTACTTAGATAGGGGATATTAAATGAAGAGAACTCTGGAACCAAATCCTGAATAACTTCAACATTTAGGAATTAGGTAGAGCTGAGGAGCTGGCAAAGAAGCCTGGTAAGGAGAAATTACAGGAAAAGGAGAACTAAGTGTATGTAGTATCAGAGCAGGCAATTCTTCTCCAGGGAGGGAGTCATCAAACATCAGTCCCTGCTAGCAGATTGAGTAAAGTGATAACTGAACCATGTTCAATGGATTTGATAATGCGAAGGTCACTGGAGCTCTTAAAGTAGCAGATTTGGCAACTTGTCTTTGAGGGGAAGCCAGAATACAGTGGATTGAAGAGTGAACGTGGGGTGAAAAACTGACTTAGGTTGTATTTAGGATTTAAAATGTTCAACGTGCTTGGTTTTGTGGCATAAAATGGATGTTAGGTCAAGAGAAATGGTTTTTGACTTGTTTGTTTTTAATGCTAGTATAATCCAAAAAGTAATGTTGCAAATTCAAGGTGAGAAGGGAAGGACTGAAAGAGTAAGTTCTTAGAAGGGCAAGATAAGAGCAGTAAAAACAGTCCCAAAGTAGAAGGGGAAAAGAAGAAGGGGGAGATTGTGGAAATATGGGAGAGTTTTCTTCTACTCGCTTCTATCTCTATACCTTGAAGAATGGACCTCAGTTGGATGGAAAGTGTAGGGCAAGGAGTGAGTCATTTGTGGGTTTGGGTGAGCACAACGTACAGTCAATGTTCTATAGCTGTTAATTAGCCAAAGGAGTGCAGCGCTGTTTGGTAACTATATGATGTCATGTTACAGGGTGGAAAGGAACCTGGACTGGGAATTTAGGGTTCTAGGGTTCTAATTTGAGAGGTGCCTCTAAATCAATGTGTGACCTCGGGTAAACATATGGAAATCTCTGAACCTCAGCTTTTTCTTCCAGTAAAGGAGAGGGATAGAGACCATTTAGAATGAACTATAAATGATCAATGCCACTCTATGCTTCATTACAGAACTTAAAGAAGGTCTTCAAAATTGCAACTACTCCACAGTCAAAATAGCTGCATGTATACTTATTTTGTGTTCATGGACTAAACTTGTAAAACTCTCTAGGCTTTCAATATATACTTTATACAATCTGTCCTCCATTATCTGTGGGGATGCTTTCTATTTTTTACAGGTTGTCATGTAGAAACTCAAAAATAACTTTATTACATGACTGTTTCATTACGAAAATGTGCCTGGGGCATAAAATGTAGAATTAAATATAAAGGTCCATTTGCATTTTTTGTACTTATGGATGGACTGCTTTTGAGGAGAAAACAATACTGCTAACCACAACACATTCATCAAGGGATATTCCACCTCCTCCTCCTCCACGCTTTTGTGATTCTAAGTATGTGTTATAAATTTCAATCCAATGACAACACAATTAAAGATGTGCAGTTAATTTTTTTCTTTCTTCTCTGAAAAATTTTTGGTCTTAGCAAGTTTAGAGGTATAGTAAAAGATTTTTAATTTTAGCCATGGGGTATCCATTTTCTGTCACACAGAATATAAATATACTTAAAAGTAATAAGATCTTATAGAAAACAGTGTGGGGCAGAGTTGCTTCACTTTAATTTTCTGAAATGCAAGGATATAATTAACTCCCTGGTTGTGATTAGCCTGTTGGAATCTGAGTCCCCTCAGCAAATTACACCACCCATGGCACCCATAACAGTGTCATATATTCAATATTATTTATTTGTCTTCTGATTTATGGCTCTACAGACCAGCAATGGAATTTATGGATTAGTTATGAAGAGAATCAAGTTCAAGTTGCAGCTCTGACCTTATTCTATCTCCCCGTCTATTGGACTAGACTGAGGCACTTGCCTCCGGTGAAAAATTTAAGGGGGCATCAAAAAATCAGTCATCAAGATGAATCATAATTAAAAATGAAAATTAAGATTTAAAAAATCAAAAGTTAAGGATGAACAAAATCTCAAAATTTTAAATAAAGACAGGATTAATAACAGGGCCATGCTTAGTTACAACAGAGCCTGAGAATAAGGAAAACTCAGTAATGATCCTGGTGCCCTTGTTTAAAACTTGGATATTTGATTCATCATGGATTTTCAGCATTAATTTCAATTCTTTCGAATACTGCGTTAATACTTTATTTATCTTGATTACCAAGTTTTTTGGTGCACCCTAAAATCTTGTGCCTATGTGAGTGGCTTACTGCACCCCAGGTTTGACCTTATTAATTTACCACCACAATGGCTGGTGTACAGGGAGCACTCTGCCCATACTCATTCCCTACTGCCATAGAAGAAGCAGTTTCCACTTAGTATCCCATCACTCCCCTCCCCCAAACCAAACCCTCTTCCTTTGGTTTCTGTAAAAGGTTTTATTTCTATGCCACCTTAGAAAGACCCCTTTGGAAGGTCCTCATACCTCAGATAACCAAAACAACCCATCAAATGAAGCAAAATAAACAGTAATTTTACAGAAAGCACATCTCATATTTTTTGCTCAAAATCAGACAACAGTTGCAAGGGAGGCGGTTACAAAGAAATAAAGTTTTTCAATTGGAGGAAGTCAGTGAATCTCCTGTGCATCTGCTTAACACATGTAGACAAAAGCTCTGTTCATCTGACTCTTATTGTTCAAAAGGAACTAAGGCCTCCTCAATCAGAAAGAGAATGGGCATCACCATCTGAAAATGTTCAAGATTGAGGAATACACAAACATAAGGGGGGAATGCAGGTATGGACTAAAGTAGACTAATTATTATTCTAGCAATGGGAAAACCTGTAACATTGATATAAAGGCTGTGGTCACCAGAAATTCTGCGAGGAGGGAGAGGGAAGAATTGGTGCAACATGGGACATTTCGGGGACATTGGAATTGTCCTGCATGACACTGCAGTGATGGATACAGGCCATTACATTCTGTCAAAACCTATAAAATTATGCAGTGCAAAGTACAATGTAAACTATAGACTGAGGTTAGTAGCAATGCTTCAATACGTGTTCAATTGTAACAAATGTACCACACTAATGAAAGATATTAATGGGGAAAAGTCAGGACAGAGGAAGGGGTGCGGTAGATGGGAATCCTCCCATATTTTCAATTTAACATTTACGTAATCTAAAGCATCTTTCAAATTAAAATTGAAAAAAAAAAAAGATCTTCCCCAGGTATGGTGAACCACAGCTCCCAGCTATGGTCTGGAGATGATGGATCACCAATCTTAATCATGGGGGAGGTGGTAGAGTGGATGTCAAATTCTGTCCCATGGCACGCAAGGATTCTGTCTGGGGCCAGGGAGGGTAGAAGCTGAGTGATGTGGGGGAAGTCTCAGGCACCACCTCTCTTCAGTGACAACATTCTGCTTTTTTCTTTTATGTATTTGGGATCAGTTGATATTTGCTTGAAAAAAATAGCTCTAAAAATAAAAAAATTTGAAAACTTGAAGAAAAAACAAAAAGAATGAATGATTGTAGCGAAAGAAAAACCATTTGTAAGGAGGCTGTGTCCAACCTCATAAGCAAACAAATAAAAGTCTGACTTCTGAGATAGTGGAGACACCCACTCCTGCTTTCCTCACAGTCTCTCCCCTTTCAGCACTTGTCAGAGTTAAAATTTTACAATTTGTGGGTGGGCATATTTGATCATTGTTTGATGCTCTAACTATTCTGTAAGGTCCATAAGAGCCAGAGCCTCTTGTTGGTTCTTCTTTGTACCCTCAGTGAATTAGGATACATAGGAAATTAGCAGCCCTGATACTCTACACAGGAAGAGAATGACCCCAACGCAGGTAGATGGATACAGCTGCTAACCCCAAGCAATGACTCATGAAAGGACTTTCATAGCAAGTGGGTGGAAGGTGTGGCAGGGAAAATAGACTTCTATTAGAGGAAGCACACCATGGCAACCCCTCTACCTTGAGGTTGTCAAGATGATGCTACCTGAAGGGAAGGTAACACAGTGCTAAAGAAAAGCTCCACCCTTTGCCCACTTCTTCTCCCCCACTGGTTCCCCAAAAGACAGATCCTGGAACCTGGCATTAACCTCCTAACCTGGCATTAGCTTCCTAATCCTTAAACTGATGGAAGAAATCTAATGGGATATGAGTTTCGAGGCCTAGTTAAAATTTTTCCTCACTCATAAAGCCCACAGGATTAATATTGCATTATATTATGTTGCTCTTGATTATTTACCATCTAGTATTGCTCACTGCAACACTTATGACTCTGCGTGTGAATTAACAAAAAAAGGAAAAGTAAAGAAAAGGGCGGCCTTCATCAAGACACATGGCCAGCAGTACACAGCAAATTCTTTTTGGTTTTCATATTGAAAGCCTAATTGTAAAGGTATGGCAATTTTATTTTGACTTTCATTTAAAAATACATTTTCTCACTGTTCTATAAGTCTACATTGTTTTTTGTTTCTTTTTTTCTAATTTAAAATTTTTTAATTTGTCTTTTTTTAAAAGACATATAGATCATAAAAATGTTATACTAAAAATATAAGGTTCCCATATACCCCACCCCCACTCCTCCCACATCAACAACCTCTTTCATCATTGTGGCACATTCATTGCATTTGGTGAATACATTCTACATTGTTTTATAATCAGGAAAAAAACTGCCAAAAATGTGGAAGCTAAGTACCTTTTTTATGGTCTAGACTAAGTGACCTTGCCTTGACAAATCTAAGGGAAAACGCCTTGCATATTTACAAAAACAATATACTACCACTGAGGGCATGGAATTTTTTTTCCTCCTAATGAATGTCACTATCTCTTTAATGATATGGTACATTTTAGATCTCTATGATAAGGTTTGCAACTGTCCTGCAGCAAGTAAAATGGAGAATCCTTCAGTTATGCATACTAGAAGGGCTGAATGCTTACATTTTGATCCAAAGCTAATTAAACTAAATGGAAATACAGGTATTTGTCCTGGTCCTTCCACAAATTAGAGAAAATCCCTGGCCTGGGACTGGTCAACCTGAAGTTAAATACAAAGACATAGCTCAAAAGAGAGGTCTTTTTACTCTCAGGAATTTCTTTGTTTTAAACAATAAGCAGGAACAATCATTTGGTTTCTATTAAAATGCATTTTGATAATATTCACCTTTTCGGATGCTGGATTAGATGTGAGATTTAGAAAAGTCACACAGTGAGCAGAGGAATATTACATGGCTACAGATAAATATTTTTTAATTCCCTAAATCTACCATGCATTCTCCTTATGGATTTTTACAATTGAAATAAAAATCTCACTATAACTGAGATGGAGAACTTCACTAATTTGCATTCACCAACGATGAGGGAAGCCCCCCATGGGTTATTAAGTCTGAGAGATGTGTGAACAAACATGATAATAAGCAAGTAAAGTGTATCATAAAACATACTATGTTCATTTATTGTGACAACTGGGTGTAATTATACTAGGAAATGTACTGCACTTCAGTCAGTGAACGTAATAAAATCTGAACACCAAGAGACCTTTCTCTAGTTTATGCTATTAAACTACTTTCGAGGAGAAGGTAAACAATCTAAAACATGGGAGGACTATTCACATTTATAGATTAGCAAAATGGGGCTTAATCAGATTTTCTTGTAGTTAATAAATAAGACCTCTGCTCATTCCTCATTTGTTGTAGATACATCGCCAGAGAACGTTTTCCTCCATTCCTGAGTAATGCATTGCCTAAATTTGTGTAGTTTACTTACGTTAGTCACCCCCCTTTTCCCTCCAATTAATGAAATAGGAAGGAAATAAAAAAGCAAACAAACAAACAAAAAACACCTTCATTGTGTTGGAAGTGTGTTACAAAGCTGCAAGTGGAAAAAACAGGATAACACAGAAGGATAAGGGAACAAAGGCTGTGGGAGGTGATAATGTGACAAGATGACAGGTAGGTGTAATAATTAAAGCATTAACGGAGGTCACTAGGAAAAGTGAAAAAGGAACAGGTAATTTCAGATTAGGAAACTCTGGGCTTCCCAGAGCGAACTGCTATTTGGGAAAGCGCAGTTAATTGCATTTTATGACACATTTTACGAAAATTAAAATGCGTATCTTTTACTACCCTAATAGTTTTATTGCTACTGTAAGATTTATGTGTGGTGATACACCAAAAAGCATATGCAACAATTCACTAAAGAGCACCAGAGTGGGTTACTACGCTTTTCTTTTGTGCGTTGGCTGTCGAAAATCAAGATCATAATTACAGGATTGGAGCCACCTGCCAACTCAGTGAACAGAAACACGTGGCTCCACATAAACTAGAAGCATTTCCAATGTTAAAAGAAAATGAGTGTTAAACCAGAGAGGCCTTTGGGGACAACCTATGGAAAGTTGGTTTTTATTTTTTTCCTGAGCACAAAATGACTCATTCGTATATTATCCTATTTTACTGCTCTAGAAAGAGGCAGCGTCTGCCAAGCAAGCCCTTTCTGGTTAAACCAGGCATTTGAGTGAAATGCTTTCATTCCGAGATGGCTGGTGAAATCAGACCTCTTACTGACAGGTTCACAGTAAATCCTAGATTTTAGAGCTTATTACTACCACTGAATAGAAGCAAGAAGCAGAAATTAGCCTCTTTTGGATAAAACTGTTGCCTTGGCATGCATTTAGACTGTTAAATCACTGGAGATAATCCAAAGTCAATGTGAAGTGAAAATGGTGAGGTCAAGAAGGTGAATTATACAGAATGTTTCTAATTAGGAATCCCTGTTTACTAAATAAATGAATCCACAAGTATATAATATTTATCTCTAAATTCCTCTAAATTGTACTTTCTTCCCTCAGTTTCTTAAGTAGAGTTAGTCACTGCTTGCTCTGCCCTAGTTATATGCTTCTATTAAAGCAGTGCTTCAAACACTTTCATGTGCCCGTGAATCACCTGGGATCTTGTTAAATGCAGATTCTGATTCAGCAGGTGGGGGAAGGGATGCCTGTAAGTTTGCATCTCTAACTAGTTTGCAGATGCTGCTGATGCTCGGGCCACACTTTGAAAAGCAATATATTAAAGCACTACTTAAATTGGTCTCTACATGTGTCAGTCATTTTGACTTGTCTGCGCTCCTTGAAAACAAAGGCAAGAGCTACATCACGACGCCAGTTATAGGATGCCTACTGTGTACCAGGTTTTGTGTACAAAAAGGATCTCACCATACATCATCTTTAATTTTCAGAACAATTCTCAAATCTTGTCCCCATTTTAAAGATGGAGAAGCCAAGCCTTAAGATAAATTAATCACCTCAGTTATGGGCACCCAGATACCATGCGGCAGTCAGAATGCAATTTTGAATCTACTTGTCTCCAACATCTGTGCTCTTTTCACTGCACCTGCAGCTTTCCCTTGTTTATTTCTATCCCCACAGATCCTGGCAGAACAGCTATGTCATAGATGGTGCTCAATGGATGGCAATGGATTTGTGAATACTTTAGGTAGACATCTGCCATTGTTCACACTGTCTCTCCTGTACAGAATGACCTCCCTGCTTCTCTCTACCCAATTAAGGTCCACCTCACTCCCACCACTTCCACTTACCCAGCACGCTCTGGGGGCTTCTCTTCTCTTTTCAGTTCATTCACCCTGATTGCTTGTACCACACAATGAGCACTTAAATTGCTAATTATCTTATTAAGAATATATTTTATTCATTCCATAAATATTTATTGAGTCTCTACCAAGCACCCGGCTCCATTGTAAGCACTTGAGATTTGTTATGGAACAAGCCAGACACAACTCCCAACTCCCCTGGGTCTTAGGAATCACTTCCCCAAATAAAATGAAAACAGCTCTGGGGCAGAAACCCGTATTTCTCACAGTGTTTTGTACATGGTTAATGCTCCATTAATAATAGTCTCAGATTCAGATAATTCACCACGTAAATATGCTCATCTCCCCTTTTCCTAATCCATAGGAGAGTCCGAGGCCTTTCTCTTTATTCCAGAGTGACCCCGAAATGTGGAAGGCAGCTTCACCTTGGTCCTCATTTCCCATCAGCAGTGTTTAAGGCCCGAAGTAGGGATATTAACAACCCCAACACAGTCCAAGTATCATCCAGAGAGAAAGAATTCAAGAAAATTAAGTCACAGTAGTTTCCAGCAAAGAAAGTTAGAAGTGTGGGAATTACATGCAAAAGAGAAAACTTCAATGAAAATTAACCTTACTGGCAGAGATGACAATTGTCCCTCTTACAAACTAAGACTATATACTAGAAACCTACAAGCTAGGAAAATCACATACTTATAATTCCTTGGAAGTTTTATATCAACATCCCAAACTTACATTCTCTTAAATAGAGAAAACATATATTTTCCAGGTTTATGCAAAATGTTCTATATTCAACTTCATAAAAGAATCATTTCTTAATTTTGCTCCTTCTCTTAAATATACTTGGTTGTAAAGTTTCAGTGGATGTGTGGGTCGCTTGTATCAATATGTATCAGTATACGATTCAGGCCTGCAGATTAGTGTCACAGAAGAGAAAATTGGACTACACTTGCTCTGTATAAGTTCTTCCTCATTTTTGCAATTTCTTATATTGAAAATATTTACATATATTGATTCATCTTGTATATGTTCTAAGACATTTGAATCCTCTAGATTTGGCTATTTTGTTTGATATGGAGAAAATGTATAACGTAATCTATGGATGGCAGATCATGGAATGTGAAGTGAGTCTTATAATAAAGTGAAGCCAGGTATACTTCTTCACCTCAGATACAACTTTGATAAAATGGATAGCATAGTTCTTATTACTAAAGAATTATTAAAAGGGTGTTAAGAGAACAAATATTTTAAGATTTACAAAAACCAACCAACCTAGCACATAAGCAGTAGAGGCTCAATTAGTAGTAGTATCCCTGCTAATATTAACAATTATCCACTGCTAATTATATTACTATTTTTTTTTTTATCACCAAAAAGCATTTATTTAAGAACCAATAATAATTACACTTAGGATTTACAAAACAGGGAGGCGGACTTTGGCCCAGTGGTTGGGGCTTCCGTCTACCACATGGGAGGTCGGCGGTTGAGGCCCCGGGCCTCCTTGACCCGTGTGCAGCTGGCCCATGCGCAGTGCTGATGCGCGCAGGGAGTGCCGTGCTACACAGGGGTGTCCCCGGCGTGGGGGAGCCCCACGCGCAAGGAGTGCACCCATGGGGAGAGCCGCCCAGCGCAAGGGAGGGAGCAGCCTGCCCAGGAATGGCACCGCCCACACTTCCCGTGCCGCTGACGACAACAGAAGCGGACAAAGAAACAAGACGCAGCAAGGAGACACAGAAAACAGACAACCGGGGGAGGGGAGGGGAATTAAATAAATAAAAATAAAAAAATCTTTAAAAAAAAAAAAAGGATTTACAAAACAAGCGCACAGTCATGATCCCTATATGAAATAAATAAGCATATACAAGTAAATTAATTTTTTACTTAAATTTGACATGTACAGATATCTGAAAGGGACTATAAATAAGTAGCTCTATGGACATAAAAGAAGCAAGCAGCTGGAGTCTTTGCCCTATATTCTAGGACTGATACAGGATAAAGGATTTATTCAAAATTTCCTTTCCATAAACAGAAAGATATCCCATTAATCTGATTCCTTTTTCCAAGTTTTTCCTTTTTATAGGATTTGGCAGGAAATGTCTTTGACTAAAATATAGCTTAAGATTAGTGTGGTGTGACTAAGCTGTAGGCTGTGTCCTAGAAGAGCCTTAAATATGAGTAAAAATAGGCCTGAGAGTTGAGGAAAAAGAAGAGAAATATTAAAGAGACAATGAATCACAGACTCTTCAAGCTCTGGGAACTCTAAAGACAAGGCAGACCAATTCCCTCATTTTATAGTAAGGAAACTGAGGCTCATAGAACTTAAGTGACTTGCTCAAGTTCACCTACTGGGATCCCAGCTAAAGAATTCTTTCACATATGGCTCTTACATGATGGAAAAAAATTAAGGAAACATCAAGATATTACTAGGTACAGGATAATTGCCAATGAGAAGGGGAATTGTGTCTGGGGAGCTGCTAGTACACTGGAATTCTATTTCTTTAGCAAGTGGTAGGGGTATATAAAGATGGAGAACATTCTAAGAAATGTAAAAGGATGCCATATAAAGATTATAGTACCTCATATTGATTGTTCAAATGTCTTCTCAGTTAAAATTCTTGTACAGTCAGGAATAATACTTTATTTCCCAATCTATACAAATTATCCAAATTTTATTCTGAAGAATCCAAAAGGATAAGAATAGAGGGGTGTACAGTTGTATTTGGTCATTCTCATATTGCAAGGAAATGTTTGCCTTGACCTAGACTTTTCATAGGATGAGGAGTGTGAACTGGAGCTTTCCAAACATTCTCAAGATTGTCAGCTAACTTAGGATGCTGATAATCAAACTAAAAATTTGTGTTATTTCTTTAAAATCATTATAGGTGAAAGATGCAAGATTGTAATTAAACCTTCACATGAATCTAGTCATGATTTACTTACATTTTTTAGACAGAATTTCTTTTATTCCATTAAATAAAGAATAAAGCCTCCAATTATATGGAAAGTGTAGAACTAAGAAAATGACTTTAGAGATCATCTAGTCTAGCTTAGTAGTTTTCAAACTTCAGCATCAAAATTATCTGAAGGCTCTTAAAATGCAGCTTGCTGGGTCTTACTCTGAGAGTTTCTGATTCAGGAGGTCTGGAGTAAGGCCTGAGAATTTGTAGATCTAACAAGTCCCCAGGCCCCAGGTGAGGTTGGCACTGGGGGTCCAGGATCCACATTTTGAGAACATTTGATCTAGTCCAACCCCTTCAATAATTATTTCATTTTTTATTCAGGTAGACAAATTCTAGTACTCTTGGAATTTATTTTGTAAAATTATTTCTCAACCCCTCCAACCACAAAACAAAGTTGTACTTCTGACGATGTCAGCATGGACTTGGCAGACCAATTGTGGGTTAGGTAGACTAGGAGGTAGTGAATACTCATAGTCTTATTAAGCTGATTTTAAGTACATATTCCTAAAACACTGGACCAAAGCAACTGGGTAAAATGTGCCTTCTTGGCACCTGTAAGAGACGTATATTCAAATGTTTTTTCAATTTAATGTGGAAAGGGAAACACCAAGAATATTTTGGATTTAGTCTATATAACACAAAATAAATATCTGACTCTTCCATAGGTGTTGCAAAAGAAGTCTTCAAGGACACCAGTAGACTAAAGCAGGTCACGCAAGTGATGTGTTATTATAAGAGAAATTGTATCATTTTCCCTGGAGAGTTGATGTTATTGCTGGAGAAATATCCCAATATTCCAAAAGCTTAAAGAGCTGATAAAAAAGATCAAATACGCAGAGCAGCATTTCACAATCATGTGATTATGCCTTCAAATAGCTAATTAATGAAAAAAATGAACACAGCATAGTTATCTTGAAACAACTAAACTATCCGAGCATTTGTCAAATTTAATGGGATTATATACAAAGCAGGCCTTCAGTAGAATTAGAAGAAAATAGAAAATGAGTTTGCTAAATCCATCTCCCGTGGTGTGTCTGTGCGTGTGTTTTTGCATACATACATACACACACACACACACACAGTGTACCACCACCACTCTCCCCTGACTCACCATTATTCAAAGCTCCTTCCTCCTAAATAAGTCTCTAATTCCACACAGTTCTTTATTATCAGGAATGTATATAGTGAAAAATGCATCTACAATAATGTGATTAAAGCAATATATAAAGTATTATGCTAAATAGGTATATATAATATGGATATAACATGCATTTATTTCCATAAAGGAACTGCAGAGATTGGCAATGATGAAGGAAAAAAAAAAAGTTAATTAATGGAGGCTTCAAGACACCACTCTTCAACTATTACAGAATATTTATTATGTGCCAGACACTGTGAGAAATAATGCTAAAAATAGAAGAATGGGACATACAATACAGTTAGAAAATAGACGCATATACACATAAAAAGACAACTGCAGACTGTAAAAGCTCAAGGACTCAGAAGAGAAAGAAATCGTCCACCAACCAAAGACCATCCTATTCTGTTTGATCTTGGTTTGAGCTAGGTCATTGCCATGGTCTGAATCTTCTTATGGAAAGCAGAAGAAGGGGAGGGGAACAATCCAGGTGGGAGTCGTTGAGCAGAACACATTCAGGGACTAGACTAGTGTGCCTCCATACAGGTCTGTATCAAAGAGCAAATGCCAGAAAGCTTTTGAGGAATAGAGCATACTGTGGAGTTAAGTTTGTTGAACAAGACTGGGGCAATCTTAAATGTTAACTGAAAGAATACCAGAAAGAAAGCTCAGAGAAATGACTTTCAACTAAACCTTTTGACGTCAGAAATGGCATTATTCAGATGGTGGGGAGAAGATTTTTCTGGTGATCCTGAACTCATAAAGTATGGCCAGTATGGGAGATTTATTATACAGAAATGGTTTTCAGAGACTTAGCTAAAACAAAGTTAGCATAATAATAATCATATAGCTTGCAGGCTGTGAGTTTCAGAAAAGAAGCTGCCTCTAAGACTTGGCAGCAGCCTATCATACTGCGCTCCAAAGATCAATTTTAGTTTCACAAGATTTAATTTTAAGAACCTTAGATTTTTATCTTTAACACTACAAAAATACCGAAGACGCTCCCAGGTTTTGATTTACAGAATTACTGTCACTGTCAATAAAAGAAATGTGCCTGACACACCAAAATCCAGTTTAATTACTTCTGTGATGCCTCCTGTGGCAGAGAGGAAATGGTATTTCTCTCACACTTTTATGTTTTTAATTTGGTAAAATGGAACACTTGCCCTGAACAGGACCTGGGAGAGCAGATTCATAATTTATGTCCTCAAAGAGGGACCCCACGCTTTCAGAAACGCTATCTGACTCTGCAGTGCCTGCAAAGCTGCAGAGCCTAGGTTCTGGATCTCTTCAAGTAGAGCATTCAAGTGACCACCTAGGAATTGACAAGGAAACACGGTCGGACTCTTGGGATATCATGCCATGACCTGGAGAAGCCCTGCAAACAATTGCAATGGACTGCTTTTATCCCTCACCACTCGCAATGTCAGCTGAGCTCTACGCTGCTGGAATCCAGATGAGGCCTTGAAAGCTTCCAAACAGGAGAGATGCCCAATGTGAAAATATACACTGTAACACTCAAGTGAAGAAAGCAAGAAATGTATTCTTTCTTTTTCACTACATATTCCATCTGTTTCTCTCCCTACAGGGTCATATGTTATGTATTTATAAGAAGCGTTCACACCTACGCGAGCAGTTTCCATGGTCGCTGTCAAATGCAGCCTCCTCTTTGTTCGCGACCCATTTTCCTTTAACATCTGTCTATATCAGCTCATCCTTTTATGAAACTTGTGCCATTCTGAAATCATTTCAAGTTAAGAAACACCTTTGTACTTCCCGCCTGTCTCACCAAATCCTGGGGAGATTAAACCTCACACTCTACCGGCCAATATCTGAGAGATGTGAATTTAGATCATTAGAGTCATTAAAATACTCTTTATTAGCTGGTGCGAACACTGTCGTTGTCCTTATGCTGCTGTAAGATGCTCCCAGGGAGGTGAAACACTGCACAGCACCAGGAGGAGACCATGACTCCTCTCTAAAAGAGAATCCTACACTTTTTATTTGCTAGTAAATATCATTAAAGATACAGAACGTTTTTTTTCAGGGAAGGAAAAAAGATGACCGGATAAGTGCATTTTCTTCACAGTAACATTTTTTTTTCTTTATGACTTGAATTATTCTTTAATTCAAGCACAACATTATTTTTATCTTGACCTTTTTCTGGACTCTCTGAACATTTCCCCAGAGCTTTCTTTTCCTTCCCTACAAATATGAGGCGCACTTGGTCTTGACGATTAATCTCACAGTGACTTTTCAGGCCTTGGGCATGAAATGTATTCTCTTGGGATTCCCCCATGTATCTGTCAAAGACCCTCAAAGAGCATGCTGCTAACCTCTGATTTCATTTTTTCCCTGCCTCAACAAATGTATAGAAAGAAAACTTCGATGCAAGCAACATAATGAAACAATTGGTACACATCATTGGCCAGCACAATTCTGAATCTCAGCTGCTCATTTCCCATACTACACATCGTGAATCTGTTAAGGCAAAAGAGCCTTGGGAAATATTTTGCCTGATTTCATTAACGAATAGTAAGTTATTATTTTTGAGAATCTCAGAAAGGCTGTCAAGGGAAAATCAAAGAAAATTCCCATATCGCTTTCATAATCAGTACCTTTTTGCATCAAAACTGGAAGTTAATCACAGTATGCTTTAGACAGCTGACTGAATTCTTAACTCATCTTTGGAAGTGGCAACTGAGGGTTTGAGGGGAGTGATATGTTTCATGCAATATAATTCTTAAATCTAAGTATCAAGAGTCAGGAGAGGATGGGAAAAATTACACAATGTTAAATTGTACTCCCTACTAACTTCTCTAGCAAATTTTGCAGCTGGAGAATTTCAGCAGCACTGACTATGACTCTATAGAGAACATGGACCTGGAGGTAGATGCACTTAAACTCGAATAGTGCAAATTTACTAGCCATTTCAGTGCAGACAAGCTACTTAATCCATACCTCATATTCCCATTTATAAATTTAAAAAATAAGAATTTTTTGAAGAATAAAAAGAAAAAGTTTATAAAATGTAGAGAACATGCATACAATACATGTTAATACTGTGATTAGCATGAAGATACTTTGATGGGCTCTATATGAAAATATGTTGTAGTCCTTCTCATACACTAGCCACATTTATCCAGAGCAACAAAGGATATAAACAATCTGGCCTTACAACTACTCCCTTCCAAACCCCACTCATAATTAAATTCTTTTAAAATAAAATATCCATTTCATAAAGTCAAAGCTTAATTATTTTTAATCTCATAGAACTTTAAAAAATACCCATGATAAGTTGGTTCCATAAAGTGGGAGATGTATTTAACTTTTCACTCTCTTTACATATTCATTTAAGTTATTTATGGTTTATACTTACTTAATATTATATCAGACTCTGAGGATTCATCATAATTAATCTCATTTTGTTCACAAGGGCTTTCAGTGTTTCACTTTTGTTGAAGGAAATTCAATTCAAAAAGAAGTAAAGTCAAAGACTTCAAGTTGCAAAAATTGCCACCTCCCATTAAGGCAGTATCCCCACCCTAGCATGGATTCTGCACCTGCTGGGTTGCTATGGCTGGAAACGAAAGTGAGCATAACACACTCACACAGAAAGATTATCCAGGCAGAAATTATAATCATAGATCCCTTTGAAATATCATCTGGAAAGAATAGGAACGATTTCAATCCCTTAAGGATGCTTAACTGAGGTGATTGGCAAAAGCTTCTCTCAAGGGAGTCCCAGCCTACTTGGGCTTTGGAAGGGTATGACAACACAGTATTACTAAAGTTATGCCAACATCTGAGGCCTCCTCCACATTTACGTAAGACCAGAGATGAGGGGAGCTAACAAAAGAGCCAAGTCAATGTCCAGAGAATCAGAGTCTTAGGCAAGCAAGAGAAATTAGCAGGGAAATCTATAGGCAAAGGAAAGCTTTCCTTTTTGGCTTCTGGGGCTCAACTTGGCAGCATTTACATAGGGTAAAAGGTTACTTAGAGTTCTGGATCATCCAGCTGCTGAAACAATGTAGGGGACTAATCTGGGTAATCACAACATGGCAACACTTCACTCTACCCCACAGTTTTAGAGAGTTTTTACTCCCCCTTAAGTTTTCTTATTAGACACAGTTTAACACTATCATTTAGTTGCTTGACTACAATAGGAAAAAGTCAGTGTTTCCTTTTATGCATTTCCTTTTATGTTGTCTATCAACAACAAGAAGAATAAAGATAGACTTGTATAAAGTAGTGAAAGACAGCATTTAAATTAAACAGTGCATTTCTCAATCATATATTATGATTTCCTTTTTTCACTTTATTTTCTGCCTCAGTATGAACAATATTTTAATCCTTTGTGGTTTAACATAAGATGAGTTTGTTTTATGTTTCTCCCATCGGTATTTTTTCTAAGGCATTATCAGTATGTGTTGCTTATGAAGGCCTTAAACAACGTAAGGGCTGCCATTTAGAAATGCTGGAGTTATTCAGGGTCAATGGGATTCATCAAACTCAGAAGAAGGATCAGGTTGTAGACACCGCTAATTGCTAAATTTTGTTCAGCCCTAAATAGTATCACCAGAAAACCAGCTCATAGCTTAATACTACTGACAGCTCTAAATGGGAGACAAACAATGTTACTTGGATCCAAGTATTACTATATATGTTATGATTCACTTCCAGTAGATCTGATATTGATGCTCAGACAATGGATACTGGATTGTCTTTTCAAACAACAAAAGAAGATGAGAAGCACAGCTGAATATATTTTAAATGTCATGGTAACAAGTCACAGTCAAATGTATTCCATATTTGTTTCAGTGAACATTGATAATTTGCACACAAAAGAGATGATAAATTCTTACCAGAAAGATTTTCTCTTGGCAAAGTCTAGAATTCTCAAAAAAAGTGTCCACACCCTTCTAAGCTATCACGCCAAAATAACAGCACTATGATATATTATTCCCTTATGGTAACAGATGCTGTTGAAGCTGAACTGTAATTTGGCACACAACATTTCTATACTAATGTAATGTGACAATGTTATTATGTTCCCTATTTTCCATGTGATCATAGCCATATTCATCTTCTCCAACCTGACACTGCACTAGCTAATATGGTTACACTGTATTCTGGATCACGGGATGAAAGCAGGAAAGGAGTATTGCATAGCACAATGGTTTAATGATGTGTGTATATGTGTGTGTCTGAACATATGTGCATGAAAGCATGCATGTGGTAAAGCATAAACAGGTGATATGTAGATTTCATATAATGAACGTAAACTCTTAGTGCAGACCTGGCACATAGCAAGAGCTCAATAATTGGTTACATCCAAGAGAAAGTTCACAAATAGCTACAGCCTAATGCACATTATGTGTTAAGTGCAATAAATACACTGTTGCGCTAGGATTTCAGAAGAGGAGAAAAGTAATGTCCAGGTTAGAGGACCCGAAGTTTCCACAGAATAAAACATTTTAAGTAGAGAGAAAAGGACATTATGTTTTTACAAGCAGAGAGAGTAAAAGGGAACATATTCCAGGTGAAACAAGTTTATTCCTAGGTAGAGAAATTAGTACAAGCAACGGTGAGCAAATTGGAAATTTTAATATTGCTCAGAAAACCATGAGTAAGCTAATTGGCAGCGGCATGCCATATGGAATTGTTTCTATTATAGATAAGTCTGGAAATGAAGTCTGGGATCAGACCATGGAACTTTGTGAACTCTAAATGGATGAATATGGAAAATACTGGTTGCCCCTGAGAATATATAGAAATCCTTATGCAAGGATCATGCAGCCATTCAACAATGATATAGTGAGTCACTATTACCACTTACTTACATGCAGCATGCTGTAGAAGGCAATGGAAGCAAATAGACTTATAGAGACATATACCAAACATAAGTAACTATAAAGTAGAAAGTGATGGCTGACAAAATAGTATGAACAAGGTTGTACAGGAGGTTAGAGGAGAAAAACTACCACTTCTGGTTAAGGTAGGGGGGTTCTTAACCAGGTGCCTGTGAGCTTGAATTGATTCAAAACAACATTATTCTTGTGAGTTCATGTTGATGTGGGTGTAATATATTTATTAAATAATACATGGTATAGTGTGGACTTAGTAAGGGGTCCATGGTCTTCAACTGACTGGCAAAGGGGTCCTTGGAACAAAAATGTTTCAGAGCCCCTGGGTTAAGGGAATTGGGAGGAACTGGTGACACTTAAACTAGAAGAACAGAAAAAGAGAATGAATCTGATACAGAGGCATAGGCTGGCTTGGAGGAGAGAGGAATAAAAAGTAGGAGATTCAACTGAAGTTTTTCTACAATGAGCCAGACCAAAGATACTGGGAAGCCGAAACAGGGTACTGACATGCAAGACGTATTGAGGAATTGAATACACTACACCACACACGGAGTAGTTGTTTTATCAATGAGCAGATCATTCAGATGGCAATTTTTCAGGAAAGGAAGGGCTACAGAAATGCATTTCTTTAAAAATAGCCTTTGGTATTGCTTTGGAAATGCCACGTTTTTTTGAAGGATTCCTTTAAGTTAATTAATTAATATGATTTATCCAACATCACATGAATAAGCATTCCCCTCTTCCCAGTGTTAATTATATCTCCATGCTAATATAAATAAAATTTGCTAGTTAGTTTAATCCACTGTATGAAGCTTGTTAGAAAGCTAACATTTAGAATGTTTGTTTTGGGGAGGGGCTTTCATTGGCAATGTGTTCTCTCTCCTTTTAAAAAGTTCCCTTTCTCCTTTTCTTTTGTTTTTCATGCAGTTGTGAGGCTGTAGTCACAGTATTTATGGATACATACCAAAGCTAGGAATGATAATTCCACTAAGAAATGTAATAATGAAATGCCCTAAATAGTTTCAGTGAAAAAAAAAGTCAACCTTTATACAGAACATGTTGAGGAACAAAAGAAAAGGACTTTGTTAAAATCCCAGCAATCACACTAATTATATTGGTGCAAATAATAGAAAAAAAAAGAGATGTCTATTTTGATCAATTTAAAACCGGAAGAAAATGTGGCATGCTACTTCTATTGCTTTATTAAGTGGACATCTTCAAAGTAATAGTTACTATTGTACTTTCTACAAATTATGGTTGAATGAAAGTAAGATTTGCTTTTAGATATTGATTCGTAACTACATGTCCTCACCACCAAAACTCAACCTATGAACCAAGAAACCATTTCACATTTCCAGAATACCCACTAAGAGGTAATGATTTAATCAAAATGTATATATTCTGAGAGCCCTCCAAAGTAATTTTAATGCTGATTTGTTCAAGAGGTATATCAGGAGATACATTTATTGAATGACATTTACCTTATTTACAAGAAAATAACCAATAGCCTTATCATTGACATCACTGTTTCTATCACCCAAGAGCAGCACTCAGATAATTTTCTGTAAAAATGAATCGAAGACAGCAAGATACTTAAGGTTGGATCTTGATGTTCCCTCAGAAAATGTCTAACAAATACATACAGAAAATTATATTCTTCATACTTGACTGGAATATGAGGGTACACAGTCTGACACAATCAAATGGTAAATGTTTTGCAAAGCATGGAAACTAGATTAATCAAAGTTTGGCAAAGAAAGTTTTTCAGCAAAATGAAAAACATTTTCATACAAGAAAGCTTTCTCCGCTACCACACATAGTCATACATCTGTCAGGATCATAGTCAAGATTAAAAACTTGTCATAATAAAATCATAACAAATTTTCACTCGTCTGATTATCCTTAAAAATAAATTTATGTCATTCCTTTTCTATGTCATTTTTTTCTCTGGGGTGGAGCAAATACAAGAAGTTACTTCTATATGCATATCTATATAAATATAAACATATCTTTATTGAAAGTATATTTACAAGCTTTAAAATTTGCTTTATGTACATACAAGTACTTATTAGACTTTATGTAATTTATTTAAACCCAAAAGGGGTTATTGTTTTTAAAGTATGATTTGATTTGCAGAAATACAGTGCTTATGAATATGTGATGGTTTGAATACTCATTGACTGTTGCAAGCTTCTTGTGATTGGTAGCATGAAGAACAAATATTTTTCCATCTACAGTGGCATGACATTAAAGGCCTCTTCCAGGTACAATTTTATTTTCTATCAGGTCACTTTTTTAAAGTATTTTGGACAAGGTCTGAAAAGATTTGGTG
This sequence comes from Dasypus novemcinctus, assembly GCF_030445035.2. NCBI lineage: Eukaryota > Metazoa > Chordata > Mammalia > Cingulata > Dasypodidae > Dasypus > Dasypus novemcinctus. The sequence goes on from NC_080689.1 coordinate 38,969,194, forward strand.
AATTGTACTCTATTGCTAGGTGGCAAAAATTCAGTTCAATGGACTATTTCAGTTTTACCCTAACTTCTGCAGTTACTTGAACATGAAAAGAGTCACAAATAGACAAAGGTCAAAATGAACAAACTCTAGTCTTTCTTTAATCCACACTTAAGCCCAATTTCTTTTGTGAGGCCTAAACCTTCAATCATCACATCCCTAAACCCATCATCCTAGAGCTTTTCTTAAATGTTACCACATTTACGATATAAGGCATGTACTCTATTCTACAACCAGGAGGCTTTGTCAGGAATACTCTCTCAAAATAGCAGAAAGCAATTGTGTGTAAGAAATCTTTCTCATTTTGATGAAGTGCTATAAAGCAAGATCTGTTTGAAAGTTAAGAAACAGAGCTTCATCCTATATACCAGTTAATTCCGTCTCAAAATCCTTGCTACTATCATATAGATTATGCACAAGCTGATAAGCCATGATACAAAGTGAATGCTGTGTTTTATTGTCATACTTGTTTTGTTTTGTTTTGTGAAACTAAAAGAAAAAAATACTAGTGGCTAAAATATAAGGAGAGTACTTGAAGAATACAGTTGAAACACATGGTTTTCAAGGTGAAAGGCAAGATGGGCTTAAAGAGATGTAGAGAGAAAGAAAAACATATTGAGACCAGTCATTTTTCACTTGAATGACAGCTTTCGAGATGCAATGTTATGAATTTAAATATTACTTAACATCAAACAGTATGAAAGGTCTTTAAAAATCTAGGGGAAAATTCTCACATTTAGGACTGAAAACATTCTGTCAACAAGGTGACTATTAGTAATAAAAAATTACAATAAATAGTTGAAAACCAAAGAATCACCGTGAACATAGCATTTAGCTATTGATATCTTTGATTAAGGATTAGGTACTACAAAAATTTCCTTTCTGTAGAAACAACTAATTCTCCTGGTTATGACGGTTGAGCTTTCACATGATAAGAGGACTCCCAGTCCTGGATATCAAGCAGTAACTAGAAGCAACGACAAGAATTGGCCTGTGCGCGGAGAGGTACTTACGGTCATTGCAGAGAGGCCCGCTGAAGGAAGTCATGCTACAGTCACAGCTGAAGCCATCCCATTGCTGTAAGCACACACCTTGATTGGAACACGAATCCTCTTGGCAGGTTGTGCTGGGCCCTGCAAAACAATTCAAAAGAAACTTGGGTTCTTTAAAAAAAATCAAAAGTGTCTTGTACATGAGCTAGATCACATATAGTAGTTGCCAACACCTCAAATTACAAGGCCAAACTAGTTTTCAAAGTACTAGTTCACACACCTGAATTAGGAAGAGAGAAGCTGTAGTAGGAAAGTTTTCTGAAGTTTCAAATATAGGATAAAATTCATTATAATCATAACGTAAACCGACAAATAGAAAGCAAGCACGGAGCTTCTACAGTATGATCATGGTAGCAGGTGATCTCATTCCAGCGTCAATAATTCTCTCTCACCATTTGGATTTTTAGGAAAGGCATGGATCTCCTTAACTTCCAACCAATGAATAGAGACACCATGAGACATGGAGAGTATAAATTCATGAAATTGAAAATAACTGAGGAGAGTTATGCAAAAATGCCCCAGAAGTTCCAGAAGTTTCCTTGCACAAACTATGGATAAAATTATGATTACTGGTGTTTTGGATAGGTATGTTGGCAAGTATCAATTCACATGCTTTAACAATCTCATGCAATTAAACGTAAAGTGAAAAACTCCGTATTAATGACATGCCCCCATTTAACACACAAGCGAAAAGAATGCTAGTCTATTTCTAAAGAATCATAACTAGAACACTGAAAAACAAAGAACTAAAAAAAGAATGATCAAAGCACTAAAGGCAATCACTATACAAACATATTCAAGACTGAAAGCCTTTATGTAAACTAGGCTACAAAATGAGGTTTCTTACACAACATTTACGAAGGGGAAAAAAAAAAAAAGAAATCTGAACCCAAACAACAGTTACTGCAAAAATATAAAAAATGTTATTTTTGGGTGTCCACTGTGTATTATGGGGTTTCAGTCTTGTTTTATACACACAGGGCTATCTACCTTGCAAGTCAGCTTTCATCAATGCAACTTTGTCAGCAAAATAAAAAAAAAAGCAAAATATATTAAATGTTAGTAAGCAATACTGAAATGGGGGCAAACACAGAAGAAGGTTCAGATTCAAAAAGCATGCAGCTATAAAGAGGGAGAGAAATGCTATGTAGAGCAAACAAATTAATACTAACAGCCATAAATTTTAGACAAGCCAAAAATGAGAAAGCAGTAATTTATTAGTATTTTACTATATGTATATGTGTGTGTGTGTATATATATATATATATAAAAAATGGTTATTTGCATCACGGATATCTAATGAAGGCAATTAAAGGGGCTTTTGTGTTAGTCCCTCTCTAGGAAAGATATGACTGCATTACCAGACTGACTCTTGCTTATTGGACGCATGCAGCAGAATTTGTCATGTGCAGATACATGTATCCTATGTGTATCCTATGGTCATTGGCTGGCCAATTATCCCTTTCCATTTTTCCCACTAGAACTTTTATCTTGCTTTTGCAATTAAGGCTTAACACTGTAATGCCAGGCATTTGCTGCCAACAGCTGGACTTTAGGGTGAAAAGCAAACTATCGAAACTTCCTTATCATTTGGAGTCGAAGAAAGAGGAAACAGCAGATGGAAAACACAAACTACAGTATAATCCCTCGTGAATAAAATGCCTTTACAAAACTTTACTGTGGAGTGCTTGTCCTTGTTTTTACCAGATTGGGTATATATGCTTAAGGATTCCAGAGCTATTTATCTGTTTTATATACTTTAATAATTGTCTTCAACTCCTATGAACTGCCCTGTGAATGCCCAGTAAAACCTAAGGACTACCTTAGGTAAGGAAGAAAAGAGAATACAGTGCATCTAAATAGCTTTAGAGTATAAATTGAAGGTATTTTCTAGTAAACACATTTTTAGAAGCTTTATGAAAATATAAAAATATATACCAACCTAATTAAATGCTATTACAGTGAGTGTCTTTGAGGTGCCTGTTTAGTGAATAAATTGGAATTATATGTAATTAGCTTATCTGTGTATAAATGGATGTATTTGCAAAATGGCTTTTTAAACATGCTTCTTACAATCACATTTCCATTACATATTTTCTCAGTAAAGACATTCTTCACAGATAAAGAGAATTTATCCCAAACCATGTGAATTTCCACAAATTCAGAAACCTTAATATTGGAAATACTAATTAAAATAATAATCGGCATAAAAACAACAAAGACAAAATAGTAGTAGTTGCAATTACTATTTTTACTGATGAGGATCCTAGAGGAACTGAATAGGTATACCAGATTTTGTGGACTATCATATAAAAGAACTAAAGTACCATTCAATTGCTCAGCTTTTGTTATTCCAATCTGCAGATGTAAGTGGTCTATGATCTTTATCCATGGCATTAATTGGAGACTGAAAAGCATCAGTATTTAATAAACTGAAACTTCTTAGAGCAACATCCTTTGGCACATTCCTTCCTTCCTGGCCTGAGCAAATACGCTGGGAGTAGTGCAAGTCAAGTTTGGATCTGGTACAGTTTTAAGTGATTGGCTATTTTCCCAGGTCCCTCACCTGTACCAAGAAGGAAGGAGCAGGCATAAGAACTGAAGACCCAGGGTTTTGTTTTGCAAAAATTTTCAGAAATGCAACAGTTAAATAACATTCAACTCTAAAAATAGGAAAACTGTGATCCTAACAAAACAAACCTACACATATTGTAGGGCAGAAACTCAGAGAACTTAACAGGCCTCTATGTGAGCTTAACGACATGGTTTATGTTATTTTTTCATTATCACAACAGTTTTTTTTTTTTTTTGTATTCAGGTATTACAAGAGAATGCATGCACATGCCTGGCAGATGCAGTTTTCAGAGTACTAACCTTCTAGAACAGTATTTAAACATTGGGAGGCATGTGTACAAGATAAAGCCCTGAATTTCTTTTTCCCTTTAGTTACATAATGTTCCTTTTGTTTTATCACTGAGTAAAATTAGGAACTTACAAGGGCATTTGCATTAAGTGATTAAAAATAAGGATATATCTGAAAAAGAAAGCATGATGAAGGCAAAACTACAGTCTCTGAAACCAAAGAACTGGAGAGAAGTGTTTAAATGCCTGAGCTTTCTAGCACAGCAAACTGGGTTAGAACTGACATCATCATCCACTTACAATTGTGTGACCTTAGGCAAGTCCCTTCACATCTCTGAGGCTCAGTTTATGACTCTAAAATCAAAGGCACTCATAGCTAATTTATAGAGTTTAGAGGATTAAAGGGAATAGCATTTGTATACTTATTGTCACTTGTGCTAAATTAACGGTAGCCTTTATAATTAGATAGCAAAGTATTTCTGCAGCTTATGAAGCAGTTCCAGAGTGGAATGTTATATGTCTGTGTGAAGAGTGTCTGATTTTAAAATTTTTTCATCTATTTTACAATATAAATTAGGGAAATGATCTTGACTTACTTATTGAGCTTATTTGATTAATAATTGATTATTGGTTGATTATTGGCTGTTTTTCGTATATGAGCAAGTAAACCAGCATCCAAAGTAGTAGTTCTCAAGGTGTGATTCCCTGATCCAGCAGCATTACCTGGGAACCTGTTAAAAATGCAAATTCTCTGGTCCCACCCCAGACTTACTGTAACAGAAACACTGGGGCTGAGACTCAACAATTTGGACTTTAACAACTCTTCAGGTGATTCCTAGAACCTAAAGTTTGAGAAACACGAATCTAAAGGGACTGTGACAGGGTAAGTCCCCTCCGCTAGCTGGGATGTGGTGTTTTTTGGTTTGTTTTTGTGTATGTGTGTTTTATAGGAGGGCCCGGGGATTGAATCTGGGACCTCATACATGCGACACAGATGCTGAACGACTGAGCTGCACCCACTCCCTGAAACATGTATGTGTTTTTAAAAAATAAAATCAATTATCATTATTCACCGGAATTAGCCAGCAAGTCATCACTGAGGGAGGACCAACAACTTTTTGCGTACAAATGGCTTGGAGTTATTTGTGGGCTTTGTTGAGCAGGAATGATGAGAAATCTTGGCAAGATATTATTTGAGTATGCCAAACATACACTGTATTGTATTAATATGCAAGTTGAGTAATTCTAACATGATTTGGAACAACCATCTTTACATATAGGATTTATTTGGTATCCAGAATTTGATTACTAATCCTAAAAAACATGTGAATCTCATCAGTTTCGCCTGTGACAGCCACATCTAAAAGATTAGTCCTAGGAACCACACAAGAGAGACATAATCATAATTTAAAAGTTGTCAACCTTTGTATTGGAAACAAAGAATCAGGGAAGTGTCAGGGCAGCATCAGGGCGGAAAGGCAGGAACACTAAAATTCTGAGAATAAAGGAAAAGGGGGTAAATGAGGGTGTGAATCATTAAACTTCAGTATTTTAATCATCCCAGCTGAGGTAAGGAAAGAACGAAGGTCACAATCTACTAAATGTCTTAAAATGTTCAGATAATTTAAGGCCTTCCAAGAGAATGTGTAATCAGTCCAAACTGCTTGCTAGATTAAGTTGGAAGACAACACAAATATCATTACTGCAAACATCCTTCATCAGGACATGTCCCTCCTCTCAGTCTTCCCTTCCACCCACTCACTGATAGCTGTTGCATGTGCTGTTGGGGGGTCCTGTGCCTGGCTCTCTGCCTTGCTTTCTGTCTTGTGATAAGAAGTCATCTATTAAGCAACTTGCAGAAAGGTCTATTTTTGAAAAATATTTTCCAGAAGAGTTTGTTGTACTTAAAAAACAACAAAAAAACCCCACAATTGTACATGTTCTCATCAATTATATCACCTCCAAGAACCAAAGTTATGTTCCATGTTCTCCTGTCCATCTGCTAGAAATAATTTATTCATTTCATAATTTTGTTTCCTTTATTAAATTGGTAAACTCATGCAGTTTTTGGGTTGTTTTTTGTTTACTTATTTAATTAAAGTTTGTTAAACCAAAATTTGAAATTAAGGAGATAAATATGGTGATAACGCTAAAAAAGAATTGAACAAATCCTTCCTTTAAACAACCTTAGCTTTTGATATGATTGAAATGCAATGTGAATTTCACCTAACTTTTCAGGGAAACATATGGCACAGAGAGAAAAAAAGAATTTTCAAATGTTTTATTTTCCATGTAGGTAGATAATTGCTAAATCTAATGGCATCATTTTGCCTGAGAATATATGATCTATAAACTCTTTGGGATAGGAGTTCACATTTCTTTCTTTTTCTCCCATAGGAAATTTCCTTATGAATCTAAAATTTTCAAAATAGCCAAAACTGTATTCAACATTAAAGGAGAAGCAGCAACATAAAAAAGAACCACAAAATTCAGGATAATGTGATTAAATTACATTTATGGAGGGAGAATTGGCTCAAATAATCTGAGGTGTTGAAGTGAAAATTACCTAAAATGAAAGTAGCAATCAAAAAGTACTCTTACTGATGTCAGTGTGATAGAGAACACAAAAGAATAGGAAGATACTTGAGCACATTTCTGAAATATGGAATATTATCCTTAGATAATACAGGAAACCTATTTTTGCTAAAACAAACATACTATACGGAAGACACTCTTGTCAGGTAGACACAAATCAAATAGTGACAAAAAATGGGGATAGTCTCTTATTATGGGCCACAGCACAGAGATTTTAAAAAATGGTCTTGAGTTAATTAATACTTGCTGGAATAAATATATTTTTCTGAATACCATCTATTAAATTTTATACAGCACAGATTGCGGAACTGCTTAACATCCTAATCAGGTGAACCATAGAATGTAAAGGAGCAGAAAATAGCAGGATCCATAAATACAGCTCCCATTTTACTTAGGCATTAGAGTAGCCTTGCAAACAAAGCCAGGGAAATTTTAAGATTTACGGGAGGAAAAGTTAAAAACATGAATAAGCCCTAAATGGAGGTTTGACCAGTTGGCGGAAATGAACTTCATCAGCTTGCGAGATTTGTTTTCATTTACAGGGTGGAATTAGAATTATTTAGAGTGTGACAACAAAGATCCAGTACCTTCACATCCTCTCTCAATCTGTCCATTGCAGAAAAGAGCATCTGAGATGAGGTCTGGAAGCCGTCCATTTAAGTCAACCGAGGCCAGGCAGCCTTGAAAGCCCTCCTTGGCGTGGACTAGTTTCGGCAAGGATTTGTACGTTTCTTTAGCCACTCCTCCTATGTACAAGTCACCTGTGGGAAGATCAAAGCCTATGTCAAAAAGTAACATGTCAATGGCTTTAAGCACACAGGGCAAGTGGAAAGTAACACTGAGGTTTATCTTTCATGAAATCAAGAAAGAAATAAATTTATAATTGCATATTTTCCCGAAGGAAAAACACAATAGACGTGTTTGAATAATGTCTTAAGCATTAGTAGATTTTTCTAGAGGCTGTTTCCACAGAGAATTAAAGTGGTATGATACAGTGTGGACAACTGGAAAGTATAGGGGCCATGTAGTTGCTTTCTCCTGCATTAAAGTCCAAGCTCGGTTACTTACCAACTCTGTGGCCTTGAGCATGCTGTTCAGTTTCTCTGATCATTAGTATACTCATTTTTAAAATGGGAACAATAAAACCGATCCATAGGGCAGCTGTGAGAATTTAATGTGATAAAATATGGGAGGCGCACATCACAGTGAAAATATATAGCAGAAACTCAGTCAACAGGAATTATTAGTATTAAATCTACCTTCTGCTTAGAGTACTCTGGGTTTTTCAGAGAGTCAGAAGTTCAGCAAGTTCCCTCTAGTGTCTAAAGTCACCATCTGCGTTATACTTAAGCCCATTATCCTTGCTTGTACGTATCTTATTCACTAACTCCCTCTCATAAAGGTTTATAGATACGTGACGATCATGGCTTCTTTCAAGGACTTCTGTTCTAGGTAAAGTTACTCCTCTATGTTCTCTTTTACAGCACTGCTTTCAATTCACTATGTTTTTCTGGTGTTTGTTAACAAGTCATCAATTTATTTTTCCATTTTATTGCAGTTTCTAACGGAACATTCTGTTCTACTTGGTCATCTTGATTGGAATGATATAATTTAAGAATACCAATCTCAAATCCTTGTTGGGAATGTCGATCCACCAGAGGCACTGAACATTCTTACTCATGCTTACTGTTCATCCTCTGTATCTGTTTCTCTTTTTGTCTTCTCTTCTCATCTTTCTCCTCTAGGATTCACCGGGATTGGCTGCTGGGGACCATCATCTTGCTGCATAACTCACTTGTGCGGGCACTTGCTCACTGTGCGGGAACTTGACTTGCTGTGTGGGCACTCGGCTCGCCACGGAGGCACTGGTTTGCCATGCAAGCACTCACATGGGCACTCGACTCACCACACAGGCACTCAGCTCGCCATGTGGGCACTTGCGCAGGCACTTGGCTCACTGCGCGGGCACTCATGTGGGCACTTGGCTTGCTGTGCAGGCACTTGGTTCACTCACGGGCACTTGGCTCATCGTGCGGGCACTGGCTTGGTGTGCAGGCAGGTTTTCTCTTCTTTTTCACCAGTGGGCCCCAGGGATGAAACCCAGGTCCTCCGTTACGGTAGGTGGAGGCCCTATCACTTGAGCCTCATCTGCTGTCCCCCCTTACATTCTTGATGCCCACCTGGGCCCCTGTGTTGCTCTTTGGGTATTTGGGGTCAAGGAAAACTGACACAGATGCTGGCTGATGTTCACGTTGCTTGTTAAGCCATGAGCTAGCACTCATCAGTAATAAGCTAACCTATTAGCTTTTAAGTAAAGTCATACCCCACATCAAACATTTCTGAATTGTGTTAATGAGTACATTAAGATACAGAGCTATCTGGTGCCTTGCTCAAAGTCATTTCTCTATAAGAACTGAAACTTGGGTCCCTTGGCCTACTAACTATGATTTGCACTAGGATGCCACTGATACAATATAATTTGTACTTAAAGCACAATGTGTTCTTGTTTCCCCACCTCTTAAATAAAAAGAAACAACTATTATCATTTAAAAAATAAAAAAGTGGAAAAAAAAGCTTAATAACAACACTTGGAGCTAAATAAAAAAATAGAAACAACTATTGACTACTAATCATCATCCTTAAAATTGAAGCATAGCATTTTTTGTTCTGAGATGGAAAATATTTTTGAAATATTAATTTTTCTCCATATATCCTTTGTCTCAACCTTTCCTCTCATTTAAATTATAAGTCTTTGTGTTTTAGTGTCTCAAAGAAGCAATATGGTTAAGAAATCAGATAATTAGGTAAGAAAATACATTTATCATTTGAGTATTTGAGTATTAAAAATCAACCCTCTCTGAGGTATATAGTCAGAAGAGTAAATTTTACTTCCCTAATATGGGCAAGCAGGAGAGAAAGTTAGAGGGAAAGCAATGAGTTCCAGGGAGAAATAATATTTTGATTTAGGTCTGAGCTCTGGTTGGTGTCAAAACTTGATAGATTTAGGGGACAGAGCAAAAAAGATCTGTGCTCATTTCCTCAGGAGAGCCCAAGGGCAGCAAGGAGATCCCTGAGAAGAAATGGCTGCATGGTGGATTTAGACAACGGGGGGCTTAGACAGCCTCACAGAACTTTCCATTCTCTGCTGTAGCGTGATGGCAACAGAGCAATTCCCAGAGTGTCACAGAGATAGCACAAAAACAGACTGACCTGAAGGGGCCATTGTATAAAGAATGAAGAATGCTGGTCAGCAGTTCAGGAGAACCTGAGTTGTGAATACAGAACACTGGAGAACAGCTCCCATGCTATCTCCTGCTGCCTCACAAAAGATTGGTATAATGTAACCCCTCCTCCCATACTTTAGACATTGCCCCAGGAAAAGAAGGGAAGTTAAATTGCCTGAGAGTATATTTTTACTAATTCGAAGAATCAATGCTGAAAATAGAAATCAAGTTGAGTTAGAGGAAAATGGAGTTGCTGTTCATGCATATCTGAGTTTGTGGGCTGAGACTTATACTGCTATATGTCAATTATCAATGCAAGGCAATGCTACCTACATGCATTTATTAAACTATTTTTTTAAAGGAAATTTCAGCTTTTCTTCAGGTATAATTAATATTGTATTAGAGAACAGTACGAAGTTGAATGAAGAAATTCTTGGCAGTGCTTCAGGCTTTATAGATGTAGAGTTTACTACTGAAAGTTAAATATGGAATGCTATTATGTTGATAACCTATCATCCTCTTTCTGATTGTAACCTTCTAAAGAAGAGAGACAGTGCCTTTAATTTACTTAATATTCTCCCACTTTGCCTAGTACTGGGCTCTGAGCACAGTGGGCACTCCATGAATACTGTCTGTTAGCTGATGAATTGAGGTACCAGTAGAGAAGAACCAAGCAAGAAACAAGAATTGAAAGGCAGCACTTGGGGAGAGAGCTAATTCTACAGTGCACTTCCTTCCTTTCCCTACTTCCAATCACTATTTCTATTTTTCCTATTAGCAAACTTGCTTACCTGAGCAACTTTTTAAAGCTTATTGAAGAGAGGCAATCTTTCCTCTGCATCACTAAAGAGCAGAAAATATCAAAAGAAGCAGTGCAGAATACAAGCTTTGAGTTTGGGTTTCTAAGTAGGAGATTCATTCTCATTTTCATTATTGCAGCTGCACTTAGCATCACCACTTAGTACTGTCTTTACCCACTCTTCGTATAGTAGATAGTAGTCTAAAGCCCTCAGTGGATTGCCATACGAAGAGAACAAAGGAAACCCTTAAGTGGCCTGAGCCTGGTGTACCATTACCACTTCATCAAAGATGCAACTTCTCCTTTTGATCCTGGGGGTGATGAAAGGAAAATGGCCCATTAGCAATAATGGGGCCTTGCAGGCAAAGCCCTGGCCATGCAAAGGAGGATATGCTTCTTAATGACTCCGTGTACAGACAGAACTGTAATGGATACCAATAAAAGCCAGCTTCCTACAGACTTAAAGCCAACCTGTTTCCCCTTCCTGAAGCTAAGAGCAGCTGATTTTATACATATTCTTTAAGTAGGTCATGCATGCAATTGACAAGGCAAAGGTAGACTTGTGACATTGTCAGTAGAAAGTGTAGAAGAATACTTTTCATCTCTAGCACCATTTACAAATAAGCACTGTGTATCTCTCTGGATTGTTATCTGTGGAATGATCCTAGCTGGTATTGCAAGCATCCCTTTTCCACAGTAGGGCAGTAACAATAGGGAATAACGAGTGCACAGGGTTTTTAGTTAGCTCTGGACAGAAACCCTGGCTCTGTTGATTACTGGCTGAGTGAGTGCAGTAGGCACATAATGTTACAAAATTTCTCTGAATGAGATTCTTCATCAGGAAACAGGATTAATAATGGCTACCTCACAAGGCTGTGAGGATTATGGAGAATGTACAGAAAACAGTGGTATGTAGCATGTACTCAGCACATATGTTACCTGTGAGGATGTGTCAACTGTCTGCTACTTCACCTAATTCCATATGTGCACTGAAAGGTACAAGAGAGTGAGAAGTCCGACTTGTTTTCCCAAAAGTTTCTAGTACAACTGGAATGACCAGATGACAAATTTGCCAGTCTCTCATGGCATTTATTTTACCTGATTTAATTTAGTCTTTTGGGTATGCTTTACCCTATACCAGAAGCAGCTCAAAGGGCTCCTTTGACAGCAGCATCTAACCTGGTAGCATAAACAGGAAAGAGTTTAAGACGTATCTTCTAATTTGATATGAACAGATTAAGAGATAAAAGAATGCTCTGATGCTCAAGAGCCAGATTGCAAAATTCAGGAGAACTGTGCCTTATGAAATCAGAAATAAAGGCTTTTGTGGACTGAGGTTGTAAGGTGGAACATCATGTAAAAGTTGAGGCCAGGAGAAAGTATAGTGTATATTACTTCATAACGAAATAAATATTGGCACCAGGCATGGACACAGATTAGATGTAACATGGAAACAAAACTGAATATGGCACTTAAGAAAGAGGAAAAGGCCAAACTTAGCTAGAAGAGAGAAATTTTCAAAGGGGCAGTGGGTGATAATAGTAGATAAGTCAAAGGAAAGGCTTGAGAAACGTGATGGAATTTTTAAGTACTTGCCGGAAAAAAAGAACATAATGATAAGTCCAATGAGTTAAGCTGGGAAACTGGGGAATTTGGAGCAATAATAACTTGGAGAGGAGAGATGAAATTGCATTTAGCATTACACAAGTTGAATTTGAGTAGGATTGTCCTATAGGGATCCAAATATATGAACCTGGGACTCAGGGAAGAGAGTATGGGGTTGGGAGGCATGGCTTGGGAGCCATCCACCAAAAGCAGATAGATGAAGTGGTGTAGAAGTTTTTTTTTTCTTCTTTAAAAGAGGAAGCATAGGCAATTATTGCAGAGACTCTAAGCTGTGCCTTACAGTAGCAGAATGCAAGTGTCAAGGTATAATTAGTTCTTTGACTCAGCTTTCCTGTTTATTCATATATACTTGTTTGTGTCTTTTAAAGATCTCACTTTCATTTTAATTAAAAAGAGCACACATAGAAAGGACAACTGCTTTGTAGATTTGGATAGTTAAAACTCGAGGAAAACTTAAGAAGGCAAAGCTCTTATATGTGGCATTTGGGAAAAAGCGAAGCCTTACTTTCCTTCTGGCTGGACTGAAGAAAGTACAATACTAGAAGCTTCTCTCCAAGAGGTATGGTTCTTGGACAGCAAATTTTGGGGCAACTCTAATTTTTCTCTCGATTCTTGTCATTGGCTGGTAGAAAGAGTACAGCCAGCCTGGGCTAATTTCTGAGGGTGATTCAGGAAGAGAGACTTCCCTTATCCCAAGGAGTAATCACCTTGGTATCCAAAATTGGTATTAATTTCTTTAATTTTAATATTTTATTGAACAGCCATGAAAGAATACTTCTAAGTCAGATTTGTCCAGTACCCTAATATTGCTATTCTTTGGGAGACAAAGTAAATCTAAATCTCTTTTATAATAGGAATTCTATAAGATGGAAGAATATCTATAATCCCTGGTGAACAAACACTAATTTATTTACTTTACTTTTCTTTTTCCCCTGTGGAGAAAATTGAAGTTACTATTTCCTATGACTACTGAAATAAGCGATAAATTACTGAAAGCAAAAGCATTGGAGGTTGTTAATATTTCTCTAGCACATTTGTACTTAGAAGAGACAAATGGAAACTTTTATAAGAAATCATAAATAGAATTGAACAACTAACATGATCCAAGATGATATCTAAGTTCACAGCACACCCAATATTCAATATTGAAATCAAAGGTGGCAATTCAAGTAGGTGTTTTGCTGAGATACAAAATCTGTCTTTTAATAGGTTCCAGGGTATATATCCTCTATGACTAAAATTATATTCATTTTAGAAACATTTTGCTGAAGAGATGCTCAGGTGTCATAAGTTTAATTTATTAGTTGTCCTTTAACTTCCTTATTTCTTGGTCTTCCTTGGTATATAATGGGTTTAGTCATAGAACAACCTATCATCAATTCTGTAGGAAATACCCACAAATCCTTACCTTTAAAGTTTATCCCACTTTCACTAACCATCATTTTCCCACTCCTACTGGAAAATACTTCTTCTAGACTTCCCTGTTTCATAACAATCACATTTCTAGTTTCCCTTCTATCCAAACTGAGATTTCAAAATCATTTTTAACTCTCTTCTATAACTCACATATCAGGTTCAACTATTACCAAGGACTTATGACTTACCTTTGCCAATACTTATGGCATTTGTCCCCCCGTTTCCATTCCCTTTTCCTGTCCTTGTTCACCTTTCACCTGTCTACCTTTCATGGAATAACTGATTATCTAGTATCCTGCTTTCTATCCCTTCTCATCAACATCACCATATTAGTCTCCTCATTGTGTTCAGATTTCTTCAAGTCCTCCCTCTATCTTCTAAATAAAATACACTAGCAGTATTCAAGACTTTGAGTAATCTTTCCTCAATACTTCTGCCTGCTAGAGAACTGAAATATCAGCAATCATCAACTCATACCATAATCTTCAAATATCATTTTTCATTTCCTCAATTTTGTACTTCCATGCTCCTCCATCTTTGTTTACAGTACACATAATAAAAGGATTTCCTCTTCCAATGTGATATTTCAAAACTATATGCAATTTTGGGGGCTCACCTCAAATTCAACTTTTTTAATGTGCCCCCGTTACTCCAGTTCTATGTATGATCTTTGAACCCCTATAATATTTTGAACTTCCTTTCTGATGATAATAATTTCTTTAGCAGTATTCCAGTTCTTTGTGTGAATGTCCTACTTCCCCATTTGTTTATACATTTGTTTTAAGAAATGCCAGAGTTAAGCATTCTTATATTCTTCTTTTAATTTGCTAGGCACTCAATAATTTTTGTTGCCTTGTCAAATGAATGGATGAATCAGTAGTTAACTTTCAATAAATAATGATTAAACAATAAGACTTACAGAAGATTTTATGGATCCAACACACATATTTGCCCCTGGTACCCTCCACCTGAGAGATCAGGAATGGGCTTGATTGTGAGGTATTTTCCTTCTACTGGCCCCTTTCTTGACCATGGAGGTGAGCCAGGAAGCTACTTAAGAAAACCGATGCAATGACAAAATTTTCTCTCCTGATAGAGTAATCTTTGACCACTTTCAAATGATATTTGCTGAATTTATTTGTGGAGAGAGGCAGAGAGACAAAGATAGGGGTGCAAAAACAGTTTTGTGTATTGATGGGTGGTAATGAAAATCCACTTACAAATTTTCTTCTGCAGTTAAAATACGTGCCACAATCGTGGGAAATTATACTTCAGCCTGCCCTGGCCCTCTGTCTCACTCTGCCATCCTCTGTGCTGCCCATATACAAATAAAACCTGATTAAGGTAGCCTCCAACGGTGCAGATACTTCACAGAATCTCACCAGACTCATCCACTCTGTCTCCCTGCTGTCATGACAAAGAGAGGTAAACATTGTCTATGGCAATAAAACAGAGCCAAGCTAACTTGTGGCCTCCTGGTGCTCTGCATAGCGAATTTGTTGATCTCCAACTGTACTTTCTATTGGTTTGCAGATGTCATACTTCATCTAGCTTTTGGGCCAATACTCCTGGGATTAGAATCATGATGTGAATTCCATGTGTCCAGCTGTCTGGTCAAGTAAGCACTGGCTTGATTATTACTGTGAGGGTAGTTCATGGATTTAAATCATTAGTCAGATGATTGCATTTATAGCTGATTACATCTTCAATCAACAAAAGAAAGTGCCTTCAGCCATACAGAAGTTTCCTCATCCAATCAGTTGAAGGCCTTAAAAGAGGGAACTGATGATTTCAGAAAGAAGAATCTCCATCTGTGCTCCAGACAGGTAGCTTCTAGTAAATTCATCATACCTTCAGCAGAGCTCCCCTTTTGCAGCCTGCCCTACAGAATGCTGACTTGTCAAACCCCACAGCCACAGTGAGCCAATTCCTATAATAAATCTTTTAATATTGACATACATATATTATGTTTTATACATATAATATATATAATATGGCACCTATAGCTGAATGGATATATATATATCCATTCTTTGGGTCCTATTTCTCTGGAGAACACTGACTAATTTGGAGTCATTCCAGTCTGGAATAACTCTTGGCTTTTTGCCAGCCACAGATGTTCCTGATTCTACAGGAAGCTCCCACGTCCAAAGATATATTGTTTTAGCTAAAAAGACTTTGACTATTTAAAAAAAATTACTGAGTCAACTGAATGAAATGCAAAGAGCCCTGTCTGAGTTAAGAACGGGCCACTTCACCACTTTTTGAATACTTGTTTACTTGGTAATCAGTGTGAAGTATTGCTTAGGTCAAAACTTGAGAAGACAGCTATGGCTTTATCATTATAGTAATATCTGACATTGGTGTAATGCTTAAAGTTAAAGAGCACTTGTGCATGTGCAGTTTCATTTGGTGAGCTCCAAAGGGACTAAACAAGGTTATCATGGACACAAGTCACAGATGAATAAACTATGGCTCTGATGGGCTGTGGGACTTGCTCTGGGCTACCAAGCCAGAAAATGGTAGGACCTGATTCGAAACCAGATCTTCAGAAACTCTGTTTCACTTAATCCATGCTGGTTCACACATTGCATACTCTAACTGGCCTAGTTGTACAGCTCCACTATCACAAAATATAGGAAATTCCTGGAGAGACTTGGTCAACTGTGAAAAATAAGAGAAATAAATGGTAGCAGGGGACCAAGCAAGCTAATACAGCTTTCCCAGGCAATGGGAAATGCATCAGTGTGCCAAACTGAGTGATCTCATGAAGATAAAAAGCCAATTTGCTCTCATAATCAGAAATATTGGGTAATGAAATTCTGAAGAGTTAGGAGAATTCTTTTAATTCCAAAAACAGATTTTTATTTATTTATTTATTTTTACTTTTCAACTGTTTCCCACAGAGAGGTTAATTAGCACCTGTGTGCACCCACAGCCCAACCTAATACATTATGACTGTGCTGAGGGGTCTCTAAGTTTGAGTTCAGACCTTAACATTTTCCTATTCTAAGCCTATGAGAGTTAATATTGGCATTGTATCTACAGACAGGGCAGCAAAAGCTTTTAAGAGTTTGAAGTTTCTGTTTCTGGATGGAATTTTGAAGTGAAAATGACCAAAGAAGGACACTTTTTTAAAAAGTATGACTCTAAAACTTATAACACAAAGATAAATTTTGTTTGTGTTTGGCCACACCTATGGAGATATACGTGGCAAACCATTTTCTTTTAAACCCACTCTATGCTGGTGGCAATGTGGCAGATAGGGTGTAAATTCAGGCACATAAAAGCATACTGAGCTACCTTCATCTTATGGCCTTGTAAATTTACCTTAGGCAAAATCAGAGTACAAATTTTTCAATTATTTTCATTTTTCCCCATTTCAGTGACAGCTGGTTTAGATACCCTCTGACATCCCTTAGCAGAAAACAATCTTCTCACCATTTGTGTCTCATTTCATCCCTCATGGAGTGATTCTCTCTGGGCCTGTGTCTGGATTTGCAGATGTTCTCAACTCTGCAAATACCTACCCCTTACATGTGCATTGAGCCTTGGCCTGAATGTTGCTTTTGTCATCCCTTTGATTCTCATAATAACCCTTCAAAATAAGCAGGGAAGTTATCATCATCCTCACCTGATGAGTGTGCAAACTAGCCTTCCGGAGTGTTGATACCTGCCCAAAGCAATACAACCCTTTCAAGGAGAATAACATTGGAACCGAAGCCTCCTGTTCCCAACCTACTTTTTTTCCTATTGCACCACACTGTCTCCTGTACTTACTAAAGACCTTATCAGTGTTAGGACTAGAACAGGTGGAGGAGTCTAGAAATAACTGGTCTGAGAATTAACAGAGATTTATAACTAGGGGACCAGTAATAGGACCTATGCAAAAGTAAGCCTTTTCTGAGCTTTCAAGTATCCCTATTTAACAGGTGGTCTTTCTTTCTTTTTCAAAAATGAACATTTATTTTGGGTGGGGAGCATCTAGTGGTGAACAGGGTAAGTAGAGAAGAGCTGCTCTTTCCCACAATAATGGCCTGTTTAATGCAGGTCAAAACAATGGCACCAGCTGTCAGTTTAGATACACAGGATAAAAGAGATTAAAGCCACCAGTGGGCTTCCGGAGCACTTGAAAGGACAACGTGATACAAAGCACACAAAAGAACTTTGCAGACATCTCCATAGAGCTTCTAAAATATTATGAGCTTCATAGAGTCCAATAAAAGTCATTTTTTCTTAGTAACTAAACTTTTCCATTTTCCCCCTTCTAATAAAGAATTCCTTCTGTGCCTGAAAGATGGATTGTTCCCAATAAAGGCAGCAAATCCACCTATAACAGCGTAATTCCTTAGAGCATATCTCCAAATACTGTGTTCATTTAATATTTAAATTATTCTTAAGGAGAAATGCAGATACTTAAGAGCAAGGATATAAACGGAGGTCAGGGCGGTATAAGGGATCTTTCTCCAAAGACTAGGAAATGGAGATCTTTAACAGTTGAATGGGCTAGCAAAAGCCTGCTTCTATGAGCTGAAGACTGATTGATAGGCTAACTCCCAATCATCCAACCAAGTATTATATTTGCATGACACTGCCATAAGCACTTTGAATACAAATGATCTATCGAACTCATACAATGGACGAGCAGCAATTAAAACTGTTAACTGTAATGGCTGAGAAGGATACCACAGGCTAAGGAGATAGAAACAATATACAGGGACTACACAAGGCAAAGAGATGCAAAGAGCATGTGGAAACATATCATCTTGCAATTACCAGAAGTGAACATTTCAGCATTATACAAATGTAGAAGTTTGAAGAACTAAGTTTTATATAGGGGAGGAAATATTTTCTTTCATTTTAATCCCAAGATTAAAAAAAGCACTATATTCTTCTCTAGACATTCAAAAGCAATGCCTAATAATAGGTTGGCATATATATAGTAGTAGTATTTTAAAGCTGCTGGAGACAGCTAGAGAACTGGGCTTGAATTCTATTTCTACCACCTAGTGCTGTCTGAGAATAGGCAACTCACTTAACCTTTCTGAGTCTCCATCTGTAAAATGGGGGCACTAATACCTCGTCCATCTAATTTCTGTAAGAATTAAGAGATCATACTTGTGAAACAGAGCATCAAGAGTGAAGTTTTGTCTCAAGGGCCAAAACACAAGAGCTTTCAGAAAACAATGTGAGTATGCGACAGACACAAAATTTACAAAGGTAGGGCGGCGGACTTGGCCCAGTGGTTAGGGCATCCGTCTACCACATGGGAGGTCCACGCTTCAAACCCGGGGCCTCCTTGACCCGTGTGGAACTGGCCCATGTGCAGTGCTGATGCGCACAAGGAGCGCATGCCACTCAGGGGTGTCCCCTGCGTAGGGGAGTCCCACACGCAAGGAGTGCGCCCCGTAAGGAGAGCCGCCCAGCGCGAAAGAAAGTGCAGCCTGCCCAGGAATGGCACCGCACACACGGAGAGCTGACACAGCAAGATGATGCAGCCAAAAGAAACACAGATTCCCGTGCCGCTGACGACAACAGAAGCAGACAAAGAAGCAGCAGCAAATAGACACAGAGAACAGACAACTGGGGTGGGGGCGGGGAAGGGAAGATAAATAAATAAATAAATAAATAAATAAATAAATAAATAAATAAATAAATAAATAAATCTTTTTAAAAAATTTACAAAGGCAGTACTAAAATACTAGTCCCACAACGAATGAGATCCTACAACCTCTACAGTCTCAACTTCAGCAACATCAAGGACATTTTTTAAAAAATCAAAATATTTTTGAGGTAGCTCTTACTGTACAGTGAGTTCAGAGTACTGCTGCCTAAAGCGGGGCTATATTTTAGTCCTACACCTAAGGAGAAGGTTCTTGGGAGGCCTCTTGAACATGGCCTTGGGTTCTGTGCAGTTGGGGGATACAGGACTGGTACCTGTCATATCAGCAAAGTGTTAAACAGCTTGCCACACCAGAATCAAAATGGGAACATTTTGAACTGGCTGCACTTCCAGGGCTGTTGAGGCACATGAGGCATGGAAATATCTCACGGGCATAGATGTAAGTCCCATGTGCGTGAAAGCAAGGCAGGTGGGGCTGCCTGGAGGCTGAGAGGAGCCCAGTGGTAAGAGTCTGTGTAGCGAGAACACAAGGCATCCTCACTCCACAGGGGTCAAGGTGAGAAAGCTCCGGCCCAGGAGCCTCAGGTGAACCCCAGAGAGCACCGCGGGTGGAGGCGTGGGCCTTGGCATCACATGACTCCCCGGTTTGCAGGCTGGGGAAGGCCACAGCAGCAAAGGGCAGAAGCTGAGCATGCCCCTTCTCCTACTGCCAGGGACGGTCCAAAGCGGCTCTTACCCAAATCTGGAGTTTTGATTAAGAGCTTAGATTGGCCATTTTTAAAGTTTTGAATTAAGATTGTGTTTTATGACATAAAATGATTTTAGAATTGTTTTAATGTAAGCCCAAATATTTCCTCTAACTTGGGGCATGGTACAATTACCCCAACACCATACATTTTTAATGGACGGTTTGAGGTAAAAAATAATAATATTGTGGCTACATAAGTAAAATTGATATTAAAATAGTACCTACCTTGTAAACTCCTGTGAGAATTAAATGAGCTCTCTTGTGCAAAATATTTATAACAGTTCATGGGACAGGATCAGCTCTTAGAAATGGTTGAAGGAGTTATTGTTACAATTGAATATTAGATCACTGCAGTTTGGGCGAGACGTCTAACTTTTCTAATCTTTACCTTAGTTTCATAATTTGAAACGTGTGGCTAAATACAGCAATCTCACCAGTTTGTCATGAGAATTAAGAGATAATATATGAAAGTAAGATATTTACAAATCTTATTAACGGGTAGATGATAAAGAGGAGGAGGAGGAAGGCAATGAAACTTACCCAAGGACACACATTTTAAAAATGGTAGAAATGCTATTTTACCCCATTCTATCTGACCCCTAAACCTGTCCTTAATTACAATGCTATATTGCTTCTTGCTTAATCCTTAAGAAAACTACAATAATTAATTGCAAAGGCAAAGAAAAGTCTCCTTTAAGAACAGACCCAGAAAACCACATTCATGTGGCATTCACATGCAAACCTGATTGGCCTAATAGAGTTCCTAAGTAGCACTGAAAGCAGTCTCAAAGGTATGAAAATAAGGGGCCAACAAAGGCACTCCGTCATAAAAATGTACTTTCCTACATGCGTAAAGACAGCAGAACTGACTCTGAAACATCTTTACAGTGCTTTGTCCTAAACCTACCAAACTTTCCCATTTGAACCATGGCTCACCACCTTCAGAGGAATTGTTCAGGATGGGGATAGAAGCTAGTTTACCTCTGGGGCATGTTGCAGGAGGAGCTAGAGCTAAATTATTACTGAACCCTAAATGAATGGCCCAATGCCTGAAAATAATAGTGGCAACTGATTTTGGGATCTATAGTAAACAATTTTAATGCTACCTGGATGTCCACTCTCCTTTATATATCTAGAGGAGCCTGGCTTGAATCCTTACAATTCCACAGAGGGTATAAATCTAGTTTTCTCCTTCCCTATGTTTTCTGTAAATTCTTAGGAGCCTATGTCCACTGCTTTTGACTTTTGTATCCCATGCACTGCCTCTATTTGGCCCTGGATCAGCCCAGTACAGAACCGAGCCTCTACCTCTTTCCACCCCCAATTTTTTTTTTTTTTTTTTTTTTTTTTTGCCTCTTTTTTTTTTTTATTGACTTTGTAATAATATTACATTAAAAATATATATGTGAGGTCCCATTCAACCCCACCCCCCCACCCCCCCTCTCCCCCCCCAACAACACTCGTTCCCATCATCATGACACATCCATTGGATTTGGTAAGTACATCTTTGGGCACCTCTGCACCTCATAGACAATGGTCCACATCATGGCCCATACTCTCCTCCATTCCATCCAGTGGGCCCTGTGAGGATCCACGATGTCCGGTGATCACCCCCGAGGCGCCATCCAGGGCAGCTCCACGTCCCAAATACGCCCCCACCTCTCATCTCTTCCTGCCCTTCCCCATACCCATCGTCCACCATGTCCACTTTTCCCAATCCAATGCCACCTCTTCTATGTGGACATTGGATTGGTTGTGTCCATTGCACCTCTATGTCAAGAGGAGGCTCAGATTCCACATGGATGCTGGCTGCCATCCTCCCATTTTCAGTTGTAATCACTCTAGGCTCCATGGTGTGGTGATTGTCCTTCTTCAACTCCATCTTAGCTGAGTGTGGTAAGTCCAATAAATCAGATTGTAGGTGCTGGAGTCTGTTGAGGCTCAGGACCTGGCTATCACATTATCAGTCCAGAGATTCAAATCCCCTAACTATATCTTAAACCCCAACGTTAACTGCACCTCCAGCAGATTAGTATGAAAGTCTTATGAAGGGAGATCCCATCTGAGTCCAGATTCATCACACATAAACACCATTTCCAGAGAGGGGCCATCTGCCCTGGTAGTAAACCCCATCGGCCATGACCATAACTCTCATGGGTCTCTTTAGCCTTCATAGGAACCAATATCTGGGGGTTGTATCTGCTTTATCTGTCTCTCTGACTCTGCTCAGTTGTGCATGAGGGCAATCCTTCTGCCAGCCTCCAGACTCTTTTTTAGAAACTCGTAGCCATATAAACTCATTTCTCCTTTCCATTTCCCCCTTACTTTAGGTCAAACAGCATTTTAAAGTCATGTTATTTTATGTAGACATGGATATTCTGCTGATCTGCTTTGAACCTTCCATATAAGGTCCTTTTCCAGTTGCATCATCAGTTGGTAGTTGATAGTGGTCCCTCGTTGCCAGGGAGGCTCATCCCCGGGTGTCATGTCCCACGCTGGAGGGAAGGCATTGCATTTACATGCTGAGTTTGGCTTCGAGACTGGCCACATTTGAGTAACATGAAGGCTGACAGGAGGAAATTCCCAGGCACAATGTTGCTCTAGGCCTTGTTCTTATTTTAGGTTTATCAGCTCACAAGCATAGTCATTAGCATCAGGGGCTCACTGTTGAACCCTCACTCCCTCCCGGTCCCCGCCGCTGTACCTGGGAGACTATCGCTGCTCCCCCAGGGACCACGACAGAGCACCACTGGCCAGGAACCCAGTACCCCCCCTGCTGGGTTTTTAATTGTTGCCACTATGAGTATATCCAATCATTACCATGCACCCTGGACATATGTTTGTACAGCTCCCTGTCAGCCATATATCACCTGTCATTGGTATCCCATACCAGTATCCCTCCATTGCCATTGTTGAAACACTCTGTGATCCAGAACTCCCCGAAATTTGAAGCCCAATATAGTGTCATGGTCCCTTACTAGGGAATCACCCCCAAGTTTTTATTCACTAAAGCATTTGTGAGTTTGTGAGTTAGTAATCTAAACATTTTATCCCAGTTTTCTACCATTTTGATGGCTTTAGCCCCTACCACCATCCTTCTGCTTCAGAGCAAGACAACTCGAATGCCTTGATTCTTGCATAGAAGCTTTTTTTTTTTTTGTCTTTTTATTGGTTCACTTTCAATTTAACATATCAGGAATAGAGATTTACAAAAAAGAAAAAAGCTCTTTCAACAGGTGAAGAAATCTGAAGCATTTCCTAGGGCAGTAGCTGGTAATTTACTTGTGTTTCACTCCAGGCAGGGCATCACAAAACACGTTACTTGGACCTCTGCCTCATCTTTCTTCTCTTTTGTTTCAGCCTATGCATCCACTTCTTCCACCACTTTGCCCTCATGCATCCAGGTGCCGCGAGGTGGGCTTCACTGCCCCGTGCCCACACTGACCAAACTACTCAGGAACGGGAAACACCTCACATAGCGAGAGGAAAGACCCTTGCATAGCAGTTAGAAGAATACCTTTTGAGTTCTTGAGGGCTCTACATACACCCCAAGCAGTGCATCCAAACACTTCAAACAAATCCAGTGCAACCTTATTGCACAATGTGGCCCTGCCTCCTATTCCCCATCCTGGCCATAGGGAGGACTTAATGTCCCAATCAAATTTACTCTTCCAAATATCTGGCACAAGAACACCTAAACTCAAGCGAGTCTCTCTTAGGTATTTGAATCGGTCAGTGTGAAAAGCCAGTTCTTGGGAAGTCATATTTTCCAGTGCTTGTGCAAGCAGAGAAAGCCAGTGGGCAGAGAAAAGGAAGAACGAGGGAGTGCTCACTGATAAGCCAAGAGAAGGCAGCTCACAGCTGAGTAGAGGCAGAGGTACTGGCTTGTTGCCAGCAGCTTCCTGAACACAGCCCTCATAAGGTCCAGCCTTACAATTTCTCTTTCTTGCCCTTGGGTTCCTTGAATGCTATACCCTGCCCTTCCTTTTTACTTTTTTGGTTTTAATATCCCACAGACCTTTGTCTAATTCTTCTTTCATTGGAAAGGAGTTCTTAAATATACTGTGTAAACTCATGGAGTTAATAATTAAAATATAGGTCACCAGAAAATAGAAGGAGGGTAGAGAATGGGAAACTGAGGGTTACTCTGTGCAAAGTTGTTAAAAAGGTTGTTTGTAAATCTTTGGAAATTAATAGAAGTGGTGAAATCATATCATAGTGTTTGAAACTAGCAGTGCTGTTGTATGGGTATGACCGTCGTTGAAAAGGAAAGTCTAAGGTCATGTATATTACCAGAAGGAAAGCGAAAAACTATAACACGGGACTGTAGAAAATAGTAAAGCCTCAAGTAAAATACGAATATGGGGGATATTGCATATATAAGACTGTTTTTATAAATACAAATACAAATACATTACGAGAGCAAAAAAGAATAGCAGCTATGTATGGCAGGTGAGGCATGGAGAGGTTGAGAGGTGATGAGATTTTTAAAAAAATGATTATTGGGATAATGAAAGTGCTCTGGGAGTGATTGGGGTGATGAATGCACAAACTTGTGATTCTACCGAATAACAATGATTGTACTCTTCATATGGTACATTTATGCTTTATTAAAATGTATCAATAAAATTGGGGAAAAAACCTTAAAAAAATAAAAAGAAAGAGAGTTCTCAGAGACATGAGTGCTCTGAAGACTGGAATCCTTGAGTGAGTGCGATTCTACCACTCTATCTTGTCCAGATGCTCTGACATAGGGATCTCTAGACGAGGAAGCCCAAACACTAAGTAGACACCTCTGCTTCGCTCCTGGTATTCCCTGACTTCCCTGAAGAGGGACCAGCACCAAGACTCGTCTGTGGCTGGGACTCAGGTTTTGTGAGAAGTCATCTGGCCCTTAAGAACTCCACTTGGAGACTTGCCAATACTTCCTTCTTCACATCACAAATTTCTCCAGCTCTAAGAAATCAAGTCTTCTACTTACCATTCCACTGGAATATGGTAAACTGGCATCTAGTCCTGAAAGGCATTTGAGTGCTGGATTCAGCTTCTAGGAGCTCATACTCTCCCATGGGAGGACCAACCAAAGCTATTTCTCCCTGTGCATGACCCTCCTGGCAGCTGTGTCATGTGAGCCATTACTGGTGCTCAGCAGTACCCTCAGTGAACACAAGCTAGCACCTCACCTCTAAGCACTTGCATCACCTGTCCCAATGCTACTGGAAAAGGGAAGGGCTAAAGGCTTCAAAGCTGTACCAAAAGCAGAGGAGATAGGTGGCCCGTGCTCTGCCTGGTTCACCTTGCACCTGTGGTGGACCAAACAAGTAGTCTTCTCCAGTGAGTCCACAGACAATCTCAGAATTATTTTCAGTAACTTGCCCTAGATTGTCACTAGCACTCAGCTGAAGTTGAGATGAGAAATGAAACTTGTTTTCCCTGGCCCTTTGTAAAATATTGTTGACATGGGAATTAGAAGACTTGGTCTGGGAATGCTAACTAGTTACATGATTTTGAACAAGATAACCTCTCATGAACATAATGGTATCATCTGTAAAAGGAAAGGGTCAAACAAGATTATCTCCAAAATCACTTTTGGCTTTAAATTTCTAGGATCCTAAAGATGGGAAAACAGATTTCATATAGAATTGGAAGGAGTTGTAAAAAAATTAAACAATAAAACTATGACTAATATAGGACATATACCAATAAGAGTGGCAATGGTTGAAGGAACTAGGGGGAAAAAGCTCTTGGTAAAGAATAAAGAAATTAAAGTCTACCACAGTAAGAGTGAGCTGGTGCAAGGGTCATAGGAAAGCAGAGAGAACTTCCAAGCCAAATGTTAGACAGCAGATCTGTGATGGTAAGAGAAAACTGCAGATAGGAACATGAAAAGGGAAAAATGTGTTCCTGGGTGAGGGAATGAGAGTGGGAGTGGCATCCTTTGAATTAATAAAACTGATAGAAGGTTTACATTAAAGAGAATGGATTGAGACTGATTTCTGCAAAGCCTGGGAATTCAATGGAGACGTCAGGAAAGAAACAATAGCTTCACTGTCTTTCCAGTAACTGCTCTGCAATTCTTGTATGGAAAAAGGAGTAACAAAAATGTCAAGTCTTACTTTTAGTACTCTGAGCCTTACTGTTTCTGTTCTGTGCTACAGCAACTGCCGCCAGTCTGCTCTATTTTCTGAGCCTCAGCCCAGCCTTCACACAGAAGCCAAAGGAATGACTGTGAAAGGCCCTGTAAGCTCCAAGCTCCTGCCTAAAACCCTGTCATGTCCCCCCACTTCCACCTCCTGGCAGGAGCATATTACCCTGCTCCCTTCTGAGAAGCTAAGAGAGTGTCCCACCTCAGCCTCTTCCCCGGAAACCCTCTTTTACTGAGGGAGCAAGCCTGGCTGGAAGCAGTGGTCCAAGAGCTCATGAAGTTGTCTTCTAGACCAGATGGTGACAGGCCACTCACTCTAGTTAATCCTGTTTTTTAGGGAACTTGAAAGGGGGACATAAGGGAAAGGACGAGAAAATGGAAATATATAGGAACAGAACCAACAGGTAGAAGCCAGGAAGAGGAGGAAGCCAAGAGTAGGAGAAGGCAGCCAGCAGAAAGGAGAGGAGCGAGATTATCTGGTGCTGGCAGAGGTGTTCAGGAGAGGGTAGCTGGGCCGCGGAAGGCACTGGACGTGGAAGCAGCGATATGCATTGCTCCTAAGATCCCAGAATAACTGTAAGAACAAACTTCCTACCCTCTGTGTGGCCTGACTGCTCAACAGCTGAAAGGGATTCTTATTTCTCTTACTTCCTAATGGACCCTAAAATAATCTCCCATCAACTGAAGTAATGTGAATAAATCACTTTGCCTTAAAAACTGAAGGAAAAAACCTTACAATAAAGACAGCCTAACCAACAGGACCTTGCTCCATTTTCAGTGCATTTCCTGCTCTAAGGCTAATCTAGAAGTCTTAGACTCTTCTGGGAGTGTTTCCTATTTGAGCAAATTATCAGCACAAGGCAAGTGGGCTCTCAGATGCCATATGGACTGACTATACAAAGCTTGGAACTGTTTAAACATGATCAGGACTTTGGAATAGAATGGGGGTAAGTGAAGGACTGCAGAAATGATGTGTCAAATGACAACATTAAAGGGTGAAGAATGGCAGGTGTAGAGGGTACATTTTATCTTCTAGATGGGGGGTGGGGGGGTGGGGTGTTTACCAGCGTAATAGAGACTGAGTCTGAGTCAAAGAAAAAAAGATCAAGGATACCATTTTTTCTTCAAAACTTTGCTCAGGGACTGCATATATTTGAAAGGAAAATCCTGTTTGGATTAGGAGCCTTTTAGAGGCTTCTTAGCAGAGTGAACAAAAGCAGGCGTTAGTCTTAAGGGTGAGATTGCAGGAAGAATATGAAAGTTGGAGGGGAAGGTGGTGATGATGGTGGTAAGAAGGGGATGGACAAGGTCAGAAGGCGGCAGGAGAGCTCAAAGCCTTTGGGGAATAAGAGATTTGGGGTTTGAGAGGGATGTAAGAAGGAAGGTTAAATGACAACGCGCTCTCTGCCGGGGCTGACCTGGATGCAGCCCATACTTGGACTAAGCGGCCACTTGAGGGCACTCTATCCTATGCATCTCATTATCTTTATTTATGTTTCCCCTACCAAGTGAATGATTTATCCTTGACTTGCAGAACATTAAACTTGGGTAATACCTTAATGAAGGGGACCCATGGAAGGCGGGGACCGAAGACAATCGTCCCTCCCCATCTGTGTTCTTGAACTAGGTTAAGGAATGAGCAAGATTGACCTCAATTCAAGACCCTGGGTAGTGCCAGGGATTAAATAAAATAACCTCATTTCTATCTAGTTAATTAATCTTGAGTAGGGACTTTCTAAATATGGGCTGCTTCTCACACGTACAAAGACACTTTTGCCAAATGCAGGAACAAGAGAAAGAAAATAAGGGAGAATTACACCAATCCTTTATCTCTCTAAAGAGGACAGGACTCAGAGCTCCACAATGAACATAGTGCTGTGCTAGGAAATCATTCCAGGGAGCAAATTTATGCTGCTCCTTTCATTGTGTGTTGCAGCTTGTACATAATAGCCAGAGGGAATAGAACACAAACAGCTGGAAAATAAAGATGAAAGCCAAACTGTATCAACAGAGAGAGACAAACAAACCCTGAGACTCTGGCAGTGTCACGAAAGATAGTCTGAACCAGGTCACCTACATGCAATTCCTTGTTTTAGAGAAAAATCATTAGACTACTGCCCATTTCTGACCAGAGTCTATGGAGATGGTCAAGGTAGGAAATGGAAGACATTGTCCCCTAGCTTTCAAATGTCCACACTGCTGTCCTGCCTGAATAATGAAAAAGAGCTATAAACAAAGGCTTACATTACTATTAGGACTAACTGTGGAATTTTAGGTGGCCAAAACAAAGAAAATCATCTTCCAGATACGAGTGAAGCATGAGAATTTTTTTCCCCTCCTGAGTCACATATAGTAAGTTTTGCGGCCTTATGCTGCCCTCTAGTGTCTTCTTAAGGTATAGTCACATAAAGAAAGACACCAGTAATTCTGAATCATCCACTTCAGGCCAGGACCAGAAAAATAAAATAAAAGTAAAATTCTAAATTAAAAGTAAAACCAGACTTATACAAAATTTTTAAATGAGCCAAAGTTTGCTTCAACACATACTGCATTATTTCAGAATTCCAAAAAACATGGCGTCTAGCTTAGTGCGTTCTCTTTAAAATACAAACTTCTATCATTCCCGGCACACCATCTCAAAATAGTTACTACTTCAGTTGTTTTAAGGTGGGATCCAGAAATCTGCATTTCACAAGCCCTCCACATGATTCAGATGTAGCTAAATTGGTTGATCTCACTTTGGGAAGAACCAAAGATTGTCCCAATGACTTTGAATGGTGTGTAGAAGAAATGGGATAACTTTATTTTACATCTCTAAGAATACAGCTCTTAGATACAATAAATGTGAAATAGAAAACATTGCCACAATAAACCAACTTTCTTTTTCTTGTGTTGGGAGTAACTGACTTCTTTGTGATTAGCATGCAAAGAAAATCCAGTTCAGGGTGGAGGGTAGAGTGTATAAGAAATTCTCCTACATTAACCAGCCACCCCAAATTCTAGCAGGAGTCATTGTGGGAAGGAGATACCTTGCCTAGTTGTACTTTCTGATCCTTCAGAGTCCCCTTGCACATAACTTTCTCGACAAGTCTTCCTGGACCTCTTAGATTGACGTCAATTAACCTGAAGCAGCGCCGGTGCACCTGCTCTTCTCTGTCCTGAAAGGCTCCCTCAGTGCCAGTCTTTACCTCGGGACAGAAAGCTGTGCATCGGGAACCCTCCTTGCCCTCTTTCTGACTGTGCTCCCCACTCCCAGCACCGTCATGCTCAGAAATACTGGTAATCTCTGGCACAGGTGCCCAAAGGTGGGGATGAAGGGAGAAGGGAGATGCTACTCGTCTCTCTCTCCTCACGTTCCCTGTAGTCCAGCACACCCAGGACAAGGGGTTACTGCTGCCTCTGGCTCTCACATCCACACCACAAACACACAGACTTGGCCTCCCTTTAGGAACTTGCCGTCACTTGATAAGATGATGATTTAATCACTTACCGGTAAGTCAGTAAACTCTTAGGAAATTCCCCTCAAATTTAAATTGTGTTAATTAAAAACAAATTTACTCAGAATTCAATACTTAACAAGTTAATATTATATAATAGGCTATTTTCTTTTTTTAATATACTTTAAAATTTTTTTAAAGATACTTAGATTACATAAATTTTATATTAAAAATATAGGGGATTCCTGTTCCCTTATTTTCAGTTCATAATTTTATACTTTTTTTCTGCAAAAGAATAGCCTTTCTTATATGCAGAGTTATGAAACACCAAGTGCCATCATGAAAATCAGCTTTGAGGATTAGAATGGTAAAGAGCACACTCACTAGACATATGCCAAAATCTCCTCTCACCTCTATTTTTATTTATAATGAATAGTAAGGAAATACATGCTTCTTAAGAGATACTGTCTTAATTACCCAAAGAGATATATCCTGTGGCCCTTGTACTGCTCCTCTGTACCTGCAATGTGTGGGTCTGTGTGTAGCACCTACTCGAGCCAGCCAGGAAAAGCTGCTTTTCTGGCCATATATGTCTCTGACACTGGGTTCACGGTTTCCTACGGATATGGAGTTCGCTTACGCTTACTGAGGTCTCTTTCTAGGCAGACAGGGTTCTGTTTTGCCTTAGCTTGGTGGCTGGGCTGAATTTCACACTTTCCCCCTTTCCCTTGTCAATTGCCTCCTGGGCAAAGCAACACAGGTCTGAAAATACACACCATTCAGCTCAGTCAGAGAGAAGGAACAGAAAGAAGCTGGCCTGTTAAACAGCACTTCCTTTGAATTTCACTTATTTATTTTTTGAGCTAAGCTCTTAGATTTGTGAGGCACAAACAGGAGCTCTTTGAAGTTAACAACAGACACACTGCAAAAGAAAGGAGACGGCCATTACTACACACTTTGTGTTGGGCAAATATAGCTCCAGGATTGTAAATATATTCTGCAATTACAAAAAGTGAAGCTCTTTTCCTTATTCTTTCACCTTATTTAGAAAAAGCGTTCTTTCTACAAAGTGTTCTGTTGGGTTTTCTTTTTCCGGCTCCCCAACTCCCTAATACGTTTACCTTTTGAATCAAAGGGAAACATCCCATCAATATTAATGAGCTCTTGCCAAGCAAGATGCGTGCCACGACATCTACAGGGCTTTGGGCAGAACGGATCGGGCTAGAGCAGGAGCAATGCAGGGGGGATGTGGCTCAGAACCCAGTTTCTTTTCTTCACTCTACAACTGGGTAGTTGTTTTATTGTGGGCAAGTCATTCAAACCTCAGATTACTTACATGCATGATATAGTGCAAACAGTATTTAGTCAATGTGATGGGCTATCTGGATTGTTCTCAGTGAAACGCAGTAACCCATTCAAACAGAAACTTCTGTTATTTTCCCCTATTTTTGAGATGTTTTCTAAGAGTTTGTCTTAATTGAGAAATCAACAAGGAAAGATATGTCTGTTAAAACCTTATTAGGGGAATCAGACTTGGCCCAGTGGTTAGGGTGTCCGTCTACCACATGGGAGGTCCACGGTTCGAACCCCGGGCCTCCTTGACCTGTGTGGAGCTGGCCCATGCGCAGTGCTGATGTGCACAAGGAGTGCCCTGCCACACAGGGGTGTCCCCTGCATAGGGGAGCCCCGCGCGCAAGGAGCCCCACGTGCCCCGTAAGGAGAGCCGCCCAGCGTGAAAGAAAGTGCAGCCTGCCCAGGAATGGCGCCGCCCACACAGAGAACTGACGCAGCAAGATGACACGGACACACAGCAAATAGACACAGAGAACAGACAAGGGGGGGAAGGGGAGAGAAATAAATAAATCTAAAAAAAAACCAAACCTTATTAGCAGCTGATGAAAGAAAGAAGCATTTTCATGGGTGGTGAAGGGGTTGGGGTTGGAAGTCATCTTGGAGGTACAAATATGTAAGCCCAGATCTGACCCAGTAGGTCAGAAGGTCTCTAAGTGCCAAGGAAACTTCACCAGGGCAAGAAAACTCCTTATGTATGTTATGTAGATGAAACTCCTTATGTATCTTGTTACATTGACTTCAAGTGGACTGAAAACTGTTGGGACCAAAGAAACCTGCAAAGAACCTTTTCTTTATGATATCAAGAAAGAATGCATTTCACTCCCTCTTCAAATTTTAACCATGCTTGTATTAAAAATACATATACTCCTTCCACATTAAAGGGGGATCAGAGGCTTTTGTGTTGAATTATTAATTATGTGATAGAAATTAAATTCTGGTCAATCTTTGCATGAGCATGCATGTACACACACACAGACACATACATAGACACACACACCTCTAAAGAAGGATTTTCCATGTGTGTAGACACCACGTGGCGTGTTGCGCATTACCCCAACTTAGTGTGTACTTACTCTTAAGATCTAAGTTCCTGGCTCCTGCTGTTATTTGCGTTGTGATTTTCGTGTCAATCTTTACAGTGTGGAGATTGCTGGTGTCCCTGGATATCATCACATTGTGCCACTGATTGTCATTGAGAGGTTTATTTGAGCTCCCTTTGATGAGGTTAGCACCATTTCCCAAATCAAACACATAATGTAAGTACCTGGGAGAATAAGGAAAGAGTGAGAAAGCACCATCACTTTTTGAATTTTTGATGGAGTCAGAGTTGATACCATGTATGGAGGTTTTTTCAAATTGTCCCATTCTTGTTAGAAGTTATAAGAGTGAGTTTCATAAAGCTTCAGTTAATAATAAGGTAAAAAACAAAGTACTCTGAGGAGGATTCTTCGTTTTCTTCACTATACCTAAGAGTGAAAAGAAATTCAAAAATCATGGTCTGCATTCCATCCAATGGCTTTGGCGAGTAATGTCTTTCACCAATCTTTCTCACTTTCTACCACTCCTTCCATCCTTTGCTAACCAGACTGAACTGGTAAAGTGCCTGCCTTGTCCCTTCATCTTAAATTCTATATGGGAAATGCACATTGCACTTATCCTAAGACCCAGCTTAAACAGCCACCCCCTGTATCACAAATTTTCCTAATTTCCCTAAAGACTCTCCTCCCTAATATCCTTATAAGCCTTTGCACATTATCATCTTAGGGAACATGTTAGGAAACTTTTTCTGTTATATTTATGGGTTTGCTTGCCTGTATCCCATAGCTGTGTCTTGGTGTGTGGTTGGACTTGGTGGGGACTGAGGATGTGCATAGGTGTGGCAAAGAATATATTTATTCCTTTCATGCCAGGCAATAATAGTCACTGAATAAATATGAACAAATGCCCCGTTCAATTAAAAATCATCAACTTTTCATCAGAGTTGCAAGGAGATTCCATAAAAGTATTTCTTTACAAATTCTTCAATGAACTCTGACATAGAATTAAACTTGAGGTTAAAAGGATTTTGGTTGAAAATAAGTGATGTGATTACTTGATTTAGCTAGTTGACTTAGCATAAATTAACTTAGAAACTTTTCTAGAAATCCTTTCGTAGAATTACGCTGTGTATAGTCAGGGAATGAACATTTAAAAGTGTAAGATTCATAGAATGCCTACCATGAATTAGAACTTGAAGTTATTTCTACATTGTATATAGAAATTATAAATACAGAAGACTGTATTGAATCATATTAACTCTAGAAGATTCCTAAGAAGTGATTTAAACAAATGTATTATTTGTCTTTCCATCACCACCCCCCACAATCCATTGTATCCTGTTTAACATATTTTTTGAAATTGAGATCCATTTTTCCAAAGTTTTGTCATTGAACTGACAAATACTTACCCTTTAACTAATTCAACTACGATAAAGTCATTTCCATCCCCACTGTTATATAGAATCAGTCCATCTAGGGATGTTGTCTTGAACTGGAAAAAAAGATGCATAGAAGTGTAGGCTTGCAATGTAGCTAAGGCAACATAGCTCGATTTGGTCTTGAAGGTGACAGGGTCAGCTATGATGTTCCTGAAGCCAAATCTGGCATTGAGCTCACAGTAATCTATGTCGCCATTTTTACACAAGTCAATATATGCCATCCCATTAAATGTCAGGCTCTGCAGGTGACCAATGAAGTTGGAAGGGACAGAAGACAGATACCGTCGTTCTGTGATGATGCCAGTCTCTATGTTATGGAACTCCAGCCTCGTATGATCGCCTGCCATTTGACCTAAAGAGGAAGAAATTCTATTATTATTTTCTCTGTATGAAAGGCACTTTCAACTTTAGACTTCCACAACATTAGCCCTTTTTTAAAACATAAGGATTCAAATAACCCCTTGATATTCAGTTGCATGCACTATAAGCATCTAGGTGACTTTAAAGTCAGAGGCTGGCTTCTGTAATGAAACTATCTTAGGTCAGGTTTTAATCCTGTTTCAAATTTTTATCTTGATAAACATAATCCTCATTAACCATAGTTACAGAACTTTTAAAAGTAGAGGAAAGAAAGGAAAGAATAAAGTAAGGAAGGGAAGGAAGAGAGGGAGAGGAAAGGAAGAAGGCAAAAGGAGGAAGGGAGAGACAGGAAGGAAAAGAAGAGAGAAAGAAAGAAAGGAGAGGAGTATGGACAATGATTTTCATAAATCAGCCCAGCAGAAAGTAATATATCCCAGCTGCATGGTTAGGGAATTTTTTCATGATAAAGAATGCTCCTTTGGAAATAAAATGTGTATTTTATACCCAGTAGTAATAGTGAAGAGCTGCTGACTATTCTTCCAATAATGATCCATGATGAAGTGCTTGAAGTTAAATATTTACTCTTTAGATTTCTTTTTCTGTGCTGCATAGGGTCCATAATATCTCCTCACACAAACATCCCAAACAGTTTGGAAATTCTATCAATCTCTTCTTGATCTATTTCAATTTCCTTGCACTAATGCTTTGGGTACCTGAAGTTGAGCAAAATACACTAACAGAAGTCTGCTAATTTTGAAAGCGCTAGTGAAATTATCCCACATTACCACAAGGTGAAATCTTCTTTCAACATCCTAGTGTGTAAATAAGGTCTCTATTATTTTGTGAGTCATTATTCAACGTATATTCCCATCCCTCTCCATCACGCCACATTTCTCTGCCAAACCCAATGCTGTCCTACTTGTACCTTCAGTGTGATAACTGTACCTACCTGCAAGGCTGAAGGTGAAATAAATAGACAAAGATGTGACTTGTTTTCTAAATGGTAAAGCACAATACAAATGTAAGTTGCTCTTATCAGTGCTAGTGGCTCCCTTCCAGCATCTTGCTCTTCTCTAACTAAACTGCCATTCATTTTCTTCAACTTACAAAGGTAATTTACATTGCAATCTAGTTCTTCCAGGTGCTACTTTCCCTACCCAGTTTAGTATAATTGGAATATTTATTGAATTTACCATATATCACCATCCATGCTATTAATGGAAATACCAATTAGATTTCCAGTCCCAGAATCAGCCCCTGAGAAAATGCACTGAAACTTCTTTCCAGGTATAATGAAAGATTGAACACTCAGACAACTGGGCCCTCTTCAACCAGTTTGAAAGATTTCCATTGCTTTAGTCAAGGTCACAAAATATTAGAAAGCTTTTAAAGGAAATGCATGTAGGTAATACATAAAAGGCATAGTTTTCACTGTTGTGCAAGAAAAATTGTTAGTTAATTGACTTTAATGACCATAAACTAATTGATTTCACAAACTCTCCCTGAGTTATGCTTAACCCTACTTAAATTCTCTTTACTAGTTCTTGAGCACATAACAGCCCTCCTGTCACCCTTTGTTCTCTTTTCTACCATGGGTTTGTTCTGATTCCCTCTATACAAGCTCTTTTTTTTTTTTTTTTTTACAAAAAATACCACCAGAAATAATTCTTTCCTCCCTTTGCTACCCCATGCTCATCTATCTGACAAAAAAAAAAAAAAAAAAAAAAATACTGCTATGTCCTTAACAATTTTGTTTTTTTATGACATCATTTCCCCTTTAGCTCATCTTGTTCAGTTACCTAAATATTGCCCTGTGGAGACCTACCTCTTGTGTTACATCAGCAACATTGAATTAACAAGCTACATAGAATGAAGAATATGGAAAACTTAAATATTACCCCTTCTATGGATGGATTTTTATGTCTTCCACTATATTAAAATCTGAATCTTAACACAGTGAACTCCATCCCAATCCTGAAACTGTCATTTTTCTTATTGAAGGCTCTATTGAGGAAGCTCTTAGAGTAAGAAAATATCTGAGAAAATATTTAATACCTCATATTAAATATTTCCCCTAAATATTCAGGTAGTTGGCAACTATAAAATAGGGAAAAGCATTTTGTTTAAAAGGACTGAGAAATTCAGTGATAAAAATAGCACTTAATATCTGTTTTCCTTCCTCAAAGGAACCAACTATGTATGCAGAGCACAAATAATAAAAAGGTAGTAAAAAAAAAGTGTTGAAGCAACCATGGCCTAGTTAGAAGAAAAAAATCATTGTGGCCCAAGTTCTAGAGCCTATTCTTTCTTAGCAAGCATACGCACACAGCCACACACACACACATTGCATTGAAAGCAATAGCAGATACACCTGCTTATGGGGGCAGAATTAGCACCTAAAAGCCATTATCCACTAAGAGAACATTAACTGCTGCTTTTTTCTTGATTCTTTTTCCCTCACAATTTATTCCAGTATTTAATCCTCTACATAATGTAGCTACCTCTACTATTGAATGCAGGGTATTTTGATTATACAAGAGAGGAAAAAAATGACTTGGAAGTGAAAGATTTTTAAAGTTCCAATCAGCATTAAATACATTGTCATTTCCAAAGATTTAGCAAAAAAAACCTGGGAATTAACAAAATACCTCTGATCAAAGTGTCCAGGGTATACCAGATTGACAAAAATCTCCATAAGAAACAGCCATCAGAACAGGTTTTCTGGATTATGTATTTGCACATAAATCTCAATAGCTCAGTAATATATATTTTTTTACCCAGATAGCAAGATCAGTATTTTAGGGTCAGCCTTATTGTGATTTGGGTTAAATCTCTCTCACAGAATGAAACAATCCCCCACCCTTACATCCATTTATTAATTTGCTTAGCTGTTACTGAGTGAGTGGTATAAGTGTGTACCAAGTACTGGGGTGGGTGATGGAGAAATAGTGTCGAGAGGAGCCAACACGGTCCCAATTGTCACAGAAGTCAAGGTTCATCATGGAAGGCAGAAAAGAAGTGGTGAGGAAATAACTAAATATACAACAACAAAATTTAGAAAAAAAGAGGAATTTAACGAAAAGGGTGTTAATAAATATGGAATGGAGGTGAATGACTGAGTTGACACTAAATCTAGATTCGAAGAATGGAAAAGAGCCATGCCAAGAACTGAGCAAAGGGAAAAGGGGGAGGTAGATTCCAGGAACGGGAGACAGGTGAACAAAGGCTTTAGGGTGGTAAAGAGCTAGAGAAGTATGGCTGCAGAGTCATAGTCCAGATGAGGTTGGAAGGAGAGGCAGGAACCCTATCTCAGAGGGGCTCTTGATTGCACCAGGGGCTATTTAAGCAGGTAAAAGCCATGTCTCAATGTATGTGTGTTTGTCAGTGTTTAACCCACCTGGTGTGTGTGTGTATAGTTGGCAAAGAGCTTGGACTACAGCAAACATGTGAATGAATGGACAAAATTAGAAAATTGTGCAGATATAATCTGTAGGATATCCTAATCATGTGCAGAATGGAGAGGAAGTTAAAAAAAAAAGATTACTCTCAGCTTTCTAACTTGAGTAACTGGATATATGGTGAATACTGTTCAAAACACACATATTTCAACATATATGCACCTACAAATCACACAATACCAGAATTCTGGGACAGACTAAGTAATGAATTGAAATCCAAGGACAACCCCTCACATGAAGTTAGTCAATTCTTTTACATTGGAATTCTATGAAATCGCTCCCTTCTTGTCTTGTCTGCTATCCTCAGCACCCCAGATGAAGTGTAGCCAATCCCAAGAACAACCACTGCCCTGAGTTCTATAGATATTTGACTTATGAAAAAAATGATCACTTAAAGATGTGGTCAAATCCAGGCCTATGCATGATGAATCTCTAGTGCTTTCCTTTAAAAAGTTTTCCAGGTTGGGGGTTTCTGACTTTCTGTAAAAGTTAACAAGAACCCACCCATTGCTTCTCCAATTCAGGGCTGGCTTAAATGGCCAGAAAGCGTTTGAAGAAAAAAAAGGTCCTATTCAAACTAAAGTGTCAATGGCAAGGTTGCATTGCTACCTTTGGAAACCTCTTCTATGCTATATAAACCAAGGCTGACATTTACTTATCATGAATTGTTAGCTTTCATGATTTCTTTGACAAAACGTAATCCCTCAAATACAAATCACCTTGATAAAAAGCCCATCAAAGGTAAATTACTGTAAAAAGTACATTGTCTTTAGCCCTGAGCAGCAATACACAGGGAGCAAGGGGTAGGGGAGGTGGGGAATTGGAAGTGGAATTCATCTTTTAGGTCAATTATCAATGTTTATTCACTTACATGCCCATTCATCTTTAAACTCTAAACAAAAGGATTCTGGTTTCCACTACTGAAAATTTTCCAACTGCCAAAGAACAGAAGAATATAATTTCTTTTCTAAGGTCCTGGCTATTTTCATAAAAAGTAAAAATGGCACAGTAAGATACTGAAGTGCTAATTTATGCTGTGCTCTTCCTTGAACTCTTAAGAAGGTAGCCAAGTCAGATGTTATATCATGCAACAAAAGCTGCTGGAAAGTAAAACCTTTTTCAGTTGTTTGTGAAGGGCTTATATGCAATGTGTTCCAGAAGGGAAAAGAAGCAAGGAGACTGCCTTTGTGGGCTGAAAGAAAGGATGATGATATTGCCACTGCCTGGGAGAGAGATGGATAGTGGTAGGACCAGCATTCTACTCTCTGGCAGGCTTTAAGGGAGGTGGAAAACCTCAGAGAGGTTTTATTGATACAGGTATTGATTCCAAGAGGATTACAGGTCCTGAGGACATTGGAAGTTCCATATTTAGAAATTTCCTAGACTCTACCTGCTGTATATCTTCCTTTGGCTGGTTCTAATTTGCATCCTTTGCCTGTAATAAGCTGTAACTGTAAGTATAGTAGGTTTCAGTGAGTTCTGTGAGTCTTTCTAGTAAATTATTAAACATGAAGGTGGTTTTGGTTTACGTACACATGTAGTTAATATACTTGTATGCATATCCGTAAGCATGTATACGTGTATGTGCATATAATTGCATATATTTCCTATTTCTGCCTGTTGAAAGGTTCAGGAAGCAAAGACACAAGTAGCATTGAGTACAGTTAGCACTCATATCTTGACCTTTAGTATCTTTCTCCACTAAATGACTGATTGCAAAGCTAAGGCATAACAGGCAAAAGATGTGCTTGGGATGTATGTATCTTGTTATGCCAGAAAATAATGAAGTTTCAAAAAAAAATGATGGGACATGTCACAAGATCACAGAAGCCAACTTAATGGAACTTCCACTAGTCAAAACTGGGAGAGTACAAACACCAAAATAATTAAGTACTATAATGCACTATAAATCATTGGGAACAACAGAAACTCATTGGTTCTTACCAATAAGTATGGAAGGGAGGGAGGGAGGGAGGGAAGGATAAAGAGAAAAAAAGGAGAAGGAAGGGTTTTTGCTTACAGTAGAATGACAAATGCGACTGTGAATGTGGAAGAAGTGTTTGAGGTGGATAATGATCATTTTGTAACCATCTTGATAAATATTGGATCAGGCAAGAGTCATCAATGGATGTTAAATCTAGAACAAAATTTTGATGAGAAGCAGGATATTTGCATGGTCTTAATGTGTCCTTGCACAATTTATTAGATGCATGGGAGAAAAAAGTAATATATTGGAGAAATGGGAGCTGTTGACACAGGTGATGGAATTAGTATCACCAATCAAGGACATGGACATTTGGGTCTGCAAATGTGATATGTGGTATGTGATATGACCACAACATCATCCATGTGGTATTTCATCCAAAAAGGTATAACTAAATCTAATTGTGAAGAAATATCAGACACAAAATGAGTGACTTTCCATTAAAAAATGTCAATGTCATTAATGACAAAGAAATTCTATGGAAATGTTCTAGATTAAAGGATACTAAAGAGACATAACAACTAAATGCACTACCTGATGGTAGATTGCAAACTGTCCTAGTGGAGGAAATTTTATAATAGATAATATCAGGTCAAGTGACACAGTTGGAAAATGATTGGAAAAGTGGTACAGTACACTTTCAATGTGAAATGTACTGAAGTTGATTACTTTGCTATTTAAAAGAACAGCTAGATTTTGAGGAAACATACACTGAAATTTTTAGGGGTAAATGCCATTATGTATGTAACTTAACCTGGTTAAGATAAAAAATGAGAGAGAGGGAAGGGAGAGATAAGAATTGTTAAAACAAATGGATAAAAATGGGATAAAATATTTACGACAGTATAGGTATACCAGTGTTCTTTGTACTATTTTCATTTGTGAAACATTTTGTTAGTTTCATATCATTTACAAATAAAAATGTTTGAAAATATGTGTAGTACCTATTCTTCCCTTTTCATCCCTGCTACAAACATTATAGTTCAGGACTAATTACCATACATCTTGAACCACCTAGTACACTGCCATAGGATTCATTTTGCCCCTGAAAATATGTTTTCAGCTCACTCTCCTGTTTAACTACTTGCATTGACTTCCAGTTACTTAAAAGTCCATGAAATATGAACTCCTTCTTCCAGAGAATTGGCACATTGGTCCCAAAAGAACTTTCTAGTTTGTTAACCATTATATGGTTGCATGAAAGTAAAAAAAATCTTCTCCATTCCCTGAACATTAGTTTGTCTAGCTCGGTCAGAGCCATTCTTTCTTGTCTGGAATGCTCTCCCATATACCTTTTAACCTCTGCTATAGCCATTCCTTAAAGCTTTAAGCTATCCTTGACATCAAGGTCCTCAACCTGTCTTTTGAAATCCAAGAGCATGAACTGCTTGTTTCACCTACTTGGCACACAATTTACTGCCTTAGATTATTAGTTATCATCAGAGTTTTACATGTACATGTATAATATACTCATAACTAGCAAATCCATTATATGATATTATATATATGCAAGTACTTACCAAAGAATCATATACTTATTAGCATAAACATGAATATAAGAAGAACAAAGAGCCTTAAGTCCCCTCCCCTCCCCCCAACAAAAAAATTAGTTCTCTTTTCATTCTGGTACCAATGGCATTTCAATGAAACACTGATCCTCATTGAGACTCAGTTTTCTTATCTGTAAAATGGAGCTATGTATGCCTAATTCATCAGCCTGTGAGATTTGAGAGACACTGAAGAAGCGAAAATGTTCCCCTGGGCTTGTCACATGTGGAGAGAACTGGCAGCTGTTTCTTGCCCATTATCCTAACTGCTCCTTTCCACCTCTTCTGATTAAACTCAGCTCACCCTAAAAATGGCTGCTAATACTCAAAAACAATATCTTCCTTTCCCAAGAACTGTCCTTGAAGAAATACATGCTGCACTTCAGCTGACTACCTCCTTCCCTATAAATATTCTACCTTCTTTCCCTAAGTTTCAACAGCTTATTGTGAGACTTCTCATGCTTGGCAATTTTGAATAAATGCTTCTGTTGACAGTTTGCTGGTTGATTTTCTTCCTCAGAGGCTAAAATGGACCAGCAGGAGGGATTTTAAACAATGCAAATCACTGGGCTCCATCCCAGACTTTCTTGGTGTGAGGCAAAGAAACTGGCCCTTTCAATGTCCGTCAAGGTGATTCGGATTGAAAGTAAAGTTTAGGGACCACCAACATGCAAAAAAGAATTTGGAAAATCATAAAATACTAATGGAATATAGAATATTAAGAAACCTACAAGTTAGTAGTTTTCTTTATTTGACTCAGGAGTAATTCCATCAAAAGTTAAAATCCCATAAATGATATTTCTCCATTGACAGAACTGACTGTTCTCTGGGCATGGAGCCACCTTGGAGTGGATGTAGTATGGAAATCCACCACTTCACTGGGAGCATCTGTCTTGTTTTAAAATAACATGGAAGTGTACTTTATAAAAGAAAAAAGAGTTAGTACCCTAGCAGTTCCTGTGTTTGGAGTTATTTTCAGCAGAGGATGAAGGTATGTTCATTCCTCTTCCATTCGGGTTCCCCATGTCCCAGGGTGGACCTTTAGACATGTCACCTCAGTTAGGAATCTACAAACCAGGGATTGAACTTCACATCCTGAATATAAGAGTTTAACAAACTGAGCGAAATGACCCAAAATGATCTACTAGATCTTAAATGTAAAAAGCATCTCACCTGACAGGATGCCAGTACATCTACCAATTTACCTAGAAGCTCAAAGGATCAACTAATGTTGCTTGTCACCAAGAAAGAGGAGAAACAAAGGAGCTGACCATAAATTGGCATCCAAACAATGACCTCAATATTTTATGAGGCCTTAAGAT
Source organism: Dasypus novemcinctus (assembly GCF_030445035.2). Taxonomy (NCBI): domain Eukaryota; kingdom Metazoa; phylum Chordata; class Mammalia; order Cingulata; family Dasypodidae; genus Dasypus; species Dasypus novemcinctus. The sequence goes on from NC_080689.1 coordinate 39,011,257, forward strand.
CATCTTCAAGCTGCAAAATTAAAATATTGTACATGTGTTGATCATTTGGGCAGGGGACACCCTAACAACCTGCATATTAAACTGAATGGTTACTAGAAAAATTGGAAGCAAAAAGCACACTGTGTGTACCAGGTTTGAGTTATGGACCAGCCTTGGACCTAAGGCCACCTGTAGGAAAGGAGAAAGTCTGAAGTTTGAGAACAAGAAAAGGCAAGAGGAGCCAGTGTACCTGTCATGGCTTGTTGGTCATCCACCGTTAACTTTAAACTTTTTCCTCGACGAACCACACGCACTGTGTGCCATTCATTATCATTGAGGTTATATCCAGCAAAAAGGGTCTCGGGACCTTTGCCTGCAGAATATGCCAAACAGTCATTATGGACACTCAGAATCAGTCAAACAAATGAACCTCACAGAGAAAGAGTGAGAGAAAGAGACAAAGAAGGGGGAGAGGGAGAGAAAGGAAGAAGAGAGAAATAAATGAGAGGAGAGAGAGAGAGAAAGGAGAGAAAGAAGAGAGACTGGCTGGACCAATTTTCAAGCAAGGAAAATGACAAATTAAAAACATTCAGGTGTGACAAGTTAAGAAGCATATTTAACATTAGGTATTGAGCTAAGAAAAGTGAATGAACCTGTTGTCATAAATAGGCACAGTCAATATAGCATTTGAGAAACCTCCCAAATTTACACACACTCTTTTTTAAGGTAGTTCTCTGACTTGTGCAGTTTTCACTTTGTTATTAGAAAACTGGCTGGCTATCTTGTAATCTCTGACATGGTGGAGATATCTTACCTTAGGTCATTAGTTCACTATTTCCACTGGCCAGAAAACTGGCTGAGCGGCCACTATATAGAAATCTTGCACTGTTTAGCTCCAATGACCATTAAGTTCTTAGGTACATTTGCCTTTAAATTTAGGGAAGGTTTTGTCTAAAAACTAAACATATTAATAAAAGTTTCCTTACAATGAATGTGACCTATATGCTGCAAATCTCTCTCTGATATTGTGAAGGCACCAAAGTATGAGTGTACGTAAAAGTATTGACTCATAGGTCATGTCAAAAAAGAAATCACAGAGAAAAAAGGGCCAAGTGTTAATGGGAAGGAAAACAGTGAGATTAAGCATAGAAGGTAAGGGTCCCAAGCTAATCGCCAGAAGAAAGAGGGCAAGAGGTGAGCCAACTGAGAAAGTGAGAAAGTAACCACCAGTGAATCTACACCAACCTATACAAGTATAACATTAAATTGGTTTAGAAGAGACATTATATCATTTCAAGATATTGTTTTGTGGAAATTATTGAAATGGCAAATTAACTTTAAAAAAGCAAGGGAAAATTTTAGCTTTTAATATAACTGGATTTTTTTAAAATTAAGCATTTGAACTAATTAAAATTATGATTCATTAACAAAATAATGAGAAGTTTTAAGGAAATTGGTGATGGATTTTCCCCTGTTCTTTAAGTATTGAAACTTGCTGGCACATTAAAATGAAGAAGGGCATGGCATAACGGAATTTCATGACTTTCAAGTATCAGGTATTAAGGGGGGGGGGTTGCCTCAACCCAATCCCACTAGTAAGACCAAACTGTGTCCAAGGATTATAAGAGGACACATGAGAAGACTAAGATATAGGGCAGGGAGAAGGAGAAAGGAAAGAAGAAAGAGAAAAAATAAAGGAGGGAACCAAGTATAAGAAACCTCAGTAGTCCACCCAGAAGGAGATGATTCTTTGCTTTCACAACTGCAGGCTATACAACCAGCCCCCTGATTTTTCTCTGATGGTGTTACTGATGATACAAATCTCTCTTCCTTGGTTGGGGGGTCTCTGAGGCTTAAAATGACCCACTGATATAAAGGAAATTTTGCACGAAGAATTGTCTCACGTCTTTAAACAGTACCACCATTAAGATTAGAAATCATCTCTTTTTTGTATGTTTAGAGAAATTAGATGGCACATCCAGATACATGAATAATAATGATTCTAGATAGAACAGTTTTGAGAAATTTATCACTTAAATAACTGGAGGAAGCTTGTTAGTTCAGTAGCTGCAAAGATGCTTTAAAAAACAAATGTTGAAAGTAAGTTCCGGGATCAAAGGAACTCTTTCTAGTTTCAATAGCGAAGAAAGCAGCATTTACTAACTCTACAGCATCTTAGCGCCCTACTGGCAACAAGGGTCATTTTCAGTTTTGATCTTTGAAAAAAGAATATACCATTTTAAATCTATTTTTATGAGGGGGATCTTTTCCCTTAAAAGTGTGTGCTTTGAAGCAGCTTCACTCCTGTTCTCTTAATTTTAAATGTATTTTGTCAAGGGAAAGAAGTGTAAGGGTGATATCATCATTACCCCATTCTGGGCTTGATCTTGCAGTAAAATCGTAACATTTAATCTATGAAACAATTATTTCCATAACAACAGGCACAAAATCCAATTAAAATAACCCTTTGGATCATAAAAATCTCTGTGGGCCAAATGCAAGCTCTTTTGTGCATTATTAAAAATGTGACGAGATTGATTTTAGAAGACAAAGCTTTTTAAAAATACACTTAATATTCTCAGTCCAAAACCCATGTAACATGATGTGTACTAGAGGGTACGCTGGACTGGAAGTTAAGAATTTGTGGCTGCTTGTCCTTGATTTGTTACTAAAGAAGCTGGGAACTGGCAAATGCCTATTATGTACTGGGCACTTTATTATCTTATTTTATCTGTACATTATTATCATTTTCCAGATGTGGGAAAGGAGGCCTAGAAAGCTAAAGTGACCTGCCACAAGGTCACACAGTTAAGAGACAGAAGTGAGTTCCACCCCAGACCTCACCTACTCCAGGCCTGCCTACCCCTGGTATCATTCTGCCTCCTGTTTGTCTAACCTCTGGCTAGTAGCTTAACTTTGCAGGCTTTCAATTCCTTCATGTTTAAAGTATAGGAGATGGAAAAGAAGTTCTTTATGATGCCTTACAGTTTGCTCTACAGTTTGATCACACTGCTAGGAAAGTATACACACCTTCTACAGAACTGGTAGAAGACAATCTCCAATCAATAAAAACTGTCTCTCTATCTAATGCTGGAATGGCAAGTACTAAAGACACGACATAGAGGGAAGACCCTTTGCTAAAGCACTCAACTTCTAGTGCTTTTAATATGCCCATTCATATGGTGAGGAGTTAGTCTAGCTGATCTCTGCAGGGAATTTGAGTTCTCACATTCTCACTAAGTTTAAAATATATAGGATTGTTAAAGAAAGATGGCCTAACTGCTGACATTTGTATTTAAACAGTCATTTGTCCTCTTGCCAAAATTTTAATGACAACATTACCATCACTCAAGCCATTAATGACTTGCATTTCTATTGAGATTGCTTTTTCCTTGGTGATAACCCAAACGTGTCTCATTGCTGCTAATCTGTTTCTTCGGCATTAACGTTGAGAAATATTTTAAAGACTTTTAAGAAAATTCATGTCATTGTTTATATTTTGAAGATAATCATTGCTTGGGCTTTGTATTTATTTATATATTTATCCTTGATTCTTATTGTAATATTATTTAAGCTATAGAGGTATGCTTTTTAATATATATTCTATAGTTAAGGGAACAAATTTAGAGAGATGAGGTGAATTATTCTAAGCCTTAGAGTGAGGAATGGATTGCCCATCACTGTTATAGTATCCTTCCCACAGTCCCCCCAAATGATCTGTGGATGGTAAAATAGAGGCCCAGTGAGGCTGGATGCCCACAGCTAATATTTAAGCAGATTGGATCAGAATGTAGACCTAAAGGGTAAGAGTATTTTAAAGAATTTTAGAGCTAGAAGGGACCTGAGAGACATAAAATTTCACTAAGTCGTCTATAAAGAACCTGGGGTCCAAAGAGATGACACGATGTTCCCATGGTCCCATCTTTTCAACAGTGGAGTCCTGGTCTCCAGAACACGAGTCTAGTGAAGTTTCTTTAAATTCCTCTGCCCATTATATTAGGCTGATCTACAGTGTACTTTCTGAAGGACACCAAATTTATAATTTCATCCATGACTCATTTTTTCTGCTTCAAAGGCAAAAGCCAACCAAGAATAAATACAGATTACTGAGAGTATAATCTAACCTATGGAATAACCACTCTTTGCTCAATGTTAATCACTAGGTTTTCTGGAGAATGTATAGTTAAAGTTCATTAATAATAAGTGGACACAAAAGCAATAACAATTTTAGTTTTCCTCAGTTGAGTTAAGGTTGATCAGCCTTCCACAACCTAACCATGAATAAACTCCAAGTGTCTCTAAGACTTTCCCCAAAGATGGGTTGGAGGTAACCCTAACTTGACACATGGGGGAAGAAAGCAAAAGAGAGAAAAAGAGAGAGGGAAAAGGAGAAAAAAGAGGGGGAGAGAGAGAGAGATTTGCAGTTAGCCAAGCAGCTCCTTCTTTGAAATCTACTCCTTTCAGACACACTTGATTTAACCTCTAAGAGATCTACTTAAAAGATGGTACCTTTTTTGGCAAAATTAGTGATCACATTTCTTAATTACTTTTCATTTCCACTTACACATCAATGTGAAATCTTAGGTCTTTTTAAATAGTAGTCTCAGAAAAAGCAGACAGCAGGTATGATTTATAGTTTTATACTCTGGAGGGGTGGAGGAGGTAGAAAATTGAGTTCTTTCTCTAGGTCTGCCATCAACTACTTATGTCATCCTGGGCAAGTCATTTATCATCCCTGTTCCTCATATTTTCATCTGTTTGATGAGGATATAAAAAATCTTCCTCTATATTCACCTCTAAAATTGTAATTTTTGGATTACCAGAACTGCCCTGCACTATTTCCCCCACCTTGTGGCTACATTAAAAAGGCAAAATATTATAGGGAAGTTCTATAAATTTATGGGATTTTCACTATTATTATTATTATTATTATTTTAATCAGTTTTGTTTTTGGCATATGTAGGCATCAAGGAATCAGAACCTGGACAGGGAGCTCTTCTGGCTCTGGAATTACTAATTTCAAAGGAATCCAAGTAGACAATGTTGATATGTATTAGAAAATGTTTATAAATTTTTATAGTCAAGTTTTAAGGGAGAGAACCATGTTTGGTCATCTTTGCATCCTTTACAAAACATAGCACCAATAATCAATAAAAGGTCAGTCAGGGGCAGGAGATAAACCGTGCCCCAGGGCACAGGGCACATGTCTCATGGGCAAATTCACTTAGGAAACCAAATCACAGCTCAGAGGGTTATATGGTGAAATGACTAAGTAATCTTTAACAAACATTTTTGTTTAGCTATGGTAAATCATTCTCTCCCCTGTTCAAAGAAGTGGGTCAGGGGTGGGCAGGATTGGCGACTCTGACCCAGTATTTCTCTAAGCTCGCCTGACTCAGGAGAGACATATTTGTGTAACAGGAAAATCCACGCGCTAAACTGGAGCAGTGCTTTTATTTTTTTCTTAATCAGTGTAATTATTTTTTTCCACATGTACTTCCATCAAGAATACAAAGTCATTAAACTGCTGTTGAAGAAGCAGGCAGACTCAGTCCCCAAAGAGCACTGAGAATCCCTGGATTCTACAGAACCCTGTCTGACCATCACTCAACTAGGGGATCATTTATCCCTTTATAGAAAGGACAATTTTCTTTATCAGAAAAAAAACAAAGGCTTTTACAAATCATTTGCAAATGATCCTTGGCTTTTTAAATTAGCTTGGATTTACAAGAAGGATTTTGCAGCTTACTAATTAAAACTATTTTTCCAAAATGTCATTTGTTGTGTGTGTCAAGGGCCACAGGTATTCAAAGATATAACATTGTTGGTCTGTCTGCATCATCAGCTCTCTAGCATGTACTGCCAACACTCTCAGAATTACCAAGTCCAAATTCATGATCTCTCCTGAAGACATGGTAGGCCTTCTCTTATGTTATTGTGAGTTATGTAACAGATTGCCTTTCTTATTTTCTATCCCTCAGCCAAGATGCATAATTTGTATCTAGTTACAGCAACTAGATTGATTCTATTATATATGTATTTTTTGCATTTGGCTTTCCTCTCCAATTAATTGTTCTAAAATTGTTTTTCTAGGGGAGTGGATCTAGGGTAAGTGGTTGAGGGCCTGCTTCCTACATATGAGGTCCTGGGTTCAGTCCCCAGTACTCCTAAAAATATGTATTTATATATTTTTGTTAACTACTTTAAATCCTATTTGAAAGTGTTGGGGCATAAATCAATATTTGCATTTATTTAATGAAGAATAGCTTTTAAGGGATATATGGTAATTAATCCAAGTCTCCTTTTTTACAGATGGCTCGGTAAGATGGGAGATGATTTGCCCCAGGCCTCCTAGTTAAAGGTAAGGTGAAACTAATCCTAGGCCTCTGACTTATTCAGGGTCCGCCTAACAAGCATTACCTGTCTTGCCAAAATCCGAGAAGGTGAAATTCCTTTGATTTCTACATAGTTCACCTTTCCCTGCTTTTTGGTTTATAAATAAACAACTGTATCTTTGTAATTAGGTTTTAAACCTATATTCATGCCCTTGTAGTACAATTAGTACAACCTTCAGACAACCTCAGTGCTACACAGCTTTAGAGGCAGTGTTGAAACAGGTGTGTTCATATGCTTATCTCCTTACATTTGGTTCAAACTTCCTCATATTTCAAGAGGATCCATGCGGCATATTCGAAAACACATGAACTTGGCAAGAGTCATACCAATCTAGATTCTAAAGCAGTTACTCATTTTCTGGTTGCATAGGCTTGGGAAAGTTAGTTAAGCTTCTGTGCATTTACCTTTCCTCATCTATATAGGTGGGACAATAATACTTACTCCACTTCATGGGTTTGTTACAAGGGATAAACAAAATAACAAATGTAATGTGCCCATTAGGTGCCTGGCACTTTGCATGATTTCAATTAATATCAGTTTTCCTTTTTATGGGAACACATGGAAAGAGCAGTATATGAGTTCTGTAAACCACCAAGGGATCTACCACTCAAAATTCATTGATGGAAGAAGATAATTAATACTATGTGTGTGAAAGGAATAACACAACTTTCTTTGGATAGGTGTACTGCATTGCATAATCATTTGAGAATCAGGCCACCCAAAGTCAAATTATTTGGAATGGTTGCCATTTTAACCAGAGTTTCACAGCGTGTGGTTTTGGATATTTGGTTCCAAAAATATTCACTACAAATCTGAAAATAAAATTTAAAATAACCTTGCAAACAAACCATAAATTTGTCAATGAAGACTTATTTAATATTGCTGCATTAATGTGTATATATATTTTGTATACAAGATACCATGATACTAACTTTGAATTCTTCTTGGTAGTATTCCTAGTGTGCAAGTGTCCTATAAAATATATATGCTGATTTATGAATGTAGGAAAAAACAGTAAAGAGCAATGAGGAAAAATAAATAAAGCTAAAGAACCTATGAAGAAATGCAAGCAAACATGCCTAAGAGACTAAAATGTCAGCTGTCTCAAGCTGAAAGATGGATGTGGGGGATAGAAACTCAGGGACATCAAGCCCATACTAGTTATTTTTGGATTTTAAAAGGACTTAGCTGTATGTGTCACAATGCTGAAATTCATTATATTTCTACCTACCCTTTAGGTAGCCACCTCCCTATAGTGTTTTCTAAAGACATTAATTACAATAATGGACCATCAGTATCAGGTACCCTGTCACTCCTTATAGTTCAAAGCAATTGGTTCTGGACTTCCTTTTTTTTTTTGCCTCAATCATCAAATGTAAATAATTTCTATTTTAAAATTCTTTCTCGTTATTTTAGTGTTTGATCTGCTTGCTCAATTAAACCACTGATTGAGCATAGGGGATTTTAATGGGTGCTTCTGCAAAGCCATCACTTATCAAACTGCGTAGGTGTTAGATGGGTAGAAATCCACATAGTTTGCCTTCTAGAAAGTATTTGTCCATTATCTCCATTTTTGAAATGGCAGGTTATAGCTTTCAGCCATAGCTATCTGGGATGAAGGTGGTCATCCATGTAAAGGTAGAAACTAAAACTTCCACAGTCCTGCTACAAAGTCTTAAAAAAAACAACAACTAGAATTGCCTTACATGTATAAATTGGCTCTATATTTACACATGACAGTTAACTATTTTTAGATCTTTAAACTGCCTAGAGAGCATACTACACCCCATGATTGAACTAGGGGAAGATGTTACAGTACCACTGAGTCTTAGAATCATGAAATTTTGAAACTAAATTGACCCACATTGCTTCCGTTGCTTATCTCACTTAAGTGTTCTCATTCATTTTGGGTAAGGGAACCTGCCTTCTCTTAAAGGTTTAAAAATTATTTTTCAACCAACACTGATCTTGAATGTTCCAATTTAGATTTTCAAGATGCTGACATTCTAATAAATCAGGGGTCAAAATACTTTTTCAGTACCGGGCCAGATAATAAATATTTTTAGCTTTGCAGGCCAATTGGTCTCCCTGGCAATTACTCAGTTTTGCCCTTGTAGTAAGAAAGCTGCCATAGAAAAGACGTAAACAAATGGCTGCGGCTGTGTTCCAAGGAAACATTGACTAAAACGGGTGGTCAGGCTGGAAGCATAGTTTTCCAACCCCTGTGAGGGATAGAAAAATAGGTGGTTTTAATCCCTTTTCCCACAAACATTTACATTAAGTATTTAAAGAACTAAAGTTACAGGAAAATATTTAAGAGATAAGAAACCTGAGTTTTAAGTTTGATGTAGCCATTAATCCTTGGCATAATCTTAATTATGCTAATTTAGTCTAAACTCTTGCTGCTCTTGCACTTGGTTTTCTTATCAGTAAAACAACAATGACTAAAAGCAATGTTAAAAAGCTTTAAATGAAATGGCATAAACCAGTTGTAAAGTTCTTTTTATTTCTAATATCTAGGATGCATTAGCTTCCTGTCCTGTTTTGCAAATTTAGAAGAGAAGCCTTCATTAAAAAGCAGTGTGTGTGTGTGTGTGTGTGAGTGTGACATTAGATTTCTATCTATATCAACTTTTCCAGGTATTAACAAGTTTTATTTTATTTGGCAGTTGACTTTGAGGACTCTGAGTTCTTGTGGAAGGCAAGACCCAGTGGGAAGCTGGAAACAAGTCCTGTCTCTGTGACAGTGATGGGAAGAGAGAAAAGCGAGCGGGAACTGCAGCAAGAGCTAGGACGGCTTGAGGGCTGAGTCATGATTCTTGGCAACAGCACTTCCTACCTGTGAATAACAAGATGTGATTCCAGGTTGTAATTATGACACTCGCAGCCTGCTATTTGACTTTGTCATTAGTTTCGGTTTTAAAATAATTACTTTAAAACATAATCCAATTTCTGTTTTAAAAAACTCAAAGGAGAGTAATTCCTCATTAATTGTTTCTATTTTATCGCTTTCAATTTATAGACATTGGATTGAGGGTGGAATTCTTTTATATTTATTTCTCAAAGGAATCAGGTTGGAAAATTAATTAAAAATTAAAATTAGGCATGTAAATGGCCCTTCAACAAGAGCCCACTACAAAAGGAAAATGTGAGGCCCTTGGTCAAAATTAAGACTTTCAAGGACAGTGACAGCAGGGTCTTCTAAGCAAAGTCCCCTGTGTAATTCCCAAAGTTGCATGCCCAGGAAGCCAGTGTTGATTAGGAATATAAGTTTCTGCTTATTTATCTTAAATTATCCTTTAGGGAACTCTATATACAGAAATACATTTTCTAAATATACATCGAAATATAATAATATAACTTCTATAAACAGGAATGCACAGACAAGGCTGCAGGCAAAAGCTTTCACTTATTCTGCAGGAGGCACAGCTGGGCTACCTTCTCCATGCTGGCTGCACCTTAGGGCTCTGCCTCTGGGGTACGAGACAGGCCGTCTCACACCTGTGTAGCTGACCAGGCCTGGTGCCATTAACAACCTGGGCTTGGAGATCTAATGATCAGCCTAACAGCCGAGAAACCCAACTCCCTGTTGAGCCATGTAACTGCTCACTCTTCTCCTTCTCTATCCCCTTCAAGCTCTCCTCAATTAAGATAAGGCTCCATCCTCGAGAACCATCCAGACGACTCTTGAAAGGGCAGTTAGCTTTTACTTTACAAGCAAAGAGGCATTTTTATAGAGTCCAAAAGTCAGATAAATGTCTTTATACTAAAAATATCAGAAATACCTCTCCTCAATTAAAAAAAAAAACACTTTGAGAAAATAATATAAAGTCAAACATTAATCTCAGAGATGTTTATTTTCCAAAAATGAACACTAACAAGAGAAAGCCGTTTTTTAAACTTTTACAATCTGCTGGATAAATAAAATAATCACATGCTTAAGGATTATGTTCATTGTGGTTGTATTGCTATTTAAATCTTTCCTTGTTTTTAAAAATTTTCTAAAACATGTATATCTTGGCTAGATGCATGTGTTCTAGACTCACAAACTTTATAGATTTTTATCCTAGTTCTACGAGTTATTTGCTGTGTGACCTTGGAAAAACTATGTAACTTCTCTGTGCCTCAGTACCATCAGTAAAATGAAGCTAACAATAGGAATATTCGATAAGTCTAACTGACTTGATACCCTTTAAAACACTTAAAACAATGTCTGGTATATGATAAGCCCTCAATAATTGTGATAATAATTATTACCAGTATTATTATCTTCTCAGTGGGATTAAAATCTCAGAGATCACATCCTACGTCTTACAGCACAGTGCATGATAGGCATTCATAAAATATTCGTGGAATGCATTTATTTTAGATTTTGTGCCTTTTTTTTAATGGTGGACAAAATATCTCATGAAGTTAAATGAAGTCAATGGTTAATGAAAACCAAGTCCATTAACTTTTAATGCCTCCATTTACTAAGAAGCATCATTAGACAGATAACTTCATTGTCTTGTTTTCATATTTGAGTGTGGAATCTGGTAAGTCCATAGTTGGAGATCTTGGGAACTAACCTGGTTACCTAGTTATAGCTTTTGGCTAAATTCCCTTGAAGATAAATTTAATGGTATGTATAGTGTGTGAGATTAAAATGATTTAAGGCTAATCGTTAAGGCTAATCTGCATTCCCAAATGCAGAGAGAATAGTTGGCTTAGGAATTGGGGGACTCAAGGCTTAACTGACATTTAATTACAAGAAAGCAAGGGTCTTATCTGAAGGGGGTCTGACCTTGGAGTTCTGCTGGAAACACCCTCAAGGGACTCCTTGTTCATTTTCCTAAATCATACGACCTTTTTTCTATTATCTACAAAATAAAACTCAATATATGTAGCTGTCTCACCTTCAGCTCCAGCTCTGGCTAAATATTGTATCTTTAGGCGAATAAACAAGGTTTAAATCATCTATTAAGAAATATTTAGCTTCTATAGCTTTGACATTGATTGTACCCATTTATGACAGACCAGGATAAATCCCTCCAAGGAAAGTAATTTTCAGTGTAAAAAACATACATTTCAAGAAATATAATTTACCCTTTAAGAAAAACATTATATTTATAACATAGTAAAAATGAAAACAAGCTAAATCAATATATTTCTAAAAGAATGTTTTAAAATAGCTCTCTTTAAATCTAATCTAACTCAACTGACAAGTTTAGGAAAAAACAGAACAAAATAAACCTAATATAAAGAAAGGGAAAAATGGACTGTGACTTTATTTTAAAGAAAAAAGTCATTTCCAAGAAATGCTTACCACATAATGGAAGAGCTAGCAGATAAACATTAAGGACTAAAGACTTACTGTGTTTTTAAATAAGCATTATAAACTAAAAATATAGTCAGTGTTGGTGTAAGGTGAAAAGAAAGGATTATATTAACATTATATTGATTACATAGATATCAATATTAATATTGATAAAAGAGGATATATTGAAAGGATCATTTAAATATATCTTATGCAATCCCTACACAATGTCAAGTTGTCTGAAAGAAAAAAACAATTGAAAGCATGCAGGTACTAAGCATTTAGGAATTTACAAATATTTAACTTGACATTGCATAAACAAAACCTTAGATTATATTCACAAATGCAAATATTATTTTATTAAATATATCATTCCTTCTATGACAACATTATTTTAGAGTTACAATTTCTTTTCCATGGGAAGGCAAAAAGGCATGTTTATTTTATGCATAATTCAATGAACAACGTCTTTCCATGTTTTCTACTTTTTATATTTCGCTAATATGTATAATTTGAATATCATAAATAGACTGAATTCACAGAATTTAGTTTACACTTAATATTTTTGGGGCATCCTTGTCTGAACTTTTCCCAGAAATAAGAAACATATTAGAAAAAAGTAAACCTAAGCCTCTGGCTTTGTAAAGTTCATTTTTCACCTTTCCTTCCTTTTATGGAAAGTCATTAAAATACTTGAAAATCTATTTTTCAGCATTTTTTGTAAAACTTATGTACCTATGTGTCTAAAGAAAACACATTCTAAGGGAACTGACAAGGAATATCTTATCTTTAGAATTGCTGAACTACAGCAACTCATTTATTTTGATCTTTTTTCCCTTTCTTTCCTTAATGATTTCCCAAATGAAATCTACGGACAAATGCTACAGGATAATTCTTAACATTAATAAAATGTTTAAAAATTAGAATAATATATTATTTACAAACAGCCATATAAAGATGTACTAAATCCTTTTTTGTTTTGTTAGAATTGCAATAACAGATTATACCAACTTAATTTTCTTCTTTCATCATCATTAACTCATCTTATTAGGCTAATTGATACTAACCTGAACACTATACTTCTCTTTGGCCATTTATTTTAGTAATTGGAAAAATCTTGGAATTACTCCATTGTTTGAAGGTGTCATTGGGATCAATGCTTCTGAAATGAATGGCTCACCTTAATCTCTAGGAAGTGTTCTATAAAGGTGGTTGCCCAACTATAGCATTGACTAGGAAGCAATGAAATGTTATGCCAAATTAATTTGGTTTATCTGAGGAGATTCCCTAGAGGTTGTTAACCACCTGCTACAAGTCATATTACATCTGTATGCTTGTTCCTATGGTGAGATTATTCTAGATAGACTTTAACTTTGTTGGACACAGTAAATAGCAATAACTTATGCCCATACTTCTAGAAGTATTTTCTCATTTACGGCTATTCCAATATGGTTCATTTCTCAAACTCTTGTTCACAAATGCTTCCAATCAGTTTTCATTGATTACTCAGAGATCTATGATGAAGCACGATAGAACTTACATTTGCAAACATATAGTTCTTCCTTGTTTTATCTTTCTTTAACTGGCTCAGTGAGCTGGGCCTAATTTTTGCATCACTCTGGCATAAAATCTGACATAAGCAAAGGTTACATTTTAAAGTATTACATGTTATAATTGCATACAGGACGTAATGTTTAGGATATATTGCTAAAATAACATGTTGCAAAGTGTTATGCACACCATGAGCTTATATTTTAAAAGAAATACATATTTACAAAGTCTTATATATTACATAAATAATATGTCAATTATTATATTTTATAAAGGCATTTAAGAATATGCTAACAAAGCATTTCTCTGGGAAGCAAAATGTGTATTTCCTTGGTTTTCTCTAGCATCCAAATACCAATATAGTTTTAAAATCAGAAACCAAATGTTTAAAAAGTCATTTTGACTATTTTTGTAGGTCATAATTAATGATAAACTTATTCTCAAAGTACATCTAAAATATACATCTCATACTAAAACATATGATATAGTGTAGATACAGATTATCCTATATAATGGTGGGATTGGTTTCAGTTATTTCTTAGCAGAGCATTTATTTTATTCACTTTCAGTCGTTTTTTTAAATTGCAGAAGTAAAAAAGAAGTCATGGAAGGAAATTTAGGAAGTATAGATGATAGAAGAAGAACTTTAAAAATTACCCTCAATCTCACAATCAAGTGATATAAACATTTTGAGGGGTAGCCTTCCAGAATTGTACAAAAGCAGTTTTGTTAAGGGGGACTTATTTTTTTTTTTTTCAATTTCATTGTTGAATCCTCAAAAATTGGGAGATGCTGAGTATTTCTTTACTTAATGGTTTGAAAGTTAAAATTATTATTTTGGGCACTGTAAAACTGTTAAGTTGCTTTATTGAACTGAACCTTCAGATAAAATGGGTAATTCATAAATACAGGATTTAAAAATATACTTCAGGAATCTAGAACTCTTCTACATAGTTATTATTGTTATTTTATTATTATTATGTTGGAATCATTACTATGGGCTAGCTACATTTTGGTCTGCCTATTCCAATACTTATTAGGTCAGTATCTGATCGAAGTGAATTTTTACATAACCTTATTAAGATTTTTGTTTGTTTGCTTCCTTTTTCTGGAAGTGCTATATAATGCCTGAAAAATCAGCCCTGGCAATTTTAGAAATCATGTTATTATGTTGAACTTATTATTCATTATTATTTGGTACCATACGGTTTTGGTTTTAATTTTCACATGCATAATGTTACCTCTTTGAACCCACTGAAAGGGAAAATATATAAGAAATTCTTCAGATTCTCTGAAAAAACACATTTATGTACATTTGACATTTTCAGATTTCCAAAGTTGGTTGAGTGCTCCACGTTCTGACAATTTGTTGAGTGAATTTCACTGGCTACCTTCATTCTTCATACGCCCACTTAAAAAGGAGTACAGGTAATTCTTATTTTAAACCCAACATTCCTGAAACACGTTTAACTGTTCTAGTTATTTGTAGAAAAAGACAACTGCTTTGAAATTTAATGTGTTTCATAGTATTATGCATGACATATTTCAGGTCAGTATTTAGTCTGATCTTGAAAGGAGATGGCAGAATGCTGAATTCTATTACATGAGTGGTACATTCAAAGAACAAGCACTAAGAAACCAGTGATCCAATATTAAGTACAATACAATTAAATAACAGTGTTTAAGTACTTTCAGCATTTCCTACGTTACTTTTGGGATACTGTTTTCAAAATGTACTTCTTATTCACCTTGTTTGTCTACCTGCATTGGTAACAGTGAAAAAAAGGAATAAGAACTCTGAGCACACTGAACGTCTAATCTCCCATCCCTGTGATGGTCCTGTGCATCCCCGCCCTGCCTCCCTCCTGATTTAAAGAGCCAGGACCACTTCAGTTAAGCTCCATACGTTAGCCAGTACTATGCTGGAGAAACTGTAATCATATGGGTATTTTATGGCTAAATCAGACAATTTAGAGAAAATATGTTTGCGTGGAAGGCCCCTTTGAGGAGCGTGCACTGTGTGTCCCTTACTCTGATGACAGCTGATTGGACCACAGATGGGCATCTTCTCCCACATCTCACATCTGATCTGTGGTTTATGAGTTGGCCTGCTTTGAAAGCTCTGCCTAAGAGGACAAGCGTGAGTACTGAGTACTGAAGACATCAGAGCCTCTTTCTAGAGGAGTTTGGATCTGCAACATACAGAGGCGGCAGCTGGTGAAGGGGCAGCGGAAAGTCAACGGACACACACAGGGAAGTCAGAACAGAAACCATGATGTCCAAGACACCCCAAGTGAGTGAAGGACATGTAAAGTACAAGTTATAACTAAGCAGAAGCAAGGCAGGAGATAGCAGAGGAGTAGTTGACCGGAACTAGCTGAAACACGGATTTATCTACGACTAAAATCCTTCAGAATTCATTATTCAGAATCCTTCAAGACCCTCAAATGTTTTCATGTTGGCATCTTAAGTGATAGTGTCTTAATGGATCATACATATGCTCCTAGGCCCAGCTGGAAAGCCAACATTTATCGTATCTGACCTGTAGTTCAGGGGACCCAACCATCACCTTTTAAGTTATGCATCTATTCCAGTAGGTAGCAGATGTGTAAGTCCTCTCTAGGTATTACATTGTGGAGAACTGAAATTCAGGATCACAATATGTGTTTTCACACACTCTGATAAGGAAGCAATTGACAAGGTGTTGATTCAGGTCGTGGCTTTCTTTTGAGTACAATGAGGAATGTAACTCGGATCCAGGGACAGCAGGATTTCCTATCACTTATTTTACTAGTGCAGACAAGTGCAGATTAGAATTTTTCCCTACAATGTTTGCCTTCTTAACACATGATAAAAGTAATAAAGAAAATAAAAAGAAAAAAGAGAGAAGAGACTCAAGACCACAAAGCAGGGGGCAGATGTTTAGAAGTGAGCTCTTCTAACAACACAACAGATGAATGCATCCAACTAACATGCTAAGGAGTTTTGGGCAGTAGTCTCTTTACACTCAATTTGTATAAAATAAAACTCTCTTGTCACAGAAACCAATGAGGGACTATCACATTCAGAATGTTTCTTCTGAAACTGAGGCTTTTCTGGCAATTTCTACCGAGGCCATTTTTCGTAATGCCGGCTTTCAACAATGTAAGAGAATTTTACACAGCCACCAATGGATTTTTGCATGTAATTTTGCATCAATCTGGAATTTTGTATCATTTTGAGTATTGTTCACTGTAATAGCAATAAGGAAATATTTTAGTGGATAAAGTAGTAATTGAGCCTGGTTTCTAGATGAATGCTTGAACTTTTCACAAAGAATAATCTCTTAAAACACTGTAGCATTTTATATTTGCATATAAACAATGAACAGACTAAGCATTCTCTAAAACAGACCCAAAGACTTCTGCTTTTCAAGACCTCACACTATGATTTGATTGCCCAATCTATTATATGTAGCCATTTGAATATGCAAGTAAATTTTCATATTTCTCTTTTTCATAATTCTCATAGATTTGAACATGGGGACAATTCAGATGGACTTCCTTGAATTTTACTTAACTTTGCCATCCACCAAATTTGTCAATTTCCTTTGCAGTTCGAGCTACTTGCTCTGTTTCAGAACTCTATGGTCTCTCCGCACATTTTATAAGCAATTTCTAGCAGATATTTGCTGAAAATAATCACTTATGAAGCTTCCTTTCTTTCATATATACTTTCAGCTAAAACAAAATTATGAAAACAAATCAAAGCTCCTGTTTTCTGTAGTTCTGTATTCATCTTCCTTTATTCACTGAGCAGTTTTCATCCTTAATGAGTGGACAGCACCAGTCACTGAGAGGCAATAACTGACATTTCACATCAAGCATTTTTTTTGCGTTGAGGGAAAAAGAGATGAATCCTTTCTGTAGCTCTCTGATTTTCAGGCACTAGGTAGATGCTCTGAACTGAACATTTGCTTCATGCTAACACGTGTCAGCTCCCAGAAGTTTCCCCATATCTTCTTAAGTCATCTGCCAAACAGCAGCCTGATCAAAGTAATCTAATATGGCTTAACTGCCACTGGTTGACATTTTGCCTTCTTTTATTGCTTTCCATTTTTATCAACATAAAAAAATGGTGATAACTAATATCCAGTTGATCTTTTCATTCTGGTAATAAAATGGTAACACAAAGATTTTATTATCCACTCCAGACATCCATCAAAGTACATTTTCTAATAACATACTACCCAGAGCATTTCTTCACTGTATCCAAGTCAAAAATGAGCTTCAGTATGGGCTCTTACATTCCCTTACTCTCCAATACTGAGGCAATGAGCCGCAGAATACATGGAGCTGCACTTCCTCCCTCGACACTTTGTCCACACTTATGCATTATGAAATTTTGTTGTCTCCTCTTAGAAAAAAGATTTCTTTTCTGTGAGAAGACACAAGTAGCTGCAAGTTCTGCCCACTGAAATATATTTTTCAACCAAAGTGTATTTGTTTCTACTCTTAGATGAAAACAAGAGGGAACAGAATGGGAGAAAGCAACACTGAAAATGGCATAGGATGAGTAAATCTCGGTAGGTAGGAAGGAAAAAGAACAAGTGGACAGAAGAAGAGAGAAATGTGTAAGGCATAAAGAAAGCCAAAAAAATGCAAACAAGCAAAGCAAGGCTCAGGGGGACGAGTTTATTAAAATCCATCATTTTTAGTTGTACAGAGGTCGGCTCAGGCCTGCCTATGGGCAAGAAGGACATTCTGTACCTATACCAGTGATTTGGAAAAACAAAAAGAAAAGACGACATAAGGAAAGAGAGAGAGAGAAAACAACAACAAGAGCAAAACCCACAAAAGCCTCCCTGCATATGCTTCCCATTTAAAGTGGTTCCTTAAATGATAATTAGGACTCACCTATAGTTGAGAAGACCAAGCTTAGTTTTCAATTTTTCAATGTATTAATACCTTCAAACATTACAGCACTAACAATTTTTAAGATTACTAGGATAAAAGGGAAAGAAGAAAAATTGGGACAATGTAAGCATGCAACATATCTCTGTACAAAGGCCAAATTTCAGGGAAAAAATGAGAAACACATAGCCTAATGAGTATGAATGTACTCTTGAGAATTATTGCGAGCCAAATTTGAAATTGGGTCTGGAATAGAGCCAACAGTTACCAAGATATTAAACTATGTACTTTCACATGCAGAATGAGACCAATGGCCTGTATAGATCCTACAGATTCTGCATTTGAGAAAAATCTCCCTAGAAATAAGAAATTTCCCTTTGCAGTCTTCATATTTTCTAAGGACTTGTTAAGTTAGTTAATATGATGGACCATGCCAGAGCCTGTATAACACTCAACTTTTCCTGCACATAATTCATGTGTTAGTCACAAAAGTACTTTTATTAAGTATGACCTGACTTCTCCTGACAATAATTTATTAATGTTTAGTTTGTATTAGTATAGACTTCTATCATCAAATATTTTTTGTAAAAAGTCTGTAATTTCTTTTTTTTAATAAATTCAAATAGTTTATCATCTTAATTACACTAAAGAATGTGACTTTACTGTCCCTATCCATATACCTTCCTTTCACTGTCCAAGGGTAAAATTATATTTATTAAAAGGTAGTAGTTCTTTCAGCAACTTCTGTATAAAACTACTAACTCATTATGGTCTGACTTTATCAATACTGGATGAGATGAAGGAGGCAAAGGTAACCATCTGCTCCTTTATTCCCATCCAGACAGAACAGAGCAATGAACTATTGGTTATACACCTCTGTGCTCTCACATTTCGGTCCATAAATTTGCAAAAATTGACTTTAATCTAATTTCAAGTCTCTGATAACAATTGTATTTTAACAATGATATAAGCTAATGAACATCAAAGAGCTGAGAGTGGTCAGGGATTTGGGGCACAGACATTCAGTTTGTAAACTGAAAGATCAAGGCATAGTTTTTGACACTGACATGGCTCCTATTAAGAGACTGCTCTTTTTTTTAAAGTACCCTCTCCAGACATGAAAACAAGCATCTGATTTTAAATGAAAGCAAGATTGCTTCTTTCATATAAAATTCTTGACAGGTTTTCCTATAAGAGCAAAAGTAGTAACAACAAGGAATTTGACAGAGATGTCCTTGAAATTCAAATCTGTCCTTTCTCTCAGGAATGTTAACAAAAGGCTCTGCCCTGGTCTGCCCACAGAAGATTCTATGGCTACACATCTTCTACTGACACTGGGCAGGCTGAAAAAGATGCATATCTACCATATCTTACAGCCCAGCAGATCAGAATACATGTAGCCAAAATCCTCTTCCTTCCTCACCTACTACCCATTCTTAAATATCAAAGATTGAGGAGTCTGATACTTTATATATTTTTTCTTTTCCAGATCAAGTAACAACTGCTGTAAACTCTTTGAGGGAAAATGGAGCCAATGAATGGAATCAGCAGAGCAATTCTGAACAACTGCAATTTGTGTGGGAAGGTTTCCATTCACACCTAAAACCTTAACGTTTAATATTAATTCTCAATGGACCATAATTTTTAATGTTATAATTTGTATTTGTCCTGTGGCAATATTCTTAAAAGACATTAACCAAGCTATTTCATATTACTCTCACAACACAACTGATATCTTAGTTATAGTACAATTTTAGAGACAGTGGTATTTTACGGTTGTGCATTAATAAATGTCCATTTATCTTCTAGCTTTCAAACCAACCTATAGTTCTCAGACAATAAGTGTACTAAATCAGTCCTTCATTATATAACATACAAATTATACTGAGACAGATTTTATTTATTTCTTTATTATGTATTGGATAGGCAATGTACTACAGGAGGAAATCTGTCCCATCATTCTGAGTTCAGTTTGTATTATTTGATATGTTGATTCTTCCTTCTCCTCAAAGTTAATTAACAACATGTGTCTTGGTACCTGTGTTCTAACTACATCTGTCTGCTATTCCCTAAATAAAACAAAGGCAAAAGGAGTTAAAAATGTTACGTGCTCATTGAACGTTCTTTCCAGTGACTGCTGTCAAGTTAAGGCATTTGCAGTCCTGTCCAAGATGTGCACTGAAATCTCACAGTTATCCATTTAATTCAAAGACTTTAAGTACAACACATATCCCTTAAAATGGGAACAATTCTATTGAACAGCAAAAGCCTTTGTCCTCAAAGTATGATTCTGTGGAATATCCAGAGGGAAAAAAAGGACTATACTTAACATGGGAGTCTTCTGAAGTAAAGTGAATAAGGAAAAAAGTCTAACAAAGGTAATAATCATATGTACATATATTAAAAATTGGTGTTGCTAGAGAATCATATTTGGCTTAGTTCATTTCTATCAATTGCTACAGTTTGCTCATTTTGTAAATTTAAAACTCCATTATTTACTGAATGCTTAATGTAAATAAAATGAGTACATAAAGCAGAGATCTACAATGTATTTTCCCTACATGGATTTTCTAAGCTTCAGGAGGAATTAAGAGAATCTATAGCTGTACTGAGGCACAGAAGTTGGCTCTGGGAGACAGTATTTTGTGAATTGCTACTTTTCCTGCATCTGTTCTCCAGAACGGAAAGCAAAACTGGACCATAGTATTAGACCTGCAAAATGTGTGCTTCTCTTTTCAACACGTGTAAAAGAAATGGGATTGGAAAGGACAATTATACATTAAAAAAAATTTTTCACTTATGTGGGAACTTAGAGAGATTATTTTCAGGAACTATTGTGTTTGTTGTGTTTGAGATTTTTTTTTTTTTAATGCTGGGTTACATTGGTTATAGTTTATAAATTGAATTTTTTGTAAGTCATGATTCAGTTACCTTTTTATTGCTGTGACTGGACAGACACATTTTATGCTACATTAAAATGAATATTAAAATATTTGGAGATAAATCTGAGTTGTAAGAAGCACAGTTTCTAAATAGTCTGTATTTCATTAGAAATAGATTATTTTTTATCAGTGTAAGACTATAATATTTTTCCTCAGGGGATGACATTACTGTTAGGAAATAGCCATTGGTTTGGGGAGTAGGATCCATCAGCTCACATTCAGCATATCCAAGGATATAGAAATATCTGTACTGAGTCTGACAATGAGAAGAAGCTTGTTAGAAGCACTTTATTTACAGCACTAACAACTATGTGCATTGGAGGAGATTCATTAATGTGGTCAGCAAAACCTGGAAAAGAAGAACCTAAACATTTATTCAAAGAAATAAAATATCTTTACTCAAGATAATGCTACATCTCAAAATAAAACCACAGTCCTTATATCCTTTCAGTTTCTCTAGTCCAAATTCAAATAAAACTCAGTCCATGCATCTTTTTTCTCTGACTCATTATTTGGCATGCATATCATAGATTTGAAGAGTTTTGGTTCTTTCTGCAGATATATGATTAGGATGTAAAAATTCATCATGCAAATTTTAATGAACACAGAAAAACTCTTTTTTAGACAAGTAATTTTCTGCATATATAAAACTTGGAAAAATATGGTTTCCTTTGTAAAAAGGCAGTTAAATTTAGAAGGATTTGATAGTAACTTTCAAGATAAGTAATACTTTCAAATACATTTATATTTGAGTGAAGAGATTAAAAATAAGATCTAAAATCTATCTCCTAGGTTTTTGATCATGAAAAGAACTGCTGTAGTCCCAGCTCTGGCAAAATAAAAATGTCACTTGCAGGCTCTGAAGGCTTATAGAGGTATTTTTGACCTTCTCTTACAAAATACTTGTCACCTCTTTTCCCATTTAGAAGTAGGAACTGCAATGGTGAGACTCTAGCTGGACAAATTTCAAAATGAATTTTTACACCCAGATGATGGACTGGTATATTTCAAAACTGAGTTCATGAGTTTTATAAATCCTACGTTTCTCTCTCTCTCTTTTTTCTTTGACTAGCTTACATCATAATGGAGGAATAACATTTTAGAAATTTTGAATAGGCACTTACTGGAATTACAGTTAATCCTGATACAATCTAGATGGGGAAGAATAGATGAAAAATGAAAATTTATCCTTCAAGGTAACAGCTGCAGACATCCAATAAATCACAGTCCACCCTTCCGGGGACAGACACATGCAAATGTGGCCACTGCATGTCATTATTCTTTACGTACTTCTAGAACCCAGATTTATCATTATAAACTTCACCATTGGAAACAACAATATAAGGTTTTAAAAAATGGCCAATTCAAACAAAGCTACATGGTGACAAATCTAAGTGAAATAAAGAGTTGTTAACTGTCAAAGATGCTTAGCTTAAGACTGGCTGCAACTTTCTCCCCATCTGTGAAAGAACATATTATTGTTTTCAGCATAATTAAAAAGTGCTCCGTCACAATGGGGTACAGTGCAAGCTCAGCTAGGCTCAGACATCTTGGACCTCCAAAATCTAATATCCCACAAAGGCCAACAGAATCCTTTAGAATTGCAGTGATCGAATGGAGAGCAAATTAAATTATTCTCATCTCGCCCTAATGTATTATCATTTAAAATTTTTTTTATTTGCTTGTGCACAAAAATATAACAGCCAGATGTCAGCTGGATTCCTTGCCTTGTATTAATTGGAAGAGGACAGAGACAACTGTGTGTTTCCTTTAGAAACTCTCGTGGCTGCAAAGAGCTGCCATTCTTCAGAGTACACAAGCCTATTCCTTTCCTAGGAGCTGCCAATGTTATCTCTATGTAGTCAGTGTCACGGTCAGCACTGTTATTGATTTTCCTTTACTTGCTTCATATTAGAGCAGATACTCTAAAACAGAATGTCTGATCTAGATAAGACAGATTGATAACAATGGTTCTTTTTAAAAGACTATGTGGGATGCTTTATGTTTATTTTACTACAGATAAATATTTTGTTGATTTTGATAATTAGTATGTGATGCCTTTGGGGAACATGAAAAATATGAACCTAGATTCTGTTTCCATATAGCTGAGTTTGTCATGTGTCGTCAACCGCATCAGAAAAGTGGTTGCAAACAGCCAGGGACCAGCACCTACACAAATCTTTCCACAGAATGCTTTGCTGTTGGAAAATGTCCATACGGTTTCCACTTTGGCTAGTGGCCCCTGTGCTATAAACAGGCAACTCATGTTGATTGACTTGTAGTAACCTTTCATTGTCACTAGAGGGAACTCTAACAGAACTGTAAATGAGAATGTTAAGTAGTCTTTAAAAACTCCAAACAGTCTCCTTAAATTTAACTTAATTTAACTACTATTAATTGAACATAATTATATGCAATAAGCTACCAGTGAAGTAATTTCATATTGTGAGCCACAATTCTTTCCAGAACAATTTGAAAATGTAGATGGGGTTTCCATAAACACCTCAACCCGGTGCATTTTAATAATACTTTTTGCAAATCTAAGTAGTTTCAAAATTTATTCATCTCTTCGTGTATCTTTAGTTAGCACTTTCAGGAAATAAAGTCAAACCTCATTAATTTGGACTGCTCTTATTTGGAGTTAGTGATAATGTTGAAACTTATTGGGCAGGAATTAATTTTTCATTCTTAGGAAAAATCTGATTAGAAAAATTTCAAACAAGAACCATAAACAAAATTGTGGACGGTCCACTTCTAGAAGAAAACTGATTTCAAGAAATGACACAATTTGCATAAAACAATGTGCTAATTATAGATAATTTTATCCATCCATTAAAACTAGTAAGACAAGATTTTCCAGCTACTAATTTGTATTTGTAAATGTAACTGAAAACAATACAATTGCTTTTCCTTAGTTTTCTTTACTCTACAATTCTGACATTTTCTTAATTCAGTCTCGCTTCCCCCCATATTTTGTCCAGATTTATGAGGTTTTACTGTAGTGACTCTTTATAAATGCTAAAATCAAGCAGGAAAGCATTATATTTCTGTAGAAGAGTGTGTGTTTTTCGTGTTCTCATGGCTGTTTGCTAAGGGCCGCAGACTTTGGGCATTGAAGGGTTGTGGATTGACTTTTGATAGCAAAATATCACCACACAGTATTTCAAAAAAGAAAAGATGGAGTACCACACAGGTGACTATTCAAAGGAGAAGCCCATGGAATAGAATGAGAGCAACTATTGATCTAGGTAACAAAGCAAAAATTTGATATTTTGTGCACATGTTATGCAAGTAAAAGTAGACGGATTTTATTCATCTGCAAGGACATCATCTATAACCAAGCAGAATGTCAGTAAGTATAGCAACAGGAAAACTTTGATTTGAGGCATCTTCAAGCCTATTAATTTATATTTCAACTAACCTCATTAATAGACATGGCTTCCCTTTTAAGAACCATCAGTGGTAGGAATCACAAACAGTAAGTTATGTTGAACAGAATAAAAAGAGTAAAAAGATGCTAAAAAAACCCACCTACATTATTTTAAATGATGGGAATAAGAACATTAGGTGTTTTTACTTTCCATGGCAAACAGGCTACTTGGTAAATGTTTGCAAGCAAAACTGAACAAAAAATGGAAAGTGTTAGTTCAGTGGGGGAAGGCAGGTTGTTACCTAGGTTGACCGTCAGTTTCACGCGCCCTGCGTCTAGCTCCAGGCGGAGGGTGTCTGCAGAATCTCTGGAGGTGGTTGCCATGAGAATGCCGTACGCACGTTGGGACCGGAACCGCAAGGACACGTCTTCAGCCTCTGTGTGCATCACCACTGGAAGCTGGATTTTCATGAACATACTCCCATCATAGCTCAAAACCGTTGCCTCTAAAGAAGAAAAATAAATATAAAAAATCTTGGTCAGTTTAGTGCATTTATATTTTTAGGAAGAAAAAGTGGGCCATAAGAAAGTCTTCCAAATAGACCACAGGGCTACAAAATCATATCATTTTCAGGAATGAGCAGAGTGTTTAAGCTGGAAAAAGTCATCGTGAAGATAACTTCCTCTGTGAAGTATGTGCCAAAAACCCAAAGGCAGAGGTAGCAGCACTTTCCTTTTTTCCCATAGTACTTTCTGCCAGTAACATCTATCATGTTGGATTATTTATCTTCGTTTACATTCACATTGCTCCTCTAAAGAGCAGAGAGCAAATCTGTTTGGGTAGCCACAATGCTGAGCCCAGTGTGAAGCACCAGTGCCTATCTGATGCATGTTTCTGGTTGGCTAGGCCAAAGACCAGCTATATGAAATTGGCCAAGACTTGCCAATTCGTCATCTGTAAAATTAGAAGGTGCTATTAGAGGATCTTTAAGACCTTTACCTGAACTAAAACTCTATGATTCTAAGAGAAGTTCCTATTATCATTTTTGTTTTCAGATTTCTGGCCTAATAGGATTAAAAGAAAAGAAAAGAAAAGAAAAAAATAAGGAGTCTTAAATATAGGAATCAGGCCAATATTTACCAAAAAGAGAAAAAAAAATGATATTACCAAACAACAGATGATGTTTTCTAAGCCATTTTATTGAACAAAGTAAATTTTAACAAAGGTACAAACTGTACCTTAATTTTAAAGTGCATTGACAGGTAAGAAGTAACTAAAAGCACAAACCCAGTGTCCTGAAAATATTAAGCTATCACTGAAAAGGCAATAACCTTGGCTATATGGAATAAGGATGGGATAGGACTGAAGAATATGTTTGGGTGCATTCTACTCAACTAAGTTGGGTTTCTTTGATAAGGAATTTGCTTAATACTAAAATAAACACCCCAAAATGTGAATAGCAAAAACTGCTAATCACAGTTTTAAGAAATAGTCAACACCCCTTAATGTTCAACACCATATGGTGGTTGAACATTGCAAAACAAGTATGAGTCATCTACTTGTTGACTGGTTCTGGTAACTCCGAATACCACTTAATAAAAGAAAAACTACTTGGAATTAAAATAAACTAGGGTATTCTCATTATCTTTCCTACTCATACAGCACAGCAACTGACTTTACTGATACAACCATGCTCATTAAGACTGTTTTCTGGAGTTGTGGTTTTGCAAGTTTATCTTTCAAAAAAGAGAGTAAAGTATTGTTTCTAACAGATCTCATTATTTTCCATCATCATCCACACCCTACAAATCCTACATGCTTCCAGTCTCCCTCCTTGGCATTCTTCTCTTTCCATCTATCTCTTGACCTTTGGGATATCTAAGTCACCGCACATGCCCATTCTCCCTTACATTTTTAACCTCCCTGACCTTTCTCCATCCATCACCATTGCCTATTTGACATCTCCAACTGAAATATAGCAGACAACTTACTCAACTCTTAATTCACTCCCCAAACAAATAAACAAACTAAGCTAACATCAACATATCCTACTTCTCCAATCTTTTCCATCTTGATAAGTGGCATACACCATTGTCCAGGCCCCAAACGTCCTGATTTTTCTCTTACCCTCAATCTGCAAGTCTTGTAGGTCTAATTACAATCCAAGTGCCCAGACCCTGTCTTATGCCTTACCTACGCCACTATAAGAGCTCCCTCAGCAGTCTCCTTGCTTCTTCTCTTTCTCCATCACCTACACACAGAACCAAGCAAAACTTTCAAAGAAGTAAATGAGATCATATCTCTGCCATGCTAAAAACCAACAGTTTTCCACTGCAATTATAACAAAATCTCTGCTACTTATTTTAACCTATAAGGTTCCCTGGGAACTGGCCCTGGCCCATCTCTCTAGCCTCAGCTTTTAGCACCTCCCCTCTCATTTAGTAATTTCCAGCCACCCTGATTTCACTCTCTCATTGAAATGTTTGCATTTGTAGATCCCTCTGTCTTAAATGGTTTCATCCCAGATCTATATATGGTTGGTTCCTTTCCTTCATCATTCAGGTCTTAGGCCAATTGTCACTCCAATTGTGGTCAAAGCACCTTTCTTGATTACCTTCTAGTTATTTTATATCTATTTACCATTTTATTGTTCTTAATTACTATTTCTTATTTCTTTGTATAGTATTATTTGTCTCCCCCTTTAGAATGTGAGTACTGTGAGAGTAGAGGCTTGTCTCTCCTATTCATTACTCTATCAGCATTAAAGTGCCTAAAAAAATGCCAGGCACATACGCAGAGTCTCAAGAAATATTCATGGAATATTTTTTGATACTGAAGTTCTATGAAAGGCCTTATTTCAATTGGATACCAAGCTTAAATCAACCTCATTAAAAAAATTAATCCATTCTGTTTTAAGTGAAATCCACTTTTGTAATACATGTGAACTGAATATTTATTAAATCAACTTAATAAATATACTACTTTGAAGGCCATACTTGTGCCACCAAAGGCAAAGTAGGAAAGGAGTTTGTTTATCAAGACAGGGGCCTCATGGCTCAGTATTGGTCTAAACACCAAGAAATTAAAAGAACATCCCAAACCCTTAAAATACAGCGGCTCTACATCATAGCACATACTAAACTCTTGCTGTCTCTGTAAGGAAAAATCCGTTTAGTTTTTTTTTTTTTTAATTAATGTCTAAGTTTCTTGAGGGCAGGTATTTGTTGTCTGTTGCGTTCAATGCTGAATCTCCAGAATCTCACAGGGCATATAAGAGGTAGTCAAGAAAATATTTCTTCATGAATGAATAATGATTAACATTAAATATGATGAGTTATTTTTAAAAAAGCAGTCAAATATACATAACAAAAAATAACTGGGAAGCAGCTGTGGCTCAATCAGTTGGGCTCCCATCTACCATATGGGAGGCCCTGGGTTCACGTCCCGGGGTCTCCTGTGAAGGCAGCCTTGCCTGCATGCTGCGGAGAGCTGCCAGCCCACAAGTGCCTAGGAGAGCTGGCTCAGCAAGGTGACACAACAAAAAAAAAGGAAGACAAGCAAAAAACTCAGAAGAACGTGCAGCAAATGGACACAGAAACCAGACAACAAGCAAGCCACAAGGCGGGGGGGATAAATTTTAAAAATAAATAAATAACTGGTTCCACTTTTGCAAAAAAATTTTTTTTTAAATTTTGAATGGGTTTGATTCTCCCTTACACACAAACCGACTTTTATATGTAGAAATAACATGAAAGTTCATCTGATCAAAATCTGAAAATATATTTATTCTTTTAAGCATTATTGGAAACCAGTTAAAGAGTAAAAAAATAATCAGCTGAATATAAAACTTACATAATATTTTAAAGAGTGATTTTACTACAGAACTGCATTGAATAGCTGTTTCAGGTAGATTGAGTTTAATTTCATTCTTCTTTGATATGTATAAGGTGAAGTCCTGCCACTGTTTCTGAAAGACATATTTATCTCCACACCTTTGAAATAATGTTATTTTTCACTATCACTTACAATTCTCTGACCACTGGAGGCAGGAAAGCACCTCTCCCATCATTCTCTTTGCCTCACAAAGCAAGTTTGGGGTTGCAGTGGGGGATGAAGAGTCCATGGCATCTTGTATCTTCTATTGTGTTACTGGAAATTATTCTTTTGTTTAGTTATCCAAATATAAAAACATAACACTGAATATGCTTTTACAAAGTACTTTCCTTGGCCCCCAGAAATTCTAAATTACCACTAGTGTCAAAGATTTTAGGTAAATCCTGCATCTCTTTTCTCACTACCATGTAACAATAGTTCCTTGTATTAGAGACTAATAATCAGTGTGTGGTCACTGATCCTAGGAAAAGAATGATTGGGGCTAAGACCTATTTTTCATGTTTGCAACCAAGAAGAATGCATAGCATGTGTGAATTCCCCTTTCTAACTATAGCTGTGTCTTACAGGATCTTCAAGCCTGAAAGAACACCTAGAGGATACTAAGTGCTCAATCCAAGGTTGTAAAATGAAGAAATGTGTCAATCTTCATTTACCTAAAGTATTGTCCTGTCCTTATCTCTTACTTTGTCTTAACTCTTCCTTGTAGATACATGCTGGGTTTCCAATTAGATAAAAAGTTTCCCGAACAGGGGTAATAACTCCAAGGAACATGGCTCAGTATAGAAAGTCTAGTAGTAGTTGCTCAAGAACAATTAAGCATGATTGTAAAATTATAGTGAACTCTAGAAAAAAAATGCATGTCATGTAAAATCTTAAAATAAATTTTACCTTAACTATTTATTTTCCTAAACGATAGTCAGTCATGGCCTATATCTATAACAAAGCAAGCTCCTAAATAAATGTATGAAAGTGATTCTCAATTGTCCATTATGTTGGTATTAAGCAGATTAAAAACAAAAAACTAAAACATGGTTCATTTTGTTTCTTTTTTTTAACCTAAAAAACGAGTCTCTGTTATTCAATAATCATTAAAAATCATCTCACATTATTCTTTGAAAGGTAGCTTAATTTGACTGAAAACTAGGTAGGAGAGCCCATCTGTTTAGAAATATAGATGACTCACAATCAGTCATAAAGTATAGTATGAAAAGCAATTCAAAGTAGTAAAATAATCAGGATCATTGACTTTTTTTTTTAACATTCTCCAAAAAGCTGCAGGAATGAAATAACAGTAAAGTAATAAAACCTGAGTGCCTCTGAGTGCCATTTTAACCAGTTCTCAATATGAAAATAACCTGTTGATAAACTACAAATGGAAGTCTAAATGATTTCTCATAATTAGAGTTAATGTTTAATTAGACAAGAAGTGGAAAATGCACAAGGTTGTATTCTAGAGTTGCCAAGTAAATGGTAAACAACATTATGATATCTGAAGGTTATCCTATTTGGCAGCATCCTTCATCCTTAGTAAAATTATTTTATCATTTAGAATACCAAAGAGTTATTTAAAAGTCTAATTCCAGTACAATATTCCCAGAGAGGGAGAAAAACAGTTTCAGGTTTGTATTCTGCATTTCCTTTTCCCTTGTCTTTAGGTTTGATAAATTTGCTTTTCTTCATTATTCCTTGTCGCAGCCTAAAGTGTACACCTGTGCTCAGTTTTGCCGAAAGGCAGTCACATATTGTGATCATCGATGAAAATCAGAGAGGGAGCCAAATTATATTGCTCTGACATCTGTCCTTCCATCTGTTAGAGTTATAATGAACAAGTAAAAAGTAGACCTTTCATTACTCCGATGCTCTTACTTTATATAAAAACTAGAATAATTTCTACCTGACCAAATTTTCACAAATTCTCAATTTCATTTGAACAAACTCCTGTTTGAGGTGCTGAGTTTAATTTACATACAATTGGTCCATATTTCTCTCACACTTTTCCTTATAGGATCAATACACATAAAGCAAAATACTATTTTCTTGAATATTTAGCCTAAGTCAGCAAAATGTCTTTTTCCTTGCTTCCTTAATGTAAAATCAACATTGCCTATTACATGATTACATCATTCCTCAAACTTCTGCATTGTCTGAGGACTTTAATGTACTTTTGAATTACTCTGAATAATTACAACTATATAATTTGTCACGTGGTATTCAATAACAATGTGCTAGAAATTTTACACATTCCTGAGGGCATTTAAAAAAAAATTCAAGGTCTGTCTGTATATCCATCAAGAACATTAAGTGATCAGAGTATAACTGTAGAAGAACCACAGGCCAAGCCTTTCTTTTGAAATGGAAACCCCAAGGGTTGGACTTGATCTTGTGTTGACTGAGTCGGGCATAGCTGTGAACTGGATAGGGGCCAAATTTTGTGGCACTGAGCATGGTAACATTTCCACATTATGCTTGATCTCAGGAGGCACCATAAAATAAGCGAGAAGTTCAATTTTGAAAAGCAAAAACTGCTCACAATACACTGGGGTGGTCTAGAAACAAGAACCACACAAAATGACCACTTTCTCCTCAAAACACAAGCAATGTGGAGACAAAGAAATCAGCAGAAAATTCCAGCCACCTGTCAGATAGAAATGAATGCTGAATCCCAATGATGAAGTTCACTATAAAATTCTCATTTGCAAATCTGCATATGCTTGCCACCCTACCTTCTAATTACTGCAATACATAAATATGCCCTTTCCTTAATTCTGGCTCCAAAAGCTTGACAATTTCTATTTTTATTTCTGCCATATGTAGTAGCAGAATATTGCCACAGGGTGGTACACCATGCATTTTAACTGAAGGCTTTGAAATTCCTGTGACAGTTCAGTTATACCCTTTTCCAGCTTCACTTAACCAAGAGGCATCAGAACAACTGGCAGCTCTTTGAGTGGTTAAAGTTAAAAGACAATCTTAAATCATGCATGACTGCTACTCTCATATTATGCCTAAGTGTAATGTATCTTGTGAGCTTTGTCAATTTTTTTGTCCCCTTAGGCAATTTCTAAAAACTAAGCAAAATAAATTAATTTTAGGCAGAAGAATAGGAGAGAAGTTACAGAGAATATATGCTAAATAAGACTAACCTATATAGTAATAGCTAGACTCTAATGACAATTCACAGGAATTGATCAGTTACTGCCATAAAGAAAATGAATGGATGAGTGAATCTATGTGATAAAATATTTACCCACCTGTTGTCCAATTTAATTATATGGCACAGAACAGTGATAACATTTCTGATAGGTAACTGAAGATCATTATTAGATAATTAATTACTATTGATTCTTTATATTAATTAATGCTGATATTCTTATCAGATAAGGAACAAAAATTGCATGTCAGATTTGGGTAATTCAATATAATTTATTTTTCTCTAGGAATGGTTAGCTTAAATAAAAGAAAATAGTTTAGGAATAAAGAAAAAAATAGGCTTAATGTGTCTGGCAAAAGGATAGATGCCAGGTACTTTTAGGCAAAATATCTAATAGAGCAGTGTTAACTGGAGCATGAGAAGACAATGGAACTATTCATCTTATGGAATTTTAGTTCCATTGTTTAAAATGAGTGACAGTAGTGAATATAGCATTTATCTGAAACAGTTGGGCTGATGGGAGGATATGCTTAGAACTATTTGGTTTGCTCTTTCTTCCTTTAGTCTGGTCTGTAGATCAGCTCTGGCAGCTCTCAGCCTCTTCTCTTCCTAACCCTTATTTCTCTCCTTCCAATGGGAGAGAAAAAGAAAAAAAGGTAGTTTTGCCTCATACTAGAGAGAGCAGGGGATGTAATTGTGCAAAGCTTTAACAGGGTACAACTACGCCCTAATATCATATGGGTAAATGAATCCTCTGCCATCAGTTAGGTCCTGGCCAAACGTCAGTGCTTTTGAAGTTAGGGCACACTTCTGAAAGTGTTGGTGTAACTTACAAGAATTAAAGTCAGTTCACTTTATAGATAGAATATACCTCTTGGGTAAATTGACTGAAGAGAAATGAGCAGCTTAAGTCTCACTCGATAGCGTAAGGAAACTTGCAATTTACAGCTTAGCTGCCCTAAATGCCACTCCTTGGCATGGATATTAGCACTGGAGGCCATATATATGTTTAATTCAGGCCTTCTTTCTTTTCCAGGGTCCTGAAATTAAAATCTCAGCAAAAGAGACAGCAGGTGTTGCCCATAATACATCTTTGGTTGCAGGAAGCAGATTTGGCCCAATGGATAGGGCGCCCATCTACCACATGGGAGGTCCATGGTTCAAACCCTGGGCCTCCTTGACCCGTGTGCAGCTGGACCACGGGCAGTGCTGATGCGCGCAAGGAGTGCCCTGCCACGCAGGGGTGTCCCCTGCGTAGAGGAGCCCCACACGCAAGGAGTGCGCCCTGTAAGGAGAGCCGCCCAGCACAAAAGAAAGTGCAGCCTGCCCAGGAATGGCACCGCACACACGGAGAGCTGACGCAGCAAGATGACGCAACAAAAAGAAACAGAGATTTCCGGTGCCGCTGATAAGGATAGAAGCGGTCACAGAAGAACACACAGCGAATGGACACAGAGAAAAAACAACTAGGGGGAAGGGGAGAGAAATAAACAAAAGATAAATCTTTAAAAAAAAAGGAAATTTTTAGTTGTACATCCATTTCTGTTCCTGTGATATACTTAAATAGCTGTGTCTTCCCAGAATCAGCCTCTTTGAAAATCATTAAGGGCTCATCAATAACACAGGTCAGTTATGGCTGCTCAGCTTGCAGAGAGTTTACTTCAGTAGCATATACACTGTGTTTCAACGGTCACTTTAAGCGCGAGGTCAACATTTAATACGCTTTCATCTAAAGGGAGACAGCTGCTTGGTTTTTGGAATCCTACCTCTCTCACAGGACCTGCCAAGATAGCCTGTTCCGGAACAATCACAGACATATCTGTTCCACCCATCCCTGCACATGCCATTGTTTTTGCAGGGGTTGCTAAGGCACGGTTTTGCCGTTTCCCTTGAGCAGGAGGGCTTCACTCCAGCAGTACTTTGAATTTCAGCCATTTGCCGGATGTCTTTGCTCTGGCCATCAATGAACAAATCCCTGATGCAGCCCACGTAGCCGTAGTTAAGCAGAGCTGTCCACACCTCGGTGGGAAAAACGAGGCCAGCCTTATTTTCTGGCAGGCCCCCCAGGTACAACTCATCATCCAGGTCCAGGATCTCACTCTCGCCAGGAGCAGTGTAGGGGGTGCGCAGTGTGTTGACAGAAATGGTACCTGTTGCAAAGACAAGACAATATGCAGGATTTAATTAAAAGCAATGTGTTCTAAATACCCTTTCACCCTTTCATCTGCTTAAGGGTGAAATCCCAGAGGACAGAGGCTTTTTTCCCCTTTTTATTCCCAAAGCCTAGCACTTTCAAGTGGAATAAACAAACTGTGCAATTAAATAACTTTTACTCGTAAGACCGGAACTCATATGGCTCTATTTGATTTTGAGACAGAAAACCAAGTTGTACTGGCCAACAAATAAGTGTTAATCTGCCTCCAAGGGATCAGTTCAACAATACATATAAATAAGTAAACAAAAATAAAGAAATTGGCATTCAATATTACTTTCTGGGAAAAAGTCAGACTCCCTTCTTGGTTCTTGTTCTGAAAGTTAGTATGCATCTGCAAATCAAGGAAAGGTTTGTTACCCATCTTTAACTGACTTGGTTGCTTTATTTAAATAGAATGGTTTAACAGAATTCCTCTATTAATACCTGGCTTCATCTCTCCTAGTTATATGCATTTACTCATTAACTTCTATGGTCATAGTTTTCTCATCCATGAAATGGGCATAACAATAGTATCTAACCTTGTATGATTACTGTGTTAAAGAAAACAGTATGATAAATGTATCTGAATAAATGTTAGGTATCGTGGTTCAGCCAAAGAATCAAGTCAATTGTTTATTTTTTATTTTTGAATCAAACTAGTTTCTTATCTAAATTGATATTCTTTTTCCTCACATCCAGCATAAGGGGAAAAACTTCTATTGGTTTATAAATATACAGGATCTTTGGCACTAAACACAGGTTGAACTGGTGGGCATCCACATGGGATTTCCTGAGAGTGAAAAATGTGGAATCCGTGGAGCGGATGTAGCTCAAGTGGTTGAGTGCCTGCTTCCCAAGTACAGGTACCAGGTTTGATCCCCATGACTTCTTAAAAACAAACAAAAGCAAAAACCAATTCTCATTGGGGAGTGGAGTTAGCTCAGTGGTTGAGTGCCTGCTTCCTATGTACGAGGTCCTGGGTTCAATCCTCAGTACCTCCTAAAAAAAAAAAAAGTGAAATCCTTTGAAAAGAAGGAAAAAATGAAAAAGAGAAGGCAGGTTCCTGGTCAATACTTGCATCCTATATTGTCAAATTACTCAACATTCCACCAATATTCAATTGTTAGAAAGAGCTTTGAAAATGCAAATATGATGCCTGAAAAGGAAACCATATTGGTCCATTATCACATCACCCCAGATTTATTTTTCATAAAGCAGAATAGGAAGAGTCCAAGAAGAGAAAGAGTGTTATTGAGTGCATTTGGCTCTTTCACAGAAAAAAGAGATAAGGCTCCTGAGGGAGACAGACTCAAAGGTGGTGTTATATTGGCCTTCCAGTGAGTGGAATATAACAGGAATTTCTGAGGGAAGCTGTAAAAGGAAAAAAGGACAAAGTGCTCATTTTTACTAGTTATATTATACAAGTGTCTAGAAGAAAGCTCTCATTTAGGAGTGCAAAAGTCCATTCAATATGCTAGCCTATAATTTAAATATACATATTTATAAAATATTCTACTTAAAAATATAAAAAAATGTCATTGGGGCAAGTGATTCATATATATATTGAAAGAATGGTAGCTCTTAATTAGAATAATTATTATATGTGATTTTAAAGCATTATTTTACAACACCATCTGAAATACCACAAGAATTGAGTTAACAGATGGTCCCTATTCTCTGCACAGCTAAGGTAAACTAGACCATGAAGAAAAAGAATGAGATATTAACAATGGAAAAGGTGAGCTTTAAACAAAAGCATAGATACAAAGAAAGCAAAGGGCTGGGTGCGATGGACAACCATGTTTCTAAAGCTAAAGGTAGAGGGGTATGGCTCCCCGTCTTCCAATAGTTTCAGAAGCCTTCCTAAAAGCAGTGGACTTTTTGAGGATTGAAAGAAATGAAATATATACTATTGAGGGAAAAGGTTAGGAGAAGCACAGCTTAGCAAGTGAACAATGAGAACGCATTAGGAGAATAGGGATGTCTTTTTAAAAGTTATCTCTTTTTTACCATATATCTTTTTATTCATAGAAGAAGCTTGATTCAGCTTGTGGTAGGGGAGCACTGGGAAAAAGCCATATCGTTGTTATTCATGATGTTCTAATTTTGATAATAAGAGAATGTTTACAGGATTCCTGAGGTGAGGGAATTCAGAGGCTTGCTCTGTACTTTCCATAGCTCAGTACATTGTGTCTGCATTCTCAGGGGCAAAATTGTTGCCAGGTATTTTGAACAGTCATCCAGAGTCTGAAAGTGACAATGGAAAGACTGGGGTCTCTGGGTCTTTATTTCTGGAGTGCTAGTGCCCACCTTAAACAATGCTAGTGCCCACCTTGAACAAAGTTGTGGTAAGGAATTTCAAATATGTTCTCTATGAATATGCTTTTTGTCATGGCTGGTGTATGATATTATGCCCTAACTTTATAGTAAGTCATATAGCAAGGCTATAGTTGTCATACACACCAAAAACACATGTACACCCACACACAAATGTAAGTATAAAATTTAACAAAAAAAAATTTGCCTTTACTACCTTTGAGACTTTCTGATATTTCCTACTTTATTATTTTATTATTAAACATGCTAACCATGACCCATTAAATTGATTTCAGGACCAACTAATAGATTGTAATCCACTGTCCAAAAAACACTGAATTAGAGATTACCATCATAAATGATAATTTTGTTTCTCCCATATTTTCTTATTTATTCCTTCTTCCATATTGTCCCTTTGAAAGAGTTCGTAAGGAAAGAAGAGGTAATGAAATACGAGAGAGAGAAAAAGGAATATAATCCTAAATCTCAACTCAAACATAATTCAAAAGGAACTAGAATTTTAGCTTAGCTCAAGAATCAAGCTAAGGAGTCACTTTTCAAATGCATGTAGAAGATATCATTCACTGGAATATTGTGCAAACAAATATAAGAGAAGGAAGGAAGCCCCAAAAAATTAAGTACTAATTTTTAAATACTTTGCCAACCCATATGCACTTGTATTTTAGAAAATTTTTGAAAAAGATAGCACCTAAGGGACAAGGGCAGAATTTAATTTAAGTGGAAAAGGAAAGAAGGTTGTTTTAATATTTTGAAGAATCGTATAGCAAAAACTTTATTTTAAACAGCAATAAAATTTTATTACTGAGTCAAATTCAAATAGATATTTACATTTTAGCTTGCGCATGTGCAAATGTCCTAAAACATACACATTTCTTGATAAGGTATTTGAGTAATGAATCCCTTAATGATTTTACTATGGATATGAACCAAAAGATATCTTCACCTAAGCAAAAAAGTCATCATTGAATCTGAATTGGTTTAAACTAAATGAACACATATATATTAGCATAGTGAAATTTAAATATTAAGGTCCCCAAAGGCTCACTTCATTATAATTGAGTTATAAAGGATGCAGTTTAAAAGAACACATCAAATGATTATTTAAATCTTGTACATTGGTAATTAAAGACAATTGAGTAGCTGCCATAGCTTCATGTATCGGTGGAAAAATAATAATTTTCCAAGGGCCTAGTAGAACCATATGTAAGTAAACTTTTAAGAGAAAAAAAATATCCAAGTATATTATAGAGGCATCCCTCTACCTTTCCCCAAGAATCACAAATACTTTCATGTTCTTTTTGTAATAGCTTAAAAGAAGTCTTATACCCTATCCTTTTCTACTATATTTGTGTTTGAAGTTTCTAGTAAATTAAACAAATCTTTTACATAAAGAT
Source organism: Dasypus novemcinctus (assembly GCF_030445035.2). Taxonomy (NCBI): domain Eukaryota; kingdom Metazoa; phylum Chordata; class Mammalia; order Cingulata; family Dasypodidae; genus Dasypus; species Dasypus novemcinctus. Next base: position 39,048,654 of record NC_080689.1, read on the forward strand.
TGTTATATTTAAGCCATTAAAATTTGTTGCTGGTAATCATTTGTGGGGTCTTATTTCCAAAGCACCCTGATGTGGTTATTAAGAAATGAAACTGCAGCTAAAATATAAATTGTATATGAGAACATACGAGTTTTATAATTTTAATGTATTAATATACATTATATTAACAAACACCAAACTTTACTTCATGACATATACAAAAGGTAACACAGTTGTGATAACTAGACAAGGCAATGTTTATTTAATAATATTAATAAGCATAGCTAATACATTAATCTTTAATGTAAAATTGCATGTAAAGGGGGAAAATAACTGTTAAAATCAGCTCTTAGTTGTTAACATGTAAATCAACTTTACAGTTTAGTCTGGTTTTTATAACCTGTGAGTTTCCACTCCTTTGTTCCTCCAATTTTTTCTCAGCTATCGCACATTCATATGATTAGCTTACAAGGTGAGAAGAAACAGACTGAAGGTGAGGTTTAAAATAAGTTAATTTGGTTTCAAGTTTTAAATTACTGCAAAAGTTTAAATTAATAGGAAGTGAAGGGATAAAAAAAAGTGTTCTGTGAGATAGGAAATGTGTTTGCCTTATGAGAGGAAACCAATTTTCTTGTTCTAGCTCCAGAATTAACTAGCTGGTGAGTTTAGCCAAATAATAGATTGAAGGCCTCAGTGTGACCCTTCATCTAAATAAAGAAATAGAGTAGATGGTCACTAAAGTTCCTTTCTGAATAAAAATTTTTGAAATTACTTAAAATCAATTTTTTAGTTAAATGACAACTTTATTCGCAATCCTACTCAAATTCCTACTGCAAAAGATAACTCAATTCCACAATGTTACAAATTTGCTTGTCAAATTCCTATTCTATTAACAAATGCAAACTCAATAAAAAGGCATGATATAAGTGATAAAAGCAGAATGCAATATCGATTAGTATGACACAAAATGCAAAATAGACAATATTCATAAAATAGTAAAAAATGCACAAAAAATATTAAAAAAGGGGTTTTGTGGTAGTAGAGTTAAGAGAAATTATTTTTTTGCTTTAAAATTTTCTACATCTTTTTTGTAATCAATGTCAATGTTTTAAGTTTATAATAGGTAATATAATAAACTATTTGAAAACAAAACTGAAATACAAACTTATTCTGTTTTCTGTCTATTACTATTCATTTTCTGTTCACTTGGGTCCACTTGTGAGTGGGAACTTTGGGAATTAAACCAATATATGAAGAAATAAATCTTAGAACATAATTTTAAAAGATTGGTAATATGTAGTCATGATAAGAGTAAGGGGAAAAGAGCACCTCATATACTGTAGATAAAAGTATAAATTGAAATAGCCAGTTAGGAAAATAACTTGCCATTTTCTTCGAAAATTAAAAATGAACTCGCCCTTTGACTAGCAATTCCATTTTTTAGAATATAATCTACAGAAATTCTGACCAATATGACCAAAATATGTCAAGGATAAGGACATTTATAAATTAATTTAGAAGTCATTTTTTAAAAAAGTTAAATGTCCATCAATAGAGGAAGGAAATAAGTAAATGTTAAGTGCCTAACTAAGGGATACCATAATGTCACTACAAAAGAATGGCTCAGAAAAATCTCTCAGAGAAGTGAATGTGGCTCAACTAATAAGAGCATCCGCCTTCCATATAGAAGGTCCAGGGTTCAAACCCAGGGCCTCCTGGCCCATGTGGTGAGCTGGCCCACGTGCAGTGCTGCCAGGTACAAAGGAGTGGTGTGCCATGCAGGAATTCCCCCCGTGTGGGGGTATCCCATGCACAAGGAGTGAACCCTGCAAGGAGAACCAACCTATGTGAAAAGCACAGCCCACCCAGGAGCAGCACCCCATACATGGAGAGATGATTCAGCAAGATGACGCAACAAAAAGAGACATAGATTCCCAGTGCTGCCTGACAAGAATGCAAGCGGACACAGGCGAACACACGGTGAATAGACACAGAGAGCAGACAACAGAGGCGGGTAGGGGAGGGGAGAGAAAAAAAAAAAAAAGTCTTTTTTTTTTTAAAAAAAAAGAAAAATCCCGCAGTAAATTTTAAGTCATCCAATAATTGATAAAGTAGGATCTTGTTTATGTAAAAACAGTCCTTTATTTATTTTCAGTATGTAAATATATTTATAGGTATATTAGTACATAGAAAAATCACTAGAAAATTTTAATCACCAAATGACATTCAGTGGTTCCTTATGGAATAAAATTGGTGATGGAAGTATGTGGTAAAGGAAACTCTTAATTATAGGGCATACTTTTTTTAGTGCTTGAAGCTTTTCACCAACAGCATGTATTTACATCTTATGCACATGTCATGTATTACACACAAATATACAAACACACATACACCGTATGCCAACATATATGCATATATGAATTTTTAAAAATACGATCATACCCAAAGCTGGAAAGTTATAAATATCAATGAAGTAAAATAATTTGCAGTAATTAAAATATTATATTTGCAGAAGATCCACAGATTTTCACTCACTCTGAGGTTCAATAGGGCTGGGAGTGGTCAGGCTGCTGCCACCTTCTGAAGCGGCAACTGATGCTCTAGTCCAGGCAAGCCCAGATAAAGCAATCGGATAGATTGACAGAGCAAGGTTCCATCTCTCAGGATCTGATTGATATTTACCAAGCTCCACAAGACCAATTTATAGAAGAGGAATGCCAAATTATGAATTCCCTATGAGAAATTAACTATCACAGGATAAGGAACATGTCCCACGTAGCTCAACTGAAACAAGTGGAGTTATCGATCTAAAGGCTCATTTATTCATCTAGGATAGGAAGTATAATTGTTACAGAAAACATAATACTCATATCTACATAAGTGGTGTTTTTTTTCCCCTAATACAATCAGACTTAAGTTGGGAGCTAAATCTAACTCAGAAGATTGTTAGGGGAAATTGATTGAGAACAAGGAGAATATGTGAGATAAGGAAGTGTGTTGTAACATTGGCCAGGTGACCTGACACAGTCAAGGTGACCTGCCTTTCTCTCCACAGTGAGATGAAGGAGTCATGTCCTCTGGATGGTGTCGAGATGAGCATGGCCAACATTTTTTTCTGTGGCTTTTATCTGGCAATGTTAATGCATTTGAGCCCCATAAGCCTGGGATTCTAGGTGCCTCTGCCTATCCCTGCTCTGATTCTCCAGTGCTGATTTCACAACTCCCAGAGAACAAATTCTGTTCTTGAGCAAAAACGTTTATGACACCACATTAAATCAATAGCCTAGGGAATTATATTTATACTTCAATTTTAACTAAATAAAACATGTACATGTTATTAAAAATTGGAAGAAAATGTGCAAATATAACATTTTTTGAATGGGGAAGAAGACAACAAATGACTTTTTTCTTTTTAAATATGTTCAGAATAAACATAAACTATTTTAGTACAGCATAATATAACAATTTTATGCAAAGTCAACTCCATCATCAGGATGGTCAAAAAATTAGTAAATTATTGGCAAGTACTTCAGTCTTCCATTGGCAGAGGTGGTTTATAAACATGGATACAAAAGAAAGTATTATTAATTTACTGAAAATTTTCTTGATGTATGCAGCAGCCTACTAGGCAGAGGCACGGGAGGAATATTTATTGTCAGAGGACAAGTTCAAATCAAGACCTAAACAGAGAGATCGTCTAATGGTTGTTCAAGTAGAAATATCTAACTGTGGTGATTCATGAATGGTATACACAGAAACCAGTGCTGGTAATACATAGCTAGAACGTACTGTTCACATCAAACAGTGGTTATTCTAAACCTCTAATTATGTGCTCTGGGGAGACCCTTCTACCTTTCCCACTGTAATTTCTAGTTCTTAAACTAGAACTCTATGACTTCAATTCAAATCTCAATGGCTTCTTAGCTGTTAAATGTAGGCTTACCCATGAATAACTGCTGATACAATCGGCTGTACCCTGCTGTACACAAGCAGAATTTGACAAGAATAATGACTTTTCTCTTTGATTTCAATGGGTAGTGATAGTTTAAAAAAAAAAAAAAGACTGGCAGTTGGCTATAAAAATCCTTGAGAGGATACCCTTGATTGAACCAAAGAGCTTAACACAAATTTAAACAATTTACATGCCCCAAGAAAACAGTATTTAAACTCATCCTAATTGTAGTGCAATTCACACTTTAGCTAAATACCTGGGCAGCTGCTTTGTGTTGGGGTTAAGGTCAAAAGAGAGAGAAAGGAAGGCTCAAAAGGGAGGTTGGGTAGATAAGGAAATACACAGCTGAATGTCCTCCAAATTTTTCAGAGTAATGAACTCTTCAGTCATATTTATTAATTCAGAAACTTAGGGTTTTCACTTTGTTAGTAGCTAAGCTATCCATGGAGGACATCCACTTTTTGCAGATTAAGTCATCCACTCTGACCCACTAAAGCATTCCTGCTCTTTGTGTGGCTCCTTCTCTGCCAGCTGTTCTGAAAATGCCATTCATGACTCAGTCCACCTGCCTCCCAGGTCACTGCATCGTAGACTAAGCAGGTAATAGAAGCCATACTGAATGCAGAGAAAAGCTGTGGCCGAACAGTATTTAGTCAAAGTATTTCGTTTTCACACATCAGAATGGAAGAAGGAACATAGGTTAGAAATAACACAATAAAATTGGTTTTACTGAAAATGAAGAACTCTAGAAAAGTATGCAGATGAAGGTAACGTGTCCCATTGAACAAGGGTTTCATATATACACATTTTAGTGAACAAAGTTCTGAAGGGCAAACCACCAGAAAGATGGGCGCTGAATTTCCCAGTCAGCAGCATGCTTATTCTGCCTGCATAGCTCAACACTCGCGAAGGAGTGAAGGTTTTGGCTCTTGATCAATTTGCCTTTTACCTACGTGTTTGCTAAATGATGTAGGGATCTCATGAACAAGCAGGAATGAAAGTCCTGTTTTTATAAAAGCTTGCCATTTTTGTACCTGGATTACCACTGTTCTCTCACAATCACTGAACTTTCACGATGCATTGTTTTTGATACCTGGGCTTGGAGGATGGGACTGCATTCATAAAAGGAGGATAGCATCTGTTATTCTATATTGTATAAGTCGTTTACAGTAAGTAAAGTTAATTTCTTTAAAATGCTGCATTTACAATGAAAAGATTGCATTGTTCTTCAAATGTAAAGATGATGCTACTATTTTCAGAAGATTAGGTGCGGTTGGCATTGAGATATTCGCAGGTTTTACTCATTTATTTGTTTTATAATGTTTATTGAGTATCTGCTTTACAGAGGAAAATACCAGGAATTGTAGACATAAAAATAAATAAAATCCCCTCTTATATGGAGTTTCCCTTATAAACTAGGGGATATTAAAAATTCAGTTATGTCTACCACATATGGTTTTAACCCTTTCTCTGATCAAGAAAACCTGTAGATAGATATTGGAATCTAATTAACAGTGTGATCTCATTATATTCGTAGTTACTTAAGTATGTTCAATCAATATGGTCATCAGCAGAAATACTAAGTCTTAGGCCTGGGCTCACTACTTTAATAACAGAGAAAATATCATTTATTAAATGTTTTGAAAATATTCAGCTTAGTATTTTCCCAGACAAATTAATAGCTATGACCTTCATCTTCTGTGTCAGAAAGCAGCATGTATTGTCTTCTTGTCAAAGCAGTATTTTCCTACATTGTATGAAAAATCAGTTTTTATAGTCTCTGACTATAACTGATATTAAAATGGGTAAAATGAATTAATTCTTGAAATTGTTTCTTATTTCTAACTGAGCTATGAATTGTAGTATTTCATCAGCCTAAATCAGTAATATTAATTTAAGTAAAATAATAGCTATTATAGCTATTCATTCAATTTTTAAAAGGCTTTTTTGTTTTATACCAAACCAACTCAGTGTGCAAATATAGAACTTAATTAAAATACTATATATAAAATATTAACAGCAGCAGCTATTAAAATTACATTAAACTCCCTTGAGCTAGGCCAAAATAACATATGACTCTTTTTGCACATTCTGTAAAGGGCAGAACTTGAGATAGTCAATGAGCTTTGATTTTTATATTGTTTGCTCCAATTCAATAATTTGAAATTTTAATCACATACAAAAGATATGCCATTAAAACACTACCTAACATAGTAACCTAACCTTTCTATTGGATTCCAACAAAAATCTCATGATTTTTTGTTGGTTTGTTTTCTTAAATATGAAAAGCACTCTCCCAAAGCATTTTTCTCTTCTTTCCACCCAGAATCGAGTTTTGTAAATTAAAATAGATATTCTCTGCTTTTAACCTTCTCTAATGAGGGTTTAAATAGAGCAGTTAAGAAACAACTGTAATTTGGATGAATTAATTAGCTTAAAAAAGATAAATTTTATTCTGCTTTAGAATTAAGAGTATTTCTGATCCTTACTTTTATTTATTTATTTTTTAATATTACATTTAAAAAATATGAGGTCCCCATATAGCCCCCACCCCGCCCATGCCACCCCTCCCACATCAACAACCTCTTCCATCATTGTGGCACATCCACTGCACCCAACGAATACATTCTGGAGAACTGCTGCAGCACATGGACAGTGGTCCACATTGTAGTCCACACTCTCCCCCAGTCCACCCAGGGGGCCATGACAGGACACACGATCCAGCATCCATCCTTGCAGCACCACCTAGGACAACTCCAAAACCTGAAAATGCCCCCACACCATATCTCTTCTTCCTTCTTCCGACCACCAGCAGCCACCGTGGCCACCCTCTCCACATAACTACTACAATTTCTTCCCTTACTAATCATAATAGTTCCCCAGCAGAACACCAATAAGTCCACTCTAATCCATACTTTGTTTCTCCATCTTGTGGGCCTGGGATGGCAAGGTCCGGTCCCCTTCTACATCAAGAAGGGGTTTAGATTCCACATGGATGATGGCTGATCCTTATTTTAATAGGCCTTCTAAAGACCTGGAAAATTGATTGCATCATCACTTTTTCCTTATAAGAGATCCCATTGAAAAACTCAAGTGAATCTTGTTCTCTCTGTGTATGTGTATGTATATGTGCATGTCTACACACACATACACACATGCTCAGATATACACACACTATACATAAAAATACAGAAACATACATGTGTACTTACATATATGTACACATATAATTTCACACAGAAAAGACTGGAAAGTAATATCCAGATATAAATCATCTTTATCAAATGGATAATAGATTGTTTTATATACCTCTTTACAACATCTTTTATTTAATAGAATTTTGACATTACTTTCCTATAGGTGAGTGTTTTACTTTCCTATAGGTGAGTGAAATAAAACTGGTCTGAAGTTTGCTATTTTTGCCCCCTGAACTTCCAAAAGATGTCCAGTTAATCTGATCTATTGTTATAAATTGTCATGAAATTTGACTTAAAATATCTACTTTTGTAAATAATTTTCAAAATTTTATTCTAGGTATATAGTTTAAGGTAATCGATATCATCCACAGGTTAATCTAGTAAACCACAAAAAAAGCCCATGCCTCCCATCGACTTCTAAATTTTTCTGTTTGACAGTTCAGTAGAAAATTAAGTGCTAACTCTGTCAGAGGTGGACTGGGGGGAGCTAGGGAGAGGTGCTCTGTTACCGGATTCTGGAATTCCCATCAATGGACTTTTCTTAATTAACGTGGGAAAAACAAAGCAGAATGGAATTCCTAATGACCTCTGTATAATACAGAAAGAAAGAAAAATTCTTCATGTTGTCTATTCACAATCATCTAATATAAATACTACAGACCAAACGAAATGTTAACTCATATATTAGGGGGCTCTTTACGCAAAGGAAAGTTCTTAGAAAGACTTTCCAGAGAGGGATGAATAAAAAATGCAGTGTCTAAGATACTGGGGCTCAGAGCACTGAGTTCTGACCTTCCTTATACTCACCCTCACCACCAGCCCCCCACGTAGTTTTCAAACATTCCATCTATTTGATTGGGTGAATAAGATATTCCTAGGAGGGGGAACACAGTTGTCTTGATTGACAAACAACTGCTGTTTTACAGCTGAATTTTTCAGGAAAGGCTTTCCAGTGCCCAAATCTCCCCACCCCCCAGGATAAAGTTCAATGAAAGGAACTGGGGAATGAGTCCTTGTTAGTGGAATTCCAAACATTCTTCATCAGAAAGGGAAGCTATATGGAATACCACAGAGTTTTGCCAGTGTCCTTGAAATGCTTCTGTATTGATTAAACTGTTTCCCATGCCATAGATCAACCCTGGATAAAAAGTGTGCTGTATTACACTAAGAATTTTATATGTGGATTGTTCCACTTCTTTTTTGTATTTTATATTTGCAACTTCCAGGACCTTCAAACATGATAAAAGAGATCATTGATAATAGGGAATACAAGAACCTTGCATTTTGTCATTTGCAAATTCAAGATAATAGCTCTTGCAAGATTTGGCACTTGATTGTCCGATAAACGTTCATTTAACAAGCTATTCTGGAAGCTATTTGAGTATCTGGGGTTTAATGTCCAACTATGATGATTAATTAGCTCCTTCTGATTTTTCACATGATGTGAAACAGAAACAACAATTTCCATTACCCTAAAGACAAAAACGCAGGATATCTTTAATATGTCTTGGTTTGAATTCCTTAGAAATGGGTATTGGGTATTTCAGGAGATAAACAGCATAGAAAACTGAAAAGTTACCTGAACGTCCGTCTCTTTGGAAGTCCACATGATACCATTCTCCATCATTGACCTTCTTTTGCAGGGCTTTTATTTTTATAGTACCTGAACCCATATCCAAAAGGAGGTAGAGGTGGCCATCCAACATCTCAATAGCAAAGAAGTCGACTTTTATCATCTGTGGGTGCTTGGCATCTTTTTGGTGTCTTGGCTTGCCATGGCTAAATAAGATGAGGCCATTTGGCTCAGTTGTACGGAAATCAAATGAAATGGAGCCTGTTTTCTTTGCATTCCACTTAGGCAAAGAGATGAAAGACTCTGGGGTTTCAAAGGTGATTGGGTCTAAGGTTGCCACATTCTCACATTTAAATGCCACCACTCCATGGATCTTCATCTTAGGGTCTCCTTGTTTGGCAAGTCGAGATAATTCCAACCTTACGTCATTATTTTTATAAACAACCTGTGGGCAGAAGACAGCAGTGAAAAAGCAGCCCTCACATTTTAATATGTGAAACTTGTCATCAGTTCAGGTGACTTGCAAGTAGATCATGTAAAAGCATGAAATATTTAGTTCAGTTTGGTCTATAAAGACAGCATTTCAGTCAAATAAAGTTCAAGTATCAATTTATTGAAGAGTAAGCATACCAATTTAACTTCATCCAAATAATGTGTGCATATATACATGCTGCCTGTAGCAATTAAAATAACTTGAATAAATCTGCATACAGGTTTAATTATGGCCTCTATAGTAGAACATGTAGATGTGAACTTATGAAAGCTACTTTGCTTTTGTTAGTTGGCTATTACGTTGTTTATTAAATACAAGTATTGAGGTTTTTCAATTTTCCCATCACTAATGTATTTGAAATCAGATATTTTTATAGACCTTTCCTAAAATAAAAGTGCTCTTCTATAGTCTATATGGCCATGGGCATATTAACTTTGTAACACAATAACAACATATATCACAAAATTGAGGTACAAAGTCTGAATTCTCTCAGAAAAATCATAAAATGCTACAGAAATTTTTGAATAATGCCATTTTTGAATAATGTCAGATAAGTTTTGAACGTAGTGTGTGAAGGGTCAACCTGCATCAGTGGTGTTTCATTTCACTTTTAATTTATACAAATGCAAAGCAAAGTTTGTCATTTACTCTCATTATCCAAGACACTTCATCTAAAATTGGCTGGGTGGTTTTGACTGTTGAAGTTTCTAGAGCTTTTTTGGACTCCAGATAATATACTGGGTAAATCCACTGGCAGGGCTCAAAATATCCTGCACTTGCAATAATATCAAGTTAATAAATTCTTAGGAATTTTGACATAAGAATGAAGAGAGAATCATATCCTTTCCCTACAAAATGCGTACAATGGATAATCACAATTCTAAAAAATAGACGTCAGAAATATTTAAGGATGAGTTACTTATCTATGCCTAGATAATTGTTAAGAAGAGAATCAATATTTCACAGCAGCCAACAATGTCAGGTTCTAAATTTATTTATCTGTCCCTATAAATACATGTATCTAATTAAAAAAAATAAGACAGTCTGTGTCTGATTAGTGCCATGAAGTCAACCAAGTCAACACAGCAGTTATTCTTCCAAACCCATGGCCAGTGGAGTCAACAGTTAGGGTGGCTGATGAACTTCCTATAATGATTTGTTAATGGATGCTTTATTTTCAGAGTGATTGAGCATACAAGATCTGGAAATGGATTCCCTGTTTTCAAATCTTGGTTCCAGCATTCCCTAATTGAGTGCTCTCTCTAAGCCTTGTTTTCCCCCTAAAGTGGCATAGTAATAGCGCTTACCTCACAGAATTGTTACAGTGATCAAATGAGAAAATGTATGAAAGTGAGATAACCTACATAAAGGCAATCAATGCAGTGCCAGGCACATTTTAAGATTTCAATAAATATCAACTATTTTATGATCATTGTGACCTTTGTCATCATCTATAAACGTACAGATTTCAGTTCCAAATTAATCCCTTATAGGGAAACGTTTAGGAACTGAGAAGCCCTCATATATAATTGGTATTTTATATTTGATTTGTGCCAGTTAAATAAGTAATTTCTTTCCAGTGCTATGTCTGATATTTCAGTTTGCCTTTATCTTGAAGAAGGATTATTATAAAGAACATAATATTCCTTCTTCTTTGAACAAATATGTATCATGACTTAGCAAGCATCTACGGACAACAAAAGAAGAGAAACTGAACTAGATCAATAACAAAAAGGAATTAGATTAATTCTTAACAATACTCTCTGGAAAGAAGAGCTATTAAGCACTAGGAAAGTTGATTTAGGATTGCCTTTCTGTAGAGCTCTTTAGAAGTGGGGGAAAATGCCTTTTGTGGATGATTCTCAAAATTTTCTAACTTCTCAAAATTACTTTCATGCTACCCAAATTTATACACTTTTTCATTTTCCTAATAATTTATGTTTTACTATTCGGAGATCCTTTTGACATAGATATGGGTAAGGAACAAGTATTTTCTGACCCAAATGATACAGATGCTTCTGCTGATCAAGGCTAACACACAGTAAAAGAATTGGATGCTGCTAACATGAGCAACTGGGTATAAGGCTGGGTGTATTATTGTTTCATGAATCTGACATCAGTGACAAAAAACAAACTTGAGGGATACAGGATTAGGGAAATTCTGGTATTTCACTGGAAAATTTATAATCTTATGAGTGAGTCCAGGGCCTTAGGGATGGAGAGGTTCAGGGATGAAGAAAGAAAAGTAGAGGGGAGTGATGAAGAGATAATTCCTCTGGTGACATTACTTAGAGTTAGCCATAGCCATGGACCTACCTTCCACTCCACCCCCTCCCCCTCCGCCAAGAGAAAGTGAATGGGTCCCCACTAGAATCTAAACTTTGTGAAAGAAGCACTTTGCTCACTGCATCTCAACACCAAAACACCAATATCAGAATCTAGCACAGAGCAGCCACTCAACAAATATTTGCTGAGTGTTCTTTCATTAATTTTTAAACTTAGTTTCCAGATAGGAGGCTATTATTAACAACAAAATTTAGAACCATGAGCTCAAATCGAGTGGAATGAAGTAGTATGGTCCAAACTGATAACCTATTATCTTTTTAGCCTATTTCTTTTGGAAAACGTGAGACTTGTTTGTGTCCAGTTCATAAATAATAAGCTGGTCTATGTGTTGGAAAACTTCATCTTCAAACTCATTTTGTGGCATATATATAACTGTTAGGGTGAAATAATGCCTGTGTTAAAATTCGTCAGAGGTAGAATCATTTTCCTAGAACTCTCTTAACGAGAAGAACAATGTTCTTTTTTTTTCTTTACCTCATTTTGTATTCTTTGAAAGGTTATTCTAGAAGACAGATAAGCAATTTTCAATAGGCAGGCTGGTAACTCTCAGGTTTACACTACTACTTCATGTGACCCAGATTTCATAATTATCGCACTTTTTGAAAGCTAGACTTACTCTTAAAATGACCTGAATATAGATCAATTAGAATAATTAAGGAGTACCTAGTAAGCACTCTAAATCTTTTAAAAAATTGACTGTAAGTCATTTTTGTTTCTTTCTGTGATAATGTGGAGCTCAACTGTGGAATTACTTTAAAATTACTCATCTACTTTCTTATTTATATTAAAAGTTAAAATGTATTCAATTTTTCAACTTTCAACAAATCTCTACCTATCTTACCAAACATAAACAATTGGTGAAATTAATTTGGATATGTTCATTGAGTCAAAGTTTCTGTTAGGATATTGTTCAGTTTTCAAAAGCAATTTAAAATCTTGAATTTTACTTCTTGCTTCATGCCTTAGTTTTTTTGTTTTTTAAAAATTTCAGCACATTGCTCTGATGGTCTTTTCCTTTTCCACCATCATTTGTTAGGATTTTAAAAAATGCCCCTTGTCACTTAAATATGCAAGGATAAGGAGTAATATGCTTGTACTCTTCTATTCTTGTTGAAATTGGAGTCACTGAGTATTATATATGGTCTTGATAATAATTCTTAACAGGCGGCAACAATACAGAGAAACAAACTGGTTAAAGGATGGAAGTCTGGCAGTCCAGATGACACACTTAGTTCAGTTACAAAAGTATTACTCGAGTTAAGTTGCCTAGCCTCTCTATGATTCAGTTTCTCAATTTCTAAAAATTATACCTAAAAAAGAAAGGCATGTCATAGCTCTTGGGCTTTTTTCTTCTTAATTTATATGCTTTAAGATGGGGTAAAAGGCGGCCCATTGTTTCTTCCCCTTTTCTGCCCTTTTCAAATTTAGTTTTAATCCTTTTCTCCCTTCTGAGATAAATCAAAATAGTAATCCATTAGTAAAGAGAATGTTCCCTCCATCTTCAGTACACAGACAAGGAGTATATCTAAGGTTTCTACAGATGGTACTGAAGCACTGATGGCTGACAGATAAGGCTATTTCCAAAAGGAGTGGGGAAGGAGCAGCAGTGAATTAAGTCTATCAGTGGAAAAACATTTGCGACTCAGATAATGGCTTTTTAAAATATATATAAATCTATATTTCAGCTTAGAAATTCCAGTAAGGCTCTTCAATGAATTAACCTGCCCTGATGGAGGCTTTTCACATAGTAGCCATGACAGTCTGCAGGGTAGTGAAAGAGCACTGAAGTTAGAGTTCCAGACTCCATCATGGCCCTCCCAAGAGAACGCCAATGGCTCATTTTAACCTGAGTCTTGTTCTTCTCATTTACAATTGGAATAAGAAGTGAGGCCATGCCTCTCAAGCCAGATTTCAAAAACAATTCCAGCTCATTCACTTGCAAACCCAAGAACCTTGTCAAAGTTCCTCAATCTCACCGCAGCTCAGGGTTTTCTCTGTACAGTGGGAATGGTAATAGTATCTACAACATTACGGCTATGGTAAAAATAATGCTTTGATTTACATGCTTATAAAAGGACCTGGCACTCTGACAAAATAGCTTTTAATTTTAAAAAAATTAGCTGCTCTTATTATTGTTATTATTACTTATAACTACATTATTTTTATATGGAGTTAATCAACAAACTAAATGTAACAAGGACAACTGCTAACATGGAAATAGTGCATGATTGTTGAATGCTCTAAATTAATTAATAGAGTGTTGCAAACAGAAGGATCAAAGGGATTCGGTAGACTGGTTTCCTTTCGTTGCTGATATGAATACTGCTGTTAGAAAAGCATGCAAGCTTTCTCTGTAGGTGGTCTCTTAGCCAGAAAATACAAACAGCAGGCTAGTCATCCGGTGAGTGCTACTTTCAACCATGTCAGGCTTTCTATGGCACCCAAAAACAACTGCAAAAAAGATTAGCTAACATTTAAGGAATATTTTCTTTCCAGCCAGGCACCGTTTCAAAAGCTTTATATATACTCTTCACAAGCATCCTTGAAGATAGGTAACATTATCCCATTTGATCAACAAATACAAAGAGGTACAGAGCTCAATGAATGTGTTTCATCATGACCATGCAGGTCTAATACTCTGAATATCAAATCGTTTTAAAATTTTAAACATAGTCTTTTTTTCAGCAGGAAATTTCACTTAGTTTTTTCTTTTTTTTAAGATACTTGGAAGTTTTCTCTTTTCTATAGCTATATTTATCAGATTATGAAAAGAACTATTTTTTCAAAAGCCATAACCATTTAAAAGAACTTGTTGCAAAGCCATAGTAAATAACTCAAGCTTTGATATAGAGTACTGTGCTTTACAACTAAGCACATTTTAACAGTAGGGGACTGCATTTTCCTAAGACAAACACCCACAAATGAAAGAAAGGTGAAAATTTTAGTTTTAACTATACTTAATGACTAGTTAGATTTGCTCTTAAATTGCCTTTATAACTGAAACATTGGTTCTTTTGTTGAAGACCTCCTCCTCTCCCAGCGCTTTGACTTTGACCCACACAAGGAGCTTCTGCTGATACTCCTGCTCCCTTTAAAGTATCCCCCTCTTTTGGTTCACTCTTCCTAGTGGACAGATTCTGACACACACTGAACAATTTTCCAAAGGGAACTCTAGGTCAGAAGTGGGAAATACACTCAGCCCATTCTCTCTATTCTTTTGTGACCAAATGCATAAGACACCGCTCCACTTTTACCTTACTCTGTTTTTTATTCCTTTGTAGGCACTTGTGGGTAGATAGTCATGCCCTCCTTTTTAGTCTGGCAAACAGGTGATTGCGATGAGGTTGCTTAGTTAAGTTGCATTGGAAACTGTTTCACAGGAGCAGCTCAGCCCTTTTCGTAAGTAGAACTCGAGGTCTTTGAAAATTCTTCAGGTTCCTTTGCACCTAGTGATGGTGTTGCAAATTCTAGTAGTTCTTCTGAGTTCTCTAGGGCATTATTACCCTAAGCTGACCCTGTGGTTTACACGCCTGTTCCTGCTTTACACTGTTAATCATACTTTTTTTAACCTCATTCAACACAGAGTACAAACTTTCAAATCCCTCACCTAACTCTCAACTCCTTTTCATGTATGATTTAGTGTATTGATAAAGTTCTGAATTTCATCATTTTTATTTGCCAGTGCTGAAATGATCCTTTGTAGACCTTCTTTCTGGGAGTTCATGGCTAAGGGTTGAGCCCACTGGGCCTGAAACTGCACTAAGGGACCGTGTGAGGAGACGGAGAGAGCTCGGACACCCCAAGACTGCTACCTGTGACTGCCGCTCTCCAGCTCAACCCTCACTTAGTTTTTATTTATTTTTTATTTTTTTATCTCCCCCACCTTGTGGCTTTTTGCATGCTGTCTGCTCTCTGTGTCCATCCGCTGTGCATTCTTCTGTGTCCGTATTTATTTTTATTTGTTTCCCCTCCCCCCCTCGCGGCTTGCTTGCTGTCTGCTCTGTGTATCCATTTGCTGCGTGCTTTTCTGCATTTTTTGCTTGTCTCCCTTTTTGCTGCATCACCTTGCTGAGTTGGCTCTACGCAGTGCCCGGGCCGGTAGCTCTCCACAGCATGTGGGTGAGCCTGCCTTCACAAGGAGGCCCCGGGACGCCACCCAGCGCCTCCCATATGGTAGATGGGAGCCGAACTGATTGAGCCACAGCCGCTTCCCCTCCCTTAGGTT
This sequence comes from Dasypus novemcinctus, assembly GCF_030445035.2. Lineage (NCBI taxonomy): Eukaryota > Metazoa > Chordata > Mammalia > Cingulata > Dasypodidae > Dasypus > Dasypus novemcinctus. The sequence continues at coordinate 39,064,419 of NC_080689.1, forward strand.
TTTACAACAGTTGCTAAGTAAGAGATTCACAACCAAACAGCTATTTGTCACCATGCAAAAGAATGGCCTTGCTATGAGTTACAGGAATGACTCTAAAAAGTATTTTCCTTCCATTTGCCCTTATTAACATATCTCCAATAGAATCAAATATCAAAATAGAGGATTTTTTCATGAGCCTACAGGTTAAAATGCCTCTTTGAGTCCAGCACAGGGATGTATTTCTCTGTTTCCAGTATTATAACATATATTTTAAACAGTATATAATTTTGGATACAATAGATACATTCTAAAAGTCCATTGAGTTAAAAGATTATCTAAGGGGACTGTTGATTTAGTTTTTCTTTTGCTTTGTTTTAAATGCATTTAATTATTTTACTCTATTAAGATAGAGTGAGAATATTTATTTCAAGTGACTGAATTTAATTCTTAATTTTTCCTCTGATTTGTCCTTGCAATATCTCTTTATAGCAGTGAATTTGTTTCAAAATATAATCAAGGACTAGCAAGTAAGTGAACAGTACAAGTGCCACCCTAAGGAGCAGGAAGTATATTACATTTGTTTGGCATGAACTGGACAGGAAATAGGTCAAAAAGGGAACTAAAATGTATTACAACTTCCATCCTCAACATTACTAACTTATTATTTTGAAAATTTTTTTCAATCCTCTCACTTTCAATTCAATCAGATAAGCAATTATTGGGCACATATGAAAGCAAGGTACTTAAGAAAATACAATTTAATCATTTAGCCCCTGGTGCATGTGTTCCATCCAAGAGAGCATGGTTCATTGAGAACAAACCAGTTTAATTATATTTTATATACATTATAAAAAAGTGTATATTTTATCCATATTATGTAAATGTGATATATATTCATATGTAATACATATCAAACCTGGTATCACTGACACTCAGGAACATGTATACTTCCTTTGACATACATAGTATATTTTAGACAGACAATTGATAGAAGGATAGCTAGCTATATAGATAGGTATACACACAAAAATACAATATACATGGCAAAATATAAATAAGCATACTGTAATAATATTTGACATTTAAAAAATTAGAGCATATGTGGCTAAAGCCACACAGACGGTCTTACTCATTTGGTAACAAAATATCTTAGCCTAAAAGAAATTTTTAGCATTTAAGAACCTGCCACACTCCAAAGTAGCCAAAACAAGAAAAAAAAGTGTTGATTATTTTTGGTTAAAAAAAAATGAAAGTAGAAAATTAAAGCAATTTTCCTCAATGTTCCTGGCATGATGATGAGATATTTATAGATGTAGAGACAAGGTGTTTTTTTTTTAATCCTTAGACTCATTATTGTGTTATCTTCCACTCAAGATCAAGTTTCTTATGCTATTTCACTTATTTTATATGGAGGGCTAGCAAGAGACTGCATGTAGTAGAAACATAAAAAAAGGCATTGGACTTAACTGACCATGCGACTCTAAGGAGTCCAGATTTTCTGGAAATGAAACATCTTAAAATCTGCACTTGTAACTTGAATGTGTGCACATGAGGCAAGCACCCATCTGATTGCAGGGACTTACAAATGTGGGGTGGTTGGGGATAGGGGTGATATATCATGCAAAATAATTCTTAGCACTGAGAAAATTTAATTTTAAGTAGATACCCATAAAGGGATTTGGTAAAGATAAAAGATGATTTCTAAAAAATCTAATCATTCAGAGATAGAGCATGTGCAGAAAAAACTTCCAACCAAAATTAACAAAAGTAGTTAGTTATGGATTGTAACAGATTACCATAACATCATTTCTCAATGAAGGCATATGGCTCACTTAATCTGAAACAAAAAATTAGTTAAAATTCTGAGAGAAAAATAAAAGTATTTTGTTTATGCAATGTCAAGAAAGAAATATTTTATTTAGTTCCAATTTAATATGATTAAATCCTATTCATAAAAAGAACAAAAAGAAAAAAAACACTTCATGCGCTGTCCTTTCTTCATTCGACCACTAAGTGAACTGCCTAAAGTGACTTAGACAACACTAGATGCCATCTGTAAAACGTAGCTGTGGGCTGAGTTGTCCCTGGGTTAACAGCTCTATTTAATGAAACTGTCAATGGCATATTGGTATGTGGCAAAGGAACTGGAGTTCCATTCATTAGTTATGTCTATTTTTCTCATGTTAAAGGGTAAGTAATGTTTTGGAGGGAAAATGTTGAAAAACAAACCACAAATGTCATCAGTGTGAGAGTTTAGATGGAGGTGTTTTGTTTGTTTCGGTTTAAGGGGAAGGGTGGTTTTTCTTTTGTTTTCTGGAATTAAGAGGAATCTAAACCAATCCTCTAATTTTCTGATGAGGAAATTGATGCTCAGAAAATTTAAGGGCCTATCCTAAATGGAATCTATGTCTGATCATTGTGGATGCAATGTTCAGTGATCTTTCAGGTTTTTTAGGAAAAAAAAAAAGAGGAGGAGAAGGATGGAGAGGAAGAAAGAAGTTGAAGATGAAGACAAAGGGTGAACTATCATGAACTATCTCTGTCATAGGCCCAGGATTAGGAGATGCTGTGAGCAATTACAAATAAAGAGCAGCCATCTTTCGGCAACATGGCAAAAAGGGAACCGTGACTACTTTAAAGGCAATTCCATCTTTAAAACTGCGTTGACCTCACAATAAACTGATGCTCAAACATAAAAATAAAGCCCTGAGGGAAAAAATCCTGCAGCAATTCCCCCTAAGGATGGCATTTAGAAAAACACTGAAAAAGTTAACTGGGAACAACAATAACCTTGCAATGTTTACTGCTAATCTGCAACTAAGTGATGAAGATATTTTCAGCATCAGTCTTTCATGATCTTGTGGAATGTAACACATCATAAATTTGGGTTTAAAACTTTTATTCCAAGATAGCAGATGCTGCCAATAAGGGCAATGCATGTCTGCTTTATCCAAAAACTTTGAATGCCCTGCCAGTCTCAAAGAGGGAAAAGTAGCCATTATTATTATTGTTAGTGTGTTGTTGTTTTAGGAAACCTATCTTCCCATGAACCAAGAATAATAGCTTTCAAGTGATAATAACAAAATTGAGATGTCAGATATCATGTTTAGAAGTTACAGAACAGAGTTACACACAACTTCTCCGGAACAGGGCTACGTTGTGGCTCCAAAAGGTGATGTGCTGCACCCGAGATCACAGCAGGGAGCCAGTAAGCAATGGACAAGCCTGAACCTGAATGTATAGTTTTTCATGTTTCTTTCCATAGGACTTTTTAAAAAATCATGGTTAAGTTACCTATTAAGTCTCCTCAACAAGAGAATTCAGGAGTTGATTACCCAATTTTCGGTTTATCCAACTTGTTTGAATTCCCTTTCTGGCTCTGGCTGCTTGCCTTTACCTTTCAAGCACACCACCACCTGAGATCCTTCAAAAGAAACGAGCAGCTGCCATTTAACACTGCCTGATACTGCTATTTTTAGCACCTGCAATGATATATACTATTATACAAAGTAGACTTGTTCCTGAGAAGTTGGGTGTAAATCTGTTCTGTAATTTCAATATTATCTTACAAAGGCAGCATGCTGTAACTTATATTTATGTATGTAGATACAATTCTACGTTTGAATTTCTGCAACTTACACTGCCTTGGGCAAGTTCCTTATTTCTCTCTGATCAAGTTTCCTTCTTTATCAAATGAAGCTATTAATCCTTATTTTGCGTTATTTAAACAAATGTAACACGAAGTGCTTGGTCTTGGGAAATGAGTGGAGAGTAGCCATTATTACTACTGTTATGATCCTAAATACTTGCTTGCTTTTTAAATGAGTGACTATGTCTCTAAAAAGTAAAGCATTCTGTTGAAGTGATTAACCACCCCAAATCTCAAAATCTACATGAAGAATTCCCAGCTTTCATAGCACCATCTCTTGTCTTCCATGAACCCTATATTTTAAAATACTTCACCTACAAAACCAATAGTGTTTACTAAGGAATACTTAGTTTGATAAATTACAATTTATCTCAGACATCCACATGACAAGATGAGATAGCCTCAGTGATCTCATGTAGATGTACAACCTGATACAAACAGTTGTTTTATTTAGTTTGTGCTGAGAGTGGGTATGTGTGTGGCTTTTGGTAGGTTTGTTGAAATACTGAGAGTTATAACCATTCTTCATTTCTAAATTCAAAGATCAGAAAAGTTGGGAACAGATATTTTTCAAGTACGACGGCTAAGCACTGAGGTATTTCTTCTTAATGCATTCTTTAATTATTTCCTTTGGAAGGTCCGTATTGCTTCAGATGTCAGATGGGCTGTGCCTTTGGCCAGGGGTAGCTTATTTAACTGTTTATTTAATGAATGGGGTTTTATGTGCTGCTGAATTTCTCATGGCACACGTTAGGAAATTCTTGGCAGGATTTAAAATGGAGAACTGAGAAACATATTGGCTCTATGGAAGCTCAGTCAGCCCCCAGGCAGGATCAGAGCTTTTGCCAAGGAAAATTCACTAAAATAAAAAAAACCCACCAAGACCAAAACCTCATACAGTCTAAGGAAAACTGATGTCAATGTCAAAGATTGATTGAATGCTACCTCCAGATATCTAAGGGGAGCCAAGAATGGAAGGCAGAAAATCCCTCACACTTTCAGGAAAGAACTAGGAATGAGATTTCCCTCTTTCGGAGGCAGATAGTATGCTTAAGTTTCTTGATTTCTTGGAAAAATTCAACGTACTTCTAAGAGAAATAAAACAGAGTCTGGTGTGATTTTTCTTGTGTTTCTATTTTAAGGAGATCAGTTTAAAACTATGTTTATAAGATATATTCATTGCAATTAAGAAAATAACTGGATATTTTAATGGCCACAGCAGTTACTAAAAATCCTAGACACAATATCCAGATAGTTGTATTTTTTCAATGAGTAGAACAGGTACCTGGATGTGGTTAAGGCATTGGCTACCAGGTAGGCTTTCTCTGAGGATGGGAAGAGAAAAATGCTTTGAATGTGTTACCTGGGCTCTGAAAAGTCATAAATCCACGAAAATTATTTTTTTTTAACTCAGCAATACTATTAAAATGAGGAAAGGATTGGAGAACATTCTGTTTGAAGACTAAACACTAGTTTAAGAAAATTAAGATGAGAATATATTATCTATCAGCAATTTAAAATGGACAGCATCAGCCTACTTGTTACTATAGGAATTTCTACAGTCTTATGTGGAATAAAGACCTTTTATATAAAAGTTCTTTTCTCCCATGTATTACTGACATCAGCTCCTCCCTTCAATACTCTGCATGCTGTCACTCCATGTTCCAACCTTTTTCCTCTATAGAAAAGCAGTTTCTGGGTCAGCCTTGTCCCCTGCTGGCTTCCTGAAAGCTCCCTGCATTCTTGGGTAATTCCTGGCCTGGGTTCCTGTCTGTTTGGTGCCATTTGATGGCTTTATTTAGAAATCAAAAAGACTAGACTGATCAGCAAATAGATGCTCATGAAATGATAGGCTGACCACCTCTCAGGTGTTAAATAGACGCCCATTCTCCACTTCAACCCTAGCCATCAGGCGGGCTACTGTCTCTCCCAGTTCTGCACTGAACATCCTCAGCAGACAGTTCTACGGGGTTGGCCACCTACACCCACTTATTCCTACTTGGCCTGAGGAGCTGGTATGTTGCTTGACATACGATCAATGTGAATCATAACAGCACCATTAACAAACCATCCAGCACGTTCTATGTGCACCAGGTTTTTTTAAGCTACATTACATAAACACTCTTTAATTCTCCCAACACTCTTATGAAGTAGGCATTTTTATAAACCCCATACCAAGGCTCAAAGAAGTTAACTGTCCTGTTCAAATGGTATAGTTAATTGATGACTGAGCAGGATCAAACCTCAGCATCTATCTGATTCCAAACTTGTCGATATTGTTGTTTAGTGCATGCTCCTCTTTCATTCGATAGTGGTTACTGGTACATTTTGCCAGCACTGGTCCTGGGCACATTTTCCAGTCTCATCATGCTTTCAATATGTATAAATGAAAGAACATCTTTTCATGTTTTCTTTTTCAAATGGCTTGACTAGTGGTGAGGTTTTCTTAAAACTACTGGTAGAAAATACTCCTTAGGTTCATCCTATTCTCTTTCTTTCTTGATTTCAGGATAATTGTTGTTCCCATGGCAATCACATGGCACTATGATTTAGACTCACGCTTAATTTGTTCTCATTTCATTCTGAGGAGCACATTATACTGACCATGTTTTCAAGTGAGTACAAAACTTGTTATAAATTTTAAGAATTCCTCAAAGTAAAGTTTTTCAGTTACCTTCTAACAGGAAAATAAGAAGTGAATTTAGCATGAGCAAGAAAAACTTTCTAAGAGCCAGTTTCCAGGGATCTAGATTTAGCTTTGGCTACTATAGCCTCCTTTAGTCAAGCAAGAGAATAGAGATGCCCCAAGTACATACAGATTGGGGAAATAATTTTTATTATAACAGATAAAGTCCACTACAACATGGCCAGCATAAGGATGAAGTGTGTGAGGTGAGTGAGACACTTACCAAGGGTGCAAAATATAAGGTGGGGCACTAAAAAATTCCGTAATCAAGATAAATTTTCAATTTAATATTTTCTAAAAATAAAATGAATAAAATGAATGCATAAAATTAATGATGAACAAAGTTTAAATAAATACAGTATCAAGTGTTACTGATTTTTTTCTTTTGCCTCAAGCTCTAGTAAGGCCTGGCATACTGTATATTTTTTCTAGGCTTGAATAACTCAATTTAATCTATTTATTAAAATAGGAATCTATTTATTAAAATAAGTTCCAGTAACTACAATAATTTTTTGATTGTCTGTTTTTGGGTGGAGGGGAATGCCACCATTAGATACCATTAAAACTAGAACCAGAATGCACTATTACTTTTTAAGATGTATCAGTCATTAATAAAACTACTTTCACGCAAAGAATAATATTGGCAAACTTTTATGGAGTGTTTAGTTAGACACTGTTTTAAGCATACGTATCTCATCCTCATAGCATCCTGCTGAGCTAAAGCAGGCTCACTGTTGCAGATTTCTCAGTGGCAGTTTCATTTGACTGCAATGGGATCACTTCTTCTGGAACCGTGCAACCCAGTGACCCAGGGAACATTGTGGTCCCAATTTTACAGATAAGGAAACTGATATTCAAATGTCCATGTTTAAACATTTGTAAGTGGCACAACCACATTTCAAACCTCGGTGGTTCAGATCCAGGATGCTCACTTTTAACCATATGATAGACGGGAACAAGCTCCTCAAAGTCTGAGTGATCTAGCCTTATTCCATCCCACCCCTCCCAAACCCACAATGCAGTTAACTTTTAATAATAGTGACCCCTAGAATAAAGATCCTCACATGAACTTTTATGGAAACTAGCCACAAGTTCAAGTAGATAGTAGGATGATAGAGGACAGATGATAGATGATAGATAGATGCAGACAGATAGGAAAGACATATATATGGATATATAAGAGTGTGCTATTTATGCCAGAATAACTAAAATGTGGTAAAGCAATTTGTGTTCAAAGAGTTGCTATTGAAATCACCTCATATTGACTTGAAAATTGTGCTAGTACTCTGACATTCACCAATCAGTCTACAGCTCAAATGTAGAAACTGCACAGATCACCCAAGAGATTTTTGCAAAATAGTTGATGAATAAATAAAAACCACAAGCTCTGAAAGTTCGAAAGAATCCAGCACCTAAGCCTCTGCCACAGCTGGTTGACTAATTTCTACAGGTGTGTATCCAGTGTTCTTGCATCAATCAGCCAATGTGATCAAAACAATATAACTAATTATATAAATTTCAGCTTAATAGCACTATAATTATATGAGGAAACTTGAACATTATGAAGTATTACAAGCTAATGAATAAAAGACTTCAAATACAGCCTTGAGATCATGTCTGATACACAGACCACTCACTATATGTGCTGTCCATATGGATTAATGATTATCTGGTTTGCCACTAACGTAAAAAGCAAACGAATGAAGACTGTAATCACCCTATGGGGGGGGCATTGCTATTGTTATTTTTCCTGTCCCTAATAAGACAGGATAGAAAGAGGAATATCTTTCAGGAGTGAACTAGAATAAGCTTGCTCTTGGGATAATGTTATTCCCGAAGGATATGGGACCTGGGCTATCAGTTTACAGAGTATTGAGGGGAAGATTAAACAGTGTAGAAGTCCACACAAAATTCTGGGTGTTTCCATAGTATTGGCCAGTAGGCTGCTACTATTAATCACACATCATTATTTGCTATTTATAATCCCACTTATAATTAATTTCTTATGAATGTGCTAAATCCTAGCATCTTTTCCTCCTCCCTCCTCATGCTAACAGTATCATTGAGGAATAACTATTTTTAGTGAATTCAGAGTTTTTCATTCCTAGATGACTTACTAAAGAACTCTCATGTAAGTCTGGAAGCTTTACTCCATGTTTGTGTCACAGAATGTAAAAGTAAACACTTGCAGCCATCTTGCACATGTGTGGCCCTGGTCACAGGAAGGATTAGGTAATAATGTCAAAAGACTAGAATAAACCCAATCAGACTAGAGGGAAAACAACCAAATGGCAGGTCTGACCAGTGATGGGTGGACTAGAAGTATTCCTCTCATATATTGTTATATATTGCTGTTATTATTCTGCACCTATTTTATAGCAAATTTATAACATGGGGCCTTTCACAATTCTCATATGATTCTAGAGCTTCTTAAATAAAGATTCAAATTACTCCTAGGGATTTTATTTTGAAATCAGAGTGTGTTTCTGTAGCTGGCTTCCCCTTTGTGATCGGGTCAGGTAATAGATGTGTATCTCTCTGTATTTTTGAATGAACACTGATGAAAAAATATTGGTTCTCTCATGAATAATAATTATGTGAGTGCATTTCCAGGCAATTATTCTCAATGAGGGCCTCAGCTTGCAATCCATTTTATTCTAATACACATCACCACAGGAGTGGGAGGAAGAGGGATGAAGAAGTGGTTTGGACAGCCACTCATTAATTACAATGCTCAACTGTTTTCAACCAGGTCATAAGCCATCACTTAGCAAATGCAGATTTTTTTTATTTTTTTTATTTTTAGATGCACACTAGAGCTGAAATTCGTGCAGTGGAGCAAAAGATAAGTTTTCATTGTCCATGGCATGAGCTGTAAGTCCCAAAATCTGTTTCTTAAAGATGCTCAATGAAACCAGGAAGTGTCTAATGGACATATTAGTTAAAACTATCATAACACAATAGAAAGGTTTAAAGGAATAGATGCACAACTCTTATAGCTCACTGTTTCAGAAAGGTAAAACATAAATGATAACTCAAAAGATCAAGTTTTCACATGGATGGGGACTCACTCAATAATTTAGGAATTTGAAGAATTACATTAAGGCTTTGAGTCTTGAGACGATCATGCACCAAGTGGCTTTCATCAATGCCATGGAGATAAAATTTTCAAGAAGTTAAACCCATGTCTTTTTATACTTTTTAATCTTAATTCCTAGTGTTCTCACTCTATTTTTGTCCAGAGTAATATTTTTTCTTTGTTTCCCTTTGTTCCCACACTTGCTCAGTGAATCAATGGCTGAGCCCATTTCAGAAAGGTATAGTTGCTGTTCAGGTTTAAATCTGATGTTTTCTTTTTTTGAAGTCCATAGTGAGATCAGAAAGCAAACATTATTTTTGTTTGTTTATGACAGCCACAATTTTTGGGAGGCAAAGTAAAATATTTAAAGATTTTGTGTACCATAACATTTCAACCTAGGAGAGGAGTACCCATGAACCACAGAAGCATAGCTCAGAGGAGGAAGGAACTCAGAAGTTCCTGCCACATTGGAAGGAGAAAACCATTTTGATGCATGGGAGAAGAGCTTAGAAAGAAGGAAAAGAAAGGGAAAGGGAGGAGATGGAAAGGCCCTTCTCTATTCCAAAGGTGAACCTTAAGACCAGCAAACACCAGGTAGGACTAGAGAATTCAGAAAACATTGGTGCTGGTGCCACACTTACCTGGGTCTAGTCTGGGGAATCGGAAAGCCTCTCTGAGGAGGCCTGATAAGGGCAAAGTACGGCAAGGCCTGGGAGCAGTAGCAGTGATAATGGCAGAGGGAGATATCCTAGTGAAGCATCAAAGACTCCAGCAGGTAAGAGAGTTCTTGGGACACTGAGGTGGACCCAAAGATGGTTGGAGGACCAAGGAACCAGAAGAGGTCAGGAACCAGGCAACGAGGCCTCAGTAACCTTGAGCCTGGAGGCAAGTCCTGAAGAGTGCATATGCTTACCTATTCGATGAGGCAGGGCCCTTCAGGTCTGAGGCTGTACAGGATGAGAAGTGACCAGACTGGATGAGGGACATCTCTGGGAGGGCAGGAATGATACTGAGAAAAGGCCTCAGACCAGAAATCCCTCCCCCACATCCTGGGGATGACTGAAAGAGAACTTTTCTTTTAAAAAGGAGAGACATCTGCTAGGGAATTTGAACTCTAAGTTGCCTTGACAGAATATCTACTTACTTGAAAGAAATCCTTTTAAACAAGAATTAAATGAATTAACTAAAACTGAAAAGTTTCTGTACCACTTGCCCTCAAATTACCATCAGCAGGAATGAGAATTTCAACCCAAGATTAGAATCAGAAGATAAAATAAGTTATATTTCTAACATATCTTTTAAAAAGTGAATACATTTTTATAACCTTCTTCCCACTCTACTACAGTCACAAGGCTTTCCAGCAGAGTAAAAGTCTTCTGAACATTATAATGTATCATCAGTACCACACAAGTGTCAAATTTGATGCTGGGCCAAATCCTACCTGCCAGTAATCCTTTCCAAAATAAAAAGGAGATAAGTATACTACTTTGTTTTTAAAATATAAGGGTCTTTTGTAACTGACCCCATTCTTTCTGCTTTTGCAAATACACCTCTCACTACTTCCTTTATAAAAATAAGCTCACTTAGCCCATCATCTCTTTCAAGGATATTACTAATGTCATAGCTAATGATAACAATAGTCACCACTAATAGATGGCCAGTCTATCTCAGTCAGTATGTACCACAGTCACCGTCACTAATTATTACATCAGTTCCCCAAAGTAGTTATTTTTTTGTATCCCCATTTTCAAATATTGTAACCAAGGCTCTGGAAGTTTTAAGTAACTTTTCCAAAGTAACACAGCTAGTAATACCCATTTCATTTTATCACACTAACCAATGAATGGAGCCTGACAATCACTGAAGAACTGGAGGATCTGTGAGGAAAAAAACTTAATTTTTTTCCTATCTAACATTCATTTTTAGGATTATTTGTTTTTCTCAGTAGACAGGAATTATAAGGTATTGGAATAAGGGCTAAAGTACGGAGAAACGTCAGTTCTAATTTTCAGCCTAGGCATTAATTGCATGAATTTTGGTGAGTACCTCCTCAGTTTTCTCATCTGTTCAGTACTGCTTTATTTTGCTCACAGTATTAGGAATATTCCTACCCTTGTTTTTTCCTATTATTACAGTATAGGAAAAGAAGCAAAGTGCTTTATTTGGTGAATTTAAAATGTATCGTTATATTCATTTCTAAAATTTATGTGAGGCAGGAAGATGGTTGGAAAAATGATTTCAACTACACACACTTGTGAACTTTGTATCAGGGGTGGAGCCATGTACTAAAGACAAAATGATATGAAGACTCAGTCCCTGGCCTTGAGGAGCTTCCCACCTGATGGAGGAAGTTAGGATCATACATAGTTATTGGAATACGACAGGACAGATACTATAATATTATTATGAATCTTAAGTTGAGGACATTGGTCTCTGCCTTGGTCTCAGGAGAAGGGCCTAGATGGGAAATATTTCAGCTGCAGGTCTGTGTGGTGGTGATAACTTTTGAATTGGTTTGTAAGAAATATAAACATTCCAAAAGTTTTAAGGTTGGTTATTGGGTAGTAAGAGGAAAATCAGTACATTTTAGAGGCTTTCAATTATATATGATTATATTTTGGGTTATATAATTTAATTGTTTGAGCTGAACAAAGATTAGGAGTGAAACAGCTGCTCATTGGGAATGTAGTCCCCAAGGATGTAAAACTGAGGAGTTTCACACAGTGTGGTCAAACATTGAGGTTGCCTTGACAAGGCAGGTTTTTAATTTGCATAATAATAGCTACCATTTATCAGATGTTTTCTATGTACTAGGCATTGTAGTAAGAACTCAGTAAGTACTTCCTCATTTCACATTCCTGATAATTCCATGTGGTAAATATTAGTATCCCCCTCAATTCATATAAAAATAAGTTGAAGGTTAGAAAGTTTAAGTGGATTATCCAAAAAAGCCACAATCCCAGGGCTAGTAATTGGAAGGGAGATTTAAACCCAGGCAGTGTTTATGGACTCCAAGCCGTGCTTTTAGTACCTAACTACTACACTACAATGCTTTCTGAGCTAGGACAATTTGTGAACTACAAATAAAAAAAAAAAAAAAAAGTGAGTGCACATGGTTCTAGATACTACTCCGGAAATTATAGGGAAGAAATAGCAAGAGTGACTGTCCCAACTGCACATCAAAATCTATACTTACGAAGTTGGCTGGTCATTAAAGGTGAAGCACAGGGATTAACTTCTCTAATAAAAGTCTATCAGTATTTCCTGGAGGTAAGGAGTTAACCACCACTGCTCTAGTGAATTGGACAACAAATAGCTTTCACTAACTTCCAAACGATAAAATACAGTCGGCCCAGTGTGGCAGTTTGAGATTATTTATGAATTCCAAAAAGAGAGATTATGTTCGTGAACTGGTCTTTTCCTCTGGGCATGACACTCTTTGACCTTATTAGATTTGGGTGAGATGCCTTTGATTAAATTATGTTAAGACTAAGGCTTTGATTCTACCATATCATTAGGGTGACTCAGTTTGAGTCCCTGTCCCCTTTGTGGACTATATAAACAGAATCAAGGAGACAACAGAAGAAGATACATGGGAATAGGGAGATTAAATTATGTTAAATTAGGGCTTTGATTCAGTCATGTTATTAGGGTGACTCAGTTTGAGTCTCGCCTCCTTTATGGGCTATATAACTAGACACTCAATCAAGGAGAAACACAGAAGAAGATACATAGGAATAGAGAGAGCTTCATAGACATAGAAGAGAGAGGGCTTTGCCAGTTTTGATCCTGGAGCCCCCGGGAGAGATAAGCTCTTCACCTGATAGTTTACAGCAGAAGAGAACGGAGCCTTAAGAGGAAGAAGGAAAGAGAGATCAGGCCAATGTCATCCGCATCTTGCTTCAACATGTGGCAACAGACTTTGGTGAGGAGGTAACCTTGAGTTGGACTCTTTAAGGCCTTGTAACTGTAAACTTTTACCACAAATAAATACCCTTTACAAAAGCCAACAGATTTCAGGTACTTTGCATCAGCACCCCTTTGGCAGACTAATACAGAATTTGGTACCAGGAAAGTGGGGTGGTGCGTTTGCAATTACCAAAAGTACTGGAATGGTTTTATAAATGGGTAAGGGGTATTTTTGGAGGAATTGTGAGATGCTTGATAGAAAAGGCCTAGATTGCTTTGAAGAGACTGCTGGTAGGAATTTGGGAGCTAAAGAGACTTTTGGTGAGGACTTAGAAGTAAATGATGAGGTGAGGTGTGGCCATCACCCCATCATTGGAAGGTGAGGTATGTAGGTCAGTTGCCACCCTGATGTTTGATGAGGGTGGAACCAAGAAAATAGTTATTGGGCAAGCCTGTGGAAAGGGTCGGCCCCCATGAGGCCCTAAGGAAGAGAAAAAACTCATCTTAAGAATGATTCTCAGACTTTGAAATCTAATGGTGTATGCCCTGCAGGTTTTCAGAACTGTAAGGGACCAATGATTTGTGTTTCTCTCCCATATTCTCCTTACGGTAATGCAAATGTTTAACCTTTGTCTGTCCCTTTGTATATTTGAAGATATAAAGATAAATTGTTTTGTAAGATTCATAGGTCTTCAGCCAGATGGGACTTTGCTCCAAGAAAATGGTATTTCTTTAAACTGATTGTAATATGATTTTGTACCTAGCACTGTTAACTGAAATGATTTAAGGTTTCTTGAATATTGTAATGTCTTTTTGGAATTCAGAGGGTAGAGTGTGGTGGTTTGAGATTATTTATGAATTCCAAAAAGAGAGATTATGTTGGTAAACTGGTCTGTTCCTTGGGCGTGATACCCCATGATTGTACTTGATTCAGCTGAGATGACTTTGATTAAGTTATGCTAAGATTAGTGCTTTGATTTGACCTTGCCATTAGGGTGACTCATTTTTAGTACCCACCCCCTTTGTGGGCTATATAAATGGACACTTAATCAAGAAGACACACAGAAGAAGATACATGGGAATAGAGAGAGCTTCATAGACATAGAAGAGAGAGGGCTTTGCCAGTTTTGATCCTGAAGGCCCCGGGAGAGATAAACCTTTTACCTGATAGTTTACAGCAGAAGAGAATGGAGCCTTAAGAGGAAGAAGGAAAGAGAGATCAGGCCAACGTTATCCGCATCTTGCTTCAACATGTGGCAACAGATTCTGGTTAGGAAGTAACCTTGGACTCTTTAGGGCCTTGTAACTTTTACCACAAATAAATACCCTTTATAAAATCCCACTGATTTCTGGTACTTTGCATCAGCACCCCTTTGGCTGACTAATACACCCAGTAAGAAAGATAATATTTAGTGCATCAGTTTTCAGTGAAGCAATAACTGTCCTCAGGAGTTTAATGACAAGTAGTGATTCCACTAAAAATTTTGCCACAGCCTACCCTGTGGAATAATATGGACATGACTGGCATGTAACAAACATGTGTCTTGTTGAAATGGCTTCTGTTCTTTGTGTTGTTGCATGTTCAAGAGCAGCCAGCCTCCAAGACTTTTTCCGAATGTTTACACAGCACTGAGTTTTATAAGGCCTTATTCTACTGATATAAGATTGTGTTTATCCTAAAGACTAGTCCACATTTACTTCTCTTTTTTTCCTAGTATGTCAATAAATGAACACCAAGGGCGAGATTAGAAATGCTGTACATATAAAAATGGCACTCCAAGGAAGCAGTCCAAAATGCTATCCAAGAGATACAAATACAATAAACTTGTGGGCATCTTACATACAAGTTCACTTAAAGGGACAAATGATTTTAAGAGGATGTACCTCAAAACTGCTTGAGATATTGGCTTTTGTCAAATAAACAATCTTAAGTGAAATTTGGATATGCACCAAAAGCTTCAGTCTTCAAGGACTTTTCAATTTCCTCCAGTTTGCAAGTTTGGAAACTGAACGGTTCAGCATATCTCTAATAAAAAATCATCTCCCAAGGCTCCTTTTCTATGCAGGCAAAATCAAATTAACTTCAAACAGAAGAGGTTAGATGCATACATAAAGGAATTATCAAACTGTAACATCGTCTTGCTCCTGCTCTCTAAGGTCTCCTAATATCTACTCGGGAGAGAAATCCAAATATTAACTTCACCCAAGATCACTGTGCAAAATCTAATGAGAAGTGAGGTGCTCAAAAGGGAATGGATGGCATTAACACACTCTGCTGGCAGAGTTTCCACTGATGACACCACAGTGATCTGGACTTTTCCTAAACATTTGCGGAATGCCAACAGATCCCAGGCTCCATGCCCAGCCTAGCCCCTATGCTGTGCAGGGCCCGTGCCTTGGTATGTCAGTAACCATTTGAATAGGTGGCCCGTGCTGAAATGACGCGCAGTGCCCTCCAGGCGATGGACTGCTGTGTGCACACTGCACAGCCTCCCTCAGTGATGATGCATTGCACTAATATACTCCCAGAGCACACTTGCTGGGATGTATTAGGCCAATATATCACCCAAATGCTTTAACTTACAGATGTATTGCCATGTGAGGTAGAAATGGTTGCCAGAACCACAATTTGAAGACTTAGTTGCTAATGCTTTGTATTAAATGTTTATACAACATTTTTGTTGGTTTGGAAGACATATTTTGGAATTATGTTATGGTTGCTCTTTGGGATTCAGGCCTTTCCCCACCATGATTAGCATTCTGCCTGCAGATCATTTTTAATAGTAACTCAGTTATTGAGCTTCATCTACATGTGACACAGAGTGAGTCAAGAGATTTGAGTGCATGGTTGTGCAGTCAGCCCTCAAGTCTAGTTCCTGGCATGAATCCTGGTGCTGGGCTGCATCTGTGCAGGGAACACCCATGGGTTAGTGGTAGATCCTGGGCAGGAGACAAGGAAGCCATAAAGAGATGCTTCTGGAGGCAAAAAACCATGTGCAGACGCTCACTTCCTCTGTCCCCAACTTGCATGCTCTTTAATGACAGGTTCTGCATGGCTACAGTTGTGTGCACTGCAGAATTCTAATCTCTCTTTTCATGTCTAATTCTACTGGATGAAAGGATGGAGTAGTTTTTACAAAACTATTAATTTACTAATTCTGAAACTGGACAATAGACCTTTTATTATCATAGTTTTGGATTATCCAAAATATGTGGCTAAATGCACATGCCATGAGGGCAACACCCATATCTGTTTTGCTTAGCATTTTCCCCTGTGCACTGTGCCTGTTCTGTAGAAAGTGTTCAATAAATATTTATTCAGTATATTCATAGCTATGTTTCCCTTTTACAGTAGACCTATTACATCAGCATGTTTTTCTTTTGAAGCAAACCATGACTTCCTTTAAATATAATTAGTCCCTCACATGGACAGAAGTTAGATGGCATCTAATAATGACAATTAATGACAGTTCTTTTAAAGGGATGTTTCTTACTAGAGATCTTGCTTAAAGTCAGCCTAGAAAAAGAATGTTTCTTTAAAAAATGTTTGTGAATCCAATGGATGTGTCATGAGGATGGGAACGAGTGTTGTTGGGGGGGGGGAGAGGGGGGGGTGGGGGGGTGGGGTTGAATGGGACCTCACATATATATTTTTAATGTAATATTATTACAAAGTCAATAAAAAATAAAAAAAATTAAAAAAAAATGTTTGTGAGAATGACAGAAAGAGAGGATAAGAACAATAAAGAAAAGAGAGGTGGAGAGAATGGAGAGAGACAGAATAAGAGAAAAAAAAAGAGGAAAAGAAAAAACTAATTTCATCATTAATAGGATTTACCAGTGCATTTAAACTTGATTATATTTATATTAAAGAATCATTTATCATACACATCTTTACAGAGAACACATTTTCTAAAGAGGTATCTACCTACACAGAGATTATGCTGTGGGGGTGACAATAAATAAGAAAAGTTTGGATAAGGATGATAGCATCAGCATTATTATTTTATTATTACATTTTGTATATTTTAGTTTTCAGGTACTTTAGTGACAAACTTCCCAGTTTATTTCATTTCTAGTCATAAATTTTGTTAGAGTATTTTGACAAGGTCATGTATTGTGGGGTCAAAAAATAACTTTTAAAATTTGCCTTTAACACTAAAACCAGTGCATTCCTGATTGCACTCTTGTTGAATCAAAGCTTTACCCTTTTGTTTTCCCTTATTACATTGCTCATGACACTTCTCCAGATAGGCATTGATTTTAAGCTTCCTGTAAAAAAAGAAAGCCGTCAAAATTTATGTAAAAAATTTCCTTGCAAATTTAAATTCAATAGTCTTATTTTCACACACACACAACTCCAAATGCCTTTATATATCTTTTCTAGATTCTGACTATGTAAATAGATGCAGGCCTTGCATCACAAAAACTGAGAGGGCTGTTCTTTTCTTAAAGCATTGCCAACTCCTATTCCTCTTAAAAGACGGCTTTTCTGACTCCCCTTTTATTTAAAAAAAAATTTCTCATCCTCTTCCCAATGGCTTTGTCCCTTCTTATTCCCTCTCCCTGGTCTCCTCTGCAGAAAATAGCCCTCCTTTGGAGTCATAACTTCAAAATACCATACCTACAGGATAGAATTTATTACAGTCTTGCTAATCCCATGTGCCATTTTAATAACACATCTTTTGGGATAAGAAGCCATGTTCCTACCCAGAATTTGTGTCTATATTCACACGATAGAAAGTGACAAGCCTAATGGTTGTGAATATTCTGGGCCATGATTATGTTTCTTAAACTCAGCATTTTTTCACTTCAAAATCATTCTCAGTGTGATATTTCACATGCAGAAATCAATGAATAAATAATGCCAACTGACTGACAACTCTGGGAATGATGTGGGGAAATAAGAGATGAAATTCTAAATTGTTTTTTCCCCTATTAATAGCACGAGTAAAAGAGTTGGAATCCAAAGTAAAATTAACATCTGTGAATATACAGTATTAGTATCTGTTAATATGTGTTATATAACATAGGTCTCACCTATTATAATAATAACTACAAGTTGTGTATACACTAGGGGAAGATTTATCTAAGAAGAGATAACTGGCAAAAGTATCGAATTCTAAGTAGGTCTTTATGACTATTTTGGCTTAATACCAGTGGCCAATAGCATTCCATATCTTAGTCCCTCAGAACACATGACATATGGAATTCCAGTTTTTCTTCCTTTATCTAAATAATTATCTGCAGAATATTCTTAGTGTTTTTTTCAAACTGTGGCCAAGCTAAGCATACATAAAAAACCCGTATTGTGAAGCGATGAAAGGTATTACTTCTATTGTTATGACTGAAGACATAATTGGAACAGTATATATAGTCAATGGTGATAGTACCTGATTGATGAATTATATGTATATATTATAGAAGCCAAAAGTACTTCTTTCTGAAGGGGAAAAAACAGCTAAATTGATATCACAGAATAGTGATGCTTTCATTGGGAAGTTCAAGGTTTAGAAGATGGAAGAGATGGGTAAAACTGATATTAACAAATAAGCTTAATACCTATAGTATACCATAATATGGTCTAATTACTTGTTTTAATTGGGGCATTTTTTCATGTATAGATATTACAAAATACGAAATCATATTACCTAGCTACAATGGTAAAAACAGCATGGTACTGGCATAAAGTAGACACATAGACCAATGGAGTAGAATTGGTGGTGCATAAACAGACCCTGACATCTCTGGTCAAGGGATTTTTACAAGCCTGTCAAACCCATCCAGCTGGGGCAGAACAGTCTATTTAACAAATGGTGCTGGGAAAACTGGATATACATATCCAAAATAAAGAAAGAGAATCTCTATCTTATACCTTATTCAAAAATAAACTCAAAATGGATCAAAAGCCTAAATATAAAAGCTAGAAACATAAAGCTCCTAGTAGAAAATGTGGGGAAACATCTTCAATACCTGGTGGTAGGTGGTGGATTCTTAAACGTTATACCAAAAGCATGAGCAACAAAAGAAAACATGGATAAGCGGGACCACCTCAAACTTAAACAATTTTGTGATTCAAAGGCCTTTGTCAAGAAGGTGAAAAGGGAGCCCACTCAATGAGGGAAAATATTTGGAAACCACATATCTGATAAGGGTTTGATTTCCATTCTATATAAAGAGATCATACAACTCAACAATAAAAGAGCAAGCAATTCAATAAAAAAATGGGTAAAAGACTCAATTTCTTTAAAGGAGAAATACAAATGGCCAATGAAAAAATGTTATATTGAACATGTAAAAATATTCAATATAACCAGCTGTTAGGGAAATGCAAATCAAAACCACAATGAGATATTATCTCACACTGCATAGAATTATTTGAAAAAACAAAGAGAAAACAATAAGTGCTGGAGAGGATATAGAGAAATAGGAATACCTCTTCACTGTTGGTGGGAATGAGAAATGGTACAGTTCGATGCCTCTTCAGGAAGCTAAATAAAGAACTGCCATATGATCCAGCAATTTCAGGAATATATCCAGAAGAACTGAAAATAGTGACATGAACAGACATTTGCACACCAATGTTCACAGTGGAGTTATTCACAATTACCAAAAGATGGAAACAATCTAACTTTCCATCAACTGATGAATGGTAAACAAAATGTGGTAAGTACGTAAGATAGAATACTATGCTGCTGAAAGAAGAAATGAATTTGGGACACATATGATAACATGGATGAATCTTGAAGACCTTATGCTAACTGAAATAAGCCAGACACAAAAGGAGAAATATTGCAAGGTGTCATTAATAGGAAATAAATACAAAGAATAAATGCATGGAGTTAAAAACCTAGAATATAAGTTATTAAGAGATAAGAGGATGGCTGAGAAGGAGTACTGATGCTTAATGTATGCAGATGCTTTAATTAACTTGACTGTAAAAGTGTGGAAATGGATAGATTTGATGATAACACACTATAGAGAGTAGAATAATGCAGGTGGTTTATAAATGGGATTATGGTTGAAAAGGATAGTCTAGGGATATAAATGTCAATTGAAAGAAAGCTAGAGAATAATCTAGGAAATGAATAACATAGTGAAACCAGAGGTAGATGAAAATTGGGGTTAATAGTATAAAAACAAGAATGTCCTTCTGTGAACTAGAGCAAAATGTATATCACTATTGCAAAGTGGTAATAATATGGAGAAGCATGGGAAAAATGCAATTAACGTAATCTATGGACTATAAGTAGCAGCAATACTGTTAATATTCTCGCATCAATGCCAAAGCTGTACTGTGTTAGTAATAGGAGGGTATGGAAAAAAAAAAATATGCCAAATGTCCACTATAGACCATAGTGGTAATAGCCTGATGATATTATCTCATAATCTGTAACAAATATTCCACAACAACATAATGTGTCAGTGGAGGGGTGTTGTATGGAAATTCCACACATGTGCATGATTGTTTTGAAAGTTCATAACTTCTCTAATAGAAATATATTAAAAAAAAAAAAAAGAGTGAGAGCCTGTCTTGGGCACCTAAAGAGCCCACAGAGTCACAAAGAACCCTGGTCTGATTCAGACAGTGAGAGTAGGAGAAGTGAACTTGGAGCTCAATGTATGCTGATGAATGCTCCAAGTGTTCCCCAGGTTACTCTACTGTCACCAAGTTTTCCTTCTGTGTGCATGTGATATGACGGGGAGCTGGCAGGAAAATATAACTGGGTTAGCACATAGCCCACCATTTAGAAAAGGAGTTCAAAGGCCAAGCATATCTTTGCTCGAGTTCTACATAAGAAAGATGACAGTGTCAATAAGGTTGTCCTGAGGGTTATATTTTCTGCCATTTTTAAGACGAATGTTTTTAAGCAGAAAGGATATTTTCTGCCACAAGTTATTGATTTGTTTTCTTGTGAGGTTTGAAAGCAGGTCTTATTCTTTCTATCCCCTTGGAGTTTAGATGTATTAATTACTTGGAGTAACTAATCAGTAAATATTTATAGAATCAAAACCTGCCTAACTTCGTATTTACAGAAAAAAAGTGCCTGCCCATATTTTGAAAGACAGATCTGCAAACACTAAGTTCAAAACAGACCTACAAATGCTAAATTAAAAAGTGAAAACATTCCAATGCGTGGTGCTGGGTCTACTTTTTAATAGTAGACCTTTTTTTATTGGTAGCATTCTTCCCATAAATGCCCCACACCCACACCCATATAGAGAGTTAGTCCCAGGAACCCTGGCTTTGATATGTTGAGAAAATAGAGCATTTTAAAATTAGTTTACATTCATTCAATACAAGAGTGTTAATTAATTAATTATGGTCTGAAAGTATCTATAACTATTTTAAGTGATTACTTGCTTGACATAGGAAACTGCCTTTTTTTTTCCTCGAAAATAAAACTGAGAGGGACAGTTCACAAGAAAATTCTGACTCGCCAATTTCTCCAATAGACAGAGAGAAAGAAGTTACATATTATTGACATACAGCAAGTTAAGAAGGCTAGAAGGGAGTGCTTGGACAAAAGACCATCCAAGTGCAGTAGTCAACACAGGGGGCGTGTCTGCCAGTTGAGGCTTTGCACTGGGAGCCCGGCTCAGCAGCGCATTGCTGACCCCTCTGCCTGTTCTCCTCTCTGATTATGTCCCTAGGTAGAAGGCCTTGGGTTCTGAGTATATCTCTATCTTCTACCCTGTCTAGAACACTGCTGGACCCAAATACTTATGAAAGTAATGAAAAGGAAGGAAATGTATGTTACTGAAGTCCCAAGAGAAGTTGCAGCCACATTCATGATTAAGTTAATTTAATTTAACATAACTTTGAAAATATAACAATTCCCTCAATAAAATAATACTTTTCTGGAGAGACTATTCTATACCCTAACAAAATTAACAGAATTAAGAAATTTGGATTTGAGGTTTAGCTTTTTCATATATATTTGAAGCCTATAAAACAGAAATGTAAAAAATTTAAGACTAGAATAGGAGTTCCATAAGGCAGCAATTTTTGTCTGCTTTTCTTTTTTTTTTTTAAAGATTTTATTTATTTATTTAATTCACACCCCCCCCCCCCCGGGGTTGTCTGTTCTCTGTGTCTATTTGCTGCGTCTTGTTTCTTTGTCTGCCTCTGTTGTCGTCAGCTGCACAGGAAGTGTGGGCGGCGCCATTCCAGGGCAGGCTGCACTTTCATTCGCGCTGGGCGGCTCTCCTTACTGGTGCAATCCTTGCGCATGGGGCTCCCCTACGCGGGGGACACCCCTGCGTGGCAGGGCACTCCTGGCGCGCATCAGCACTGCGCGTGGGCCAGCTGCACACGGGTCAAGGAGGCCCGGGGTTTGAACCGCGGACCTCCTATGTGGTAGACGGACGCCCTAACCACTGGGCCAAGTCCGTTTCCCTGTCTGTTTTTCAAACTGCTGTATTTCTCAAACCTCAAACATTGCTGGCTCAAAGTAGGCACTCAAAAAAGATCTATAGAATGATGAAAAAAGAACAAATGCTTGGCTAACAGAAAGCTTCTTATTTGGCCTACACTTTTCAGTTTAATGTGGCAACATCTTTTATCTAGGCATGCCAAAGGCTTAACAATGACTTTTCAAAATTGTAATTATTGTTCATATTACTACCCTTATTTTTTTGGATACCTTATGTGTCTTTCTTCAAATAATTAAAATCAAATATATTAAACTGGCTATAATTCACTTTCCCATCAGCTACATACATGAAATAAAGGAAGATCTACAGCTCTGTGAAAAAAAAAAACAACTAAGGGGTTAAGTCTCATTGCTGTCTTCAACAGATAAATATGTTCTGAGATTTTACATGTGAGTTTTCTGTGAAATTCATCCTTTGTTACAAGAATGAATAAGAAGAAATGGGTTTAAAGTGAAGTAGGGGAATTTGGGTGAACCCCAAGGGAGAGTCTCATGATTAAGAAGGAGAGACAGTAGCAGGAGCGTCTGGTGGCCTCTGGAGGGCAATAAGGACGGAGTGTGCAGCTGTCTAAGCAGCTAGGAATGGAAGAGCCAAACTGGGTTCTATTTAAGAGCTTGGAAAGGATAACTCATTTGCCCAAGAGCAAACAGTTGTTTAGAGCCAGACCCAAAACTAGAACCAGGCACTACAAACCAGGTCCAGTGCTTTGAATTGTGTGCTAGGCATGGACAGGGAATGATATCCTGACAGGAAGAGAAGCTGCTGTATACATAAAGGGTTATGGCTTTGCTGATGAAAATAGCCCTAAATTAGTGAGTTTCTGTTTAAGAACATGGAAACCTTAGGTTTTACTTATTAAATGCCTATCCATTCATAATAATTCAATTTTGTTAATATCCATGAAGTTTTGTTTGATTTTTCATCAAGTGTTCTTAGCTGCTGGGCTAAATGTCTCCTCTATAAAAATAGCAGGCTTGGTTTTAAATATTGGTTTTATGTATGACAGTCTTATGCTAACAAAATTCTGAGACTAAAAATAGGTCATAAAAAATAATTACCTAGCAGCTGGAAGAACAGAATAAAAATCAAATAAAACAAAGACAGCAAAAAGGAAACAAATGCTAATAGAGAGATAAGGGAGAGCACTGCAAAGGTAATACACCAACAGTATAAATACGATGTCAGTTCTAACACTCTGGGATCTGGCAAAAAAATTATCAAAATAACTTGTATCATTGGGTTGCGTTTATGTCCCAAATACTAAAATATCAATAGGATGATACTAGCACCTCCTCACGAACACCTCCAGTAGCTCCAGTTTCCCAATTTAAATCAAGTGAGTTTGTTGCCCATGAGCCCTCACAGTGGCCGTCATCACTGAACCCATGTATCTCACTAACTCATTATCTATCACTCACCTTCAAACACCCTAAACTCTAATCATAACAAATTTGGTTCTTTCCCCAGGGAAATTATGCCTTTGTGTATATTGTCTCCACTTCTTTCTTCTCTCCTTTCTCCTCAGCCCCGTTATTTATCCATTCAGTGCTTTTCAACCTCCCTACACTTTAACATGGTTAACCTGTTCAGCTTTCAGAACTCAACAGTACATCAAGGCAAGACAGCCTTCCTTAACATTCACTCTGGGTCTCTCTTATGGTTTCCACCATCTTGAAGAATTTATTCCCAGGAGAGGACTTGCAATGGAGTATCGCAATTGCCTACTATCCTGGCAGTTTCCACAATGAATTGTATGGTTGTTGAGGTTAGAGACTAGGTCGTGTTAATTCTTCTACAGTGATGCTCACAAAATTTTTGAAGACTGAGTAAATAGCCAGGATTTATTGAGCACCTTCTGTATACCAGGTATTATACTGAATATATAATGATGAATTAGAAAGATCACCCGAGGTTCACAGAATCTGGCAATACCTTCTCCACAAGATAAAATTTGATTTAAAGTTTAAGATCCAGAACAGATTCCCCAGCCTTTGCCGTTAAGGCTGAGGTAGGTAGTTGCTCCTCTAGTAAATGTAAAAACTAAGATCATGGTACTCAAATTGTTATGTTAGAATTATTACAAGTATCTCTCCCGCTGTATTTTGTGTGCTATAAATTCCTGATATCTGTTCCTCGCCTGAATCCTAAGTGACAAGTGAACTGGACATTTGGTTGGAACCCAGAAAATGTGTGTTGAATAAAATCCATGGAATTGACAATATTCCAATCTCCCTTTTCCCCTTCTAAAGATATGTAAAGGGAGAGTTTCCCCAGCGTACTGAATTAATATGTTCTTCTAACAGTCTGGTTTCAAGTTCTGTCCACAGAATACTTCTGTAGGAGAGTACAAGGTATGTGTAAGAGCCAGCTCAGAGATAACTGTCCCATCCAGCCACAGAGTTAATGACTTCAAAGATCTGTTGCCTAAGAAAGTTCTTTTGTTCATGGCAAACCAAAAACTGTCCTTTAAACTCAACATACTAAAAAGGGAAAATGAAAGCACCAAATTGTTTGGGTAAACTTACAGCCATATATTTCTAGGTCAGTCTTGATCAAATGGTCTTTCCCATGCCCCCCATATATACAAGTATGCTTGTCAGCCAGTCTGTCCTGGTTTTGTTGACTTGGAAAACATGCTCACTGTAAATGCTCTATTCATTTCCTATCAATGATTCAAAGTGTTCCTTTTATGTTTAAAATATTTTAGATCCTTTTCTGGAAAAAAATTAGTAGCAAATGGGCAACTAACTTACAGAGAAGATGAATATGAATAGCTTATTCCTCTTCTGACATCAAATGACTTAGAAATGTAAAGGTAGTGGAACAAGGGATCGCATGCTCAGTGAAGGGACCTCTATGACTCAAGTTTGGGAAACCAAATATGAGTGATCAATTCGGAGTTAGTACATCCATTGTCAACATCGATACTGTCACTATAGTTTGGCATGCACAGTCGAACACTTCAACTACAGTATATCCACATGAATGTGACAGAAATGTTAGAGAGAATTCTGACTCTCAGCCCCATGCAGAAATGAAAAGGTCAATGTGTCAAACAAAAGTAATAGATGAGGAACTCTGGGGATGTCCTTAAATCTGACATATAGCCAGAGACTCAGTTTCAGTCACTCAGGTTTGGCACTGTTTCTCAAACTTGAATAGTGTGTGGTGTAAACTTTTTTTTTTTTGAGGTACCAGGAATTGAACCCAGGACCTTGTACATGGGAAGCAGGTGCTCAACCACTGAGGTACATCTGTTCCCCCATGTGCAAACTTTTAAAGAAAAACAAGATTCACTGAGCCCCCAAGAATAAATTGGCAGCCTCACCCTCTTCCCACTGATTCTGAGTTTACTGATTTGAGAAACAGTAGAGCCATAAGTAGGCACATAGATTTTAGTGTCTGAACTGAATTCAAGTTCTCTGTGCCACTCTAACTGTAGTGCTTTTAGCAAGTTGCTTAAACTTTCTACACCTCAGTTCCTTCATATATAAAACAGGGATAGAAGTCACCTGCCCAATAAGGTTGGTTAAATTGATGGTAAATATTAAAATTTTAACAATGAATATAAAGTACTTCAGTATCTGTCATAGTCAGTAGTCTTTATATCTGGGAGCTATCATTCTTTTTTTTTCAGAATAGTAAAAATGATCAAAAGTACCAAGGCACATTGCAACAATGCAAGGTGTTGGTCCTGGAGGGGTGATATATGGGACCCCTGTATGATGTTGTGCATGTTTATTTTGTAAGTTCACAACTTTTACTATACACTTATTGTTTATGTATGTTCATGTATGAATACTATACTTCAATAAAATATATTTAATAAAAAGAAAAAATTAATAGAACAGGGAAAAAAAGTACAAAGCACACAGAAATTTCTACTGACTCACTGAATGATTTTATTTTCTCAGCTCTGTTTTAGTTGGTTGTGGATGGGGCCTCAGTCAAGAGAATCACTGCACTCATTCAGGTGATTCATTCACGCTGCCAGCTATAGTGATTACCATTACCCTTGTCTTTTAGCAAAGCGGTAAGTGGAAACTTGGGGCAGTGCCAGTCTACTAAGAGGGGTCATTTAATTTTATTTGGTAGCATTCATTCAGACACTCTGGTAGGTAACAAAAATTTCTAAATAGCTCCTGGGAGCAGAGCCATGCAGATTGTCTTTCTGATGGAGAAAATGGGCTGGCAACATGCATGTTGTTTGAGAGGAAGAAGCCAAAGCTTTTCTCAAACTGTCCCCACCCTTGTCTCTCGGATTCCGTCTCCTCACTTCTGTTGTTCCAGGCACACTGACCTTTTTGCTATTTCTGAAACACCCAGACCTGCTCACCACACGGAGTGTTTGCACTTGTGGGTCACTCTGCCCAGAGTGTTCTTCCTCAATACAGTCACAGAGATCACTCTCTCACCTTCTACAGGTTTTTGCTCACGTGCCATCTTCTCAGTGGACACTTCTGTGACCCTTATGTGCTACTGCTACCCTCCTCCACTCTTGACCCAAGGATGTCTAACTTAATTTTTTTCCAAAAACATGTACCGTCCATGGATGCACTACATACTATATACATTTGTTTGGTCTCTAACTCCTTACAGCAATATATAGGGTACATAAAGGTAGGGATTTTTTTCACATTTTCTTCACTACTGTATTCCAATCTAGAATAGAGTCTGGCACATAGTACGTGCAAATGAAGTATTTTTGAATGAATGGATGTGTTGGTCCAAGACTTACTCAATATTAAAAGTTGATAGGGAAGCGGACTTGGCCCAATGGATAGGGCATCCGCCTACCACATGGGAGGTCTGCAGTTCAAACCCAGGGCCTCCTTGTCCCCTGTGGAGCTGGCCCACGTGCAGTGCTAATGTGTGCAAGGAGTGCCGTGCCATGCAGGGGTGTCCCCCGCATAGGGGAGCCCCACGCGCAAGGAGTGCGCCCTGTAAGGAGAGTCCCCCAGTGCGAAAGAAAGTGCAGCCTGCCCAAGAATGGCACCGCACACATGGAGAGCTGACGCAGCAAGATGATGCACAACAAGATGACGCAACAAAAAGAAACACAGATTCCTGGTGCCACTGATAAGGATAGAAGTGGTCACAGAAGAACACACAGCAAATGGACACAGAGCGCAGACTACTGGGGGGGAGGGGAGAGAAATAAATAAATAATCTTTAAAAAAATAAAAGAAATGTTGATAATGGCCTCACTATAAGATTTCTTCTAACAAAGGAAATCTCTAAGAAAAATAAGTTAGTGGCTCCACAAGCACACTCCTATTAAAAGGCATTTTGCATTAAACTCAAGTTCTTATACACTCCAACTAAAGTGAGAGGTCCTATATCTGCTTTACTAACATTTCCCTAATTGGAAGAAGATGAAGAATATACAGACTAGTGTCCCAACATTTGTAAAAAAACTTTGTGAATTTAGAGCTAAAAGTAGAAATATCAAGTAAAATGCAGTTAATGATGTATTCATTTACTTTAATCTAAATCATGTGTTCTGGCAAGCAGGTTTCTGAAAATTCTCCTTCATTTCTCTGGTTTACATTGGGTAATCAAACATGTATAAATATCATTATTATACCTGGGATAGGTGTCACTTGGCTGCTTCTGTCTTGTATTAAGAAGGTGCAGTTATGAAACTGTTATACAAACCAATGAGTCTTGGGAGAAAGTCTCATGAGAATCAACAGGGATGATAGTCAAATGTCCTTCCCAAAGTTACCAGTGCAAACAAGGTTAAGGAGGTATTAGTATGAAAGGAAATGCAAATATTATTATTATAATGAATGTAAATGAGACAAAATATCATAGTGATTATTCTAGTAAGAGGTACCTTTTTTCCTGTTGAGTGCCACCTGTGTTTTAGGCACTCAGTAAAGGCTAGGCATTTTACCTGTAAATTAAATTCTTACAACCAACCTTGATGGAAGCTGAGATATCACAATGAACTATTTCCCCACAGCACAAGTCTAAGCCATGAATGCAGTTCTGTTGATCCTAGATCTTACTCTAGGACAGTTAAATCTTCTGAAATGGCATCCCAAATCCAGTAAACATTTTTTGAAAACCAAAAGAGCAAATATTCCTGGCAAGCTATTTCTTTTATATGTTCCTCATGTCTCACCGTAGCAATACTGTCAAGAAATAGAATTAGAGGCTTAGTGATCAATGTCAAAAAATAAAAATATTATTTAGTAACTGTGATATTGAGTCTTTGACAGAAAGAACTTAATCTGCACCTCCTGTAATCATATATTTTTGTGGGAAGTGGGTAGGGATGTAATTATAAAAGTTATGATAGTGTAGGAGATACGCAATGAGAGCCCTAGAGTGCTTTACTGTCTGGTTCACTTTCCTTCATCCACCCTTGAAAGGGGTAATAGTGAAAATGCACCATCATCCAGATACAATATCTTTGTTCTAGTCTGTTCTCTTTGATATACTGACTTTTCTGAGTTGACTTAGCTACCTATTTTCTGAGTCATGATTTACTCAAACTAATTATATTTGTCCTGAAGATAGACAAAGATTTGACTGTTGCTTTTCTAGACACATCTCATTCATTAAGACTGTCAAGTCAGAACCATTTACTGGCATATCCACAGTACCTGGCATGTAGGAGATTCTTCGCAAATATGTGCTAAATGAATGAATGAACACATGGATACTCAAGTGAACCAAAGAATTATGGAGCACCAGTTACATGTCAATTACTGTGTAAGATTCACAGTTGCTCAAGCATTAAGCATAGTAAAAGAAATGAGAACACTTTGCAAACTTTAAAGGCCCTTGGAAATGTAGGATGCTATAAAGGCATTTTGGGATTTGTTTTTGTTTTGTCTTGTTTTCTTTATCAGTTGCTTACATTCAGTTTTAAATCAGAAACTTTAAGAAAGTTCTCAGAGATTTTATCAAGATTGTATTTAGTTTTAAAAAAAATGTTTTATGCTGCTGTAATGTATGTGAAATGTGCCTGTGTTACCACACATCAAACAGTTTTGAAGTAGCTTCATGAAGTGCTGTTTTTTAATATAGTATTACCTATGAACTATTTTTCTTTAATGCCATTGTATCTATGAAACAACCCAGAGTACTCTGTTGGTATATATTAACTTTTCCCATAATCTGGGCACTTTTATATATACCTAATCAATGAGAGAATGGGAGACACAGCTCACCATACCCTAAATATCCTTAGCAATTGGTTCACTGCACTCTATCCTCTAGCGCCCTCTGCTGAACTGAGTGTTGTATAACAAATATGGTTTCCTCTGCTGAGGCCTCTGCTTCTGGTGAAGTTTTGACATACTGCCTGACAAAAATATGTACCAATGTTAGTGATCAACATGCAAAGAAATAAATAATGTGTCCAAAGCATTTCAGGGGTTCAACTAACAAACTGGTGGGGAGTTAATACAAGAGTAGAGGCAGCACTTTGAGTTCAGGGACTGAAGCTTGGTCATCATTTTATTCCCATCTCTGGACTTGGTTCCTAACATACAGTAAGCACATAATAAATATTTGATTAATGGCTTAATGTGTGTAGGGTGTGTGTGTGTGGGGAGAAAGTAGATACAGAAAGTAGGGAAAGCCATTAGTTTAAGGGAGCCTGGAGCAGTCTCTCTTTTTATAAATAAGACGGCCAGGGCCGGCTTACCAAAAAAAAATTAAATTAATAAACAGAGTCAGGCCTTTTTGCAGGGACAGATGATGGTCTGCAGAAAGGGGAAAGCAGGGCAAAAGATGATGATGCTTTAAGAAGTGGAGATCCAGGGGAGCTCTGGATTACCTTGTTTTAAATATTATGATGCTTATAATTCCCTTTCTTTTTGGTGTTTCATGGAATCTTATTTCAGTTCTCCTCCCTGCTATTACATTCTTATCTGCATTCAACGGCTCCTCCTAAGAGAAATAATGTCGGTCGAGATCTCTGTGCCGTGCTGGGGTGTTGCAGGGTGCCCGCCTGCTTCTCATCCCTCAGCAGATGTCGCCAAAACCGCTCCTGGAAAGGCGCTCCAGCCTGCAAGCTCAACCAAGGCAGGGGCCCTTCAGGGAAGACTCAGGCTTGGCATCCTTCCCCCTGCTATTAAGCTCCATTCCCGCAGAATTACTACATGTCTGAGGTTTCTAAAACCCTTTGTGTGGATTTCAAATAGCTATTGTGCTCCATCCAAACTCTGACCTTGATTAAGCAGGCGTCATATCCATTCTACCCCACCCCCGTCAGTGAAGCTCCAAGGACACAAAGTGAATGGAGGCGATAAGAATAAATTCTACAGTTTAGTGATCACTTATTAGGTGCCAAGCACGGTACATGCATTAACTCTATTTTATCCTCCCCACAAACTCTTCCTGCTAGCTGCTCTTATTATTCTTATTACCAGATGAGGAGCGATGGCTTAAGGAAACTGAGGAAGCTGTTCAAGTTACACAATAGTGAGGATTAAAGCCAAATTTAAAACCTCACCAGTTTGACTTCCACAGCTTGCAAGGGCAAGGGCAAGGGACAACAAGACACATAAAACAGGTTGAATAATGACAAATGCAGTCAGTTCTGTACATAAACTAACACTGGCCTACAGTCTGTGCACCCTAGAAGGGGCAGGGGGACAGATCATGCTTCTTCATGCACTTAGGTGCCAAGCACATGAGCTGAGAGATGGCACCTCTGAGGAGGAAGAGGAGCTATAAAACGTCAGGCCAGGAGAGTCCCTGGTTTGGGGTGGGTCTTGGAGTTAAAAGAGGTATCTTTGGAAACTGAGCTTGCTCTTGGCTCAGGGAGCAAAGAGTCGGAGTACTGTGAGAACCCGCTTAGTTTCCTTTCTTAGCCAGGGCAGAGGGGGTTCAGAGCACAAACGCTGTTGGCCAATAAAGATTGTAAAATCTGTTGTGAATTCGATATTTTGGATGGTTTCTGTTTTTCGTTGTTGCTTTTTTCCCCCTAAGGAAACTAGTTCAAGGTAAAGGATGCTCATACAGAGGAACACATTTGTGTGGTGTGTGTGTGCAAGGTGAGGGAGGAATTCAGAGAAAACTCTGCAGAATAAAATCTTGTCCAAATGCAGAGAACAAAGCTGGCATGAGAACATTAGCAGCAGGAAGCTTGTCATAAAGATGGGGAAGCAGAGCAGTTTCCCAGGGCACTTTATTTAGGAAGACATCTTAGCCAAATGGACCCAAATCAATGTAGTGATCAATAACCAGCAGTCCTGAAAACCCCGGGTAGAGGCCAAATGGGCACCTTTTTTTCTCCTTCTCCCCACCTTGACACTCTCCACTCAATCATTTCAAAATGAAATTCTCCAAGATCATATTGTCTGTGCAGTTTATCTGAATAGAGCCATTGATTTTCGATCAAGTGTTGTTTCTTGTGAATCTTTTAGACCTAAAGAAGATTAGGTGAATGATGGCTGTGGTGGAGTAACGAAAGCGATTCATTTTATGTGACTACAGAAAAAGAAGGCTGGAGCCTATTTTCTTCATTCCAAACCGCCCAGCTTAAACCTGATGACTTCTGCATTGACAAATGGATTGGAAATGAACCCTTGACACCCATGCCAGCTAGTCACAGTGGGAACTAGTATGATACACTTAAAGGGCATGCGTTTACAGGGATGCACATTTTCCTCATAGTTTCTCTACATCTAAAATAAAAAAACAAACACAAAATAGAAAATTAGGTAAGGCATCCAGCATTATAATACTATCAATTTATAAAACCATGATGCATAAAATAAGAAAACTTAGACAGAGAGAGGAAAACACTTTATGAATCAAATAGATCCAAATACAAT